>NC_090928.1:446961995-447586995 GCF_040938575.1 Ambystoma mexicanum
TCCTGCACAAGCGTTCCTTCGGGGGGGGGGGTGAACGCGGATGATGGGGCACATGTTTCCTCCATGTTACGGTATGTTTTGCTTTCTTTTCTGTTTGCCGTTTAACCAGTTGAAAATACCCAAAAAGAATTGTAAGGCGGAGTAGGCTGGGATGGGTGATGTGTAATACGTGGGAGGAACATCCAATCGAAAGAATGTTATCATGGGTACGTAACTTGTTCTTTCGAATGGATTGTGACCTCCCACGTATTCCCCATCTTATGATAGGCTCCCAAGCAGTAATAATTTGGAGGTGGGAGTACCAATTAACTAGTTCTAATCATGGACCGAATGGAGGACAGCCTTTGCAAAAAGTGCTTCCTGACTGGAGAAAGAATCCAGACAGTAGTGTTTCAGTATGAATGGACAACCAAGTAGCCGCTGAGCAAATATCATTTACTGGGACACCCTTTTGAAGAGCTGCAGAGGTTGCCATGCCCCTTGTGGAATGAGCCCTTAGGCCTTCCGGTGGGTTCTTTCCCGCTAGTCTGTAGCATTCGGCAATGGCCAGGATAATCCATCTGGATATTGTTTGTTTGGTGACTGCAAGGCCCAATTTGGAACCAGTATATCCAATAAAATGTTGATCAACCTGGCGTAATTTAGCCATCCTAGATATATGAAAACTTAGAGCCCTTTTTGGGTGTAGTCTATGTAACCACTCCTCTTTTCTTGTACGAGGAGGTGGGCAGAATGTTGGCATGGTCATTTTTTTGACAAGTGGAAGCCGGAGACTACCTTTGCCAAAAAAAACAATAAATAAATAAATAAAATAAAAAGGTTTTACCCCTGGGAGTGACTTTGGGCCTCATTACGAGCATGGAGGTAGCCATGACTCTAAAAGCGGCATGGCTACCAACATACCGGGTTCCAGGTCCGGGTCCCGCAAAAGAGGACTTACCGGGCCATTCCGACCTTGGAGGGCCCGGTAAATCCGTTTCGTGGGACCCGGTACATCCCCATTCCCATTTGAGCCCCCATAGGACTCAATGGGGATGGGGAGGATACTAACAACGGGCCTGTTAATGACGGGCCCGTTGTTAGCATCCTGGACTGCTTGGGGGACCCGCTAAGGACACCTGGTCTGACCAGGCGTACCTTAGCGGGTGCCTCAACAGTCCTCATAATAGGGCAACCCGTAATGAACAGTGCCGGTCCCGTACCAGCACTGTTCATTATGGGACCGCCAGGGTCCTAATGAGGCCCTTTGTCTTTATAGAAAATCGTATGAGGTGGTTTGCAAGAAAGAGCTTTTAACTCGCTTACCTTGCGGGCTAATGTTATTGCGATAAGCAAAAAAGGCTTTAGTGTCAAGAGCCTTAAAGGGCATGAATGTAAAGGCTCAAATAGAATACATGTCAAAAACTTTAATACAAGATTAAGGTCCCAAAAAGGTACACTAAATGGGACTGGAGGGTATACATTAGTAAGGCCCTTCAAAAATTGGACAATTAAAGGGATCTTAAAGAGCGGATGGACATGTCCAGAAGGTCCGGGTACCACGTCCTCCTGGCCCAATCCAGAGCAATTAGGATTGTTAGGCAAGATTTGGAGCAGTACCCTGTGGGTGCACTACAACAACCTTGACCTCCTGGCAATAGGAACCCAACCTTTGGTAGAAGTCTGAACTACACAGGTTGGCAGTGTGGCTGAGCAGCCAGGCTTATCTCAAGAGGGGTCAAGGTTTCTTGATTAAACAATTATTAATTTATTTAACAGTCAGTTTGAATAAGCCTTCTTCAGAAGGAAGGGGCAATATATAAGTAACACACACATACCCTCCAAAATACACACTCATAGTTTCTCTAAATCAGCAAATACCCATTTGGGATGGCACACAGACACTTCCTACACCCTCAGGTGACTTAAATAGATAGGACACCATGGACATTAATATATCACTGCTGCATTTAGAGCAATACTTAGGAGCATGTCAAAGAAAAGGGTTATAGAATAAAAGAGATCACACAATTATTCGGAAGCGGGTAAGTACTTTTGAACCCCCAATGCAAAGTAAGTTAACCCCTTCCTGGAAGGAAAGGTAAAACACAATGGGCCGCATTACGAGTATGGCGGTAGCCATGGTGCTATTAGCGCCATGGCTGGCCCCATACTGCATACCGGGTCTGGGTTCTCGGTATGGGGATTTACTGGGTCATTCCAACCTTGGAAAACCATTCCCCATTCCCATTCGAGCCCCAATAGGGCTTAATGGGAATGGGGAAGGAGCTAATAACGGGCCCGTTATAAGCTCCCTGGTTCCTTAGCGGCTCCCGCTAAGGGCGGCTGGTAAAACCAGCAGGCCTTAGTGGGACCCCGGAATGCGGCGGTAAGGGGTTAACGGCACCAGCATCCTTACCGGTGCCGTTAACCCCTTACCGCTGCACTCGTAATGAGGCCCAATGTCAGAGGAAAGAAGAGTTATTCAGGGAGCCAGGCCAGCCAATGTCAATTGGACAACAGTCTAGGTGAGTTAAAGCACTTCTTGTAGGTGAATAAAAGTCTTGCACAATGTTTTAGAAGTCTTTGTAGAAAAAGTAGAATCAATGTAGGGCCACAAGCTGGGAGACCTGTGAGAAGTAGAAGATGCAAGCAACTCTAAAGACGCAACCAAGACAAGTCTCAACTGAGATCAAGTAAGGTTACAAGACAAGAGGTAAATTCTCTTAGACTATACAGTACCTTTGGTTAGAAGAAAAGGTTGCAGCTGGCTTCTGTTCCTATGTGGCTCTGCCGATCCTTTTGCTCCTGTGCCTCAGTCATGGGGACAAGAGGGAGGACTTCTGGGGACTCCTGCAACACAACGGGACGGTCAGCAACAGCAAAGGACAAACTTCAATTCAGCTGCGGTTTCAGCTCCTCACGTCTCAGCAAATAGCATCACTGCGGTCTCACGAATACCACTCAGGACTTTCCTCGCATCTGGGGTCCAGCACTCTGTTGAGGTGGCTCCGGCTTGGTCAGTCCTGCTTTAAGGGAGTCCGGGGGATCTTCCTTCAGCACGGGTCTGTCTTAAAAGTGATGCATTTGGTTTTGCGTTCCTCTCCCTGGCACTTTGGTTCCAGCAGCGTAAGTACAGCCAGCTACGAGAAGATGGTCAAACGAGTTCAGTTTGGAGTTCATTGGTCCCACCAACTCAAGGGGAGAAGTCGTCCTTGCAGGGCTTCTCTAGTCAAAACGAATTTGGAGCTTCAGTACAGCAGCAGGGCTTCACTAGGCAAACCAACGGTCCAGGAGTTGCAGCAGGCATCTCTTCCAAGATCTTCTTTGGATTCCTTCGTCCAGTGGTCGATTTTGCCTTCCAAGCCAAAAAGCCTTGCCTTTTATGCAGGTTTCTCCCATTCATTCTAGTCTGGCTGTCAATCACACAGCAGGGTGGCTTTCCTTCCCGGCCAGCCAGCCGGCCAATCACCTTTGGGTGCATTCCTGTAACCAAGGGGATTAAGCAGAGGGAGTTTTGGGCACCTCCCTCACTTCCTGCCCCTGCCAGACACTCTGGAGCCGGAAACAGACTTCACTTGTGAATCCCGCCAAAGACAAACCAAACAAAGCGACCAAACCTAGTTTGGCATGCAGAGTAAATCTCAAGAAGGCCCTTTCCAGCAAGAAATGGCAAAAAAAGAAGACCGAGGCCATTTTGACAAAATGGGCACCCATGGGTGCTTTACCAAGGGTGCAATTGCAGTCCGCGGTAAAAACACACAATGGTAGTAAAAAGTAAACCACTGCCACCAGACATTAATTGTAGAAAGGATAACAAACATGTTACATGAGAAACTAGACAAAGGGGATACTAAGTAATCCCTCCAGCAACCTACTGTAAGATAGTGTGTGCTTGGTCTAGAAAGTTACAAATGTAAATAAAGTCAATTTCACTTCACTGCTCTTGGAAACAATAGTTTATTGAAGGTGCTGTGTGCCACAATGTAAAGATGATGGCTACAGAGTTTGTCAGACTCCATAAAAAAAAGAAACACAGAGTTCAAATTACATTAAAATACATGAGAGTGGAAAAAGGGTCTCACTCTCTCCAGGTCAAAAATGTACAAGTCCTAGAGTCCAGCAAAAGTGCTGGGGGTCTCTAAGGTAGAGAGGAATTAGCACATTTATGAGAATTCTCCCTAACACGGATCGTGGATTTCCCGTACTTTCTCAACCTCCTGATCACATGAGGAATGACAGGGACTGGAGGAAATGCATACATGAGTGGAAATTCCCAGTCCACTACAAACGCATCTCCTAGAACTCCTCTTGGGGGAAACTTCCTGGAGCAGTACCGTCGCACTTCTGGTTGACACCCGTCGCAAACAGATCCACTTGGGGGGGGTCCCCAAAGGGTGATGATCTCTTGAAGGACTACCTTAGCTAGTTCCCACTCATGGGAGACTGTGCTCTGCCCGCTCAGAGCGCCCGCCACCATGTTCTGCTCTCTGGGTAGGTGAACTGCCTATAGAGAGATTTCTTCTTGAATTGCCCAGAACCAGAGCTGCATTGCCTCTCTGCACAGTGGTAGTGACCTTACACCTCCTCTCTTGTTGAGGTAGTACATGGCCACTGTGTCATCTGTCATTATCAGGACATTCTTTCCCCGTACAGATGGCAGGAAGGCCTTCAGCGCTAGTCTGATTGCCCTCAGCTCCAAAAGGTTGATATGTAGTTTGGACTCCGATGGAGGCCAACGACCGATGATTGTCAGATCGTTGGTGTGGGCTTCCCACCCCGCGAGTGAGGCGTCCGTCTCCGGCCATGGTTGCCAAAAAGATTCTCCCTTGAGGATGTTGTCTCTGCAAGCCCACCATAGAAGGTCCTGAGCAACTCTACTCGGATCTTGCAGTTGGTCCGACATCTTTCCTGAGAATTGGGACCATCGAGTCCTGAGAGCCCATCGGAGGGATTTCATTCTCAAACAGGCCTCAGGCACCAGGAAAATGCAGGATGCCATGAGACCGAGCAACCTTAGAAAATTGAAGGCCGGAAGATCCTGATTATTCTGGAATTTTGTTACAATCTGCAGAATGTGTTGAGCTCTCACCTCGGGTGGCGAGGCTTTTCCCGAGTAAGTATCCAGGACTGCTCCAACAAATTGAGTTCTTGGGATGGTATCATATGGGACTTCTTGTAATTGAGGGAGAAGCCCAGTCAGTGTAGCGAGTGGCAGATTATGCTGAGATGTTCCAGGGCCTGTTCGGGTGAGCAAGCCCTGATCAGCCAATCATCCAGATAGGGGTAGACGTGAATCCCACTCTCTTGAGACTCGCTGCCACCACCGCCATCAACTTGGTGAAAACCCTCAGGGCGGAGGTCAGCCCGAATGGCAGAACTCTAAACCTATAATGAGAACCGCCAACCGCGAACCTCCAGTACTTCAGGTGCTTGAGATGGATTGGCACATGAAAGTAAGCATTCTGAAGGTCCAATGATAGCAACCAGTCTTGGAGTTGGAGAGCCTGAAGGATCTGAAAAAGGGTAACCATCTTAAACTTGTCCTTCCTGAGGAACTTGTTCAATTTTCTTAAGTCCAAGATGGGTCTCAATCCTCCGTTCTTTTTGGGGATTAGAAAATACAGGGAGTACCAACCCTTGTTCCTCTCCGCTACAGGTACATGTTATATTGCACCTTTCTCTAGCAGGGTCAAAATTTCCTGCACAAGGAGCAGATCTGGAATTTTGACAGTTGTTTCCCGGTGGATGATCCAGAGGCCTTTTTTGAAAAGGAAGGCTTAACCTTGGGCTACGGTGTCCAATGCCCACGCATCTGAAGTAATGACCTACCATTAGTTCAGATACTGAGAAATTCTGCCTCCCACCGGGGTCTTGTGGGTCAAGGCCTCAGAGTGGCTTAGAGGCGGCTGAGGATGATGCTGCTGGTGCTGATTTAGCACCCCTTTCTCTTCCACCAGGAGGGAATCTTCTCTGGCCCCTTTGTCTGGCTTGTCCTCTTCCACTTCCTCTTCCAATTGAGGAGTAGAAACTAAAGGACTTACCCTTCCAGGAAGATGAGCCCAAATAGTGTTTTTGAGGTTGTCTAATGGCAGCGCTAAGGGATTTAGCCGCTGCCTTTGAGGTCTGCAGCTTCTCCAAACTTTCATCCGCCTTGCTGCCAAACAACCTCGAACCGTCAAAGGGCATATTAAGCAGTCTTGCCTGCACGTTTGGTGCAAACCCAGACTTCCTCAACCACGCAAATCTGCGTAATACTGCGCTAGCAGTCCTGGATCTGCTGATGCTGTCTGCAGTATCCAAACCTGACTGGAGGCATTCACTCAATGTCTCTTTACCATCTTTAATGATCGCCAGGAAACCGTCTCTGTCTTCGCCTTCCGCGATGTATTCAGCCGCCATAGCAACACAGTCCCACAGGGTAAATGTGAATCTAGATAGTGTGCAAGTCACATTAGTAGATTTTAAGGCCATATTGCCTGCAGTGAAAACTTTACGTGCCCAGGCATCTACCCTCTTGCCATCCCTGTCGGGGGGAATGGAAGGATAAGCTGATTGTCTGGTTGTCGTAACTGTCTAAACTGCCAAGCTTTCAGGAGTGGGATGCTTGGTCAAGTATTCTGGGTCACTGCTGGAAGGCCTGTACTTCCGTGCGAAGTTTTTGTTAACTACAGCCTCAGCTTCCGGGGCCTCCCAATTAGAAGAGACCTTCTTCTGCAGGGCCACATGGAATGGTAAAATCGTGTCTTTCTGAGGACCCTGGTCCAAGAGGTCTGTCATGTTATCCTGTTCGTATGATGGAGTAGGCCTACTCCATCCCATGATCTCAATGGCCTTTCCCATCAGCTTTCTGTAGGATGTGTCTGCGTGTTCAGAGGGGTCAGGTCTGCCAAATTCTAGTTCTGGCGAGGTATCCAAGCCACTAGCCGACTTGAGATTGTCATACAAATCTCTCAGTCTTGATTTGTCTGAAATCAGTTCTTCTGGTACATTGGGGTTGCCAAATTGCAGACCAAACGATGGTGAACCCTCATGAAAGGGTTGGTCCTCCTCATAAATTGCAGCCATAGGGCCTCATTACAAGTAGGGCCCAAAGGCATACTGGACACCGGTAATGACACCGGTGCCGGTAATCCCTTTGCGTCCTACTATGAGTCCCCTTTGCGGGTCCTTCCTTAACGCCTGCTTTTAGCAGGCATTAAGGACGGCACCCGCAAAGGGACACCAGGGTCAATAACGGTACTGTAATTTGCGATACCGTTATTGTCGCCTTCTCCCTTCCCATTGAGCCCTATGGGGGCTCAAATGGGAATGGGGAATGGCCCTGGTGAATGGGGAATTACCGGTCCCGCCGACCTCGGAATAGACGGTAATTACTCCATTCACCAGGCCGGAGTCGGAACGATATTAGAGGCAACCATGCCGCAAATAGCGGCGTTGTTACCTCCAAACTCGGAATGAGGGCCATAGACTTAAGCTAGTCTTTCTTAGTTACAGGTTTATAAACCTTTATTGAACCAATGACTTCGACTTCGCTCCTACGGAGTCGGCAAAGTCGTCAAGGTCTTGCCAGGAGAGTAAACTCAATATGTCAAACAAGCTATATAAAGACCAACATATAGCGGAGGGGTTCCTTGAGGCTCTTCCGATACCAGGTATCCCACCAGAAAAGCGACAGCATTACGTACCATTCACAGCGGACGACATAGTCTCATCAATAGGGAAGATGAAATCGGGAACATCTCCGGGGGAGGATGAATTCACAGTCCTTTTCTTCAAGACCTGCCGCTGTACCCTAGCACTGTTCATGGCGCGACTCTTCAACCAAGCGCTGGAAATGGGTGTCCTTGCCGACTACCTAATTGATAGTGGTCATTCCAAAGGAAGGTAGCGACCCGACACAATGCAAATCATATTGACCAATCTCCCTGTTAAACACAGTCGCAAAGATTTTTGCAAAAACGCTGGGCACCAGACTTGAGACACTGATGCCATCATTAGTCCATGGAGACCAGGTCAGATTCATCGCCGGTCGCCAGGGCGCGGACAATATTCAGAAAACAATTGATTTAATGAACATGGCTCAAGATCAGGACCTGGAGGGTTACCTGTCTCCATCGACTCTGAAATGGCGTTGATAGGGTGGAGCGGGGGTACATGGTGAAAATGTGCTTGTTTATTTATTTATATGGCGTGCCAAACCCTGAGGTATCTGGACGCAAAGTACTTCAGAAAATGGGGTTCGGCCCCGAAGTTCGCAAATGGATCTTGGCACTATATAGGCAAAGGTCCTGGTTAACGGTACAATGTCACAGCCCTTACATTTAACCACGGGAACCAGATAGGGCTGTCCCATCTCCCCTCTCGTATATGCCCTCACAATGGAACCCTTACCAACAGCGATCAGAAATAACCAGGACATTA
The DNA here is from genome assembly GCF_040938575.1 of Ambystoma mexicanum. Taxonomy (NCBI): domain Eukaryota; kingdom Metazoa; phylum Chordata; class Amphibia; order Caudata; family Ambystomatidae; genus Ambystoma; species Ambystoma mexicanum. The sequence goes on from NC_090928.1 coordinate 446,970,399, forward strand.
GATGGATATGGTGTAGTGAAGACTGTCACGCAGATAACATTCTATGTTACCTATCCGCGGTTCAATATTCCCTCCCGAATCTACTAGACCAAATTGCCATCTTTGGGGCCTTCTCGGGGCTAAAAATTAACAACACAAATTCCAGAGCAATGCCACTAGAGATCGTACACACACCCATGATATCCCAGGGATCACTGAGAGGGATGAGGCACGAAAACATAGAAATTACCTACTTAGGGATATGTCTCCCCAGAGACCTCACCCGCCTGATTGAGGTTAACTACACTCCAGCGCTAGCTAAATTGGGGACAGACCTAACACACTGGGCCGCACTGACTATCATGGTATGCTAGGATGACCTCTATTAAAATGTCGGTCTTCCCACAACTATTATATCTATTGACAGCAATCCCCACACGTCTCTCAGATTCTTATTTTGGGAAACTCAATTCCATGATTACCCGATTTATATGGCAAGGGAAAAGACCTAGAGTTAAAAGAACTACCTTGACCTTCCCCAGGGACTTTGGGGGATTTACCCTCCAAGATTTTTTCCTGTACTACAAGGCAGCCCAATTGCGTATCTTGTTAGAGCACACGAGAGATGACATGGGCACATTTTGGTCCTACCTGGAGGACATGTACTACCACCCCAAGAAAGCGAGACACCTGCTGTGCTCCCCGAGCGGGACTGTCCCAATAAAACTCAGGGAACACCCCGTGCTTGGGGTAATATGGACTCTGTGGAAGAACAATGGACGAAATGAGGGCCTCTCCTCCTGGCCATCTACACAGAGTTCATTGTGAGGACCCCAGATGGACCTGGGTAAAAGGGAATTTAAACATGCACAACTGTGGTCAGATAGAGGACTCGAGAGAGTCGGGCAACTCTTACTGGAGGGACGATTTAAGGAGAATGAGACAGTGAGGGACATACTGTGGGATGAAGCAATGACTGTTTGACTATTTGCACCTGAAGGGCATTTGTACAGATCCCAGGGTTTTACCTAAACTCTCCCGCCTAATAACAGCCTTTGAATGAGTTATTAACGAGGCCATCTCCAGGAAAGGGATTGCATTCCAAATGTATAGGGCAATGGTTACGGCAAACCTGGAGGGGAGACAAAACTTCAAACAATTCTGGGAGGCTGAGACCGGGACGGAAATAGCTACGGAAACCTGGAATCAGGTATACAAGATTATGTTTCATGGGAATCTGTTTTTCCATGAAAATGGAACATAACTTTAAAATGTTACTCCCCAGAAAATGTCTAAAATGTTTGCCCGGGTGTCCCAGTGAACGTGGGATGATAGGTACATCCTATCACATGTGGTGGTCCTGTCCCAAAATCCAGGTGTTCTGGGTGGAGGTTCTTAGTTGGATGAAGGATGTGGTGGGCATAGCCCCGTCCCTGGATCCACAGCAAATGCTCCTTGGGGTACCAGATGCCAAGAGAGAGGAAAACCAGCTACTAAGCCTATGGGAGGCTATGCTAAAAGCAGCGTGGGTGGCAATAGCGCAAAGATAAAAGTGTAGCACGATGAATGGATGAACAAACTGTGGGACATTTTTATCTTGGAAAAACTCACAGCGATGGTAAATGACAAAATGGAAGCGTTCCACGTTGAATGGGGAATGTTCATACTGAAATGGGGTGAGAGCAGACCATAACTAGACAGAGAGAACCCCTGTGAGAACTGTATGGCCTAGTCTAGCTGAGAGTGGGAATAGTGGACTATGCGGTTGGTAGGGGTAACCCCTCTCTGGGGAGACAAAAGAGAATTTGAAGAGTCTAAATTAAGCTCCATTTGGGGCCCCCGAGATTCCTTAGTATTGGGCCAAGTATTCTATTTGACCGTAGATATGGACCATTCTATTGTATCCCCTGTTTTGCACATGGTGTCTTCAACTATTCCTGTGATCATAACTCGAATGTTACAATGAATGCAATTATGCAAAGATTTACGCTATAACCTTGTGTTGTGCAAGATAAGTTGTGAGGGAGTTGGAGGGGGAGGAGGGAGGGACGAAATGGGAACATTAGTGCTTGGAAAGATGTAAGGCATTGCAATTGTTCCATGTGTTACAAAATGAATAAATACAGAGTTTAAAAAAAAAAAAACCTTTCTCGCTTGTACTTTGCTTTGTTGCATTCACGGGTCGGTGGGTGTTGGCTTCTCACCCTTGGATTCCTCTCTTCCAGGCGCAGATCCGACTCAACTATTTGCCTCCCTCGATCAGGTTCACTATAGCTTTCAATGCAATTTTGTTGTGAACTTCGCGAATCTTAATGTCTTTTTATACACTTTACTGTGGACAACCCTCGGCGGGGTTGACTCTTGTCAACAAACTGTATTCCGAGACTTCGCCCACTCTTTATAGGCATCCTCTTTCGGGTTCACTCTTACCAATCTTGTCAAATCAAGCCTTTCTCATTCAAATCTTACAATGCAGGATTAACTTCCCTTAGCTTTGCAATCATCAGTTGGCCAAAGACTTTCGACTGTACAGAGGATTTTACAAGACCCCTGTCAGACCACTTTGACCCCCTTCTCGCCTTTCCCAAGGCCTTCTGGTTATGGTAGTTTCAACAAATGAGTAATCGCCCAGAGTTTCCCGAGTGTGCAGCCATGTGGTGCCGGACTCCTCTGTTACTGGTTTTACCCCTTTTCGCATCAATAGCTCTGTTAACCTTTCACAGTTCAATTAGCCGTTTGCTACTTTTCATTCAACACAGTTCAGTTTCTCATCGACCCTCACCTTGACTCACCGGCTGTGATGAACCATTTGGCCTTTTTCTCTTTGGATTCAAGGTTGGTACCACGGAGACAAGCATCTCTTTCTGGCTTGGTTATCAGCAGAGGAGGGTCTGTACCGTTGACATCTGCTGCAACACACGCTGGCTATTCTTCGCGGTCTTAGGATTCCCTCTGCAGAGGTTTCACGGGCCTTATTTTATTTATTTATTTATGAAGCGCACCAAACCCAGCGGTATCTAGGCTCTTATGCTTAAGAAATTGGTTGCAGTGCTTATTGTTACAGGCCAGTAAAAAGTTACATCAGAGAGAAGTAAAGTTAAGGTAGTTACAGGAGTTAGGTTACAGGCATGAGCAAACAGAAGGTAAACACATCAAACGAGTGCAATAGAGATCAGGTGGGCACAGTGGAGTAGCCTAGCCCCATGTTGCAGGGGCTATGTTGCAGGGTGCAGTAAGGTCCAGGTGTGCACATTCGTGGAGCCTAACCCCATGTTGTAGGGTGGCTGCGACACAAAGATAAAGTCAAATCAGATGGGCACGTTCGAGGAGCCTAACCCCATGCTGCAGAGCGGCTGCGACACAAAGATGCAGTAAATACAGGGGTGGACAGTTAGATACAGGGTCCAGACACACAGGCACATACATAAAGCAGTGTGGGGTTTGGGGGGGAGCCAGGCTAAATTCGACTTTTAAACAGGGCAGGTGACACATTGTTACTGGCAGGACTAGATAAGAAGAGGATCAGATCAGGTAAAGTGAGAGGTAGCCAGACCCAATGCAGAAGGGAGAATTTGAGAAGCTAGTAAGATGAGCTGACCTTCTGAAATGTGTTCGGAGATTCATTTCTCACTGTGGGCCCAGGTTAGAAATCGCAAGGTCGCTTCTCTCCTGGTCACCCTCTTCTTTCTCCTCCTCTTGAACTGCCATGCTGAGTTATCTCTCTCGTCATGCAGTCTGCCTTGCTCGTGTTGCGCTCTTGTGCTCCACCTTTTATCCATGCGAGGAAGGGAAAGGGCCGTCAGTTGTGCATAATCCTTGTCAATTGCCCGACTCTGCCTGACCCCTGTGTCGCGACATGTCCGGTAAACAATTCTATGGTTGGCTTGCTGTCTTTCATGGGGTAAGAAGGTGTTTGTGTCAAAAAGAGAGGGTTTTGAAACAAACGGCAATGATCAGGATTATTATCAGGAATTAAACAAGGGGGATTGTGGGAACGATGTGTTTTATCTGAACAGGTTGGGAGTGTGGGAAATAATAAATCAGATGGACGGGAAGGAGATCGACTGGGGGTATTTTGGTCGAAAACCATCGGGAACCAGGGATTCTGGGGTTTGTGGTTCAAAGGGGATTCACATGGGGAAGATTCTTTGGGAGCAAGGGAGGTCAAGTTGGTACAGCCTATCAAATTGTCAAAGTCCTCGTCCCTTTCTCCAGTAACATACCGCACCTCACCTGAAGTATTTCCCCGAGCACAACCCCGGGTTGCCCTATCCAGGTGCTCCTCATCCTCTCGTATACGCCTAGGGTTGGGATAAGAGAGGGCTAGTTCATCTTTGGCCAGCTGAATAGGGGATTCCTGAGATCTATTTAAGAGAATTCCTTCAGGTTTCTCACACCCATGTACATTGTGAGAACCCTAAGAGTATTCTCACTCCTATTCCCCTTGGATCCTCTGCTTGGGTGGCCAGGGAAAGTCCATCTCTCTTGGATCCCGACCCTGGGGGTGGAGAAGCAAGGGAGGATCACCTGGGTGGAGGGTCCTTGAGGACTGGGGTGTCTGCAGGTGAGAAATGGTATCCTCCTTTTCCTATTGAAGACCAACCTAACCCTACCCTCGCCCAACCTTTATGGGTTACATTAAAGCAGTTCCCCTCATTTTTTCAATATTTGACACCTGAGAGTACTGGGGCGAGGAAGAGGCGACTAGGAGTCATGAACACTACACCTTCATTTCACCACTTTAGTACTGGGAAGAGGAAGATGTGTGCAGAGTACTGTGAGGGTCAGGCATGTCCCTTTAACTATGGTCAGGCAAGTCTAATTAGGCATCCACACCTGCAGCCTGTCAGAGGGCTGCAGGTGTAAAAAGGGAGACCAGTACAGCAGAGAAGAGAGCAACAGGGAGACCTATGTGGGAGAGACCAGGGGACCCTTTCCATGGTGGGACCTGAAGAGGAGCCAGGACGTATAGTTATATATACATATTGAATACCGAACTGAATGTGGTCTGCCAACTGCGCCCTGCATTGTGACAGACAATGACATTGTGAAACCAACCAAGTAGAAGCACTACAAGTGAGATGATGTTGCAAACCAGAAGGAGGGTCAGGTTAACCCAGAGTTAAGTTGAACTTTGAAAGACATAAGGGTTTGCACATAATGACACCATTAAAAGAGTCAATTATAATCCTTACAAGAGGTAAAAAGTTTTATCAATAATTTGGCGGAACGAGTTGAAACGAGTCAGCAATCCAAGAAATAGCAGAAGACATTTGAAAAATAGATCTATTAACAGATCAGCTGGCAACAGTGACTACACATTTTGAATTACAGCTAGAGGATCTAGAAAACAGATCGAGAAGATCCAATATCAGCACTAAATTACTTCCAGAAATGATTGAGCACAGGGAATTGAGATCAACGATGCAACAGGTGTTTGCCGATCTAACAGATCAGTAAAACGGAGAAGATGTCTTGATTGACCGTATACATCGGGTCAGTCCAAAACGCTAAGAGCCGGGAACAAGGCCAAGGAATGTGGCTGCTGAAATCCAAAAATATGATCAGAAAGAGTCTATGTTGCTGGCTGCAAGGAAAGCAGCTCCCATCAAAGTCAATGGTTCGTAAATTCAATAATTCCAAGACTTAGCGCAGGCAACTTTATTTGAAGCGAAGGTTGATGGGTCCAGAAGTACAAGCCCTAAATAAAAATCAGGTTCGTTCTAGGTGGACATTTCGCTTTGGACTCTTTTTTACATGGGATGGATAGCAGCATCGTACTAAGTCATGTGAAGGATTGCAGATCTTGAAGTTGACAGAGGACTATGAAAGAAATCAACAAAAAGACACTTGTAAAGTCCCAGAAAAAGGAAGATTGAGACGATGGGAATGGAGTAAACCAATTCAAGATAAAACATTATTAGCAGGGTTCGAAGGAATTGACGATTGAGGACGTCCTTCATGACAGTGGTGAGGGGTGATATGTATATGTAATTATATATGTAATTGTGTCAGAAATAGTAATATGTCTAACAATTGCAAAGATCGAACTATGCAAGGAACGGTGGGCGGTTGTGAAGTTGAGAGGGGCAAGTTGTTTTTCATTTTTAATTGGAGGCGGCAGGAGAAGGAAGGTTTATTCTCGGTGCTTGGAATCAGGGGGAGCAGGGTAGAGATAGACCTGCACAACTAATCTCTAGGTGTGAAGTAAGACTCGACCCCCACGGTAGGATACGTGGAAGGATGGGAAATGGTTTGGGCTCAACCGGGGAGAAGGGAAAGAACAGGGGGGTAAGCTAGAGAGGGCTTGGGGCTATTATATTCGGGGAAAGTTTCAGAGGGTTGGGGGTTTGGTGTTGGAGGGGGGAGGGTGTTGGGGTGGGTGGGCAGCTGCCAAACATTTGAGGGGTGTGATTTATTTTAGATGGGAGGAATGAGAACTCTACAAGTCCTGTCCTTGAATATTAGGGATCTGAATTCCCCGGTCAAAAGGCACAAAGTGGGGTCATATTGAATCCTGAGAAACCTGATATAGTGGTGTTTCAGGAGACGGATGTGTCATCAGGAGATGTAAATAAACTTAAATTACATGGTTATTCACAAATAGTTCAATCCAATGACAAGGGAAAGAAAGGAGGGCTTTTAATAGCCTTCAAAAGTTAGGTAGGCCAGACCATATTGGCACAAGAGAAAGACAAGGCAGGTAGATACAGATTTGTTAAAATACAACTGGGAAGAAGGCACTACACGATTTACGGTCCAAACATGGGGCAGCATGTGTTCTTGCAACGAACAATGGCTAAAGTAGAATGGTTTGCAGTGGGACAAATCATCCTCATGTGAGATTTTAATATGGCTTGGGATCCCCAGATGGATAGGAGTAAGGTAACTCGGACAATACAACGACCCCCAACACAAAAACTAAAAACGTCTATGGCTGACCTTTCATTGATAGATGCTTGGAGAGAAATTCCCAGAGGGGATAAGGGGTATACATTCTATTCATCAGTATATCAGACATTGTCTAGGAGAGAGTGTGCATGGGTTTTGGTGTCGTTGTTGGGGCAAATACAACAGATGGAAATGGGCCCATTGCTTTATCTGACCATGCAATGAAAACAAATGAGTGTACCCTTACTGGTGAACAATGCTCACAGCAATTATTTAGTTGGACCGATACAGGATTTTAGGCCGGTCCACAAGTTTAATAAAGGGGTTGGTCTGCTAAGTGACAGATCCAAGCAAGGGGTCAAAATGTACAAAACGCTCACTGTGTTCAAGAGTACAAAGATTAGAAAGCAATGATTTATTTGCTGATACAAACAAACCATGCACCATTAAAATGAACAATTGCATACGAAAATGAAGGGACAGGGATATGGTGATGGAAATTCCCAGAGCACATAATCAAAGATCAGGTGATGGGTGAAGAGATTCGGGAAACTAAATGGAGCCAAGGGTACCCCTGATAAGTGGGTTTGTGATGCGTTTTAAAGTGTTCATAAGCGGAGAACTTATTGTAAGAAAGGCTCATAGGGAGCAAGTAATATCGATAGCCCAGCGGGAGTTGGAAACCCAAATAAAATAAACTCTGAAGGAAATGGAAACAAATCAAGGGGTAAGAATTCAGAAAAAAAACATAGGTACCTCTGAGGCGAATTATACTTACTGCAAACAAGGCACGCACAGAAGGCTCTATTACATTTAAAGAAGCGTTACTATGTTAAGGCTAATAAGGTTGATTCCCTGTTGGCATATCAGGTAAGAATGAAGGATGAAGTTAGAATAATGTGTACTATTGAATCAGGGCAAGGGAAAGTCGGCTCTTCCTCTAAGCACATAATAGATGCTTTTACTGAATACTATTCGGCAATATATGCTTCCGATTGTCCAGATCTCGAAATGCAAAAGGTGTATTTGGAACGATGCCGGGTTTACAAATTAGAATTAGCCGCCAGGAAAGAGCCAGAGGATCAAATAACATCAGAAGAAGTTAGAGAAGCGATAAAGTCATAGTATTATATATGGGATTCGGTCCAGAGTTCCTGCAAATGGTAAAAGCAAACTATCAAACCCCGAAATAGCGCTTAGCTATTAATGGGACTCTCACTAATGAGATTTGTGTTACGAGAGGGACGAAACAGGGGTGCCCGTTATCTCTGTTACTATATGCATTACATCTCTAAACAAAATTGCCTGAAATCAGAGAAGAGGAGAAAATCAAAGAAATTCAATTTGGGGGAGAAGACCATAAAGTTATGGCCCTTGCAGACGACTTACTGCTAACATTAGAGGATAGATCTTCTTCTCTAACAGCTTTAACAGCAGAGTTGACACAATTTGGTGAAGCATCGGGCCTAAAAATGCATATGCAAAAATCAATACTCATGAAGTTTCAGGAGGGGGAAATTACAGTACAGAGGGAAAGCCACAATACTCGGTTTAAAGCAGCGAAATATGACATGCGATACCTGGGTATACAACTATCAGACTCACTGGGGTCAATGTATAGAGTAAACTATATGCCTCTCCTGGTATCAAATAAACATTGGCTTAAAGAGCAGAATTTTTTGACAATATCATGGATGCTTCATGAGTGTAATGAAAATGATGATTCTCCAAAGGTTGTTGTACTATTTCCAAGCATAACCGATTAGGGTCCCATTGAAGTTTAAGGAACTTGATATCTTGAGGGAATACATCTGGCAAGGCAAGAAACCTAGAGTAGCCTGGAAGTTATTAATAACCTCAGTTACAAAAGGGGGCATGGGGTACCTAATTTCCAGATTTACTATCAGGCCATTAGGCTGCCCAATTGCAGATTATTAGAGAATGGTTCAAAGGGGACTCAGAGAATATGCGGGTACGAATGGACAGAGCAGTAGTTGACAAGCCCCTTCAAGAAGCCTTATAGTGGCAAAAACAGGATAGTCCCGCTAATACGTATAAGATATGGGATTTTGCGGTCCAAAGAGCAGGTATTCCCACCTTTCCTTCTCCCTTCACACCTCTTTTTTGTAACCCCCAATTTTCTCCGGGATTAGAACAAAATGCATTTAAGCAATGGGAGGAAGCAGGATGTTTGAAGATGGGTGATGTGTTTGACAGGAGATCAGAACTTTCATGCAATGTAAACAGATATTTTCATTGAACGAAAATTAAAGGTTTAGATATGCTTAACTACTTTACTGGATAACGGGTAACAAACATCATATAATAAAGGGATCTATCAACTTTTGAGGAGTATATTATTACAAATACAGGAGATAGACACATGGTGGGGGCACGATATAGGGTATTATGAGAGAACTTGAGTCGAATACAAAGGAATTATGAGAGGTTGTGTGAGAAGGACATAGGTGTGGTGATTTCAGAAACTCAGTAGTTGGAGGTATGGAAGGGAATCCAAAAATGGATGTGGGCAATTCAAATACGAGAAATGTGGGTGAAAGTGATGATTCAATGGCACCTCACGCCCGAGAAGTTGCATAAGTTCTATAAAAATGTTTCAGATGAATGTTGGAGGGGATGCAAATAAAAAGGTACTTGGGTACATATTTGGTGAGACTGTCAGAAAATTGAACTTTTCTGGGGAAAAGTTAACAAAGCCGTGTACGAGATATTTGGTCTCCAGATACGAAGAGGCACAGATGAATCGATGCTGGGTTTGGGTGATGTTTTGGAGATCTTAACTTAAAAGAAACAAAGGTAAGCCTATATGATATTGTTGGTGGCCGCCGTATCACTCATAGCGCAAAATTGGAAACAAGTTGAGGCTTCATCAGAACAAGAGTGGTAAACAAAAATCTGGCATTATGTCTCCCTAGAATGGGTCACCTAACAGTAAATGAACATTCAAAAAACATATGCATATACGTGGCGGGAGATATGCCACATGACCAACATTTAGCATTATAATTCGGATTAGACTTAGCCAATTATCTCCCGCCACGTATATGCATATGTTTTTTGAATGTTCATTTACTGTTAAATTTTGGCAGGAAATCTGGAAGCTTCTTAAATGTATCTTCTGTGTTGATGTGCCCTTTTCCTTTGTTAACATATTTTTAGGAAGTATAGCCATTACAACTTATTTCCCATCTGACTCTGCAAGACTTTATGACTTATTCATCTGTATAGCTTTAAAATGTATTACGGCTAACTGGAAAGACGCTAGTTTACTTTCCACCAAAATCTGGTGGAACACCATTTGTAACACTCATAAACTAGAGATGTGCATGGCCAATAATCACAACACAATTCCTAAATATAATGCTAAATGGTATTTTTTCACCAGGTATCTTAACTGTTTTAATGCAACTGCTCATGGTACATAAATTTACACCCTTATATTAGCATCATTATTCATATTTCCATACATATTCAAAAATGCTAGAACTTGATAATGTTTGAAATGATTAGATTATTTTGATGAAATAATCCAATATACCCATTCCCCCCCTATCCTCTTCCCTCCTTATCCTTATATGTCTCTAGTCTGTCTCCCTGTACGTCTCCCCCCAAATCTCTATTTTCACTACATATAAATCACTCGTTGCAGACCTGTGATATAATTAATTCTAAACTACATGTTATATTAATGCGGTTTATATCTATTATAGTTCATATTACATTCGCAAGTGAATTTAACAAATGACTTAGCCTTATAGAAATACTATTACAAAGGATCAAAATCATTTACTATGTCATTTCTCTGTGGTTCTTGTTTTATTCAAAGTCTGTAACCTGTTGATATCTGTATCAAAATCAATATTTTAACAATAAAAATCATTAAAATAAAAAAAAAAGAATGGGTCACCTATGTCATACAAGGCGAGCAAAAGAACCTCAAGAAGGACTGAGAGTTTTTTTTGGACTTTCTGCTCAAAGACTTGGTGCCTACAAAAGATTACGGTGCCTACAAAAGATTACGGATTTTGAACTTATTCAATTAAAGAACACATCATCTGGACTATTAAACAGTGTTCATACCAAGGTAGAAGTCCGAATGTGCAAGGGTGGGTGCTTAGGTGTTTGGGGTTCTGGGGGGCGTGGGGTGATGGAGGGAGACTGTATTTTGTTTTTTTGTTGTTATATTTTGAGGTTCTGTAAAAATTAAATTAATAAAAATACAATAAAAAAAAGTAAATTATGAGATAATAAAGATTGCCCATGCGACTAGCGCAGGAAGTCTTGATTCTATTAAAGACACGGAGGCGAGCATTATGCTTTTTCTTCTTTAATTACTGCTAACCACAGCTTTTTAAATCTTTCTTTGTTTTCATATATAACACTTTTTTTTTTATAACTCGTATAAACAGAGAAAAGAAAAAATGAAAACATGACAAAACTACATTTCCCATGAGGCTTCTCTGCCTGGTAGTCCCACAGCCTCTCTTTCACTGTCCAATCCGGCAATCCTTCCTGCTATAAGTCCCCGTTTCCCTAGGTCCCTTCCTCTTCTTTTGCGGCACACTGATTAACTGAACAAAGTCTAAAATCCAACTGAATTATCGTAACTCCAAACAGAAATTGTCTTTTCTATCCTTGATAGCTTTGCCGTGCTCTAAATTCGCAAGACTGCTGCCTTCCATACACTAATCTGTTACTCTTTTGATCCTCTCCTACGCAAAATGATAAATGCGCATGTTAGGGAAGGGGAATACAGTTCGTCACATATCATAATCAAGTCTTTACGTACACAACTTTGAAACTGTTACAGATCATAACATAACACTCATCGCTGTATTCCATAGGGTGGGATAATGCTCGCCTCCGTGTCTTTAATAGAATCAAGACTTCCTGCGCTAGTCGCATGGGCAATCTTTATTCTATGACAAGACCGGAGGCGAGCATTATGCTTGTTCAAAGCTTTCTACCAGAGCAGCTGCTATATTGGATACTGGTTTGAAATAAAAAGTCTTAAAGACTGGGTCGCTCGACCAGTCTGCTGCTTTCATGATCTCTTGCAGCGGAACTCCTACTGCAAAAGCCCGTGAAGCCATTGCTCCCCTGGTAGAATGAGCCCCAAATTTAGACGTGTCTATACCTGCCAATTCCATTATTTCCTTCACCCATCTAGCTATAGTAGCTGATGTGACTGCTTTGTATGGTTTTATACGCGCTATAAGCAATTGTTTCACTCCTTGTGGCCTAACCGTTGCTGTCGCTGCTTCATAACACTTTATGCAATTTGCCACACACAAATTCTCATTATTCGGCCAATATGGGTATGAGATCACTTTAGAATTGGTCTTTGTACGCTGCGCTATGGTAAAGGCTATCCCTTCTGGGTAATACATCTTTCTGTCTATTTCGAGTGCTTTAACGTCTGAAACTCTTCTACAAGACACTAGGCAAAGGAGTGTAGCTAATTTGCCTGAAAGTTGCTTTCCTGATAGGGAGTTGTTACTAGGCCATTGCTCGAACAGATGTATAATTTTTTGGACATCCCACAGTGATGAGTACTTGGGTCTGGGAGGTTTGCTCATCTTCACACCTTTCAGCAGTCGGGACACCGCCGGGTGTTCCCCTATTGGTGCCCCGTCCACTAACTCATGCCCCGCAGAGATTGCTGACCTATATACCCCTACGGTCCTGAAAGCTCTACCTGCTGAAGGGAGGCTGGCTAGGAAATTCACTACTTGCACTACAGGTGCTGAAATGGGAGATATACTCCTCCTCCTGCACCATAGGTCCCAGGCTTGCCATGCGGAATTATAGCTCCTGATCGTAGATGGGGCCCATGATAGATTGATAAGTCTTGTAGCGTCTTCTGAAAGGCATGGCAATCGCCATCTATGCCTGAAATTCTGCACGCTATCAGCGACAAGGATTGATTCTCTATCAGAGGATGAGGAACTCCTGCTGGATCGACCAGCAAGTCTGGTCTGTATGCAATCTTCTGTGGAAAATCCGTAGAAAGTTCCATCAGAACTGGAAACCAAGCTTGCGACTTCCACTCTGGCGTCACCATCACTATTCGCGCCTTGTCTCTGCGCACTTTTGCTAGTACCCTCGCCAGCATCGCGAAGGGGGGAAAAGTGTAGTGCTTCTGCGACCCCCAATGATGCATGAACGCGTCGGTGCCTTGGGCTTTCAGGTCTAGCCTCCAGCTGAAGTAGTTCGCCCGATGAGTGTTCAGCCTCGAGGCGAACAGGTCTGTGTGCAGGGGACCCCATTTCGTTTCCAGTCTCTCGAATATGTCCCTGTGTAGTTTCCAGTCGCTGTAATCCACTAGGTGTCGGGAGTTCCAGTCCGCCACTGAATTCAGGGCCCCTGGGAGATACTCTGCCTTCACTGTGATCTGTCTCTGTAGGCAGTCGTGCCAGAAATCTTTCGCTAACATCTTGGACCTGGTACCTCCCAGTTTTTTGATATATCTTACTGCAGATATATTGTCCATCCTGAGAAGTATGCTGCAGTGTGCTTTGCCCCTGGTAAATGCTTTCACTGCGAAAGATCCTGCTAGTAACTCTAGACAATTGATATGAAGTTCTAATTCTTCTTTTCACCATCTTCCTCCTGTCTCTATCTCGCCACATCGCGCCCCCCAGCCGGACCTGCTGGCATCTGACTCTATAACCAACTCTGGCACGTCGCCGAAAATGGCGCGGCCGTTCCAGGCTTCCATATTGTGGAGCCACCAGATGAGCTCGGACTTGCTTTTTTCGTCTAAGGGCACTAGTCGATGGTATCTCCAGCCTTTCCTTAGGTATTTGATCTTCAGCCTCTGAAGAGCTCGATAATGTAACGGCCTGGGAAATACTGTTTGTATGGATGCTGCCAAAAGCCCTACTATCCTGGCTAGATAACGAAGAGAGATCAGCGGCTTCTTGAGCGCTGTCCTCAGATCTTTCTCGATAGCCTTCATTTTCTGAGTTGGCAACTCCAATGTAGCTTTCTTTGTATCTATGGTGAAGCCTAAGAATTCTAGTCGCCTGGTTGGCGCTAGCTCTGTTTTGTCTCTGTTCACCAGGAATCCCAGATTGGAGATCAGCTCTATCGCCCAGTGGATCTGTTTTTGTAAGCGGTCTTTGTCTTCGGCCATGAAAAGGATGTCGTCTAAGTAGACGATCATCCGACATCCTTGTTCTCGAAGTGCTGTCGCAACGGGCCTCATGAGCTTGGTGAACGCCCATGGTGCGGATGCTAGACCGAACGGCAGGCATTTGAATTGCCAGAGCTCGCTTCCCCATCTGAATCTTAGGAAGTGTCGGAAAGGCGCTGCTATGGGCACGGTGAGATATGCGTCTTTCAGGTCTAGGCGCGCTAGCCAATCTCCCTTCCTGAGCAAGTCTCCTAGTAGATGGATCCCTTCCATCTTGAAGTGTTTGTACACTAATCAGCTGTTGAGCTCCTTCAGATTGATCACTGGACGAACTTTGTCCTTGCGATGTACTAGGAAAATATTGCTCAGGAAGGAATGGGCGCTCTCGGTCGCCCTCTCTATCGCGTTTTTCTGCGCTAAAGCTTGGATCTCTGCTCCTAATAGCGCTTCTTCTGTTTGCGTCATTTGAATTCTGTGAGGAGGCCGATTCTGCACTGGATGATCTATGAACTGTAGCATAAAGCCTTGTACGGTCTGAAGGACCCACGCATCTAACGATAACTCGCGCCAGTTGTGCACATAGAGCGTTGTCCTGCCCCCCACAGGAGGATAGGTCGCTGTGCGTTCTCTCACCTGTATTGTTATTCTGATGTCGGTAATATCCGCGTCCCCGACGTCCCCGCGAGCCTCGTCCTCTGTTCGGGAAGAAGGCGTCCTGTTGTCGGGTCTCCAAATATTGGGCTCTGGGGCCTTGCGCTCTTCTGTTATTGAAGCGGCCGGTCGAGCGGCCTCTATATCGACCGCCCCTGAAAAAACTCTTCCCGGAAACACCTTCCTGATGGAGGCCTGCGCCTTCTCCAGCGCCGTATATGTACCGACGAACCTGTTCATCTCCTTAACGAATGTATCACCGAACAGGAGACCTTGGGCGCTTTCCCCGGCTTCATAGGACGCTAAGTCCCCAAGTTTGTTACCAATTTTCAATAGGGCTGATCTGCGTCGTTCCGAAGATATGGCGCAGTTTGCATTGCCTAGCATGCAGACTGCCCTCTGCGCCCAGCTTGCTAGGATGGATGTGTCGACTAGCTCTCCTGTATCTCTGGCTATTTCAGCCAGGTCCATTATCTTTGCTATAGGGCCGGCTATGTCTAGCAGTTTGTCTTGGCATGTTTTCCATGCCCTATCCATACCTTTCCTGGTGTCTTTCCCTGCCTTCGTAATGAAGGTTAGCATCTTTGCGTCGAGTTCGGGTGTATCTGCAACTTTCCAGGTCAGCTCTGGCCTCGGACACTCAGCTTTGAGTCTGAATCTAATGTCTTTTTCCATAGGCTTCCTCATTGTTTGGGCCATGTAAAGGGCTACTCTTGGAGAAGGCGTCCAGTCTGTCGATCTGGGGTGCCTTATGGTGTCCGGGTCGAACATGTCGGATATGTCCTCTTCATCCAGAAGGGCCTCCACAGTGCTGGCTTTAGGCTCGCTTGCACTCTTTTGCGAGACCACGCTTACTTTGCTTATGCTTTGAACATCCTCCTCTGGCTGTTCTTGATCTGAGTGCTCCAAGGATGATGAATAGGCATCCCCTATATTTTCGCCCCTGGGGTAGGGGGTATGAGGTTGGGCAGGGCTGTCTTCGTCAGGAAGGCACTTTTAAGCCTGTTGAATGCATCAGCCACCTCTAGGGATTTATCCTTCCCTGTACTTTCGCCCGGGAAGTAGAAGAGTGTTTCCTCTTCCGGGCCACTTTCTTCCCCTTCTCACCTATTTGCAGAGGATTTTGTGTGGAGGTTCCTTCTCCGGGATCATCAAGCGTGCCAGCTTTTCTGCCCAGCATCTCTTCCAGAACTAATAGCCTGTCTTGTAGAGGCTTAACTCCTAGTGCTACGGCTTGAACTAATGAGTCGCCTAGCACTCTCTTGAAGCTTTGGGAGAGGTCTATATCTTCCTCCATGCATTCTGCTTCCTGGTCCAGTCCTCCTTCGCTCCCTTCACTCCAAGCCTCATTTCCCATGCTGTATGCCATGGTAATTGTATGTGTCGTACAGAGGAAACTAGTGGGTTAAAGACATAGCTCCTCTACAATGGTCACTGAAACTATTTATTATTATTATTATTATTATCTTTTTTTTTAAAAATCTGGGATACCTCTGCTGTGCTAGGGCGAACCGCTAAGAAAATAGCGAAATTCGCGCTCCTAGGAACGAAATAAGGGCGGAGGACTGGCCGTACATTTTCTCCGAGCAAGAAAACGTTCCACTGAGGAGATTGTAAGTCGATGCACATGCGCGTGCTTCACCTTGTTTCTAAGGTCGGTTGGGCTTACTCCGCGTATTACGCGAGCTCCATCAACGTTAGATGCATTGTCGTGCGGCCGGCTGCCTGAGCCCTAAAGCGAGTGTCAGATCACTCGCGGGCTCGGCAGGAGGTCGCTCTGAAATACGCTATGCTACTCGCGAGGTCAGCGCATATAAAGCTTCGCGCGAACGCTTTGTCGCTTGTTAGTTACACGCGCGCACAATTAAGAATAAGTAAAGGCCATTCTTGAAACGTTTCAACAGACAAAGGTAGTATAATCAAGCACTATCCATAATAAACGTCACTTATCTCTGGCTGCAGCAAAAAAGAAGAGGAAGGGACCCAGGGAAACGGGGACTTATAGCAGGAAGGATTGCCGGATTGGACAGTGAAAGAGAGGCTGTGGGACTACCAGGCAGAGAAGCCTCATGGGATATGTAGTTTTGTCATGTTAAGACGGTGATGTTTTCATTTTTTCTTTTCTCTGTTTATACGAGTTAAAAAAAAAACTAAAAAAAAGTGTTATATATGAAAACAAAGAAAGATTTAAAAAGCTGTGGTTAGCAGTAATTAAAGAAGAAAAAGCATAATGCTCGCCTCCGGTCTTGTCATAGAATTACGAGTTGGGGGACAATTGCAAAACCGGCAGTATAAGCAAAATACTTCCAGGTTTACTGCCCTCCAAATTCCAAGCAAGGTAGTAGGACTTCTGGGAGTATTCCAGGGGAATACCACCAGGTTCAAAAACAACCTTCTTCAAAGTTACATTTTCAAAATGAAAATCTGCCATTGTTTTTCAAAAATCAGTTGGTATTAATATTCATCACTGATCAAAGTTTCAAAGCAAGACATCAGACAGTCTGTGTCAAACAGATGGCAAGTAGTCCTCAGCAACAGACTTACACTTCATAAGTTGATAAATTGAATTCACAAAGATAAGCAATGTACAATTCAAACCTCCCAACCTTGTGGAAACGCCACCATTCACAGATTATGTGCCATCAAGACCATGCCTCCCCTCTACTCCCACAGCCCCACATACTTTTGGAAGCAAAATGTTTACAGAACCTGTGGGGTGACAAGATCAAGGTTCTGCTCAGGGATATCAATAAAAGATGCCCATAGCCTAACATACTTCTGAAGTAGGTTAGTCAGGAATGTGGTCATCTGCTCTACTAATGTCACCTCCCAAACATTCACCCACAACATATTTTCGCCTTGTCTTTCTGTGCCATAGTAAGTCTTAGCATATTAGAAATCTGTGTCAGGAGTGACCAACATACACCAGGCTAATTTGAGCTGCTGCTTTAACTGTTGTGTGGGGTTCATTGTCTCTCAACTGTGTATACAAATAGGGCACATGTCCACCCATGCGTAAAGTGTTCTTACATTACTCAAAATTCAGTGGGGATGCCACATCATATAGTTGTTGAAGCTCAGGCAAACACCCTTTCTTCTATTCTCCATAAGAACCTTCTGCCAAACCTGAAGAAAACTCAGTTTCCAATTATCCGAGTCAGGGGCCCTTTATGCAGGAGAATCTCCTACCGTCTATAGAATGCATCCTGCTCAGAAAGACATGCCATTGAAGAGACCAAAACTGAACTTGGATAAGCAGGAGCTAAAACCAGCTCATGTGTATCCAGCATTAACCAGTGACCAGAAGCTACCACTGGAGAACCAGGAGCTAGTGCATAGCGTTCCGCAAATCTAACTTCCACATAAGATGAAAACTATAATTTTGTCCTTTATTTATGACCCATTATGTTTTAAATGTTGTATAAATGTGGCGTAATGTCTATTTATAGTTTGTCCCAAATAAATACATACAGGTGTTTTTGGCATAAGTTAAGAATGTTGACCCAAATCCAAATGCCTTATGGACCAAGCACAAATGTTGCCAGTTAACTCAATCAAAAGCCAGTTCTTTTGTGTTCAGCGCGCAGCAAATATTATTGTGCATCTTTCTATTAGAGGCAAAGCCTGTCTGATGCATCAGATCTGGAAGGATTTTAGCCAAAGAATTAGATAACATTTTTGGTTTTGTCATATTTTTGTTGTGCTTGCTCCACCATTATTACAGGAGAGACAGAGAGAGAGAGAGAGAGAGAGAGAGTTAGTTTAATTCCTGAAACCCTTTTACTGCAGTTTTAATTGGAAGCTTTGATTGGATTTTTCAAAACTGGAGGTTTGAGACGGTTGTAAGAGGTGAAGGGATGTAAGGGGTGAAGTGGCTACCATAAAAATTAAATAAATAACACATGCAAGAGTGTACAAATACCTCAAACTTTCGTTAGAGTTCTCTGCAAAATATGCAAGCAGCCCTTCATGTAGGATGGTGTAGTACTAAAGCCTGTTACTAAATGTCCATGCAGAGCAAGCACAGGCTTTCAATACTGAATGCAATACCAATAGTTTTTCTCAGAGGTGCCTTTGGGGATTGGCGTTAACGTCTGGATAAAGGTGGAGTTCCACATGTGTCTACTAGATGTCCCTTTGAAGTCAGGGCAAACAATGAATCAGCAAGGTTTGTAAAAATATTTACTGCTGCACAATCTAGATCCCATAAATAAAATGGCAAGTTTATTGGCATGGGAACTAAAACGGACATTGCCAATTAAAACAATGTATTGCGAGCAGGGCTCCAGATAAGGCGAGTACCAGGCCTTTTTACGCATGAAAATCTTGTAAATACGCAAGCTTTATTATTTTCCTGGGTACATTTACACACAGGTTTAGAGCAGAGGGCAGTGCAAAGGTCAGGTTACTTGACAATAATCAGAAGGCTTCTTGTGATTTTTATCTACATGGATGTAATTGCAAGCCACCTCTGAAACAGAATGTATTTCTCTGACGCCTTTCAAAAAAATAAACTGCACACTGATAAAAGGAATGGTTTCTTTCCTTTCAGCTTCAGAAGCACTGTGCATGTTTTCTTAGAATTTTAGGATTGTATAATTAATAAGATGGAAAACTAAGTTGGAATTGAGATATATTTTTTTTTAACAAGTTATGCTTTTTTTCCAGTGAAAGCAAACTAGTATTGCACAATAGTATTTTGCAGAGTTCCGGTGCTGTGTGCATAATCATGCAGAGGCAGATCATTTTTACACCTCTAATTTAATTTACAGTCTAATTATAAAAACAGTGTGTAAAATGATGACTATGCACAGTCTAGTTTACATTCATTCAACCTTGCAGTCAATGGGGTGCATTACTATAAATGGTCAGTGGCAGCAGAGTCTTTGCTCAAGGGTGAATAATTGTCATTACACTGATCACAGGTGTTCTAGCCTCTCAAATCTTCAAGACTACAAATAAAATATCCAAAACCTGACTCTCAAGTAAGTGCAAGCGCTGTTCAAAAACAAACAAATGAAAGTTACATTATAATTGAAATAGAAACTCAGCAAAACCTGTCCCTGTGATAATCCAGATAGGTAGTTAACTTTGTGTAGCGCTTCATAAATGGTACTGTGATCATTATACCTCAGTCGATACTCTGAAGGATGTTAGCCAATAAGATAGCTCAGCCGGTTGAGCACTCGTTGCTGCAATCTCTGCACGATTTGTGGTTTGCGGGTTCAAATCCCGGTAAGTCCAACTCAGCATTTCATCCTTTCGAGGTCGATAAAGGAGTACCGACTTTGGTTTGGTGGTAATTGTGATAAATATGTTCTATGTACAGCGTTTTGCCAAAAGAGCTGTATAAATAACCATTTGACCACTAGATTAGATATAGAATTTAGCATGAAGTCCTTGCCTCTCTGCACTATTGCATCATAACATTGGCATACCATTAGGTAGTAATAGCTCCAGGAAATTAGGACTTTCATTAAACATCGAAAGACAATTCTGCTATCGAATCTCAAAACACACAATACAAATTCATGTTTGCTTTACTATATAATTGGCTATGATTTAGTGAATTCAACATTTAAATATATACAGAAGAGCTCAAACGGCCAGACCTTAGAGAATATTAAAAGGTGTATTCTGTCACAACGCAGAAAGCTGCCGCACAGTAATGATTTCCATACATTTTTTTCACATGTCGGCTGGATGTCGCATACATTTTACTCTCTTGCGAAGGAGAAAAAGTCATGTTTATTCTCTTAAAAATCACATTTAGTCTCAAAGTTTAAAAATAGAGAGTAAAATACTCCCACCTCAAAATCTTATCTGGAGCACTGATTGCGAGTGTTTGTGCGTGCAGATATGAGCCTCACAAATGACAATTTTTTTCCTTGCCTTTCAATGATGTGACTTGAGCAAGTGCAATTATGGTTCAATTTGTGAAACACTTTAATTTACATTGTTTAAAACACATTTTCAAACGTGAACAGTGTTTGAAGCCATGCGAGCAGTGCTGGCTACTGAAAAAGAGTAGCATTGTCTATTAACCTGTTAGCACTGTAGCTTTAGAAAGATCTGCTGTTTGAGAGAAACTCATTACTCATTGCTCTTTATAAACCTTAAGCGTTGTGGCTATATGGGGTGGGGGTGGGGAAGAGAGAGAGAGAGAGAGAGAGAGAGAGAGAGAGAGAGAGAGAGAGAGAGAGAGAGAGAGAGAGAGAGAGAGTTTTCGTTCGAGATCTCAGGATTGCTGTGTTGCTTCATGAGGCAGGTCCCAGAAGCATCAGGGTTCATATCAAGTTTATATCAAATGTAAGCAGTGCCCTTAATAATCTGCAGCAATGTACCCACTTCCCCCATAACCAGAGCATATAGATTGCAAATCAGAAAAATCAAGAAAGCATTCTATGGGAACAGAATCCTAACCTCTTGCACCCCGAGCAAGGAACTGCATGCATCGAATTATTTCTGAATTCAATTCTCTAAGCTGCTCCAACCTCCCTCCACCCAACTCCCAATCCCTATGTGACACCTTATCAAAACACTCCACAATGTCACTAGCAACAGAAACTCTACCATTATCTCTAAATTGGAACACATGCCCCCGCCCCTTCCCATCCAAAGCCATACCCTCGTCCAAACCCCTCTTTGATGCAAACCTTCACCTCTTTCTCTCCAATCTCACACTAGGAGTTCCTCTCGCTCCTAGCACAAAGCCAGCCATTAGGCTCCCCTGAGGACCCCTGCCCACCCATCCTACTCAAAAACATCCTAGCCTCAACCTGTGAGGCAAGTATCGCACACGCAATCTTCAACCACTCCCTAACATCAGGAACCTTCCGGAAGCCTTAAAAACCCCCTACATCAAACCCTTCCTCAAAGAACCTACACTCAACCCACTCCTCCCCCAGAACTACCGGCCCATCTCCAACACCCGCTTCATGGCCAAACCCATAGACCGCATAGCATACAAGCAGATCAGTCTTTTCACTGAAGCCAACAACTTCCTGATCCTGCCCAATCTGGCCTCATGCGCTTCATGCCCTCCCGAGTGTCTGTCTGGGATGACCTAAAAAGAACAGCAGATGCAGAAGGCTGCGCTGCACTCATCCTCCTAGGCCTCTCTGACGCCTTCGATACCATCGACCACACCATCCTCCTAGACAGGCTACACTCACTAAGAATCACAAATACTGCCCTCTCTTTGATCTCCTCTAACCGCTCACAAATCATGCTCCTCCCCCCATTCACCTCCAACTCACAACCAGTAACACAAGGGGACCCAGAAGGAGCATCCCTATCTCCCTTCCTCTTCAAAATCTATCTAAACCCACCCCCCGCACTCATCTGCTCCCACAATCTCACCGGCTACAACTATGCAAACATAACACAGATCATCCTTAAAATCCCCAAATCGCCAGGTTCGAACCATCTGGATATTGACTACTGGATGACGACCAACCAACTCATCCTCAATCCTGGGAAAACGAAAATCCTAGTCCGGAGGAAAACAGTGCTCATTCCCCAACCTATTCCCTGGCCTCTATCCCTAGGCCCCCCCCCCCCACAGGCAACCTCCACCTCGGTGAAAAACCTCAGATGCACACTGGACACGGATGTATTCCTCGCCCAACACATCAACTCTGTATCCAGAACGTGTTTCTTCCATCTACGCATCCTCAGGCGTATATTCCCATACCTCACCTATCCTCACCAATTCTCTGCCATCATCTCCATCATCCTCTCCCGCTTAGAGAACGCAAACTACCCTTACCTAGCCGTACCAGTGTTTAAGCTAAGGAAATTGCAAAGAATCCAAAACGCTGCGGCCGGCCTGCTCATTAACCTATCTCACAGAGAACACATCAGCCGTACAATTAGAGTCCGCCATTGGCTCCCTATTGGTCGACGCACTACCTTGAAAGCCGAAAGCCATGTGTATCACTCACAGAGCCAGCCACAACACCAGGCCAGAATTGTTCCAAAGTCACTCGCTACCACCCCTCAAGGATGCAAAGATCAGGCACAGCATCTTTCCTAGTTGTCCCACATTACAACTCCTCCACACTGTGTGGATCCTCCTTCTACGTCCAAGCGCTGATCATCTGGAACTCCCTACCCCTGTACATTCGTAATATTGACAATCACTTGGCATTCAGTAAAGTCCTCAAAACCTGGCTCTTCCCTTCCTCCCCCTGAAACTCTTTTGCACTCTATACTATCGATAGGCAAACAGAAACATTGACCCAAACACAACAGCACCCCTATCCACCAATACCGCCACAGATACCAGCAGTATACACAGCGACACACCGTGAAAAACTATCGTCTCCATCCACATCCCCTCACTGACAGACAATCATACATCACCCCCCTCCGCCCCCTTATCCGGTCACCTCTACTACTTCTTAGACTTTCATTTCAGGGAGACAACGACTAGCGAGACCAGCCAATCGCTTTGGACCAAGGAAAACAACTGGCATGACCACTGTGAGGGGGCACAAGTTGTGCCACAAGCAGGCTCCCACCAGAACCCTGAGGGCCTTAAAACCACTGCAAAAGGGCTCCTGGAGCCAGTCCTGGCGCGTTTGGCGCCAGGCTCACATGTAGGAAGGAAGGGCTGTTCAAACTAGGTTCCATTTATGTACACGGGCCTTTAAATCCAACATGGAAGCACCCACACAGTCTAGTTCTAAGAACCAAGCCATGCGGTCTAGTGTTTTGGGTGTGGCAGGCCTGGAACTACTTTCCCTGGTACTACTTTACCTGGGCTATATAAACCACACCCTGACTGCAGAACACGCTTCGTGTTATTCTGCAACCAGCAGCATGATGCTCACTGTGTCCAGCTCCTGGTCTTCAGCATCTTCCTGTAATCCTGCAAGAACAAGATTATTCTGTCTTACCTGAGAAAACACCATCCAGCACTCAGCATTTCAACTGGGCTGCAATCTGTGGAAACCGAGAGAAAAAGAAACATCACTCACCTGCGAGTACTAGCTTAAGGACTTCCGGCGAACCGCTACCACAGCTGCTGTTCGAACATTGCGACCTGCAATAACGAGAAAGGGAAAAACAATATTAGAACGCGTGCTTCCAAAATCATCGAATTCCATCAGTCTTACCTGAATTCCACCGTGCTACGCCACGCTTCCATTCGGACCACCATAGCAACATCTGCAAAGGAAAAGAGACATATTCAGGTTCGCTTTCAATATTGAACAACCGCACAGCGCTGTACTTACCATAACGGATTCGGGGGGCCTATTTTTCATCACGCTCTCATCCACTTGCAGCACCACAGTGGCATGTGAGGAGAAGAGGAAGAACACACATGTTAGCTTTAAAAGACAATAAAGGTGCTGCGCTTTGCGCTTTCCCTTACCCACAAACGTGCCTCTCCATCCGGCACGCCAGCATCAAGACCTTTGCACCTGAAAAGAAGGAGATAAAGACATTAACGAATTCCCACCATAAACAGAACAAAGACTTACAATTAACAAACCTACCTGCCTACCAGCAGATTCGGGGTGACAGCAGGCCTGGGCCCAAGAAGGCGTACTGCACCAGTGAAGCAACTCAGGCAGCTCGTCAACAAACGTCAAGCGCCCCTGCACAAGAAACTCAGGACGGATAGCTCACCCTACAAATAACTAAGATTCATTGTTCAGCACTGGGCATCTATGCATCTAGGGTTCCAGATCTCAGAGCCTTCCAGACGCCCAGGGGATATCAGGTAAGCGTAACAACAACATCAAGGCAAACTCCATACGAATTTACAGTATGTATCCCTTGCACCAAGTCTGTGGACACAGGCCACAGATACGGCCACCCATACATGCACTCAAGAATGCAGCTATGGCTATGCTATTCAGTTCTAGCAGCTCACATAGACGCCCACACTGTAACTCCTGATGTATCTCAACACCTCTGCCATTAGTATACAGTGACAACCTACGAAAAATTTTGGTTTAGCTGGGCACACATCTAATCTCTGCCACTAGCACTCTATCCCAAACCAAAAACAGCACCCGCCCACATGCCTGACCTCTGGGCTGCTTACTGGAGCCTAGCCAGCCCACCTAAGTCATAACCTGACAAAATGCACACACGCATCTTTAATTTAACTCTTAGAAACTCCCACATATGGACTGCAGTCACCAAGAGCGTGCCAACCACAAAGCGCATTGAGGCCGTACAAATGGGAATGGGCGCTATATAAATGACAAATACAATTCCTTTTTTTTGGGGTGCTATGAAACGTATGGGCGCTCCTCACATCATCTATTTAGACACCATGATGATGGTCTTGTCCATTCCAGATCAACATTTACATACATATCAAAATTATATAAATATCGATTTCATATCAAAGTTTAGATCCAAATGTATATATAATGTATATCAAAAATGTATATTAATGTATATCAAAAATGTATATAAAAAATGTGGGGGTCATTAAATGAATATTAAACATTTTGTAGGGCAATCAAAAATTTGGGGACAATCAAATTTATATCAAAAGGGTGCAGGACTAAGACCGGAAATGGGGGGCATGGCCACCTGTCAAAATGCCAGGTGATATGACAATGGGTAGGATCGTGTATATATTAGGTTAAGATGACCGACGGATAGGATATCCAAAAGGGTCTTTAACCTATGGGTACCATCTTTCCCAAGTGAGTGGGATATATATATATATATATATATATATATATATATATATGCCCCGAGGAACGAATTGGCCACTCTGGTCCCTGGTAACAGAAAGTCCACAGATACTAGGCCAAGATGGCCGACAGACGAGGAGGACGCTGCATCCGGTAGTGTTCCCTCCCTCCCTTTCCCGCATTAGGTCCCTGCATAGTGAGAGAACGTGGCTCAGGTTCTGCACCGGCAAGCACATGGTACATTACCCGAACTAGGATTTTCGAGCAATCGTGATTTCCCTCTGTCCATTTAACGGGATAACAGGAGTCATGGTTTGTACAAGTTCCTGTGTCGGCCACTTCAGTGAATGACGACGGCACCCGCGGGATCCAAATATTTTTGAGAGTCATTGAGAGATACATAATTTCCTGTCTTTCTACCGGCTACCTGGAAATGGTGAGTGCCTATACCAGAGGTCTTCAAACTGTGGGGCACGCCCCCCCAACCCTGTCCCCAGGGGGCGCTGCCTCATTCCCTGGGGGGCACAAGACTCCAGCCTGAAATGTAAAAAATATCTATATATATATATATAAAAAAAAAAATGTTTACAAATATATACATATATATATTTGTAAACATTTTTTTTTTTTGCTGTGCTGATGACGCACGCTTTTTTATAGTAACAGCGTCCATCTTGTGGTGGCCATCTTGGGTGTCGGCTAGACCAGAACTAGATGACGCCTTTGGGAACTCACTTCTCTGTGTTGCGTGTATAAGTTTCCATCTACTCCATGCTTTCCAAGACTGTAGCATAACAGAAGGTCACTCACGACCAGGGCGCTCCCAGGGGCCATGTATAAGAGCCATAGGCACCAAATTGATTACTGAATTGGATGAAGATATTGAAAGTGAAGCAATGAAATTGTAGGATATTGAAAACCAAACTGAATGAAAATGTGGAAAACAACACTACAAGTTTATGAAAGTTAAAGGGGAAAGTGCCAATTTGAAAGCAACATATGAGCGCAAGTTTTGAAAGAGCATGACAGAAAGGTGCGGAATTAATAATACCACCGCAAAGTGAAGTTTATGAACAATACTGTGAGGCAAGGCCCAAGTCTGGCATGAGATGTGCGACACGTGTTGGCAAAGCCAAGAGGCAAACAAGGAGAAACTGAGTGAGAAGCTGTATACAGGGGAAAATGCAGAAGAATCTGTGTGGGCTGAACAGCCTAAGGTTCCTGGTTTTGCGACCTGTGATGGGAGAACCGCATGGTCTGACAACTGCGCCTAGAGCAGGAAACCCTCCATTGCGAAAACCAAGGACATTGTGAAATCAAGTAAAACAAGTATAAGTTGCTATGTTAAAATCTTGGAGAAGAGAACCCAGGGGCTTGCTGAACTGAAATACTGTCTTGAAGACGGAGCCTCAAGACCCTTTTTCTTTTTAACTGTGTTACTGTGCACTTGGGGAAGGGAACCCCGAGGAATGCGTGGAACTATATTGCTTTGAACTTTGGGATATGAATCTCTAGGATTTGTGAAACTTTCTTGAACTTAGAGAAGACGATCTGAAAAGGAAGCTACGAGCTGAAAGAAGCTCAGAACTTTGTTTTGATCGCCATTTTTTTGATTATTGACATCCCTACACATTGTTTAGCTTTAGTTGTGAGGGCAAGGATAGGTTTTGGACACAGACAGACTTTTAAGTTATAGTTTCTTCTGACTCAGTCTTTCCTTAATTCCTTTCAGGTCTGAAATCCCACCTTAGTATACGACAAGTTAGGCCTTCAACCACCCTGACATTTAATGTAATAAAACATTTGATTTTGAGCTTTAAGTCTGTTGTCTGTGTCTAGCTTCATGATGCCTTCACAAATGGTGTCAGCTGTGCGATGCGGCTGAACCAATACAAGTTAGGGGACCCTAAGATTTGAAAAGCTAAGTGCCAGAGCATCAGACACTTCAGGAGCACCAAGGGCTCTATCGGGTTTGATATCTGTAGTAGTAGGGATGAAACTATTACTCCAGGTGATAGAAGACTGATACCCACAGATTTGATACTAATTCCACCCCCAATACATACATTAGACTAGCGTCCAAATCAGGGCTGACATGGAGATTTGGAATTGATGTTTTAGCGTGGGTAATAGACCCAGACTTGACGTTAAGGTATTGTTACAAAATAACGGGAAGGACCCATTCCAAATCCATCAAGGGGATAACATTGCTCAAGGGGTGCTTGAGAAAGCATTGTTACCTAGGTTTAAGGAAGAATCTGGAAAAGAAAGTACAGACAGAAGAACTCGAGCTTTTGGGGAGTCAGATGAGACATCTGATGGTTCCCCAACCCTGAACCCAGGAAAACTAAAGAGGAAGTACCCGAGACACTTCCAGACCTAGCCGTTGCCCAAAGGAACAACCCCTTGTTAGCTGAAGCCTCTTTGCAAGTACTATCGGAGCCAGAAGGTAGTGAGAAAGGGGGGCCCTTTTTCTTTTTGAAACATGAACTTCTTTATAGAGGAGACACCACTTCAGAGGGCTTGGTAAGAACACATTTGGTAGTCCCTAGAAGTCACAAGCAGGTGGTTCTAGAGATAGCACATTCACATCCGATGGGAGGCCATCTGGGACAGTCTAAAACTCAGACACATATAGCGAACAAGTTTTACTGGCCCACAATTCACAATGGCATTTTGAACTACATTCAAGTGTGCGTAATCTGCCACGCATAGCACCACCAGTTCCCTTGAATCGGTTACCAATTATTGAGGTTCCATTTTCCTGAATTGGCATAGATATTGTGAGACCCCAAGAAACGTCCAAACTGCAGAATAAATACATTGTGGTTATTGTAGAGGTTATCCTGAGGCCTAGTCTCTGAGAACCAACACAACAAATCCTGAAACACCTGCTCCCTTTCTTCTCTTGAGTATGGTTTCCGAAGGAGATATTGACTTACCAAGGCTCTACTTTAATGAGCAGGCTTAAGGGGGAAGTTAACAACTGTTGCATATCACCACACTCAGAACATCTGTGTATCATACCCAGACAGATGGCCTGGTGAAAAGATTTAATAAAACCCTCAAAACCATACTCGGAAAGTTAGTTGAGCACGATAGTGAAAACTGGGATCAAATGATACCCATGGCCTTGCTTGCAGTCCACAAAACCCCCCAGAACTCAACAGGTTTTTCCCAGTTTGAACTGCTTTATGGACGAGAACCCCGGGATGTCCTGGATATGTTGAGAGAAACATGGGAAGAGAGAGAGAGGAGGCCCTAATTCCGCTCTCCCAAACTAGGAATAGGTTGAAAGAACACATGACGGCTGTTAGATCTTTAGTCCAGACTCACATGGTTAAGGCACAGGAACCACAAAAGACCTCCTGTGATGAAGGCTGGGAAATATACCATCATTCAGGAAATTAAAAACATGCTATAGATTAACATCATCAAACCCTCTAATAGTTCTTAGTCCTCCCCCATCGTGTTGGTGGCAAAACCTGATGGAAGTTGGAGAGTCTGCACAGACTTTAGGAAGGTGAATGCAATCTCTGCCTTTGACACTTACCCAATGCCCCGTATTGACGATCTGATAGACCGGCTGGGTAATGCTGTCTACCTTTCAAAGTTAGACTCACGAAAGGGTATTGGCAAGTTCCGTTGCATGGGCCTGAAAATACCTGTCTTTGCTGCTTCCATAGGGTTGTTTCATTTTAAAGTCCTGCCTTTCGGGCTGTACAGTGCTCCTACACTATTCCAGAAACTCATGGATAAAATCTTACAGCCATACTCGGAATTTTGCGAGCCTATATAGATGACATTGCGATACATAGGACGTGGAAAGATTATTTGTACCACCTTTACACAATCATGAGAGTGTTAAGAAAAGCAGGGCTAACCGCTAGTCCGAGAAAACGCAAGCTGGCCCAATGTGCAGTAAAGTATTTGGTTTTTTTGTGGGTAACGGCACAACCACAGCAAGAGAAAGTGAGCAATGTTGTCGATACCCTCACTCCAAAAACTAAGAAGCATCTAAGGGTCTTTTTGGGACTAATCCAGTACTACTGCAGATTTATTCCAGAATTCTCTAGCAAAACATCCGGATCGACAGACAAATTGAAAAACGGCAAGCCCCAAAAGATCAGATGGGAAAAGGAAAATGAGACCCGTTATACGACCTTGAAACAAGCCCTTTATCAAATCCCCATTTTGAAACTTGCAGATTTTTCCAAATAATTCATCCTCCAGACTGATGCTTCCTTAATGGGGTTAGGAGCTGCTCTTTCACAAAACCATGATGGTTTGGAACATCCAATTTTCTACATAAGCAAGAAGCTCTTTCCCAGAGAGAAGAACTACTCAGTCATCAAGCTAGAGGCACTGGCAATCAAGTGGGCAATAATTCATCTAAAATATTACCTTCTGCGTGGTATGTTTCGCCTAATAACAGACCACTGCCATCTAGTGTGGATTAGTCGGAGGAAAGAATCCAACCCTTGGGTAATGCAGTGGCTCCTGGAACTTCAATCATACTGCTTCACAGTTGAGCACTGGAATGGCAGAGAGCAAGGTAACATAGACTTCCTCTCCTGGTTTCCCGGTGAAGCACCCCGGTCCAATCCACATTGGGGAAGGCTATGTAAGAAGCCTGAAGGTATTCTCACTCCTACTCCACCCGGGATCCTCTTCTCGGGTGGCCAGGAAAAAGCTATCACTTTTGGATCCTGACCCTGGCGGTGGCGAGCGAGGGAGGATCACCTGGGTGGAGGGTCCCTGGGGATTGGAGGCGAGACATTGTATCCCCCTTTTCCTACTGAAGACCAATCTAACCCTCCCCCGGTCTTCATGGGCCACTGTAAACCACCTCCCCTCATTTTCCCCACACTTTACCTATAACAGTACTGGGATGAGGAAGAGGTGACTAGGAGTAATGAACACTAGTAACTAGGGGTGTACCGAAATTCGGCTTTCAGTAAGTATTCGGCCGAATTCTGGCTGAAAACCAACTATTCAGCATTCGGCCGAATACTTACTTGAATGGTGCTCGAAACCGAATGTTACAACCCTAGTTACTTTCTTTGCTGCAGATAGGCCAGGCCGCTGCCCTTGCTTGTCATGAACATCTGGCAGACACTGTGCTTCAGGCTATAGCCATTTGACTGCCTGCATGGCCTTGTGAAACTGCATGGAGTGCAGTTAAGGAGTCTCAGTACAAAGGGAGCGTGTGTTGCCCAATAGGCTGCAGTCACTGGCGCCTCTGCCGATAGACTGATCGGAGTGTGGTTACCATGATGGCTGCCATCTGTTCCCTCCCTCTAGGAAAGCGCTGTGAGAAGCGTGGGACCGGGGACGCCATCGGCAGTGGAGTGTACGCCTTCCCAGGTTCTCTGACTGCGGAGACACAGCGACTTGCGCCGCCAGGGCTGTCAAGGGTAGGGTACGGCTGCCCTGAGATTAGTGACACTTGCAATGAGATCTGCTTTATTTACACTGCTATGTGTAGACTCCAACTAGGAGCTGACAGGGGATGTGTGCTGCTGGGTTTACTGTCACACACATGGGTCTATTTCTTGTACCCTGCAGCGGTCATTTACTCTGTCCCATTGCTGCCGATACTGCGTCTGTGATTGCAGTACACACAGATATCTACTTCACGCAGAGCGATAGGAAGCCACAATCTCTGCGGTTAACCCCATTCACACCGCTAAAGACACCCAGAGCTGACAGACAGGCTAATGTCATACCTGTGGCTGCTTGCCCCCAACCATGAGCTGACAGAAGACCCATGGGATTCGTTTGCACCGCTTCAGGCTCCCGGTCAGTAACCGACATTGGCTGGCTTTTCTGCAGGGTTAGAGACAGGATGTGGGATCTGTGCAGTTCAGGGCTGGTGGTGACAGCACAGACTTCTGTGGGTGGCAGGCGCTGCTTGGAAAAAAAAACGGCTATCTTTGTGAGGATCTGCTAGTAGGTGCTACTCTGCTACTCTAAAAACACATACAGGAATCACTCCACCTCAAAGATTAAGGCTAGACCGTTTCTGTAGGATACAAGCACAGTTCTCTGTTGCTGAAGCAGGTTTGGAAACGTGAAATTGCCTGCCCCTTCTGTACCCTCTCACCGTAAACTGTAAAACACAAAACAACAAACAGACAAGCTAAACTTTATTCAAGAGCAAAGCCCACGGATTTGCCTAGTAACAGATCCTAGGCGCATTTTATTTTGTTGTTATGGAAACATAGGCTTAACGAACAAAAATAGAGCAGAAGATTTATTTTCAAGCGAAGCTGCCTTGCCAGCCAGAAGGCCTTGAGATGGCCTGGAGATGGAGGTTGCATTCCCTTGAGGCTGCAGAGACCCCATATCAGGTTGTGGGAGTACCCCAAAGGCATTGCATGTGGGTGTGCTGCAAGTCTTGTATATAGGGGTTAATTACCAACTATTCGGCTATATATTCGGCTCCGGCCGAATACTTGTTCAACTATTTAGTATTCGGCTAACACTTAATTCTACTATTCGGTAAACCCCTACTAGTAAATACTTTCACCACTCTAGTACTGGGACGAGGAAGATGCCTGCAGAGTACTGTGAAAGTCAGGCATGTCCCTTTTACTTCAATTGAAGGCCCACACCTGCAACCTGTAAAGAGGTTTCAGGTGTATAAGAGGAGACCAAAAGAGCAGCAGGAGGACTACCAACAGGGAGGGAGGCCTGTGTGGGAGAGACCAGCAGGGGACACTGCGTGTAAGGAGGCAGCAGTGGTGGGACCCGAGAGGAAGCCAGGACATCGGCAGACGACCCAGGAGACTTGTGAAGCCCAGGGCGAGTTGGGTCACTGGAGTCCCACATGTGCGGGAGCCACCGTGGTCGGAAAAGAGCAGCTGGAGCAGCAAACCGAGAAAGAAGGAAGGAAGGAAGGAAGGAAGGAAGGATGCGGCCTGCATCCACGAAAGGAAAACAGAATTGCAGGAGAGTGTGGAAAAGCACACAGACCGCAAGCGGGGCTCGCAGTGACCGGCAACCCAGCCGGAAAAGCAGAATTGAAGCAGTGACGCCGCCGGGGAGGAACACTGAGGACCAGTGAGTGCAGGGGAATGTCACTCAACACCAGGGTGCTCACAGGGGATATGTATAAGAGCCATCAGCACCTAATCAATTACTGAATTGAATGAAGATATGGAAGCGAAGAAACAAAACTTTATGATATTGAATACCGAACTGAATGAAAACAGCACTACAAGTTTATAAAAGTCTAATGGGAAAGCGCTCATTTGAAAGCAACATACGAGCGCAAATGTGAAAGAGCATGACAGAAAGGTGGGGAATAAATAAGACCACCGCAAAGGGATCTTTGTGAACAAATACTGTGCAGCCAGGCCCAAGACTAGCATGAGATGTGCGACACGTGATGGCAAAGCTAAGAGGCCAACAAGGAGAAAATAAGTGAATGTGAAGCTGTATACAGGGGCAAATGCAAAAGGACCTGTGGGGCTTAAGACCCTAAGGTTCCTGGTTGTGTGGCCTGTGCTAGGTGGATCGTGCGGCCTGACAACTGCGCCTAGACCAGAGAACCCTCTCTTGTGAAAACCAAGGACATTGTGAAACCAATCAAGAAAAACAAGTATAAATTGCTACAATGACGTTTGGGGAAGAGAACCCCAGGGCGTGCTCAAATGAAATTATGTCTTGAGGACGGAGCCTCAAGACCCTTTTTCTTTTGAACTGTGTTAACTTCAACTTGGGGAAGTGGGGAAGGGAACCCCCGAGGATTGTGTGAACTATAATGCTTTAAGCTTAGGGAAGGGAATCTCCAGGATTTGTGAACCTTTCTTGAACTTGGGAAAGGGGAGCTGTAAAGGAAGCTAAGGGCTGGAAGGAGCTCAGAGCTTAGTTTTGAACGCCATTTCTTTGATTATTGAAATCCCTACACATTGTTTAGCTTTAGTTGTGAGTGCAAGGATAGGCTTTGGACACAGACAGACTTTGAAGTTGAAATTTCTGACTCAGACTTTCCTTAGTTTCGCTCAGGTAGGGAAATCCCACCTTAATATAGGGCAAGTTAAGTCTTCAACCATCCTGACATTTAATGTAATAAACCATTTCATTTTGAACTTTGAGTCTGTTGTCTGTCTTGCTTCATGTTGCCTTCACAATATCCGTTCTTCATTGCATTCATTTTGTTGTCTGCAGAAGATGTTTGTATAAGCCATGAAAGAAATAAGTTATCAGAAAATAAACCGTTCAATAACAGCACAGTTTGTATTTTTGTGCACCCATTGGTGTCGCTTGTTGGGCATTGTCCAAGCAACTAAGACTAGCCCATAAGTATAGCATGCATGTATGCAATCACTGTGAGGGGAGACTGGGATGAGTCTATTTGTAGTTTCAAATGTTCCTTTTGGGCCTGCTCATCTTTCCGCTTTTGGCTCCAGCAAGGCACTGAAACACAAAAGGAGTCATTACATCATTTAGCACCCTGCTGACTTCTGAAGTGCTACTTAATACAAATCTTTAGGATGTTAATGTTACGCTCACTTGGCTCCCACAGGGGCGTCGATCTGAACTGGACAGCTGCGGTCTCCACCAATGTGATGCGTAGTGCCGAGATGACGGACTGGACTGGCCCACCTAGCTATGTTTGCTTGGCCCGTAGGAATATTCTTCTGCAAATGGAGAAAGGGAATTAACCACCCGTGGAGTTGAGAGTTAATCATCCCCACTCCCGCTGTTCTCCCCACTGATCACCTTTGATGTCCCCTCTTATAGTCTCACCTGATGGTTTGGAAAGATGAGCTCTCCATCCTGCATAGAGTGCAGGGGTGCGTAGATAACCAGTTGCTTCACTGGCTCGAACGAATTGGTGAGTTCCAGAACAATATTGACTCCGAGATTCCGGGCAAGATGCCTTAAGTATGTAGTTCCTAAGAGTTCAAATGTCTGACTTTCACTCTTGTCCGATTCCTTGCAGTTTGCAGCTTGACCCTAGCGAAGAGTTCCTCGTGGCAACCAGTAATATTCAGGTAAGGATTTGTATTATCCAACATAGTTCAATAAAATAATGTCAATATGTAACCTGTTGCTTTCTCCCTTATTCAGGCGCTGAGAGAATGTATGAAGTCTCGGGGAATAATGCCTCCGGCGGTAAAATCAGGTAAGTCTATTGTGGTGCGGAGGTTTCCCCTTGTTTGTCACATGTTTCACCTTGCTGTCCTTTTGTTTCCCCTTAGGGGCCGGGGTTCGGCAAAGATGCAGTGGAAGCTGCGCCGACCTGTGAAGAGGAATAGTACCCCCGGTGGTAAAATCAGGTGAGTCTATGGGGGTAACTAATATTGCCTCTGTGTATTCCCTTGGCTCACCTTGCTGTTCTTGTCTTCCCATTAGGTGCCGGAGTGCGGCGGGAACATGCAGGAGGATGCGGTGGAATGTGAAGATGCTGCGAAGGCCGGTCGCGGCGCTGCAGCAGGCGAGGCGACGCACATAAAATAACTTCTTTCTTCCAGCTCGATGGCGCGATGGATCGGGAATTCAGGTAAGGATCAGAGGTATTGCTCTTGTTCTAACCTTTTCTCCTTCTTTCTCCCTTTTTCTAGGAGCTCCAGACTCGAGGCGGGCGTGGCAGAAGACTGGATGCAGAATAATGCGAAGCGTGTGCTGCTCTTCGGGTGTGGTTTAAATAGCCTCTAAAGTAGTCCCAGGTAAGTATTCCTCCCCAGCCCCACCCGAGTAAAAAAAAAATAGTCCCTAGGTAAAGTAGTCCCTTCCAAGCCTCTTTTGGCTTGGAGCTCTTGCAGCATGGTCTGCATCAGGTAAGTTTGCAGCATGGTCTGCATCAGGTAGATTTTAATCTATGAGCTTGGCGCTTATGGCGCCAGGACTGACTCTCCATATGAGCCTGGCGCCATAGACACCAGGACTGCACCCAAATAGCCCTTAACCAGGGTTGATGGGCTTGCTTGGGATAACTTGATGCCTGCTTCTGGGGTTGCTGGACTTGGTCTGGGTCCCTGGGGGTAGGCATCATGACAGTTAAGCCATGCTTTCCACCTGTGGTACTGAGTGGGGATGAGGCATGTGAAAAATGTATTTTATTTTATTTCTTTTTCAGGTGGGGTATGTTTGCAGTGTTTTGGGGCATGGTAAAAGACATCAGACAAAATATATAGGGAATGCTGAGTCCGCCATAGTTATCGACTGACCCTATAGGCATGTTCATTTGACTTATCCATTTGGTCCAATGCTTATAAATTTGTAAAGTTAGATCTCCTTGTCTTTATTACATAAACATGCCTCTTTTTTCATTCTCTAATATTGGGAGGAATATTTCTGCTGCCACAGAGAAGGGCATTTTTGCTAAACAAACAAATATAGCCAGTTTCTTGAGTAACATCTGTCACTTTTACTCCATTCAAAAGGGACTCATTTTGGCAACATGAGAAAGTTGGAGGGCAGGAATTGTAACATATGTTTCGATATTATAAGCACATCTCTGCCGCAGGCACACTTCCCACTGAGCCGGCTTACTTGCTTTATTTATTTAGTATACTTATAGCCAACATTGACTTTGTATACATCCTATATAAAAAACATTAAAAAACAAAGAAACCTTCATAATTAGCAATTAAAAAATTCCATCACTTAAATCATTTAAAATGTTCCTAATAGCCAACCACAATTTCACTATACAATGAATACAATTTAAATCATTACCCTCCAAAAATAAATTCCATAAAACGTCTCCACCATTAAAAATCCTACAGTTCTTGATCCTAGCCCCGTTGGCTGGGAAGACAGTTATGGCCCAGTTGGCCGTGGGTGAGGCCGCACAGGAAAATCCGGCCCCCCACTCGATCACAAGTTTACTCTCCCGTTGGAGAGATTACAAAACTCTGCCACAGGAAATCCCCTCCGAAGCAAAGCCCTTAGATGATGCCTGAGAACCATCACCCTCCCCCCCAGACCGGCTCCTTCCACCGGAGAGCGCCCAGGAGACCCCCCCCCCCACCACATCAAAAACGATTTTACCCGGCTCCATGACAGGCAATTCCCGCTACAATTCCTGGCGTCGAATGGCACAAAGAAAGGTGGGGTGGCGATCCTGTTTGCTAAGACCCTCAGGCCGCAAATCCTTGACTCCTTGCTTTGCCCGGATGGCCGCTTAGTTGCAGTAAAATGCCGAAACTAAAGCCAACTCTACACTATTATTTCGGTCTACGCTCCTAATGACAAGCAGGAGGAGTTCTACTCAGCGCTAGAAAGAGCCCTCCCACAATTTGCTCAGGGCCAGACCATCATCGGGGGAGATTTCAATGGAGTCCCTGATCCATTGACAGACAAATCACACCCTCCGGCTTGAAGAGATTTCAGCCTGGCAACGGTGTTACTTAAATTATTCAGAACCTTAGACGTAGTGGACACATGGAGAGTCCTGCATCCTGAGGTCCGAGACTACTCATTGTAAACAGAACATATTCACGCATCAACCTCCTACTGGCCTCCCCGCAAGTTTTAGCATTTACAGATGAAGTGGTTATTGGTCCCAGAATCCTCTCAGATCATGCCCCAATAATGTTAACGCTCAGAGCCCACGACCCGGACCCGGACCCGCGACGCAGATGGTCCCTCTATGACCCGATTTTGGGAGATATGTCATTAAGAGATGTGGTGGCAAAAGCGATTAAGGAGTTTTTTAAAGAAAACAAGAATGAAGATGCCTCCCCAGCCAACACTTGGGACGCAATGAAGCCGGTGGTGAGAGGTGTGTTGATCTCCCAAGGAGCAGCCTATCATAAACAAAAGCGACAGATCCGCCAAAACCTGGTGAACAAGGTGCAGGAGGCTGAGACAGTATGTAAAACCAGAAACTGGACCCCCAGAGCCTACTGAGCCTTGCAGGCAGCCCGGAAGAAGTTGGAAGCCCACTATGCGGAGGATACAACTCAGCTCTTGGCCAAAACAAAACAAAGCTACTACGCCAGAGGTAATAAGGCAAACAAATTTTTGGTGGAGAAATTAGCGAGAGTCAAGAAGAGGAATACAATCGTGGGCTTATGTGATCCGCAGGGTAGAGTGCAGTTGGCTGATCGTGATAAACTACGGATTGCAGAGGCCCACCTCGCAGACACGATGTCGGCAACCCCAAGAGCCAGCGGAGAGCAGCAAACCTACTTGCAGGATGCAGCCTTACCTCACATCACAACTACAAGAAGGGAAGAGTTAGAGGCCCCGATCACCCATGAGGAGGTCGACCCGGCCATTAAAAGTCTCAAACCAAGAGCCCCCGGACCGGACGGGTTCTCGACCTGATTTTATAAACTATTTCGGCCCCAGTTACTAGCCCCGATGACAACGCTCTTCAATTCCTTTGCCATCTCAGGATCTATTACCCCGTTGATGCAAGAATCAATCACAGTTTTAGCCCTCAAGCCGGGAAAAAACCCCAGAGATATCGCGGCATGTAGACCCATCCCCCTACTAAACCTAGACACAAACATCTATTCGAAGGTCCTGGCAAACCGACTGGCGGGAGTACTCCCGGAGGTTGTGGATCCAGACCAGACGGGTTTTATAATGAATAGAGCTACCGCAGATAACACACGCAGGGTCCTCAATTTGATCGAGATAGCTAATCGAGACTCACGAAAATTAGCCTTGCTGGCCCTGGATGCAACTAAGGCCTTTGATAAAGTGGACTGGTCGTTCCTCCGACTCACCCTAGAATCCTTCCACTTTGGGCCCTCCTTCTTGAAGCTTGTCCTAGCGAATTACCAAGCTCCAAACACCCTCCTCCGGTTTAATGGCCTGCTATCCAGCCTGATCCCCCTAACATGTGGCACCAGGCAGGGGTGCCCTCTCTTCCCCCTGGTAATGGAACCCCTATCCCAACGTATCCGCCTCAACAACAGAATTAAAGGCCTTCAAGTAGGCCCCTCCCAACATAAGATTGCATTAACGCGGACAATGTGATGCTGACTATAACGGACACCTCCCAGTCACTGAGGGCCGCCCAGCAGAAATCCATAGATTTGGAAGGGTCTCTGGATTTTCCGTTAAGTTTGCAAAATCTGCAGCCTTGGGGATAGGGCTGGAATTAGGAGACAAAGAGTCCTTTAGTTCCCACTGCTCGATCCCACTGAGCGAAAAGTCAATTACCTATCTCAGAGTCCATATCCCCGCCTGTCCCGAAGATTCCTACTGGATAAACTTCCCGCCGCTGTTCAAGACCCTGGAGAAAGACCTGGACCGCTGGCTCTCACAGGAGATTTTGCTACTGGGTCGCATCGCGGCCTGCAAGATGAATCTCCTGCCACGATTTCTATACGCTTGCTCAGCCCTCCCCACCATAATCCCCCGCCCCCCGACCAGTGCCTCCAGAGGAAGATATTCAGCTTTATTTGGAAAGGGAAAAGGTTGCGAATCCCACGGAAAACTATGCTGAGCGCCCCAAACCTGAGAGGTCTCGGGGTCCCTGACCTCCAAAAATATCAGATGGCTGCGCAGATAGCCCACACTCGAGCCTGGACCATTGCATCAGGGCGCCCCAAATGGACCGAAATAGAACAATCTTGACTACCCCTCCCCCTCCGCTTTCTCCTGCATCTGCCAGCCTCCCTGCGACGGACATGGCCATCTATCCTATCATCAACCAAACAGACACTGAGAGCATGGGATTGGGCGCGTAAATGTAGAGGCATCTCGAGAGACTTAAGCCCATCCGCCCCAGTGTTCTATAACCTGGCCTTCTCGCCCGGAACCTGCCCCTCGAACTTTAAAAACTGGATCGCCGGGGGCCTCAACTCCCACAATCAGCTATTTGAAGGGACTCAGCCGCTGACTTTCGCCCAATGTAAAAGCACTTTCGGCCTATTGGAGTCCGATAGGTTCACTTATGCCCAAATCCGACACTGGTGCGCGCATCCCCAGACCCGCATGGCGGCTACAAGGGAACTGGATCCCCTCGAGTTGACAGCAGCAGATCCACCGAGCCGAGTGCGAATCTCGACGCTATATAAACTATTGCAGACAAACTTCCTTGACGCCAAAGCAACTTATATGTTACAGTGGGAAACAAATCTAGGGCACCTGATACAAGACCAGTCTTGGACAGACATTTGGTCACAAACTCACTCGTCCTCCTTTTGTATAACCAACCGGGAATGTGCACACAAACTCTTGCTGAGATGGTACTATCCCCCGCTCCGGCTACACCACTTCAACCAGTCCCTGGATCCGCTATGCTGGCGCAGCTGCGGCCTAACGGGCTCCTACCTGCATATGTGGTGGACATGCCCGATAGTGGCGAACGTCTGGTCCCAATGTATAGTCACCATAGCTGACATCACCCAGACAACGCTACCACTGGAGCCGGAACCAATAATGTTGGGGGTCCCGATCCCGGGCATATATCCCGGGTCTGGTAAGCAGGCGACCCTCATAACACAGCTGCTCCTGGGCGCTAAAATCACAGTGGTGCGAACCTGGAAATCCTCGGAGGGCCCCCTAATGATCCTGTGATGGCTAAACTCTGGGACATCTTCATTGCGGAAAAGATCATGGCGGCAAGCAGGGGCCACTTTCACCGCTTCACAAACATTTGGTCACCCGTGATAGACTACGACCAGAGCTACCCTGCTCTAACATACAAACCACGCTCGGTGGTGAATGCCCTACGGGCAGAGAACAGAGCTCTGCTCCACCAGCAGAGGAGCAAGGTCCGGAACGTAGCCAGGAATAGAGGGTGGGGGAGGAACTTTTAAGGGACGATGAATAGGGCTTAATACGCGGCATGTGCCAAATTGTCTGTAATGCAATGTTTTCCTGTGTGCTGACCAAAAATAAACAAGTAAAAAAAAAAAATCCTACATTTCCCACAACTCCTTGTATATTTATTTCGCAGTGATCCCAATCTGTCACAACTGGTGCTGGATAGATTCTATCACGGCTTCACCACGAAGTCTACACAAGCGTTCTTGCTAAGGCATATCTTACACCTATAGTTTCAAGTGAGTTAGCAATATTGAATTGAATCCTAAAATATTTGGAGACTAACTGGAAAAATATGCATCTATATAATTTGGTAGCTTATCCCGATTCACCACATATTGAATAAAATTACCAGAATTTACATTTGCGACTAGTTTAACTATTACATTTTCTTTATGGTATACTGATAATGCATGTTTCACATTCTTCTTCAAAATCAATTCAGCCAAATCTATACGATTAGCAACTAGCCGTGAGCACCATGCTGTGTACATAGAAAACATAGAAAACAACCTAGCTAAGCAACCAGCACGATATTCCTCTTGCCTAATTAAACAGTTAGGTAAAACCTGAGCTGTATTGTACATCTATTTTTGCTTACTTGGCATAACACATGATATGTTTATAAATGGTGACTGTTGGTAGCCCCACGAGTTCAAAATCTAGGTGAATAAAGCCCAAAGGCAAACTTTTTGTTAATTTAAAGAACAGTCTTAAAATCTGGTCTTCCAATTTTTCCAGCGCTTGGTGAAATTTGTGAGCCCAACCCTTGTCCCAGATGTCGGCTGGAAATAGTTGTTGTTCTATATAACAATAATGAGCCAACCTAGAAGCCTTGTTGTTTCCGAATAAAATTTCTAACAATTTGCATCTGCTACATAGTTTTCTCCTCAACATATTTTCCATGGTTGATCCATGACAGCTTCTCATCTACAAGTACACCTACATTCTTATAACAGGTCACTTGTTGAATCATTTTCCAAATATGTGTTAATTGCAGTTTGCAAGGTCTGCGTCCCGATACAAAAGCCAT
This sequence comes from Ambystoma mexicanum, assembly GCF_040938575.1. NCBI lineage: Eukaryota > Metazoa > Chordata > Amphibia > Caudata > Ambystomatidae > Ambystoma > Ambystoma mexicanum. Next base: position 447,011,524 of record NC_090928.1, read on the forward strand.
CACTTTTATTTTTCAACACTTATATAAATAACCCATTTTCCTGTGCATATCGACCCAAAGCGATGAGCTGTAAATTCAAGCCCTTAGGTGTGTGATCCAGGATCAGCAGTTCATCTGCATATCCCAACATTGCAATAAAAAGTCTAACATGGGATGCTATACGCCTAGCATCCCATGTTAGACTTTTTAGAGTATGGGTTTATGAATATCATTTTTGTGAAGACCTTTCAGTTTCTTGTTTATTGCAATGTTCAAACTGCTAGATTCGGAACGAACGACTTTTTTTGCTGCCACGATCAGGATTTAATCCATCTTCGAATTAATTTTCGAAACCATCCTGACTATATTCGGTTGACTAGGATTTTTTCCACCCGAGGGATTCCCTTCTCTCGAGTGGATTTTATCCTTCGACATTGACTTGGACTTATTTTGGACGATGGTGATTATTACCCAGCTTGTAATTGGGCAGCAAGTTCCCAGCAGCTCTATTGTGAGATTAGCATTTTTCTTCACATTTTGCACTTTATTCATGTTGTATAACTGTATGTCCTATATTTATACTTACTCTTATATGAGCTCTGATCTATTTAATAATCATTTTAATGTTTCTAATTAAATAAAGAAAAATAAATACATTTTTCAAAAAAACTTGTCTATGTATTACGTGTAGTGATCTGAGGGGTTGATTGAGGGACCGCCCCGAATACTGGTGGGATTGTGTTGTTTATAGTGGACTTGTTTATATCCGCTGGCTTGATTTCTGTGCCTTGTTTCTGGTTGTTTCCCCTCTTGCCAGCGATGTAGGGGGTACCCATCTATTGTATTGCTGCTCCATATTTTATCGGGCAGGCTGAGGCGGAGCACATATCCCTATCTGAATCAGCCAAATAAAGGTTAAAAAACTTTGCAGCGATTCGGCTACCAAGGGGCGCACGGATGAGCCCAACCGCCGTGTGAGTTCTGTGAACCCCGATCCAAGAAGTGTAACGAGCCCCCACTTATGTACCCCCCCCAACTACAAACTGGTGAATCTAGTGTGGGAATTTGCCCCCCACCCCCGGCGACCGAAAACCCGATCAAAATCAGACCGGGGAAACCCAAGAAACGCGACAAAGAAGTTGCGGTCTACACCAACCATTTGGCGCGCACGCCAAGAAACAAAGGAAAGAAGAAGGGACGGCGGCCTGAAGTGACCATGACCGTAATCCGGATTGGGAAAGAGAGCGGTTCGGCTGATGCGGACAGTGCCCCCCCCACCCCCAGGAGATAAATACCACCGGTAAGCTTTAAAAAGCTCAGTGGAAGGGGGGCGTGGCCTGGAGCGCCAGCGATGAGGCAGCTCCTCTGATGGCCTCCGCACGGATCCGCGGCTATGCCCTAATTCTGCTCGTTTCCAGCCGGGTTCGTGATACGAGATGACAAGCCCTCAGCTGCTGAGGTCCCGGGCTACAGATGGCAGCGTTTTGAGTGCATAACGCTCTCACCAACGGTGAAAATGCGACGGGGAGCCTGGACGCCCACACCCGTAATACGGCCCAAAATGGCGGCCATATCTCCGCGACTCATCCCAAGCTGGCGGCTGGCAATCATCATCAGCCCCTGAGCCACATCTGGTAGCGGGGGGCCCCACGTATGAGGCCTGCACCACCCGACATCCTGCAGCGGGACCCCCCCCTGTGCTTGACCCTCGACGCTGCGAGACCCGCTGCTGGAGCCCGCCGTGCTTACCCAGCTCGACAAGCTCTCGCTGGGAGCGGGACCTGACGGCCGGCACAAAACCATCCCTTGCCATGGGGGAGGGGGGCAGACGCTCCCGACGCCACCTTCTGGGAGCGGGTCTCTCCGCTGGCATCTGCGGATCCAGGGCCCACCCTGCTGGGCCTTGACATCTTGCCCCCCGGGCCTGCTGGGAGGCGCCCACTGTTGGGGGGGCTCCTGGGACCGCGTTGGGGCTCGGCCCTGCCTGGGAGGCAGGGGCCCGCATTCCATCACCCCACCGCGGCGGCCCAGAGCTCCAGCAAATTCTTGCCAGCTGCTACACCACCAGTGGCTATGGCTACGTCGCCCTTGGACTAATCTTGGAGCCGGAGGCTCGCTCACCGCCTGCTTACAACGGCAGCCCCGCTGGTGTCCCTGCTATCTCTGCAGGACCCTTACGGGGGCATTTCCTATCACTACACCAGCACTCTCTTCGATTCCTGGGGCGCCCCTGCCCATCTTCTGCCTGCTGCTCCTGGGGGAGGGGCCCTGCCTCCCCCGGCTACCATCGGAGGCCCTCCAGCTACAGCGTGACTCCGACTTGTGTGGGGGCCACACGGATCACCCGGGTGAGATTGGCAGCCCCTCAGCATAAGGGGTAGACCCCGCTACCTGCTCCCAGCCTCTCCCAGGGTCGCTCTGGGGCCCACCGCAACACCCCCCATTGGAAGCCTAGTGTTCCTCCCTGACCCCACTTGGTCAGAGGACCCTCGAGCCCCACTAGCCCTGACCCCATACGGAGTGTGTCACCTCCTTCAACTTCTTGGGGCACCCCTGCCCACGTCTCCTTGCCACCGGCTGGGGGTGTCGGTCTCCACCGCCATTCTCCTAGGCGGCCACCCATCTCGCTGGACTGCTCAACCACGATGAACTGTGCCGCTTTGTGAGAATCTGGAAGCTTAATCTGTCTGCTCCACCGCCTGGGACGCCCTGGCCCTACCCATCCCACACATCTATTTGGCCGCCTTCTTCTGCCTTCCGTAGAACGTGGACACGAGTCTCACCCTTGGGCGATGTCCCCTCGCCTCGGAGCCATGGCCAAAGCACTAAAGCTCCCTAAATCGGCCGACATCTCTACCTTGCTGCAAGCCTCGGAGAGGGGTAAGAAAGCAGACCCCCCCCCCAAACTTACAACTTACTCCCCAGAAGGTGGCCGACGGTGGAGGGACGCTCGCGACCAAGCAGGATCTCCAAGCCTTCATGAGCGATATTAAATCGGAATTTAGAGCCTGCATGACGGAACTCACCGCCAAATTGGAGAAGACAGAACAAAGAGTCGCCGGCATAGAACAGAGGGTTGGGGAGGTCGAGGACCTAACCATAGACCACTCCACCTCGCCGTCCAGTCACTAGTGGCGAGAACCGAAATCCTTGAACATAAGCAGGAGGATATGGAAAACCGCTCTCGCCAGAACAACTTGCGCCTCCGTGGGGTGCCCGCTTCAATCTCCGATCGGGAGCGTCCTGAATACGTCAGTGCCTTCTTTCAGTCTCTCCTGCCAGACTTGGATGAGACCCAACTCCTGCTGGATCGGACCCACAGGCTGTGCCCTCGCCGGGGTATCGACACGGACCCCCCCGGATGTGATCACTAGGGTCCACTTCTACACCACCAAGGAGGCCATAGCAGCTATTGGCCGTTCAAAGGACAAGCTCTCATTCCAGGGTGTCCCGATACAGATCTTCCAAGACCTCTCTGCACTGACTCTTCAGAAGCACAGGATGCTCCGGCCTTTATCACTCTTTCTCCGGGATCAGCAGATCCGTTATCGATGGCTCTTTCCTACGGCTCTATAGTTCTTGTACAAGGGCACCCCACGCACCATCAGCCACCTTGACGATGCAGCGTCAATCCTTCGTCCGGACTCCCCTGGGTCCTCAGACCCCTCCGTTCTGGGCAGAACAAGCCCAGCCTTAGACACAACCTCCCCAAAGCCGAAACGGACCCCATGGTCAAGAGTGCCGAGGAACCGCAAACCTAAATAAAGCGCAATAATGCCTGCACCAGACACATGGTACTGGAATCACTTCAAGCTTTTACATCTCGCCGCGGACCCCATGTGGTCCATAACCCCCCCCCCCCCCCCCCAAGGCGGATGCCATCACTCTACCCTTGGAGAGACCGTCAACCATGTTGGCGCTGTCGGATGACAGCCTTGACACCTAGGGGCCATGTCGATAGTTCTAAATCGACCCCCCTGGCCACAATTTGGACCTCCCGTTGGAGGTCATTCTTGAATGTGAATTTCTCCCGTTGGAGACCAGTTAGACTAGTTAAAAACCCTCAACCACAGGAGACCCCGAAACAATTGTGCTCTCACATCCGTGGCTGACCTAACTCCCCCACAAGTGGATCTTCCGGACCAACCTCCGCATCTGAAACTTAAGTTCACCACCTTGAACGTTAGGGGCCTGAACTCCCCCCGAAGAGGAAATCAATCCTACAGAGGCTACAAGACGAGGGGACCTCAATTGCCTTCTTGCAAGAGACAATTGATTCCGGTGGACTTTCCTCGCTTACGAAGCAGACTCTTTCCGCTACAATTCCTCGCCTCTAATGGAACTAAGAAGGGTGGCACCGCCATTTTATTTGCGAAAGACCTGAAGCCCCAGATCCTTGACTCACGATGATGCCAGAAGGGTCGCTTCATTGCAATCAAATGCACTATTCATGGCCAGCTCTATACCCTCATCTCGGTGTATGCTCCGAACGAATATCAGGAGGGTTTGTACCAGGACCTAGAGGACTCCCTCCTCCATTCATTGAGGGGCATGTCGTCATGGGAGGAGACTTTAACGGGGCCCCGGACCCCCTCAAGGACAGATCCCACCCCCATACACCCAGAGATCTGAAGTTGGCCACTGGCCTGCTCCACCTATCTCGCACGCTGAACATTGTAGACTCTTGGAGGGTACTGTCCCCGGATGAAAGGGAATTCACCTTCTACTCATATGTGCATCGTACTTTCTCTAGAATTGACCTGGTCTTGACCTCCCCACAGATCCTGACCCTTCACTGATGATGTGGTAATTGGCCCCCGGATCCTCTCGGATCATGCCCCAGTCACATTGTCCTTGCGGTCCCAAGACCCGGAACCCCCTCCACGCCGCCGGTGGTGCCTATATGATTCTATTCTGGTGGACATGGCAGTGAGACTCAATCGCTAGCTCCATCAAGAATTTTTTTGCTGAAAACCGGGACGAGGACACTTCCCCGGCCAACACCTGGGATGCCATGAAAGCGGTCCTCAGAGGAGAGCTGATTGCCCAGGGTGCCGCATTCCAGAAAAGAAAGCAGGCGACTTGTGCCATCCTGGAAGCTGAAGTCCGTGAAGCTGAGGCTACTCACAAAAGGAAGGGCTGGGCCCCCAAATCTTACAGGATCCTACAAGTGGCCAGGAAAAAGTTGGAAGCTCACTACGCTGAGGCTACGGCAAATCTGCTAACCAGAACTAAGCAATGGTACTACGCCCACAACAATAAGGCCAACAAACTCCTGGTTAACAAACTGGCAAAGGTGAAGAGTAGGAATGCTATCCTGGGCCTCCGTGATCCGCAGGGGGTGATCCACTACGCCCCAATTAGTGGCCCCCCTGGCCCGTCTCTTCAACTCATTCGCTGCCACTGGAATAGTCACCCCAACAATGCAAGAATCTATCACAGTCCTTATCCCCAAGCCTGGGAAGGACCCCCACGACATTAGCTCGTATAGACCCATCGCCTTGCTGAATCTGGATGCCAATATATATTTCAAGATCCTGGCCAATCGTCTAGCACCTATCCTCCCAAACATCATAGACCCGGATCAAACAGGCTTTATAAACCACAGGTCGACAAAAGACAACATCCGCAGGGCTCTGGACCTAATTGAGATCGCCACTCGGGACTCCCAACAACTAGCTTTACTGGCGCTGGACGCGACCAAAGTGTTCGACAAGGTGGACTGGTCCTATCTGCGCCTCACTCTAGAGACCTTTAGCTTCGGCCCGACCTTCTAGAAAATAATCCTAGCGAACTACCAGGCCTTTGCTCTTTGCTTTGGCCATGGAGCCGTTGGCTCAACGAGTCCGGAAAAACCCCTGAATCAGTGGCCAGAGCACCGGCTCTGCACAACATAAAGTGGCCCTCTATGCGGATGACATTCTGCTCACTATTACAAACATTGAGGGATTCATGAGGGAGGCCTTAACTGAAATCCAAAACATTGGGATGGTCTCGGGATTCGCGATTAACTTCCAAAAGTCAGCGGCACTGGGAGTGGGCTTGACTCTGGCTGAACGAGAGTCCTTGGAGGAGAGAGGTCCTTTCCAGTGGAGCATCAAATCGATCCCCTACCTGGGGGTCCAGATCACCGCACATCCAACGAAAGTTTATCGACTAACTTTCCGTCACTCTTCGAGGAACTAGAAAAGAATCTGACCCGCTGGCAATCGCAAGAGATCTCTCTCCTAGGCCGCATCACAGCATGCAAAATGAACTTACTTCCTTGCTTCCTCTATGCCTGTGCCGCCCTCCCGATCACCATTCCGCTCCCCCACCCCCTACAGCGGCTCCAAAGGAAGATGGTGGACTTAATCTGGAGGGGGAAGAAAGCGCGCATCCCGCGGAGAACAATGATGGCTAGCACGAGACTGGGAGGCCTGGGGGTACCCGACCTCCGTAAATACCAAATGGCGGCGCAACTAGCCCACCTCCAAGCATGGGGGCTTGCTACAGGTCAGCCGAAATGGGTGGAAATCGAACAATCCTGCCTCTCTCTCCCCCTTCGCTTCCTCCCGTTCCTTACCACAGCCTTACGCCAAAGTTTGCCGGGCACTCTAACAGCCACAAAACAAACGATAAAGGCTTGGGAGTGGGCTTGCAGACACCAGGGCGTCCCAGGAGACCTGAGTGTGCTCTCCCCAATCTTCCTCAACCCAGCCTTCTCCCCCGGGACCCATCCCAAAAACTTTAGAAACTGGGTCGCAGGGGGCCTCACCACTCTAGGGCAACTCCCCCCTAACCTTTGAACGCTGCAAGATGACTTTCCAGTTAGCGGAAACCACAGACCCGTGCGGCGGCCACAAGAGCCCTTACCTCACTAGAGCTGACGGTGAACGACCTACCGGCCCGGGGAAAGATTTCTGCCCTATATAGATTGCTGCAGGAGGACACCCTCCAGTTCAGGCCTTCCTATATGTCTCAATGGGAAACTGACCTCGGAAACACCATTGAGGATCACACGCACGTGGGTGGACATCTGGACAAGAACGCGGATGACATCCCGCTGTATTACCAACCGGGAGTGTGCCCATAAGCTACTCCTGCGCTGGTATTACCCTCCTCTATGCCTTCACCACTTCCAACCGGCACTAGACCCCCACTGTTGGCGACTTTGCGGCCTTCCAGGATCCTACTTCCACATGTGGTGGACCTGCCCCCGAGTGAAGGAGTTCTGGACTCTCTGCTCAGCTACCATAAAGGATGTCACCCAGGTGACCATTCCGCTTAGGCCCGAACAGGTCCTCCTAGGGATTCCACTGCCAGGCTCATACTCACGGTCGGGGAGAAGAGTGCCCTGGTGTCCCAGTTCTTGTAAGCGGCTAAAGTCACGGTGGCCCGCACCTGGAAGTCTGTGGACGGGCCCTTGATGGCCCTTTGCTGGGTCAAACTCTGGGATATTTTAATAGCCGAGAAGGTCACGGCAGCCAAAGCGGGACTTCTTCACCGATTTCGAGATATCTGGGCGCCAGTACTGGACTATGACCTGAACTACCCGGCCCTGACCCAAAAACCGTGCCTGATTGCAAGAGCCCTTCACGCTATGGACGACCCGCTACCGCCACCAAACCAGTCCGACTAAGGCCTGAGAACTATGCTCGCCGGGGAACGCATGGGATGGGAGAAGGGGACTCTGGGTTTGCACGATCTGAGAAGTTACATGTAATGCGTTTGTATAATTTCTTCTGTGTGTTGATTTACAAATAAACAAATTTAAAAAAAAAAAAAAAAAAGCTCAGAGGAACACGTGACACCCCGGCAGCAACGTGTGCCCCCCGACATGCTCTGCTCCTGAGCTCCGTCACTGTGTCCAGCCACCGAGAGACTGAATTCCCCTAAGGCACTTTATCGAGGTCGGCAAACGCAATCTGCGGGAACCTAGGTACGTGCACTTCTGCACCTAAATCCTCCCATGTGGGCCACCCCCCTCGGACCACCCCAGCGAATGCAGGAGCACGAAACGTACTCTGAATCATGCTTCGTTCGGAATACGTGCACTACTGCAGCAGATAGCGCCCAACCCCGCACTGGAAGAAACACAGTGGACTATGGTAAAGCCTGCAATGGGGCGTTAGGTACCCCACCCTCCAAACCACAACTCTCACGAACCAGTGGAACAAAGAGCTTGGGCAAGAACGTTGCCCCCCGAAAGCGTGAAAACATACAGGTGCTGACAATAAAATAAATCAGCCGCTAACCTTAGCACCTTGCACCACATCTGGAAGGAACTTTAATCTCAGAGAGCCCCCCCGAGACATCTGACAAACGGTGCCCCTATCAAACACCAACAAAGACTGGGTAACACAATATCTGGGCCTGCATACACCAAGCCCACGACAAGGTGACCTGGCCTGCGCACAAGTAGTACTAGCCTGTGGCATACCAACAGTCTCATCAAGGAGCCGGTGCCTCTGACAGGAACTCTTAATGGTATCATTCAGAAGCCATCAGATTTCCAGAACCCCACGCCCCCTCTCAAAACGTGTGCCTTCCGAGACCCGCTCACAATACAAGTACCACAGGAACACGCACCAAAAGCAGTTACATACCCAGATAACCCATGTAAGCTGGAGACGCTCCTGAACCTAAAGGAAGGGAGGGCAGCATCGGGACCTGAACCAACACCCCAACAACTGGGTAACAGTCCCCACCAGGCTCCTTAAAACGCAGCACATCACAACAGACCGATCCATGGACTCCCTCCACCGAACATAAGCAATTACTATACCCAACAGCGAAACTGAAGATACCAAGGGGTAGAGCCCTCTCGGGAAAACAGAGAGGCGGGTGCCTCCCTGGAGCTTCAAAACTGAACACCTAAGAATGCAAGACGAGGTCCCGAGAGTGTGAAAAGTGGCTGCTCACACCCCACATTCAGATCCCCCTCACAGGTGACCTGCCCAGATAGCCAAATACCAACCGAATCCGGCTGAACGGCACACTCCAGCTACACACCTGAATTATACGGAATACAAAAGCGCATGGACACACGACAGAAACTTGCTAAGTACCAATACTCCCCACCTCACCTAGTGTTACCCCCAGAATCTGCGTCAGGCATGGCGACATCTGGGACAGATGCTGCCGCAACGAAAAGCGACATAGCTGCCCTTCTCTCCCAAATGAAGAGCATGAGAGCAGACATTGGAGGTAAAATCGACAGGATCACGAACTGTAACGCTCACCTGATTCCCGCAGAGGCGCCGGTCTTGACTGGGTGAATGCTGCTCACCTGATTCCCGCAGAGGCGCCGGTCTTGACTGGGTGAATGCCGTATCTTCAAAGGTGATGTGTAACACACGGTTGGCTCTTTGGGCTGGACCTCTGTGCACTGTATGTCTGACTTGAAGAGTAAGATGTCTTAGGTAAGTGAACGCCGAGCTCTCCATCTGCCTCGGGGCAGGGTGCCGTAACCAGTTTCTTCACTGGATAAGGGTGCAGGCCTCTTGACCTCAGAGGACTGCTGTCCGTCGTTAACTGCACGAACGGTAAGTTCTGGGCACTTCAAATGTCTTAAAAGTCTTTTGTAATGATATCTCTTGTTTTGCAGGGTTCCGGCGATGGCGGATGGCGGGCTGATGAGAGTTGAGGATCGAACCCGCGTGAGGAATAGAAGCGCCTGGAAGCACGTAAGTAAGCGCTTGTAGCCTGCTTCACGATGCGCACTAACTGTCCCTTTTATCTTGCAGGTACAAGTTCGGAGCTTTAGAGAAGCTGAAGGGTGCTGGAATACCCACTGGATTCGGCGTGGGAAGGAGTAATGGCACGTGAGTAATAAAGTTGCCCAATGTCTTTAAACGCACCTTCTTTTGTCTTTCAGAGGCGGGATGCAGCGCCGAAGGCCTCCGGAGCGTGCGAAGAGCTGGTAAGCTTTTGTCTTTCAGATGCCGGAATGCAGTGCGAAGACCTCCGGAGCATGCGAAGAGTAGGTAAGCCTTTGTCTTTCAGATGCCGGAATGCAGCGCGAGGCGTTGGTGACAGCCGATGGACCAGGTAAGAGATGCGCTGCCACTGAAGACCGTAGTGCTAACCTGTTCTTTCTTTGTCTTTACAGGTGCTGCTGAAGACTGGATTCCAGGATGGTAAGCCTTTGTTCCCTTAGGCCCAGGATCAGAAGCAGAAGACACGATGAGCGTTCTGCTGCAGAGAATGCAGATTAACACAAAGCAAGATTCATCCATCGGGTGTGGTTTAAATAGCCTCCTGTAGTGCTTAGGTGTCTCCTTCCACAGCCACGCCTAGGTAAGAAAAGAGTTCCTCCTTTCCAGAAGAGTTCCAGTGTTCTGAACCTAGGGAGTGGCTCCTGCCCCACCCAACAGGAAAAGTAGTCCCAAACAGAAGAGGATCAGGGGTTCAACTGGCAGGTAAGTAAGCAGCATGGTCTGCTGCAGGTAAGTCCACCCAAGCATTATGAGCCCGGCGCTTCCAGCGCTGGGACTGGGCATCTTTATGAGCCTGGTGCCACTGGCGCCAGGACAGGGTCCAAAAGGTCCCAATTGGGACTGGCTGGCACTCGGAACCGGGGTTATGGGTCTGCTTCCAAGGGAGTCGGGCAAGTCCTGATCTTTTGGAAGCAGAGATCATGACACGAACCAGATAGATAAACTGGAAGAAAGTCTGGAGGGAGTGGAGACTAATCAAACCTCACTGGACACATTGGAATCCCAAATAGATCAGAGACTTATGGATATCGAGACAAGAGAAAAAGAATACTGCTTGAAGATCGACGATTTAGAAAATCGGGAAAGACGCAACAATCTGAGAATCTTCGGAATACCACCAAGAGAAGGAGAAAGAGAACAAGATCTGAAAAAATCCCTCCATGCGATTCTCAAAGTACTATTCGAAGACGACACGGTTGATCAACCCAAAATAGATTGCATACACAGAGCCGGGGGACCCTCCGGAGGTCCAAAGACAGTGCTTGTGAAGTTCCACAACTACTCGGACAGAGCAAAAACACTAGATAAGGCCAGAAACACCCCCCAAATAACCCTAGAAACTGCCAAGAATCTTTCAGGACCTGTCCTCACTCCCCTCGCCATGCGAAGAAAATGCATACCGCTGACCTAATGGCTCAAAGATAAAGGAACTCGATACTGCTGGGGATATCCCTTCTCCCTCACATTCGAGCATCGATACCGCTGGGGATATCCCTTCTCCCTCACATTCGAGCATGAAGGAAGAACCGTTAGACTCCAAACAGAAAAAGACATACAAAATTGCATAGTGGACCTAATTGGCAACCTCCCCAATGACCAGAACCCGGACGAAAGACCCTGTGATGATCGACGATGGAGATTACAAGGTCCCAGACGCAGGAAAAACCCAGGATCAAGAAAATACAGGAGAATGAACACATCCTTCAGGATAGAACAGTGAAAATAGGGTACACCGAACAGAGGAGGCTCGGGGAAGCGCCTCCCTAGGAATCACTGAGGCTCACAACTCTATGAAAAATATCCCAACGGATGCCAGTACTGATCCCTGGAAGAACATTGGATCAAGCATCGACACAGTGAGTCAAACTGACTAAGCCTAGCTGCAACACTAACACTTACACGCTCACCAGGAAAGTGGTTTACATGCAAACAAGTGGCAGACTACAGAAAGACTTCCGGTAATGAACACAAACAGGGGCTTGGGGGGGGTGAGGGAGGGGGGGAGAGAGTCAGTTATTTGAGAAATTTAAAAGTTGGACCGTGGGTTACACGTTCCATACTGGTTGTCCGAGGCTGGCTGGGTAAGATGCTCCAGCTAGATCTGATGCCAAAGGGCGGGTGGGAGGGGTTTAGGGAGGGAGAACACGAAGAAAAAGAGCAAGCAGAACCAGGGAAGTCTACAGACGGGAGCCAAAACATGGCGTAACTAAAGACAAACATGTCCGCAGGACATCCGCACAGAGATAATAACAAACGAGAGCAAGATGATGACACCTCCGTCAGTTAACACACATGGGTCGCTTCGGATCGGCACACTCAATGTGAAGGGTTTAAACTCACCAAACAAACGATCCCTGGTGAGCAGAGAATTCAAAAGAGCACACCAAGAGGTACTCTTTACAGGAAACAAAATAGATACGGGGAGAAGAGCAGAATATCATTCACACCAGAAGGGGCACGGAACACTGGAGATCCGGCCCCCTGAGAAAGGTGGGCGTAGGCATATTGATAAGGAAGGGGTTGAACCTGGACATCTCCAAAACATGGTCCGATAGGGAAGGGAGGGCAGTTTTATTGGTGGGCATTATCCACAATATCACTCTAACCTTAGCCACGCTATACTCCCCTAACACGGGCCAGGGCCGATTCCTGAAACGCACTGTCCCGAAAATAATGCTTGAAGCAGCTGGACACACCATCCAAGGGGGAGTCTTTAATCTGTGGGCTGATCCTACCATAGACAGACAGGCAGGCAACCCAGATGCCGCCCCACTAGTAGATGGAGGCCGGGCAGAACTGACAGAGATGTTTCTAATTTACAGCTTACACGATACCTGGCGACTCTTACACCCTGAGGAAATAGAATTCACCTCCTATTCAGCCCCACACCTAACTTACACCAGAATAGACTCCATATACTTAACAAAAGACATACACGAAGCCACCAACACAGCTGACATAATCCCGATTTCTCGGTCCGATCATGATTTAGTAACGGTCGGCATCAGCTTAGACACCCTATCTTCCAAAAATACAAAATGGTGATGTAATGACTCACTTTGGAAGGACCCGATCTTTTGTGCGGAGAATACCCACGAAATTGAAGAATACTTCAAAACCAATAACACGAGCAATGTCTCAAAACAAACAATATGGGAGGCAGGCAAAGCAACATGGATGGGTATCTTAATTAGAGAGGGGGCAACCAAAAAAAGGGAACGAACCTTAATAGAAAAAAGGCAGAGGAAAGAAATCTCACAGTTAGTTTCAATAGCATGGAATAACGACACATATAGGGTTACTAAAATCTCAGAAGCAATGCAGAAAAGGGAAGAATTAAAACGCTTAGAAGAAGGCCTAGTGATACGCAAGTTCCAATTCCTCAAACAAAAACATTATCAAAAGGGAGATAAGACTGACGCCCTACTGGCGGCATGATTACGGGGACAGCAGGCTGAAAGATGGGTCAAAGCCATTGAAGTGGAAAACGGCTCGCAAATATCAGACCCAAGAGACACCTTTGAGGCATTTGCAAAATTCTATGACCGCCTCTACATGTCAGAAATAGAACAAGCCCAGGAGAGAATCGACCAATACCTAGAGGGAATAAACATGCCGAAACTCCCTCAGGACACAGCAGGAGGGATAGACTCACCAATCACAGCAGAGGAAATTGAAACCGCAATTAAGGGACTCCCACAGGGGAAAGTGCCTGGGAACGATGGATACACAGCAGGGTTTTATAAGTCCTTCATAACCCCCCTCCTCCCCTTCATGGTAGAGCTATTCAATGACATCCTGCGCACAGGGCTTGCCCCAGAGTCCTTCTCCCCGGTGTTAATCTCTTTAATTCCAAAAGCAGGAAAGGACCCCAAATATTGTGCCTCCTACCGTCCTATCTTGCTTCTTGATATAGATCTGAAAATATACACGAGAGTCCTAGCAGCCAGGCTGGAAACCCACATGCCCTCCATAATCCACACAGACCAAGTAGGATTCATACTAGGGCGCTGACATGATGAGGAAAACACTACACCTCATACATGAGGTACAGAAAATGGTGGAGAACCCAGCGCTCTTGTCCATAGATGCCGGGAAAGCATTTGACAGGGTAGAATGGAGCTTCTTGGAAGCAGTCCTGACCAAGATCGGAATAGGTCCAACCTTATGTAGAGGGATTAAGGCAGTATACACAGCCCCGAAGGCTTCCATAATGGTAAACTGAGTGCTCCAAGTGGTTTGACTTAAGCAGAGGTACGAGACAGGGCTGCCCACTTTCCGCTATCCTATTCGCCCTATCCGTAGAGCCCCTTGTGCAGGTTCTCAGGGCAGATCCCAGAGTAGAAGGCCTCCGGATAGATGGTAGAGAATATAAAATAGCCCTTTATGCAGAGGATATACTGCTCCACCTTCAAAACCCTCTCACGACAATACAGAGGGCCATGCTACTAATCGAAGAATAGGGTGCCCTCTCAGGCTTCAAAATCAACAAAACAAAATCTGTGGTATTCCCACTGAAGGAACTTACCCCACTGGTTATTTCCAACCTGTCTCCACTCGGATTGGTAGTGGAGACCCATGTGCTCCGATACCTAGGTATAAATCTTACGAAAAAATTAGAAAAGCTGCAAGAGGCAAATTTTCCCCAACTCCTGACAGATTTCCATAATGACCTAGCGAAATGGCAAAAACGTACGTCTCCTGGATGGGGAGACTAAATGCAATTAAGATGGTCTGCCTTCCGAGGTTCTTATACCCATTCCAAATGCTCCCCATTACAATCCCGGACACATTCTTTAAAGAGGTAAAAAGAGCGACCCTTAGATTCCTTTGGCAGGGGAAATAAGCCAAGAATATCCTACGACACCCTCCCCCTACCCAAAGAAAAAGGAGGGGTTGGCCTTCCAGACCTGCAACTGTACTACAATGCAGTGTAACTGAGAATTCTAATCCCCCACCTACAGGTCAAAAAGGACCTTCAATGGGTGCACTTAGGTAACGATAACTTGTCCCCGGTGACACTAGCAGAATGGTTGTGGGTCCCAAGATGCAAACTTACACGCAGGCTACGAACAAACCCGATACTGGGCACAGTGTGGGAAATATGGAGAGAGAGCGTAGGCATGAAAGGAGTCACCACGTGGCCCTCTCCTTTGAGCCACAAATGATCCCCAGGTATAAGGGAAGAAATCCATGATCACCCAAGTTTCCAACCGTGGTATGATGCAGGCCTTGAAATGGTCAGACAGCTTTGGAGAAACAGGTTGTACATCACGATCACCGAACTCGAAGAAGCACTAGGGATTCTCCCGCTACCATTCTTCCTTTTCCTCCAACTAAAGGGCACCCACATGAGGAAAGAACGGGCTGAAAAAATTCAAGGAGAGCTCACCCCCTTTGAAAAGCTGTTAGACACAAGATCCAAGACAAAGGGCATGATATCATCCATGTATAAAGCTCTACTAAAAGCAAACAGGCTCTCGACGGATGCTCTCAAACACAAATGGTAAAGGGACCTGGGCTCAGAACTAGATCCAAATGATTGGAACATCATCTGCAGTAGAGCAGCCAAGGTATTAATAGCACCACAATACAAGCTCCACGCCATCAAGCTCCTCCACAGATGGCAATACGACCCCCACAGATTATCTAAAATGTATCAGACTAGTAGTCCACTATGCTGGCGCCAACACGGAGAACAAGCAGACTATTGGCAAATGTGGTGGTCATGTCCTAAGGCCCAAACATACTGGAACGAGGTCCATAGCTGGATCAGGAAGGTGGATGAATCCCAGGGAGGCCACCCCCATCTTGGTCCTATTTGCCATCCAACAGACTGATAGGGAGATGACAAAACTGAGAGGCATAGTGTCCATGCTCCTACTAGTAGCAAGGGCATGTTTGGCCACCAAATGGAAAGCAACCATACTCCCTACCCAGAGAGAATGGACAACAGTAGCGACCAACATAAACACAATGGAAAGAATAACTGCTGCTCTCCACAGAAAAGCAGCCCAGAACAAAATGATGTGGTGTGTTTTTGTAAGAGAATACTTGACTGTACCCTCCCAGGTAACTGAGTCACAGAATCACGAGTAGACCCTCCTAAACACAGCTAGAAGTCCCTTCGATTAGAGATGTCCCACAGGGCGGCCCTTGCCCAGGAAACCACAGATCTCATTGCCCTCAAACTGTAAGGACTACCGAAAAAATTCGAACACACTGCTGGTATGGCTGCCCGAATATATTGATGTAAGGTTAGATGCCCCACTCCCTATTTATGTTCTGCTCTGGCATGGGGTGGGGGCGAGCCTAGGGAGGGGAGGAAGACGAATCAGCGGAAGATTATGTTCAATGGTTGAAGTTTGCATGAATGTGTAAACAAAATGAAAATGCACAACGATTATCCTGTGTGCAAAAGTACTCCAATTTCTCCGTTTTGTTGAAAACCTGATAAAACCTAAATTTGAAGAAAGAAAAACAAAAATAAAAACTTGGAGCAAGAACCCTGCATTGCTCCTCTTTTCGTGGGAATCCACTCTGTTGCTTGTTCTAGTCCATCCATCCGGACTGTAACCCTTGTATCTGAATACAACTGCAGGATCATTATTAATAGCCGGCCAGGATCTTCCAAGCCACCAATTTATGCCACAAAAGATTTCTCACAATTGTATTTAAGGCCACAGAGAAATCTATATTAAAAGGCACAGTAAATCCTGCCTCACCCAAGAACGCTCAACTAATGTCACCAACATAAGTAGATTGTGCACCGTGCTGGTCTGTTTCCGCAAACCGGTTTGGTAAGGGGCAAAATATTGTTATCATCAATCTACTGGTTCAGTTCTTCCAAAAGGAATCGTACAAATATTTTGGCTGGGATGTCCAACATGGCCAATAACCGATAGTTAGCTTCCCCTTTTATATATGTGCCATATATTATTGTCCTTCCATGAGGCCAGCACCCTCCCTGCTAAGCCAATAGAATCATACAATAATCTAAGTGTCACTGCCCATTTCATCTTAATTTTGCTTAATTAGGGCATTGCGTCAGGCCCTGCTGGCCTGGACAGATTCAGGCTAGCCACTACTTTTAGTATCCCCACTAAATCTGTCGTACATTTCCAAATTTCAAGGCGCAATTCCCAAGTCCCTTCCTAATGTAGACTCCACAAAGGATATTCAGTCTTCCTCAGTGACACTATTAATAAGTGACGTCCTCTTATTAGATTCATTAATCAGGGACCATATCCCCTTACTGTTGCTTAACGGCCAGAACCATTTGCCTCCAAACATCATTTGCTTCATCTAGTTTATAATTTCTTAACCATTTCCTGAATTCTTTCTTAATCTGTTTGATGTCCTCGGAAGCAGAGAGATAACATGGATCAACATTAGTACGTTTGAGGATCTCACTGATGTTA
The DNA here is from genome assembly GCF_040938575.1 of Ambystoma mexicanum. Lineage (NCBI taxonomy): Eukaryota > Metazoa > Chordata > Amphibia > Caudata > Ambystomatidae > Ambystoma > Ambystoma mexicanum. The sequence goes on from NC_090928.1 coordinate 447,028,625, forward strand.
GGTCTCAATAACCTTTTTACATTTTGGATCTTAAAATCAAAGCTAAAAGTAGGTAAGAGAGGTGGAAGACCGTTGTGTTGCGCCCAGCTCTTTTTGTCACATAAATTTCAACAACTTGTAAGTAAATCATTAAGTCTGTGGTAAAGGATTTCTCGTGAAAACCTTTGCCGGTTTGAAATGTTTTTAATATAAAGAAAGATTGTCAACTTAGAGTGTGGCACTCAACATATGTTTCTCCGTCAGTTATTTACTGACAGTTCCTCAGGAGGGACAAGCCTTACATTTGGCATTCATTTTCAAAACAACAACAAAGAACAAAACAGAAAAAACAGATATTTTAGAATATCACTATTTGGCTTATGTTTGACGGCATTTCTATACATTAAGCAAAAGAAAAAGAAAATAACTTGCTTATTGAGTTAAGGACTTGCACATGTAGAGAAGAGATAGTATACTCAATATTTGTTCAGTGAGCATAAATTCCGCTACATTAAAGCGCGTGTAGTTTAAATGGCTAGCTTTGCTGTAGGCGTAACTTTGGCACAATTAGATAATGAACATAAACAGAAAACGGAGTTGCTGTGCTTAATTTGGAGAACATTTTATCATATTGTTTGTGCCAGATTAAAGTAGTAATCTATACTCAGATTAGACTGAGATAGTTTGGCAGAAGGAGAAGTTTGAAAACCTGGAGCGCCCGTACTATTAGATTAGAAGTGGATTTGGCTGCAGGTAAATGCAAGGTGTGGGTCGCCTGCCAAGCTTGCCACAATTTGTAAATTACAGAACAGAGGTTGCATTCACATTGCGCACAAATCACAAAAGTCCATGCGTAAATTGCATGTTTTAATTGATTGTAGGTCAGCCTGACACATGTTTCGAGCTATGCACTCTTCGTCCGAGGCTGAACACACCATATACAAATAAGTTTTAAAACCACATCAAAATAATGTATCCATTGAGGTAACACAAACCAAAGGACAGTTTAGCAGGGCAGAGAACCATAGGCCACAATACAATTCATTTAGGTTGGCACAAATAAAAGGTAATAAGGATTTCGGAATTACGCATTCACAAGAACATAACATTTTACCCATACATGTGAATATTTCATATAATACAAAAAGGATATCAAGCGGCATATATGCGCATAAAGATGGAGAGATGAAAGAGATGGGTAAGGGAAAAGCAAACACAGAAAATTAAAATCAATGTTTGTATACAAATTATATATGGTTCAGTGTATGTGCTGTATCCAAGCTGTGCAAGAGCCACATTGCATGTGATAAAAATAAAAGGAGTATACCTTGTGTAGTCTTGGTGTCAATCTATGTCACAGAAGAATAAAATTAACTGGTCAATAAACTGAAGCCATCACTGGTTATGCACAACTCTAAATAAAGAGAGGCTAAATGTAGATATTGCCACTTACCGATTCTCAAATGACCGTGGGCGCACTTATTGTGCAAACTGTCATCTTAAAAAATAACAAACAATACTAATTAGATTAGATATCCTTGGATTTTTTTTTAAAATGCAACCAAACTCATATTGATAAATTTAAATTATGCATACCTATATAAACCGCTGTTGCGTGACTCCATTCAATAGATAATGGCAATTACTGCATTTGTGCAGAGTTTGTAAATAATAGCCGTCCAAATGTGTATCCACACGTGTAAACATCAATTCCATGATTCCCGTGCACAAAAATGTAAAGGAAATGCACGCTCTGTTAGCTAAATTGGTTAATACCATTATTATCCACATCAAATGTGTGATGATAGACCCCATTAGACCTACAGTGACCATACAAAAATACTCCTTACTCACCCAGCCTTTCAGTCTGTGATCCCTTCTGAAGCAAGTCCCTTGCTGCTAGCTGGCTAGATTATATACAATGCATGGTCCATGCTGTTGAAAACACAAGTGTGTGCTCAAGTAGCCGCCATGTTGGGTGAGGAATTCTGATCTCAAAAGTAAATCCACATATATAGTACACTCAATAGTGGTAGTGGGTATGTACCCCAAACTACGATATAGGAAACATTTTTTGCTTATTGCAATTGAGGCTGGATTAGCCTAAAAGGATAGTAAAAACACCAGTATAGGAACGTGCATTACACCCAACCTTTAAGCGCAACTGACCATACTGTTTCCTGTCAACATACCAAATCAAATCCAACGCTAAATAGCATTGTGTGGTTGTAACCTTGTAGTTAATGCTGCTCTTGCTAAAACCAGGTACAGCGCACACACATCCCCACGTTACTAGTGTATATGTAACACTGGCACTGAATATTCAAAACATTAACATTACACTATTTACAATGGCTTAATGGCTGTTAACTATAAGAATATGAGGACATGCATCTCCATCAAACACCAATGGGAGTATGCAGGGTATCACAAAAATACTGATAATTCATGTTCTGTGCTAAGTCCACACAGGGTTGTACGGTATTGGCAAATAAGTCGTGCTTCCAACTGTCTACGTTTCAATACAAGGTTGCCCCCTCTCTGAGGTAAGGGCACTTTTGCCAGACCCACAAATTTAATTGCTTTCTTCTCATCCATTTGGTGTACCTTTTGCCAATGCATCGCTAACGGATATTTAGCATCCTGATTTGATATAGTTGACAGGTGTTCCCTCATTCTAATTTTAAATGGCCGAATCGTGCTCCCAATGTAAAAGAGTCTGCATACACATAAAATACAATAGACACAGAATTTGGAATTGCAATTGATAAATGAATTCACATGATATGTTCCCAAGATTCCAAAGTCAACTGTTTTGGTTTCCAAAGCAGGGGCACACATTGAGCAGCCCCTGCATTTATAGAAACCTTTTTCCTGTGCCAATTGCAACCAGGTTTGCTTTGATTGCGCGTTGGACATAAAGGAAGGGCTAAGTATGTTCTTAGCAGTACTTGCTTTGTTATAAATTAAGTTAGGATATGGGTCTAACCATGTACTGATATCCTTATACAAATGGAGCAAATGCCAGTGTCGCTTCATGATTGAATATATGTTAGAACTATCTGCATTGTAACGTGTCATAAATCTCAATTTGTTACTATAGGTCATCCTAGTGCGTATTTTGGGTGTGAGCAGATCCTCTCTCTTCATATTTTTCACTTCATGAATCGTTGTGCTGATGGTACGATAATCGTAGCCTCTTGATAGAAACCTCTTGGTTATGAATTCACATTCTATTATCCTTCTGGCCCTCATGAACTCCCCCTTGGGGATATTAGTAATAACTGACTTCCTGTGGCAACTCTCAGCATGCAGTACTGCATTGACCGAAGTGGACTTGCGGAATGTTTTGGTTGCAAATCCTTTGTCTGACATTGAAATTGTTAAGACTAGGAAATTAATGCGCGTGTCACTATATGTGTGAGTGAATTGGATTCCTCAATTATTGGTATTAAGATATTTCACAAAGTCAAGGAAACATTCCACCGTACCAGACCAACCATGATCACATCATCTATGAACCGTTTCCATACATGGATATGCTGTAGGAATTGCACATTTGAAAAGACAAATTGTTGTTCATATTGATGCATAAAGATGTTCACCAGGGCTGGGGCGAAGCTTGCCCCCGTGGCGATCCCAATTAGCTGTTTATAGTAGACGTTGCTAAACAAAAACACATTATTAGTGAGTGTACACATTAATAGATCCTTGAGCATTTCAATGTGTTCAAAATATGAAGCCGAAGCCAAATATTCACAAAAAAATGTACTCAACACTTTCAGTCACTTTATGATGTTCAATAGAAGTATATAGAGCCTTCACGTACAGTGTGATCAACAGAAGGTTGGAAGTGAATGGTAATTCATCAAAAATCTGTGAGATATGCATCGTGTCTCTCACAAATGTGGGAGTTTGAGCGACCAATGGTGCCAGACATTCATTGATGTAAATGGAAATAGGTTCCATAATGCCCCCACCCCCACTCACAATAGGTCTGCCCTGTGGAATCCTTGCAAAAGACTTGTGTATTTTAGGAAGGAAGTAGGAAGTTGGCATCACTGGTCCTTCCACTGTTAGGTACTGTTTTTCAACATCTGTCAATATACCTCTATGGTGCCATTTGTTCAACAAATTATCAACTGTTGCTCGTAGATTTTGGAGGGAGTTAGTGGGTAATGCCTGATAGCATCCAGGGGTATTCAAGTGGTCAAGTCCCATTGTGACATAGTCTCCTTTGTTCATAATCGCCACATTTCCCCCTTTGTCTGCCTCCTTAATTATTAGTTCCTTATTGGATGCCTCTCTGTTCCAATTTATTCAAGTTGGGACAGTAATGGCAATTCGTTTTCTTAGTACGATCTGCTAATTTATGGATGTCCTTGGTCACTGCTCGATAGAAGGTGTCTATAATGTTGTCATTAGGAAACACAAGCAAAAACTTAGATTGTTTTAGTTAGTTCTTAAAATTTTCAAATTTTGCTGTTGATTGTTCAAATCTTTAAGCAGATCCATTATACTGATTCCCTGATCTTGTTCACAATCTTGTAGAGACATTATTACATGAGAGTAAAGCATAGTTTCAAGAGATATGTCTGATGGTGTAGGTAAGGTGGGCTTTGCTGTGTATCTCTGAACTTGTGTGGAAAATAATTTCTTGAGTTTTAATTTGCGAATGAACTTGAAGAGATCAATTTGTATTTGAACAAAATTGGTAAGGCCCGATGGGGCAAATGACAGTACTCTGTTGAGCACAGAGTGTTCCTCTGAAGAGAGCTGGTGTGTGCTCAAATTACAAACTAAATTTACTGGTTCTGATTGCGCAAGGATTGCTGATACAAGGCTCTCGTCACTCTGCAAAGTATGGTTGGTGCGCTTCCGCGGTCATGTTGGCTGACCCTTCTGCCCCTTGGTTTGATCCTGTGGTTAAAGTATTTGTCACCACAGGAGTTTGAAATCTGAATTTTTTCATAGCTGCTTGATGGGTTTCCTTTTTTAAACCATCTTATTGGTTGTAGAAAAGGTGAGGGTTCAACGGTTTCTTGTAAATCAGACGATTGTCCTTCTAGTAAATCTATTGCAGTAGTGTCAGATGTGGTAGCTGCATTGTGGTCTGCACTAGCTTTACTTGTGGTTTGTCTATCTGAGTCACTATCAATTTCTGAGCTTGCGGGGGATGAAGCCAGACTGCTACTCCTTGATCTAGAGACTTCATCATACTTGGGTTGATATGTATATACCCTGTTGTCTCGGTAGACCCGGTATTCACGGGAGAATTTCCGAGATTTCCTTAGTTTGACTTCGTCTTGATGTTGGCGAAGTCTGGTATAGAGAGTTTTAAAATGTGTATCTATTGTGGCACTAGCTGCATCATACAATTGTATTTCCTGTTTCAGAGTGTCTATTTGTGTCACTATATGTGTATGTTCACGTTTTGCATGCTCTACCAACAATTTAAGCATATTGTTAAAACTTGTGGTCAGATTAGCTTCCCATTCCGAAGCCAGATCGCTATCAAAGGGGTCCTCAAAATCCAGCAGTAACAGGATTCTGAGACCCCTTGGTATTTTGTTCTCCTGTAAATAATGAGTCAATGTAGTTTGTTCCCAAAATGTGTTGATCTCCCTGACACTGAGACGTTCTAATTTAATACATTTGGATCTTAGGTCCTCTGGTTCAGACACAAGTCTTTGGAACGGATTCGAAGATGAACCCCGCTGCGCAAATAATGCTTTAATGTCATTGTCTCTCGTAAGAATATATTCGGCAGCTTGTGCCATATTGGATCAGAAATTGGGTGCTTGTTACTAGTGCTACCAACGTATCATGTGCACACTGTGAATGCAACTTCTATTTTGAGGTTGTATTAATTTTATTGAATTGCCTATTGAAATAAGGACAATAAGTCACATGTCGTAGTCTCCTACAGTCGCATACAGCACTGTCCTCTAGTGAAGAAAACCCATTCCAAGATGAAGCACTGGCGCTCACGTGATGACAAAGCACAAGTGATCACAATTGTATTCCCAAATAATTTAAAAACAGACCATACACTAGCGTGTAGCTAGTCCTCTAAACGTAACCAGATCCAATCAATTATATTTATTCGACTGAAACAAAAATGTTCGGTTCCCAAATTCCCACCATTAAAATGCCCAATCCAAAATCGCTGACCTGCCGTCACGTGACAATGGGCACACGTGATCGTGAGCCCATGCATCTTCAAACTTCCAGTGCTGCAAATGCCAGACTGCAGATTATCATGCCGCGATTCAGGGAATCAACACAGAAACTTAGAGAAAGAAGCTTGAGGTAAGTGGGAGTCACTGCATTATTCACAGAGCCCCAATCTGAATATAGATTACTGCTTTCATCTGGCACAAACAATATGATGAAATGTACTCCAAATTAAGCACAGCAACTCCATTTTATCTTTAGGTTCATTATCAAATTGGGCCAAAGCAACACCTAGAGCAAAGCTAGCCAAAGCAAGCAGCTATTTAAACTACATGCGCTTTAATGTAGTGGAATTTATGCTCAATTAACAAATAGTATACCATCTCTTCTCTACATGTGCAAGTCCTTAACTCAATAAGCAGGTTTTATTTATTTTTCTTTTGCTTAATGTATAGAAATGCTGTCAAACATGACAAATAGTGATATTCTAAAATATCTGTTTTTCTGTTTTGTACTTTGTAGTTGTGCGAAACTTAACGCTGAATGTACGGCTTATCCCGCCTGAGGAACGGTCAGTGAATAACTGATAAAGAAACATGTGTCAAGGACCACACTTGATATTAAAGACATTATAAACCAGCAAAAGATTTCACGAGAAATCCTTTACCACAGATTTAATGATTTACTTACAAGTTGTTGAAATGTATGTGACAAAAAGAGCTTGGCGCAACACAACTGTCTTCCACCTCTTTTACCTACAGTTTATTAATCATTCTGATCAGCCTCAGAATAAGGAACCGTCATGCAGCCCGACTCACTTTAGCAAAACAAATTCTCTGACATTCAACTCATTAACTTATCAGGTTCGCCACTAGTTGTGTTCAGGCTGAACAAACTCTTTCATACTAACATCAAAGCTACCATTTTTCCTTCAATTCTCCGTTACACCCTCTAATACCATTTATATAATTGCCCTTCTCACACACAAACATTATCTCACATATCAGAAGTTCAAAGTTCCCTATTGCCTCCACTTCTCTCCCCTCTTCTAAGGACTCCAAATGCCCAATAAATTGTTTAAATACTATATGAACCCTGTCATTAACACGTTCCAAATGTGTAGGGTTCCATCTAATCCGATTCTTCTAACCTCACTTACTTGCTTTATAACCAATGCTGCAGGCGCACTACTGCCTGAGCTATTTTACTAGGGTTTGGAACTTACAGGGTTCTCTGCAACAACTATATTAATCCATTTAATTATATTATGTGGATTGGCAATTGGCAGGATCGCAACCTGTAAATTTCTAATTTCTCACACAAGTCATCAGCAAACCAATAAGCGCCTAAAGAAACTACAATTTTCAATAGCAACTTCATGAACACTGTTCCAGCTCATTGGTTTTCAAGTACAAAATACAGGGGCGGCCAGAGATACTCTCAAAATATTGAGAGTTTTTCATCAGCTCACCCGTTCCTAGCAAACCACCAGATGAAAGCCTGTGGGCCTCATTAAGAGTTTGGTAGTATCCTGCAGGTAAACCTGGCTCGATACCACCAAACGGTAATACCATTAACTCCACTTGGTCTGCCGGTATAACAGACAGATTACAAGTGGCGTTAAGTGTATGCAATTCTCCATTCCATGGAGTCCTCCTAGGTATTACCAGCAACGGTAATATCAGCATTTTATGGTGGTGGGGTGCCAGAATTACCGGCAGCTCAGAGCTGCAGGTAAATCCGGCCAACCCACCACCAAACTCGGATTATGCCAGTCCAGAAACATGCTGGTAAACAGAATTACTAGCACATTAATTCCAGAACGGCATACTTATAATTAGGCCTGTCCAGCACAAGAAAGGCAGTGACTTTGTTTGCTCTTTCACACCTCTGCCAGCACTCAATCAAAAAACTGAAAGCAGCATTTGTTTAATGATCCTTTAAATGCACAAAGAGGACATGCCTGAATGATTCGAGGCACGCTGTTCAAGCAGTACTTAATGTATTTTGTAGGGGAAACTATTCGGCTTCGAGTGGAATTCGGCCGAATACTTACTCAAAGCCGAATTTCGGTACACGCTTAATTTTATTACACCAGTATTGCCTTTACAACTCCAATTAAGTCATTAACTCTCAAAAGAATGCTTTGAAAAAACACTTGCAGGCACTTTGTGTGCAAGGTTTGATGGTAAAACTGGAATAAAGCAAGCTCAAAGAGTTCCCATGAGGAGGTGTTTTAGGCGGGGAGGGGAAGGAACTATGTGGGACTGGCCATAGGGATTAGCATGGTCATGGGCAGTCAATGGGTGAGCAAATAACCAAACCACACTTACAATCTTTGTGTCCCTCCTCATATGCTATTTCTCCTTATCTGTACTCTAATTTAATAGTTTCAGTTCATAGGTGTCGTCACCCTAATAGCCCAAACTAAAAATGTAACTTAGTTTTTATCACGAGGAAACACCTAGCTTCGAGATGATTTTCTCTCTGTTGTGATCGGTAAACATTATCCGGACAGATGTCACTTTGGATTGTTTATGATCTGTGGGCACAGGACTCGCCTAAACTTTTGTGGGAGAAAGGTGTTGTGCGAGGGAGAGGCAGGCGTGAAATCTGCTCACTGCTGCGTGAGGCTCAGGAATTATGGCATAAATGACAGCGAGACTGAACACGCCCGAGGCTAAAGACAATACACAAAAGAGGCTCTATGCCGTTGGCATCTGCATCGCTGGCAGGCTCTAGCTCTCAGGCTTCTGTTCCCTCTACTACTACAACGGTACATTTGTTAGGGGGTGATTGTTAGGACATATGTGATAGGGGCACGGGCTTATGGGACATCTTGCGTTTGTTGGCACGGGCTTGGTCAGGTGCGTAAAAGAGGACAAAGACTTTTATGCGTGAGGGAAAGGGGAGATGTCCGTTGTATGTTGGTATTTGGTCTATTCAGATAATGCTTTTTGTAGGGGGCGCACGCTGACAAGGAGAGCACGCTGGAGCTTGTCGGGGTGGGCTCGGGCACAGCCCAAATGCTATGCGTAGAGGGGCACAGAGTAACTGTGTGTATGTGGGAAAGAAGCACGGCACTATCTGCTGGTTTCACGAGGGAGCACGGGCAGTCATGTGGGTGGCACAAGCTCTTGCGAGTGGCACAGGCAGTCGTGATGAGGTCCATTACCTAAACTGGGAGGCTGCTGGTGGTGTCGCCGCGGATCTCTGTCCCTCCGACTGCTACGGCTGTTCTATGGGTTACTGGCAACTTGGGGTGCCTTTTCGTCTTCAGCAGCGATGCAGAATCACATACAACACCGGCAGATCAGTCTTCTCCTTTTGTGCATCTCAGATGTACTGGACGCCGAACCCATACAGCACCTGCCAGGCCGGGTATCGGCAGCTCTAGTGACACGCGGCTACTCCAATGGAAGATACGGCCGACTAGTAAAGCCCACCCTCCCGGCTTCCGACCCAATCGCCTTACAAGAAGAATATTAACGGTGTTCCTGCATGTCTCGCGCTTACGTTGCATACCACGGACTCCGCCCTTGCCGCAGTGCAGTGACGCCAGGCGTTAGCGTCCCGTATCATAGCGACGAGGCTGGGCGGGGGCCTAGCTTGCTCCAGTCACCCAAGAAGACAACTACGCCCTCACGTGGCGACTCCTTACAACAGGGGAGGAGCAGGGAGAGCAGATCGAACAGGTGAGGCGGGAGAAGACCACCTTTGGGTCTGCGGCCTGGGTTTCCGAGAGAGCTTTTGAACTTCAGACCTGGTGCCGACTCATGATTTTCAGTAAGGGGGCGACATTTTATTTGTACATATTTGTTTTATTCTGCAATTACCAAATCCCTAACGCCAATGCTACAAAAGTTTGCACGATGTTTAACCGGCATGCTGTAGTAACTATAATGTTTTTAGTTCAAAGTATGGATTCTATAGCATGGATTCTGTTGTAAGGTGTCCAGTGGAGCATAGCGTGATGCTTTCCATTGCTTTAAAGAAACAAGTTGTAAAACACAGTTGATCAGAATTACAACTATTACAGGCAATTCTTCCGTTTGCAACCTTCTTTCCATGTGTTTTCACTAACAGTTGACCATCTAATACATTAATCCACAAAGGACAGTATTTCAGAATGACAATTTATAATCTAGAAATGCATACCTGTTGTGCAATAATAAGCGGAGGCTCAACACTTTATTGGGGCATCATTACCAGCAATTGCAGGAATCATTAACATTTATACATAAAGTCCTGTGGCAACTGGCCCTCAACTGTGCTGGATGATAACTTGCCACTATGTTAAAGTATTTGTACCGCGCACCGTCACCAACTGAGTTGGTCCCCAGATGCTCCATGTCAGAGAAGGGGCTTTAATTCTTCTGTAGAGAGGAGCGCCGGGGAGCTCGACTTGCTCCGTTTTCTCTCTGCTCCCGTAATCGCGGCTTCACGCTCTCTCGCCACTTCTGGGTTGCATGCACTCTCTCGTGAGACTTGTCGTCCCGCGATAACCCTACACACCTCCCTTTGATAACGCAGCAAAGCTTATTGCATAACATAGTCATTATACTTCACCGGTCTTCCGTGCTCTCTTGTTGGTCGATCTTCTTTCCTGCCACTGGTGTCCAGCGCCTGACTTGTTTCCTGGGAGGCCTCCGATGCATCTCCTTCTGTTCCTTCCTCCGTGGCTTCTCTGTCACGGGATTCTGACCTTTGTTCTCGTGCAGCTTCTCTGCAGGGCCTTTGCTGGGATTGAGCTCCTCCTGTTGCCTTTCTGCTTCACAACACTTCTTGAACATGGCTACTCCCTCCATGTTCCATGTGCGGCCATCCTCGGTGCGTACATGGTTTGTCCCTTTATGGACGACTCTTCTTGGTTGGCTGAACTTCGAACCTGTCATTTGGTCCTTAATTGGTAGTCGGATTTTGATCGAGTCTCCTTCCATGACCTCACGACTTTGGGTTGTTCTTCTTTGATCACTCCATCTTTTCATGCGTGCTTTGCTATTTTCCAGTCTCCACACCACTTCAGTCATATCCACTTCCTCATCTTCTCTTACTCTGGCCAGCCATGGTGGTACCAGTGTGGACGCTGCTCGCCTCCCTCTCAACATGCGAAATGGCGTAATTTATGTGATCCCGTTGGGAGTTAACCTGTGGGCCGCTATGGCCTCTTTGACAGTTTTGAGGGGATCCATACTTGAAGCGGTAGCCAGTTGGATGGCTCCATTGGCTTGGGGATGGTACAGCGCGTCTTTTCTCTGATAAATGTTGTTTTTGTGCCGGAATGACTCCATGTCCCTCGACACTAGCTGCACTCCGTTGTCAGTGACGAGCTCTTTGGGGAGCCCTTCCTCTGGAATATGGATGTGAGAACTTCTATAACCGTGGCAGTCGTGATATTGGGAACAAATTCTGCCACTTTGACAGGTAGTCCACCAGTACTATGCCGTATCGGTGCTCGGGCCTCATTGCCTCCAGTGGTCCTATAAAGTCTAACCCCACTTTGGACCATACCACTTCAGAGATCTCAGTGGGAATCATCGGAGCTTGTCTGGTCCTCAGGCGTTTATCACTGTAGAGACACTCGTAGCATCTCTCTATCATTGCGCACGTTTCTTGATCCATGGAGGGCCACCAGTCCGCCTCCCTCACTCTTCGCCGCGTCATGGTGTTCCCTAAATGCCCTGAGTGGGCTCTGCACAGGATGACTTTTCTCATCCCACCAGCGGTATCACTTGTCCCTTTTCATGATCAATCCTTCCGCCTATGACACTTCCTCTGCCACCTTTCAATACGGCCTCATGCCTTCTGGTACAGACCTTTTGTCTGGCCAACCCTTCCTGACCCACTCTCTGAGTCTCGCCATCGTGAGGTCTTTACTGTCTTCTTCATTCCAATGCCTTTCACTGAGTTCTAGGAAATCTGGGCCCCTGAGGTCTTGAATGAATTGACGCTACGATACATTCATCCTGCAGGAAGGTGGTGGTTTTGTCTTTGTCCTCGGGTAGCCTTCACTTGCAGTCCGCTTGTGCGTTTCTCCATCCTGCAATATGGTTCGTTTCAAACGTATATTCCTGCAGTTTGGCCGCGATACGTGCCAACCGAGGTGTCAATGATTTTGTCCCTCCTGGACTGAGCATATGGATGAGGAGCTTAAGTTATGGTTGGTGACCAGTTTGAATTTGGTGTCCCACACATTAAGTCCTGAAATGTTGAACAGCCCATGCGCAGGCCAGCATCTCTTTCTCCACTGTGGAGTAGTTCTTTTCGGCTGTGGACAGGGCTTTAGAGGCAAATGCCACAACATGTTCTGCATCTCTTTTCTTCTGGGTGAGTACGGCACCTAACCCGCACGGACTGGCATCTGTGGTGATGACTGTACTCCATTTCGATTCAACGGCTGCAGGCACAGTGCTTCCACTATGTGCCATTTTATATTCTCCACAGCTTCTCTTTGGGCTTCCAGCCATGTGAACTCTGTGCCTTTTTGGAGTAGGTCTCGCAGTGGCATCGTAATTTCTGAAAATCTGGGGATGAATTTGGCGTACTATTCTGTGAGTCCTAGGAACAACCTCACTTCTTCCTTGTTAGTTGGCTCTGGAGCTTTGGTTATGGCTCGTACCAGGTTTTGTTCAGAGTTTATGCCGTGTGACGAAATCTTGTACCCCAAGTATTCAACTTCGCGTGCCCTTAAGACACATTTTTCATACCTTAGTTTGACTCCAGCATCCTGTAGCTTGGTGAGGACCTTCTTTAAAGGATAGTTCCGGGACTTTTTTTTTATTGTCCCTACGGGTCGGCCATGTGTTTGTAAGCATAAATCGGTAGATCGTAGGAAACTTTCCTATGGACCTTACCCGACTTTTCGCCCATTATCGCACTCTAAATCAGCCTCCATTTTGTGATAATCCTATCATTTCGCCGCATCGACCTGGCTCACCTGCCTTTGCGGCACTAAATCAAATCCCCCGCCCCTGAAACAGACTTTATCAAAACATTCATATTCCCCGCCTCTATCCGTGACGTGACTGAGTTGCGTAGGCAAACGCGCCCAGGCGTCTTCTACGCGACTCCACACAGACCCCGGAAATCAACACAGATCAGCTCACAATACAGCGCGCCACAATTCGGAATATGAAACTGTACTTTGAAATCAAACCGCAAGATTGTAAATGTGGTAAAGTACATTTATTTGACATCAAATGTTTAGAGAATATTCAGCGATTTGCATTTTTATTTGCTCACGTTCCAAAAAGTTCGTATTGAGGAACGCGATGGTCCTTTGCTGTACACAGGGTCTTAGAGCATCTCACAATACAGCGCCACAATTCGGAATGTGAAACCGTGGTTTAAAAGCAAACGGCAAGATTGTACATTTGGCAAAGTACGTTTATTGGACATCAAATGTTTAGAGAATATTCAGCGATTTGCATTTTTCTTTGCTCTCGATCCAAATTAGTTCGTCTTGAGGGAAGCGATGTTCGTGTGCAGTACACAGGGTGTTGGTTTACGATAAAAATAAGCTCTTCGGTCGCACTGATAATCGCATGGCTGTTCCAACAACGAGGCACTAGGCCACCACAACGGTAGGTATGTTGCATCTAACCGTTAGTACCGCGTAAGGGCATACTTGTACTTGGCGATCGTCCCATAAAATGGTCAGGGTGGTAACGTTGTTCACGCGGAGAAGCAACTGGCGGCTGTAGAAGCCGTCCGCCGGTGTCTGGTACTCGTGACACAGACAGTAGTGAATGATGTACCTAAAAACATAAAAAATGAAATTAGTCTCACCATCAGATCCTTATTAAAATTATTCATTTCATAGCGAGGACAGCGCTACTGGGTGTACACAAGTGTTTAAAGGCGTGGCGAGGCATGGAGGGGGGGGGAGTGGAGTACAAGGTAAGTAGCATAAAATAAAAAATAAATAGGGCCAGCTGGTGGCAAGTGCAAGGTAAGTGCAGAACAAGTGCTGGGAAGGGGGGGCTGTAGGATACTGAGACAGTCCCCCAGTGCAGGGGTTGACAGGGAGGCAGTGCAGGTGGAGAGTGGAAGGGCCCAGGACCGAGGTCGCAGACAGTGGACCAGTTGTAGCAGGGGAGAGGGAGAGAGAAAGCAGAAGCAAAGAGGAAGGTTTTGAGGTGCTTCAGTAAAAGCAGATGTTTCTCCTCAAGATAGTGCGCGGTAGAAAACAATATGCCACATAGAACGAACAAGTACAACTGAACCCGTCTTTAAAGCCACTGTATAGTAATGAAATTGCGGTATAAACTCATCAAAAGTTACTTACATTATATTTGCATTTTCCATTGTGTCTCTGTGTAGGGCAGACCCGAAACACCACTCCTTCTTTGCCGACGTTACTTCTTCTAATGAACGTGGCTCATCGTTTCGTTTCTGAAATTTTATTCATTATCTTTTCTTAGTCTTTCAGGATGGTCCCGGCCTGTCAAGGTCAAATCACAATAGAACCTTATATTGGGTCGTGGGCCGTTCCGCCACCCGAGCAAAACATCAAAGCAGCTGACCTTCACTTTGAGCGAGCACACATTTCTAGTTAGCTGCAGTTAGTTTTAGGGACATCTTGTCTGCGTGCCTTTTTTTTTATTGTCCCTATGGGTCGGCCATGTGTTTGTAATACGGAAACATTCTATAATTTTTGTAAAAATGATTTATATTACTGTTTGGTTTAATTGCAATGGGCCTGCAACATGAGGAGACTCGAGAGAACAGACAATCAAATTACAATCATTTAAACCGTGATGTGTATTTCTCAATGAGCTCTGCTTTAGGTGGACATGGAACAGAGGCAATGTTGGGTGGCAATGCAGTTGTCCCCTGCATAGGTTCGTTCACCACTCCATGTATGTGCCTATCGAGGACATCTACGATAAGTCTCTCAATAAACTCATATTGCATATCCTCAAACACTGGTTTGATCACCCATTGTTTACTTCTTTTAGTGAAGGCCTTATTGTAGCGAAGCGTCCCTAAAGTTCTGGTCGTCCTACTTTGTTGACGGCCAACATTATGGTTATGTGCCAAGACCGCTAAAAGAGTCCGATTTATCATGCCTTCCATGCCAAAATGCAATCTTTTGGGCCTGTACTTGAGGCACATATTGTGGAACACCTCCAAATCTCCTGTGTGGCAGAATTCCGTGAGTCCCCTCAAAGCTTTTGTTATAGTTTTATCAAATACAATCTTTTCAATGGCTTTGTGAGTGGGTGATGAAGGAATCAACCACTTCTTCTTCCGTGCCTCCTCTGTGGACAAATGGCCATGTTCACATTTGTGGAAATGTTCATTTGTCGACCATCGATGTACGTTGCTACAGTGCAACATTACTGACCGCCATTTTTCCAGTAGAATTTCCAACGACCCTTCACATGTTTTTGAGCTCCACCAAAGATGGTTGCTGATTGACTTGGACCACTGTGAAATACCTTGCAATTCTTTTTTTTTACCTGCAGCCGACAATTTTTTATTGATTGATTTTGCAAGATGCCAAACGTCAAATTGGTGATTTATATTTTTGTACTCTTCTCTCATTGTCTTGGCAATTGAAACGTGTCTGTCCGTGGCTATCAGGTCGATCACCATTCCCCGCGATTGTAGTTCTTGCAATGATGCTACAAAGCCAACTTTCTCCATGGCCACTGAGGATGTACTTTGTGACACCTGCACGACCACCGAACTCACAATTTTCTTACTTTCCATGTCCTGAAAGTGGTAGGTGCAGTACTTGGCTGAAAATCCTGGGCTGTCGCACTGTCCATCACCGGCTAGCCTGAAGCGTTTGCCCGCGAATGTACTTTCCATTGACATTTTTTCCATTCTCCAAGCTTCGCTGATGGCTGGAAATAGATAATCGGTTTGGTATTTGTAGAACTGACTTTTCGCAATGAAATGGATTCCCACAAACTGAAAGAAATACTGTAACTTTTTAAAACTTGAACCACTAAAAAGTGCGGCCGCTGCACAAAGTAGATTGCCTGCTGGCAGTTGCCCCAGCATGGGTTGTGCAGACCATGCGAACGGATGATATTGTGTACAGGTGGCATGTATTTTAAGGTTAGTGCCTCGAATTGCACGAGTCACATTAATCAATGGCTCCCCACATACTTCCCCACCAACCCAATGCCCACATTTCATCATCATAATAATATCCATCAAACAGCTATCGAATACAATGAATTTGGCCTCTTTCCTTATACTGTCACTCTGCATCCCAGCTGGTTCGGCCTGTAACGTTGAGGACATGTCACTCGCATGAAAGGTACAATCTCTGATATCGTCTTCCGCTATGCTGAGTGATATTGATGGTGTTTCATTGTCGTCCACTTCATTCTCTTCCATTGCAACATCTGTTCCTTGTCCGGAGATGGGAGAAAAAAACAATGTCTTCAACTTTCGCGCGCTCTTATTTTTTGCGGGTGTGGATTCTGTGAATTGATCTCCGACTGCATCCAAACTACCAGGAGGACATTCACTATCAATGGCTGGTGGTGGTATAGCTCCGTTGTCAATCACTTCATATTCTTCCCATTGGCACGATGCATCTCCAGTCTCAAGTCCCTGCCAAAAGGTTTGACAAGCAACATCTCTCGTTCGCTTCACTGTCTGTGTAGATCTAGTTCTTACACCCACTCGCAACTAGAGGACAGATTAGAAAAGGGATGTTCAGTTTAAACACAACTTACAGTATTGAACTATTGACAGTGAAAGACAACATAATATAGTGAACAGGACACTAACCTTCTTTTGCTTTCTTTTCTTTGAAACTTTCTTGCCTCGAACTTCAACATCTGGACGCTGTTGCTCCGACTCGTGTGTGCATGTCTCCACTTCCTCTCGCGCTGCAACGACTATATTTTCATGATAAGCACATCCATCACTCACTGAGGCTCCATCGACTCCCTGAAACATAGAACTTTCATTAGTATGTATAATAATATTGAAAACACAAAATGTACTTGGGGACCAATACCCATACGTACATCTCAATAGCAAAACACGAATGAACGCATTGTGTAGAACATTCAAACGACAATAGTTCACGCATTGTTGATCTAGTTAGATTGAACTGTCAAGATCCATACCTCGGGCTCCGCATAGACTTCCATTGATGATATTATTGAAGATGACGCTTCAGCAACTCCCTGAAACACAGTAATTGCATTAGTATGGTTTTCTATTTTGTTTAAAAGAACATAAACTTTCTGCAGGCGTCAACGGCTCATCTAAATAGACCTGCACAAATGATCAGTTGTCTAAAATAAATAATGGATATCTAAATATGATTCGATTTGCTCCATCGTTGGAAGTGTCACCACCCAGAGATCTGCATCAACTACTAGGGGTGATGTTCTTGTTGAAGAAGCTCCGTCAGCTCCCTGAAACATAGTACTTGCGTTAATAAAGAAGGAAGTATAGCGGATGTAATCACGTCATTTGATCTCGCATGATTGATCTGTCAGTATCCATACCTCGAAATGCATAAGAACATCAAGGGACGCTGTAACTGCGGTGCACACTTCTGCAACTGCATGCTCCCCCTTCTTCTTGGACTAATGCTCCATCGACTCCCTGAAACATAGGACTTTCATTAGTAATGAACACAATATTGAAAAAAGAAGACACATAGGAGGGCGACGACAGAAGGACATACCAATGGCTAAAAACGAAAGAAACATTGTGTGTAACAATCACGCTACAAGAATGCAAGATCTGATGATCTCCATCGATGGAACTGTCCGGAAACGTACCTCGAGCATCTGAGTGACATCTACGGTTGTCGTCAATGCGTTGGACTCCTCAGCATCTCCCTGAAAGACAGTACTTGCATTATTTTGGATAACAATAATTATAACTGAAAACAAAGACTAGAGGACGAGTACTGTGGTGTACCATTAGGTAAAATAATTACACGATCAATTAAAACTATTGATTTACATGCCTAAAACAAGTCAGTGTCAGAGTAGCTAAGTAAGATTACCCGATAGGCGCTTGAAGTGGCTGATGACTGCAATAACGACACGGATGGAGAATCTTCCGCCTTCATATTGAGTGGATACATAAATGGGGAAATTATTGTTAGCTAATGCTACACACTACCGCAAGGCCGAGAGACAAATACGTAAACTTGACTCACCAGTGGAGGGATGTGGACGAATAGAGTGGGAATAGCGGTTGAGAGCAATTTTCGCCTCGCTCGCGGTGTTTTCTTCTTTATTAGCAATGATGTGGAGTACATGTCTGGGCTAAAGTGCCTGCTGCAGATGCGGTATCGATCACCCCTCTTGTCCGCAAAGACTTCTAGGACTCTACTTTCTAGCTCAGAGGCTGGATATCCGCAATATCGGACCCATTCTCTTATCTGATCTATTGTCTTAGGGAAAACATGCATTATAGTATCTTCAGATTTGTTATGGGTCTTCGAAGGGCAACCGCCAATGGAACAGGCAGGCATTATGGAAAGTTCTGAAAAGTAAAGATCAACAATTCTCTATGAATACCAATGTGTTAAAACATTAAATGACACATAAAAGGTTCAATGCAAGGTCCGTTTTGGTTCTTGGAACTATACACGTTATTCACATGCGGATAAGTATTTCAATAACTTTCAAAAAATAGAAAAAGTAATTTGACTAAACTCAGAACATGTGACTAGTTCCTTGCATGTACTGTCGTGAACGAAAAGAAAACATGGATGCAATTTGATGACTACTAGCAAATAGATATAAATTAAAAAATTGGACGCAAAATGATTATGGTACATGGACTTACCTTGACGAACAAACAGTTAGATGCAGGGATCAGAGTAGTTTCTTGTCGTAGAACAGGGAGCAGTTCACAGGTTGCAAACTGACGAGTTTGCTCAAAGTGGTCACGGAAGTTCACAGAGACGAAGAGCAGATAACCAGCACCTTCACGGGTTGACTAGCAAAGCGCAAAGAAGTTCTCATTAGAAATATGAAGTGGGTTATAAAGAATTCGAAACAGGGGTGTGTTTGTGAATGAATGACGTGTATATGTCGTGGCATTATGCGGATTGCAGGGGGGCGTCCAGCGTGAGGGGGGATGCTTGGCAGGAGACACAGGGTCTGGAGGTAGACATGGGAACAACAACCCATGCTCTATAGACCACTTTGAAGTGTACATGGTCTTTGGCACCTCTTGGCCTTTATCGCTCCCTGACAGCTCCACTTGCCAGCAGCGCAAGTACCCTGGTGCGAACTGCCTTTGATAGGGCGGGGGTGGATCGGGGCGGTGGTCGTGCAGACAAGACACAGGAAGACTTGTGAATGGAGACACACTTATGTGGATTGCAGGGGGGCGTCCATCGTGAGGGGGATGCTTGGCAGGAGACACGGGGTCTGGAGGTAGACATGGGAACAACAACCCATGCTCTATAGACCACTTTGAAGTGTACATGGTCTTTGGCACCTCTTGGCCTTTATCGCTCCCTGACAGCTCCACTTGCCAGCAGCGCAAGTACCCCGGTGCGAACTGCCTTTGATAGGGCGGGGGGTGGATTGGGGCGGTGGTCGTGCAGACAAGACCCGTTTGCCGCAGGGCCTCACCAAGGAGAGGCCATCTAACTGAATGTAAGAGGATGGCTGCAGGATCTACTACATGGAAGGCAGGGGGGTGAGTTTATAAATACCTCACCCTCCCAGGAGAATATATGGCGGTCATCTCTGTACCCGGTGCCCAAAAAGAGGATTTATTATGATCAACCATATTTATTATTTACCTATAACCATGTTTTGTATCAATAAAATCCAACAGCTTTTTATTGCCAACGCTTGATGCCAACCCACAAAATAATATATGTATGACTGCTGCATATATGGGTTCAACGGTTATGTGGATTGAAGGTGTGCGGCCAGCGTGAGGGAGGATGCTGGCCGGAGACATGTGGTGTGACAAGACAAGGCACTGGAAGGCTATTCAACGGAGACACACTAGATTCATTTAAAAAATCAAAACAACCATTGTTAAAATATATGTTGGGCTTTATTTTAGATTTTAATTAAACATAAATAATAAACATTACACATTGTAAAGTTGAGGTTGCAGCACATCGAGGGAAAATCCGCGGTATTGTCCACTGTCACTGGGGAAATGTTGTCTAATGGCAAGTACCGCACAGGCAGGTATTACTCTCCGAACGCGGTGTCCGAGCCTCCCGTGAAGCCACCAAGTGAAGCAACGATAGGCCACCAGCCTGTACCACCTGTGAAAAAAAAAAGATGCAAACTGTATTAAACTGACCAAACTTTCTTATCAATGTCGATTCAGGTAACACATGTCATTTTTCTTAGAAAAAAATTATATCTAGAAAATGCACTATATGGAACCAATTTACATGCGTTCGAATGATATGTAAATGTAATTTTATATGTGGGAGACGACCATGAAATAGTGGTGGCATCACTGACATCACAAACAGAGTATACTTACTCGTTACTCGGATTACGCGGACGAACAGTGCCACGAAGTTCGTGCATAAGCACCATCATCATCCTCAACACTGTCCGTGAGAGGCAGGCTTCCCTGAACTCTGGCAGCTCGGTGATGCATTGCGGACTTTGCTCGCCTTCCTGCAGACTTTGCTCGCTTTCCGAAATGTAGGCCAAGCACCCGGAATTTTCACGGCAGCAGCAGTTCTCCTCCTCAGTTGGCATTAGCTCGCACCGATTGCACGTGCACCAGGTGGAGACGCCGTCCATGCGACATGGTCCAGGCTCTTCATCCGTTGACTGGTCCTCCCAACTGCCGTCCGAATCCCCATCGTTTTCGCGTGCTTGCCTTTCCAGTAGTTCCTCCTCGGTGTACTCGGGCTCGTACATATACGGCATTATTGTGGCCATTGTGCGGTAAAGATAGTAAAATAATTTACAGAGATGGTACAGGTGTTCACACGGGCTACAAGCGGCGAAGGTAGCTGACCAGAGCACTGAAACGAGTCACAGAATACTCAAAGTAACACAGAGAGAGTAATGGAATCGAAAATCTGCTGCTGTATGTTGTGAAACGGTCTGTTTATACTTATTGGGGAAAGAGGCGTCCTGCCATTTCCATGGCAACACGTCAATAGCTGAGGCGCAGCGATTGTTGACACGAGACGTGCTTGAAATGGGCAGTACGCGTCTGCTGATGTCAGGCTCAGGGGCGGGGGATTTGATTTAGTGCCGCAAAGGCAGGTGAGCCAGGTCGATGCGGCGAAATGATAGGATTATCACAAAATGGAGGCTGATTTCGAGTGCGATAATGGGCGAAAAGTCGGGTAAGGTCCATAGGAAAGTTTCCTACGATCTACCGATTTATGCTTACAAACACATGGCCGACTCGTAGGGACAATAAAAAAAAAGTCCCGGAACTATCCTTTAAAGTGACATCGTGTATGTGCTCATCTGCGGCATAGACCAGGATATCGTCCTGGAAGTAGGACAGGTTCCCTATGTCTCCTAGTAACAAGTCCATCATTCGTTGAAATACCGAAGCCGCAGATGACAGCCAAAGGGCATCTTGGTGAACTGGTAAGTGCTGAATGGGGTGATGAACGTAATTAATGGCCTGGAGTCCTTGCGCAAGCTAATTTGATGATACGCATCCCTCATGTTCAACTCGGAGAACACTCTGGCTTCTTTCATCATGAGAATGAGCTCATTAATGCTTGGAAGGGGGTAGCTGTCTGAGATGACTTCCAAGTTTAAGCTGCGAAGATCAATGCACACCCTTAAGTCTTGCGAGTTCTCTTTCTTGATGAGAACCACAGGGCTCAACCACTCTGAGGCTTCGACCTATTCAATGGTTCCCTCTTTCACCATTTTGTCAAGTTGACTTCTGAGAATGTCTCTGGCTGTTGCTGGCACAGGCCTTACTTTGTGCTTTACGGGGACTGCATTCGCCTTGAGTAGCATCTTGTGTACGAAATTCTTAATTTTTCCTGGTCCTTCCGAGAAAAGCTTGGGAAAGTCCTCTTTGATAACCGGCGCTCCTCTTGTACTGACTGTCAACACTTCATCCTTGGTACTGCAATCCAGTTTGATTTTGAGTTTGGCTTGATCGTCCCAACCTATGGCTGCTTGGCCTTCTTGACTGAAGTATATTCTCGTGGTAGTTTCTCTCCCCGTGAACTCCACTTTCCTTTTGATGTATCCTAGTAAGTCTATGGATGCACCTCCAAACACTGTGGGCTTGTGATGGCTGCTGAGTACTTTAACCGTTTCTGTGCCCATCATCTCTTTGTATGTGCGAAGGGGCAGTATGGTTAAGTCCGACCCCAAATCTGCCATGACTCTTGTCTCCATGCCCTTTACCTTGATGGCACAGTGGGATTTCTTATTTTGGTACCATTTAATGGGTGACCTCCGAGGACACATTTCACAGGAAGTTCCTCATAGCATATGGGGGCTTTTGTCCTTAGGCATGGGGTGTATGGGACTGCTGCCCATTTCAGAGATGATTTTGTTGTTTCAAAGGAACTTGGGGCCACATTTCAGAGAGAAACTATTTTTTCTTTTATTGACCTTCATAAGAAGTGTGTGGTCCCAGAGTCGTAGATCACTTGATGATTCTTTAAGAACGATAGAATATTCATAGAAGAGATTTAAAAACACTGAACTTCATCCATAGTAGAGAGTTTTATATGGTTTAGTTCACGGGGTATCCCGGGTTGGTTTCTGGGATATCCTTAGTTATAAAATGGTCGACCGGTTTCGATGAAAAATATTGATCATCTTCTTCAGGAGCGTGATTTTGGCTTGTCTCAATGAGATCAGGGGTTGGGGAGGGTTGCAGGAACCTTCATTCCATTTACCTAAGAGAAATAAAACCAGGTTGTGTTATAGGTCTTGAGGTCACAGTGATTCTATTTTTCAGTCTTATTCTAGAATACTTTCTAATGCTTTTAACCAATTAAATGACTAGTTTTTAGTTAAAAAGAGCAGTCGATTGGCTATTTTGGCTATATAGACACATCTATTGGCTGCTGGTAATTACCTTGTATATAGGCGCTGTCAGCCGGGTCTTAGGAAGTTTTTTGGCTTAGGTCATGTGTATCTCGAGTCCTGCAAGACATTAAGAAGGCGTTTTTTAAGAAAATGCCCACACGGGACCTCGTAGTACTACATTCACAAGTGGGTCGTAATGGGAGCATTGGGATGACATCCTACATTGTCTCTCGCAGTCTATTAAGTGGTCGTTTGCCGGCAGTCAGAAGCTGGTGTGCGCCCTATTGTCTGCACTAGGTCTGGTTCCGTTCGCGTGCGTGGCCGCATGTGTCGGCCCGCGGTGCAACGCAAGGAATCAGTTCCTATGCAGAAGCGCCGCCACGGTTCCATGTGCGGATGCCGTGGGATAATCTAGCTGCTGGCGTTCATGTGCGGTGAGAGAGTGTATATACATATACAGGGAGCGCTAGTGTGCGCCCGGACGCTTGGGATTGGAGAAACTAGTTCTTCCATTTGCGTGCGCGGCTGCCAAAGTGGCAGCTCGCGATCAAGCGCAAGGAATCTTAGTTCTGGCAATGAGTACAATCCATAATTGTCGACGCGTAGCTCGCGTTCGAATGGGAGATGTTGCTTTTGTATGGGAACGGACACCACTCACCGTGTGTTACGAGCGGCTGCTTGTGTCTGCGGGACGCCAGCGAAGTTGCTCTGTTTTAGCAACCGTTACCCGGCAACGGAGACACTTATAGGTGGTCCGTTTTCACTGTTGATGATCCTCGTTATTGGGGGGCCATCTTGGAGTGACTTAGGATACATTCATGGAATAGGGCTTTTGCATAGGAGATATTGTTACGAACTGCAAAGTTGCCTCATGTTCTTTCAGATTTGTGTAGTTTTTCAATACAGGGCACTTTTTAACACAGTGGAATCATTACCTCATTTGGTTATTAAATTATTCTAAATACTGTCCACACTTGATTTTTTACCTCATCCATATGTATTCGCCTTCTGCCTTCGTCAATGATACTGTGCTGATGGTGATGCAGAGCAGAAGGCATGCTTGTAATTTTGATTTCTTTTAGGACAGGACTGTTTTCTTTGTTATTGGTTTTTTTTGGAAGCACCAGTTGACTGCGGGGAGGAGGTTCCACATATGTATGTTGTGTACATTACACATTATTATTCTACAAGTGTGGTAAACAATGTCACATGTGGTATTTCTTGATGTTCTTCTTCATCTCTTTTAGGCAGAGTTGTTCCATGTTGTATGTTAATTTCAATAGAGCCAGGTTGTTCCACTGGATTTCTTTATTGAGTCCATTTCTCACTGTATTGAGTCTAAATATCCAAAGTTGTTCTCGTTTGAGGAGCATTTTTCCAAAGTCACCGCCCCTTCTAGGCAGAGTTAATTTTTCCAAGATGGTCCACGTGAAGTCTTCTTGTGTGTGACCTTTTACGACAAAGTGGTTCACAAGAGGGGCTGTCACTTTTTTTGTTCGGATGCATGATTTATGTTCAATAAGTCTTGTTTTCACTTCTCTCGTTGTCATGCCAACGTATCGTAGGGTGCATGGGCATGTGATAAGGTAGATAACCCCTTTGGATTTACAATTGGTGAAGCTCCTCTGTTGCCATGGTGTGTGCCATCCGATCTCAATGGATTTGCTTCTAGAAGTTTGGGCGCACATAGAGCACCCCCCACATGGTGTGTGTCCCATTGGTTTTTTTCACTCCCCAAATTGTGTTTTCCGACTCGTTGTTGCTTGATTCTCTCATGGTGTGGACCAGGCTATCCCTTAAATTTCTGCGTCTTTTGATGACAAAGGATGGTGGAGCCAAGGAGCTGGAGCCTGTATTTAGGATGGGCCAGAGTTTTTTTTATTTCTTTTTTAATGGAGTTGAACATGGGTGAATAGCTCATTACTGCAGTTATTTCTTCTCTTTTTTCATCTTTTTTGTGTTGTTGGAGAGTGATTTCTCTCGGTATATTCCTTGCCCTTTTGCATGTGTCGTTAATGATTCTTTTCGGTTAGCCTCTTTTTTTCAGTTGTTTTTTAAGACCCCCAGATTGTTCTTTGAAGTCTTCCAATCTTGTACATGTCCTACGATATCGGAGAAATTGTCCAAAGGGAAGGTTGTCCCTCAGGGCTTTTGGGTGGTAGCTGTTATATTGTAATAGTGAATTCCTATCGGTTTCTTTTTTGTAGACCCGTGCCAGCAGTTAATTTCCTTGGTTGGTGATTTGGAGGTCCAGGAAGTGTGTCTCTGTCCTGTTGGCCTCCATGGTGAATCTTAGATGAGCGTTAGTTATTCAACCACTGGTGGAAAGCTGTTAATTCTTGTTCAGTCCCTTCAAATATCATGAGGACATCATCGATGTACCTTTTCCAGACCTTTATTTTGTCCCGATAGGGGTTTGTATCTTCATACACACATTCCTTTTCAAAATGTTCAACATAGAGATTTGCCAAGCTGGGCGCAAAGATTGCGCCCATTCCTGTTCCGGAGATCTGTTGAAAGAATGTGTTTTCAAGAATGAAACAGTTTCTGGCAATGGCTATTCTAGCAAGTTCTGTGATGAAGCCCACATGTCCTGGGGTTAAGCTCTGGTCATTAATCAGAGTTCTTCTTACCATTTCAACTGTCTCCTGCTGGGGAATACTGGTATAAAGGGCCTCGATGTCCATTGTTACTAGCCATTGGTTGGTCCCATCAAAAGGGAGAGCAGTGAGCAGATTTAATATGGGCGTTGGGTCTTTTACATAAGATGTCATCTTGGGTATCCTGTTGCGTAGGAATCTGTCTACATATTGGGACAGGGGTTCCAAAATGGAATTGATTCCTGATACTATAGGTCTTCCGGGTATGGGTGTTATCCCTTTATGTACCTTTGGTAATGCGTAAAACGCTGGTAACCTTGGATGTGTGGGTGTGAGGAAAGAGGCTTCTTTTTCATTAATGTGTTCCTCGTTGAGTGCCTCCTCCACAATAGGTGCAATCAGTCTTCGTAGAGATGGAGTGGGGTCACAGGGAAGGATTCTGTAGCTGGTCAGGTCTTGTACCAGGGTATTGACCATCTGTTGGTAGTTGTGTAAGTCCATTAGAACCGTAGCTCCCCCCTTATCTGCTGGCTTGATTATTATTGTATCGTCATTTGCCAATGTTTTTAAGGCCTCTGCTTCTGCTTTACTGTAGTTGTTATGTATGAATTTGTGTTCTTTTTCCATTATTTCCACTTTTTTGAGGAGTGCTTGTTCAAAGGTGTTGCACTCTGGGGTGTTACTTTGGGTAGGTGGAAAAAATTGTGAGGCTGGACAGAGGTCCGTGAATTTCCCAGTTTCTTTTTCTATGGTGTCTTGAAAGAATTGTTTTAGTCTTATTTTCCTGATCAGTTGTCTTATTTCAATTCTTGTTTGGAATGAATCATACCGGGCGGTGGGCACACAAGAGAGTCCTTTTTCTAGGATTTTTCTTTCGGCTTCTGTAAGTACATGTGATGACAGGTTCATCACTAATGAAAGTTTGGTTGTTGGAATCCTTTGCCGCGGCTGCGGGTTGTCATTGGGGGAAAATGGTTGCCACCGTGGTCTCCCTCGTTGGTTCCCTTGCTGGCCTAAAAAACGGACATTGTTGGCACCTCGGCCTTGTCCCTGGTTGTTCTGAGGTTGGCCTGTTGTGGTTGACTGATGTTGTGCCCTAAGATCGTCATCTGAGCTCATACTAGAGTTGTTGGAGGACCCCGATCTATTGCCTCTAAACTGTTTTCCACCCATTTGTTGGCTTTGTAGAAAGGCATTTTTCTCGCTAATTTCGCCTCTTCAGTAAAGTAGTTTTCCGTGGTATATGGGTAGATCTTTTCATATGAGAAGGCTGACGGATCCTTTTTAAGTTTGTTGATCTTCCTTGTGAGATTTAATTCGTGGAATTCCTTCAATGATGTCTCTAGCGCTGCTAATTTTGTGTTATAAATCTCTAGTGCGATATTAGATTTGCTGATGTCTAGTTTGGTTTGAATGTCCTTCATTAGTTTTTCTGAGACTGTCTTTGCTGTGTTGATGAGGAGAATTAGCCAATCTCTTGTACATTTGTTGTCTATGAAAGACCAGTATTTTCTGAACTGCAGGTCATCTAGGAAGATTCTTGGTTCTATATGTATGATGAGCCCGCTAGGTGCTGCATGGGCTCTTAGATATTCAACCATTAGTGCACCATGCAGTTCTGTTCGTATTAGTTTTTTCCTTAGGGCTTCAATTTCATTCCATTCGTCGTTGTTTGTCAGGGCGTGTATTGTTGCGTTGGTTCCAAGTAGGGAAGGGTTCACCATCAACACAGTGGATCTCCCTTCACCTTCTGCGTTGTACTCTGTACTGACGTTGGTAACCTTTTTATGAAGCCATCTGCATACCAGCAAAAAATGTCCTATCTCCTTGCACACCGAGCACTCTTTGTCTCTTGCGGGACATTCCCTGTTGTTTGCCAAGTGCTTTGAGCTGGTGCATCTATGGCACTTCAGTGGTTATTTCCTTCCCCGCTTCCCTTCTATTGCGTCAGCGACTGTTCGTCCTGCGGTCTCCTCAACAGCCCTCGCAATCTCGATGGCTTTTTCTAGCTGTAATTCTTTCTCTAATATAAACTTGTCCTGCACTTTCCTACTGTTGGTGTGTAGCGTTAACATGTCGCAGATCAGTTATTCTGCGTTATCTCCGAAATTGCACAGTGCGGCTAATTCACGTAACTTAGTCACATAATCGTCCACAGGTTCGGATGCCTCCTGTTTGCGACTGTGGAACCGTATCCTGTGTAACAGAGTATTTTCCTTGCTGGCAAATCGTTTTATTATTCTCCTGACTGCCTCGTTATATACGTCGTCATTATCATCAGCCACCACTTCTGCGTGAGGCTTGCAAATACTCTCTGGCCTTCCACGCCTAGCGCATTCAATAACATGGCTCTGCGCCTTGCCGCCGTGTACCCTGCACCTCCCAGTGCTTCCAGCTAGATAGTGAATAGGGGTTGCCATTGTGGCCATGGAATGGTAGGCCTACCTGGCGTTTGTAGAAAAGGCAGGGGTGGAGTTGCCCCTTGCATGGCGCCACGTGGGTCCAAGTCTTGATCCTTGTCGCATATTAAGTGTGTAATAATAAGCGGGAAGCTTCAGTGTTAAAGGCTCAACACTTTATTGGGGCATCAGTACCAACAATTGCAGGAATCATTAACATATATACATAAAGTCCTGGGGCAACTGACTCTCAACTGTGCTGGATGATAACTTGCCACAATGTCAGAAAAGGGGCTTTAATTCTGTAGAGAGGAGCGCCGGTGAGCTCGACTTGCTCCGTGTTCTCTCTGCTCCCGTAATCGTGGCTTCACGCTCTCTCGCCTCTTCCGGATCGCATCCGACCTCTCGCAAGACTTGTCGTCCCGCGATATCTCTACAGTACCCCTTTTAGGGGGCTAGGGTAGGTCATACTGTATGCTCATTCAAGCTTCGGATTCTCAGTTGAGACAGTAACTATATATAAAGTAGTCGCCTGCTTGCTGAGAATGGAAACTTGTCACACATGGAAATCATTCCTGAGTTTTCATCGATCTCTGTATAAAACTGAGTCAAACCAGTGACCATGGTTTGAAAGCACTTGTCACACCAGTTCCAGGGCCAGAGGGTAGGAGAAGTGAATACAAACTCGCAATAATCTCTAGCCTTCAGAGAAGCACTCAGGAGCTGGGATGAACCCCACAATGATTGCTTGGTATTTTCTCAGCCCTGTTAGTTGGAGGGCCTGTGCTTTTATTGCACTGGGTGGCAAATCCCATCATGGATCCTTCCGGCATCTGCATGGACATTGGTTATTTTTCTATTTTATACCTCTCATTTCTCAGAGTGAGTATCTGGGTGTAAATATCTGGGGGCCAAGGTCCTGCACCACGACGGGCCACGCCACCTTGGGTAGCTACTTGATCCCTGCATCCACCCCTCAGCACTCACATTCCCTCCCCCCTCCATTCTCACTTCTTCCAACATCTTGCTTTCCTCTCTCCACCCACCACTTATTCTCTCCTCGGTCTCCTATCTCTTCACATCTGTCACTCCCTCCTCTTCCTCTCTCTCTCTCTCTCTCTCTCTCTCTCTCTCTCTCTCTCTCTCTCTCTCTCTCTCTCTCTCTCTCTCTCTCTCTCTCTCTCTCTCTCTCTCTCTCTCTTGCTTGTTTCTCCCTTGTTCCTTCCATCTCTCACTCATGCTTCTCCACTCTCCCTCCATCCATCTCATCCCTCGTCCTCTCAAAACGTGTTAATCCCTCATTCTTCCATCTCCGCTTGCCACTTCCCAAACACACAACGTGTGCTCTCTCCTCCCCTACCTCTCCTGCCTCTTTGTCTCCCTATTTTTACCCTACCCACATTCCTCCCTTTCCTCTCCATCTTCTTCCATTCCCATCTCCCAGTATCTTATGTAGCTGCATCCTCTGTTTACACGCGGCATTCTGCAGCAAGTGCATTAACTTGCCAAGCTATCATATTGGAGTATAAACCTTGTGTGATAAACCTACTGTAGGAAGAGCACCCGCTTAGTGTGCAATTTAGCTCTGTCATTACTAGGCTGACCGGCTATGTGAAGGGTTAATTCTAATAACCAGGCTGAAAGGAATGATTGACAGTACTATTGCCCAATCAGAATCTGTCTTTCAATTCCGGGTGCATTATTCTGGCAACAACTGTTTTCTTTTCCTGTATGTGTTGTTGCCAGGAGACAGAAGGGGAGGAAATCCTGAATGGCGGTTATGAGTGGGCTTACTAGACCGTTTAAGGGAGAAGATTGCTAAAGTTATAAAAAAAGAAGTCCAGTTGCGCTCACATGAAGTTCTTCGTTCAGAGTTAAAGCGATGGTTATAATCGCTATATGAATAGACATTCAATATTGTCAGTTTCCTGCTCCAGAGAGACGCGCTGTCAGTTTCGCTAGAAGGAGAGACGCGCTGTCAGTTTCTAGAAAGAGAGACGCACTGGATACGGCGTCACTCTATGAGGGGGCGTGTAACCTGTCAGCTGTTCGGACGAGAAGGACGACTTCACGGCAGCTGATGAAACTCTGAAGCCAATTGCAACCTCCTTGTCGGAAAGTGAGAGAGGGGCGGAGTTCAGGCGGCGCTGCTGATGAGCCGCGATAACAGCTGAGCTGACAAAGCTACGGTGAAACCGTATGCACCTAGAAGGTAAGAAGAGGAAAAAGTAAGAAATAGAAGGTACGTGGAAGTCCGAGGCCATTTGAATGGGCAGAGTCTCAGAATATAAAACAGACATTGTTTAATACGAACTCAATAAAGGCAAGCTGTTATCGTGAAGAGACAGAAATAGTGAATGATACCGTTAGGAACGTTTGGTTCGCCTGAACTATAGAAAGAGTACAAGAGGTTGCCAATTATTATCCTAACATGCCATATATCAAGGAATGTGAGAATTTAATATTGAGTATAGAAAGCCAAGGAGGAAGAGAAATCCAAAGACTGTTAACAGATTGAAAATAACCATTCAGAGAGAAGAGAGATGATGTGAACTGACTGAAGAGATGTGTATTACAGTAAAGAGTATATATAAAAAGAACTAAACAGGAGGAGTGGAAGAGACTATATTAACAAACTGAAGTAATTGAACTATAGTCAGAGGAAAAGTAAAGGAGGGAATAAAAGACACTGAGAAACGTTACAAAGATTTACCTGAAGTTGATCCAAGAGCATTGCATGAACAGAAGCTTCAGTCCAAGAAGCTTGAAGAGAAGAAACCGTATCCTTTTTTTCTAAGAGAAAAGAAACAAAAGTTACAGTAAATAAAATCTGTTTCTGAAACAAAATACCACCTACTCTCTGTCTCAGTGTGTTTATTTGTTATCCTACGGAGGAAACCCTTTACAATTTGGTGTCAGAAGTGGGATATAAATAGAACACCATGGAAGAACTGGTTAAAACTCTGTCTGAGGGACAACAACTTCTCCAACAGGCATTACAGATTCAAAGCCAGCAAGCACAAGTGGATAGGCAAGCTTTTCAACAGGCGATGAAAGTCCAGCAAGCTCAGTTATTAAAGGCTACAAACATACGCAGGCATTCTCAAGTACTGGCCTCTGTCCTTCAAAAATACTCTGCTGGAGAAGACCCCGCACACTTCTTTGTGAACTTTGAACGGGTGGCGAGGAATGCCCAGTGGCCTAACGAAAGCTGGTGCCATTATATCGCACCACTAATGACAGGTGAAATGCAGAACGCCTACCAGGCAGCGAATCCAACTGGAGAAACAAGTTATATGGATATGAAAAGAGTAGTGCTTGAATGCTTAGGTCATGATGAAGAGGCCTACAGGGTAATGTTTTGAGAGATTAAGTTACAAGCGGAAGAAACACCACGTCAACTTTTCTACAGGGTCAAAGAACTAGGAGATAAGTGGTTACAAACAACAACCACCACGACCCAGGAAATGACAGAGAAAATTGTTCTGGAACAATTTATTGAAGCTCTTCTGCTACCTATGCAACGATGGGTCAGACAACATCATAGCCCAGTCTTGTTGAGGCAGTAAACATTGCCTCTGCATATCAAAAAGCTGGACAGGGGCATACAATGACCTATTTGGGGAATACCAAAGTGTCCGCAAGTTTAGTTAATCCGTCCTCAAGATCCACGAATGCTAAAAGATGGGCGAACTCGACGCTCTGGAAAACGGAGTGGGAACCCAGTAGATTACGACCAAGTAGTGAAAGTCCTACGGGGATTCGAACCCCAACTGTAATTCCTAAAGGAATACAGTGTTTTGAGTGTGGGGATTGGGGGCACTTAGCAAGAATGTGTCCTAAAAGAGTCAAAGTGGAACCCATGGATATGGGAACCATGGAAGTTCCTAAAGAGGGAGAATTTCAAGAACCTGCAACAGTGCCCAGATATTCTTATACCTATACCTGCGAGGCTGAGGTAGACGGGAAACCAACAAGAGCCATGGTCGTTACAGGGAGCTTACAGACAGTAGTAAGTACAGAACTCGTAGGTAATACAGGAAACTCGAATAAGAAAATTCCTATTCGATGTGTCCACAACGATGTAAGGTCTTACCCTACCAAAGAGATAAATGTAAAGGTGGCTGGGGAACAAATGGAAGGCAGGGCAGATGTGATGCCGGTATTGCCAGAGCCTCTTCTTATTGGATCGGATGTCCCTAATTTTACACAAATAGCAAAAAGAAGAAAAGAGAATTGGTTACAAAATGCCCCTTTTTACCATCATGAGATTCCTGTACCTCTAACCAAAGAGAGAAAAAGAAGAGCTACGATAAGAAAGTTGAAGAAGGATTGGGGGGAAACAACTGTTCTTCCCATTGCAGTGGATTGGAAAATTGATGAGGGTGGTGATAGTTTCAGGATGGCCCAAGAATTAGACCCACTATTGGGAAATGCTAGGTCAAGCGCTCAAGCTGAAATACCCGGAAAAGGACCCTACTTTATCCGGGAAAAGGGTCTATACTATCGAGTCAGCAAAGATGTAGCTGAAATTACTGTAAAACAATTGCTGGTACCCAGTAAGTACTACCAAACAGTTATGGAAGTAGCTCACCTACAAATAGGTGAAGGTCATTTGGGAACTGATAAAACCACACAGAAAATATTGGCAAGGTTTTATTAGCCAGGACTGTATGCTCAAGTAGCTCGGTTTTGTCAGGCTTGTGCTGAATGTCAAAATAAAAATAAAGCGAATATTAAAAAGGCCGCATTACAACCCATGCTGATTGTGTTGGAACCTTTTAATAGGATCGGTTTGGATATCGTTGGGCCATTAGATCCATCCTCCAGAGGACATAAATATATCTTGGTAATTGTGGATTACGCAACTAGGTACCCAGAAGCTTTTCCTCTTAAATCTACTCACGCTCAACACATCTGTGATGTATTAATTCCTTTTATAAGCAGAGTAGGAATACCAAAGGAAATTGTTACAGATCGCGGAGCTAACTTTATGTTGGCAGTCATGGAACAAGTTTGTGGGATTTTACAAATTAAACATTTGAAAACTGCTGTTTATCACCCCGCAAACCGATGGCCTCGTTGAGAGGTACAATCAGACGATTAAGCAGATGTTATGCAAAACTGTAGAGCCGGGAGGAAGAAGCTGGGACAGAATTTTGCCTTGGATACTGCTCACACTTCGGAACACGCCCCAATCTTCGACTGGGTTTTCCCCATTTGAATTACTGTTTGGGAGACCTGTGAGAACTCTGCTAGACATCTTGAAGGAGAGTTGGGAGGAAGAGCCTAATCAAGAGATCTCTTTAACAGAATATGCATACCAACTTAGAGAAAGGATAGAGAAGCTGCAGAACATCGCACGAGAAAATTTGTTACAAGCTCAAGCCAAACAGGAACACTATTACAACCGAAATTCTCAGTTAAGAACATTCAAGAAAGGAGATCAAGTGTTGGTGCTATTACCAACGTCAGAAAAGAAAATGTTGGCGGCTTGGAGGGGGCCGTATGTGATAGAAGAAGTCCGTGGTCCGCTGACATATAAGGTGAGACAAAACGACAGAAGAGTGCCGATACAAACATATCATGTGAACTTGCTAAAAAAATGGGTGGACCCTGTGTCAAGTATAGCAATGATTAACACTAATGAAATAACAATGGAGCAGTTTCCACAATTAAAAGGAGAACTTGGAGCGGAAGCGTTAAATATAAATCAGGACTTGTCTAATAGTCAGAAGATGGAGCTGGTATCAGTAAATATACCGAGACATTTTCTACATTACCAGGGAGGACAGGATTCGCATTCCAACACATTAAAACCCAGCCCAGAGATGTGGTTAAGATAAGGCCTTATAGAACGCCGGAAGCAAAGTTACAGTCAATTAATAAAGAGATCAAAGAGATGTTGGAGATCGGAGTGATAGAACCTTCACGTAGTGATTGGTCATCACCAATAGTTTTGGTTCCCAAACCGGATGGTACATCTCGTTTTTGCATGGATTTCAGGAAGCTGAATGAGATCTCGAAATTTGATGCGTATCCCATGCCTAGGATAGAGGATTTACTTGATAAATTGGGTAAGGAAAGGTTTTTAACAACCATAGATCTTACAAAAGGGTATTGGCAAATACCCCTCCATCCAGACGACAAAGAGAAAACAGCTTTTGCCACACCTTCCGGCTTGTTTCAATCTACTGTATTGCCTTTTGGGATGCATGGCGCCCCTGTGACATTTCAGAGACTTAATAACTCAATTATTAAAGGTCATGAAAGTTATGTGGGGCCCTATTTATTGTCTTTGGTCAGTCTCGGGACGAACATTTATTACATTTGGATGCCATACTTCAAGTGTTACAACAATCCGGATTACATGTAAATCCTAAAAAGACTTTCATGGCCAATTTCCATACAAAATATTTGGGATATTTTGTAGGACAGGAGGTCATTAAACCCCAAGAGGAAAAATTGGCGGCTATTAAAAAATTACATTTTCCTACGAATGCCAGACAAGTTTGGGCTTTCCTTGGCTTTGTATGATATTACAGGAGGTTCATCCCGCACTTTTCCACATTGGCTACACCTTTAACTAATCTCTTGAAGACATCTGCTTCACCAAAAAAAGAATGGCATACTGTCAAGACGGGGAACGCTTTCAATAACCTAAATAATGCCCTCACAGAGAAAGCAGTTCTACATTGTCCAGATTTCTCAGCTCCATTTTTCTTGCATACGGACGCATCTGGGACAGGCCTTGGGGCTGTGTTATACCAGAATCAAGGAGAGGCTGAAAGACCTGTTCTCTTCATAAGCAGGAAGTTACTTCCTCACGAGCTACATTATGCCACAATCGAGAAAGAATGTCTGGCTGTAAAGTGGCCAATAGAGGCATTGCGATGTTATCTATTAGGCAGGGAGTTCACTTTAGTGACTGACCATGCTCCTCTGGTGTGGTTGGCCCGAAAAACAAAGATACGAACCCCAGAGTCCTCAGATGGTTTCTTTCACTTCAACCTTTCACCTTCAAGACAATGCATCTCCCTGGGAGGTTGATGGCCCAAGCAGACTTTTTGTCTCGTAACACTTCCCTTCCCGAGCGTAAGGGCCTAGAAGGGGGGGTGTGTGA
Source organism: Ambystoma mexicanum (assembly GCF_040938575.1). Taxonomy (NCBI): domain Eukaryota; kingdom Metazoa; phylum Chordata; class Amphibia; order Caudata; family Ambystomatidae; genus Ambystoma; species Ambystoma mexicanum. The sequence continues at coordinate 447,063,864 of NC_090928.1, forward strand.
TAAACCTACTGTAGGAAGAGCACCCGCTTAGTGTGCAATTTGGCAGGTCAATACTAGGCTGACCGGCTATGTGAAGGGTTAATTCTAATAACCGGGCTGAAAGGAATGATTGACAGTACTATCAGAATCTGTCTTTCAATTCCGGGTGCATTATTCTGACAACTGTTTTCTTTTCCTGTATGTGTTGTTGCTAGGAGACAGAAGGGGATGAAATCCTGAACGGCGGTTATGAGTGGGCTTACTAGACGGTTTAAGGGAGAAGATTGGTAAAGTTATAAAAAAAGAAGTCAAGTTGCGCCGTTGCGCTCACATGAAGTTCTTCGTTGGGCGTTAAAGCAATCGTTATAATCGCTATATGAATAGACATTCAATATTGTCAGTTTCCTGATCCAGAGAGACGCGCTATCAGTTTCGCTAGAAGGAGAGACGCGCTGTCAGTTTCTAGAAAGAGAGACGCGCTTGATACGGCGTCACTCTGTGAGGGGGTGTGTAACCTGTCAGCTGTTCGGACGAGGAGGACGACTTCACGGCAGCTGATGAAACGCTGAAGCCAATTGCAACCTCCACGTCGGAAAGTGAGAGAGGGGGCAGAGTTCAGGCGGTGCTGCTGATGAGCTGCAATAACAGCTGAGCCGACAAAACTACAGTGAAACTGTACACACTTAGAAGGTAAGAAGAGGAAAAAGTAAGAAATAGAAGGTACGTGGAAGTCCAAGGCCATTTGAATGGGCAGAGTCTCAGAATATAAAACAGACATTGTTCAATACGAACTCAATAAAGGCAAACGGTTATCGTGAAGAGACGGAAATAGTGAATGATACCGTTAGGAACGTTTGCTTCGCCTGAACTATAGAAAGAGTACAAGAGGTTGCCAATTATTATCCTAACGGGCCACTTATCAAGGAATGTGAGAATTTAATATTGAGTATAGAAAGCCAAGGAGGAAGAGAAATCCAAAGACTGTTAACCGATTGAAAATAACCATTCAGAGAGAAGAGAGATGATGTGAACTGACTGAAGAGATGTGTATTACAGTAAAGAGTATATATAAAAAGAACTAAACAGGAGGAGTGGAAGAGACTATATTAACAAACTAAAGTAATTAAACTATAGTCGGAGGAAAAGTAAAGGAGAGAATAAATAGACACTGAGAAACGTTACAAAGACTTACCTGAAGTTGATCCAAGAGCATTGCATGAACAGAAGCTTCAGTCCAAGAAGCTTGAAGAGAAGAAACTGTATCCTTTTTTTTGAGAAAAGAAACAAAAGTTACAGTAAATAAAAGTTGTTTCTGAAACAAAATACCACCTACTATCTGTCTCAGTGTGTTTATTCGTTAAATTTACGGAGGAAACCCTTTACAGAGGGCCTATGCTTTTATTGCACTGGGTGGCAGGTGGCAAATCCCATCCTGGATCCTTCCGGCATCTGCATGGACATTGGTTATTTTTGTATTTTATACCTCTTATTTCTCAGAGTAAATATCTGGGGGCCAATGTTCTGCACCACGATGGGCCACCTTGGGTAGCTACTTGATCCCTGCATCCACCCCTCACATTCCCTTCCCCCTCCATTCTCACTTCTTCCAATATCTTGCTTTCCTCTCTCCACCCACAGCTTATCCTCACTCTCCTATCTCTTCACATCTGTCACTCCCCCCCCCCTCTCTCTCTCTCTCTCTCTCTCTCTCTCTCTCTCTCTCTCTCTCTCTCTTGCTTGTTTGTTTCCCCCTTGTTCCTTCCATCTCATCCCTCCTCCTCTCAGCACGTGTTAATCCCTCATTCTTCCTTCTCTGCTCGCCACTTCCCAAACACACTTAACGTGTGCTCTCTCCTCCTCTACCTCTCCTGCCTCTTTGTCTCCCTATTTTTACCCACCTTCCTCCCTTTCCTCTCCATCTCCCCCCATTCCATTCCCATCTCCCAGTATCTTATGTAGTTGCATCCTCTGTTTGCACACATCGTTCTGCAGCAAGTGCATTAACTTGCCAAGCTATCATATTGGAGTCTAAACCTGCAGCCTCCTGTTTAAAACAGATCCTTGCAACAGGTGTTTGTGTGCATTAAAATGCTGAGCTATCTTACGTGGGCTGACCTCTGTCACTTATAGATAAGATGCAGATCACTGCAGCCTGCTGCATGCATATCTTCTATCTTACTGGCTGGAAATGCTGCCGCAAACCCTTCTAGGGTAAAATTCTATATTTGAGTTACATCGAGACTGAACTTGCCGGCAGTCGGCACATCACATCAATAAATACAGTATTAGAAAATGTACACATGTTTACATATATCATATCATATTATTCACATGTGCTTAGGAAGGCAATGGTGTATTGTTTTCTTCTTCGGGGAGCATATTACATAAATAAAGTTTGAACAGTGCCCATATGTCCTTAGGTCGGCACATCAATGGTACAGTCATAATAAATTGTTCCTCACACTCATTAATCATTGACAAGTCTTTCAAAAAGTCTGACCTTGTGGGGGAGTTCTGTGGATTTCCAGCATTTCAGTATGTTTCACTTTGCAACAACACATGCCACGTTAAATAGACATCTAGTGGTTGCTGCCACCTAGCCGATATCCCCAAATAGGTATTTCCGTGGGGAGGGTGTAGCCGGAATTGCGGTGATGTCTTCTAGGATTTCTGCCACCTCCCCCCAGAATTTAGTCATGGGTGAGCAGGCCCAGTACATATGGTACGAGTCCGCTCTTGGGGCATCACATTTGGGGCCTTTTCCCATATGGTTGTCTACAAACTTAGCCAACTTGGCGGGGTATAGTGAAGTTGATTTAGCACCTTAAATTGGAATAGGCGCTGCCCTGAGTTAATACAAACATGTTTGGTAAGATGGCAGTACCTCAGCCAAATGGCTTCACACAGTTCCACCCCCAAGTCCCGCTCCCAGGTTTCTTTAATGTTATTACATGTTTTGGAGTGTGTTTGGACTAGTTTGTATAGTGCGGACAAACCTTTCCTGTGTCCTCCTGTTTCTGTCATGGCCGCGATGCATTAGTGTATGGGTGGTTCTGCTGGGAATGAGGGCCATTTGGCAGTAAAGGCGGCATTCATTCTATGAAATTGTAATTGTTTAAGGTACCCCACACCCACTGCCCCAATAAAGTCTTCTAGTTCACAAAACTTGCCTTCAGGGAACATGTCTCGCATTCTAAACTGTTTCTTTGGGTCCCACGACCTCTGTAGTGCCTTATCAAATGTGGGTGCTATACCAGGGAAGATCCATAGCGGTACTTCTGGGTCATATGGGGTCATGAGATCCATTCTCCTGTATATCTTAAACCATGCTCGTGTGGTAGTGCTCACAGGGTCATATTCACATGAGTCTTTTCGTTTTGGGGTCAAACATTACTGCTCGTAAATCCGAGGGGGATGCCGCATATCTTTCCAGGGGGATATGCGCTGCTGTATCCTCCAAGTCGAACCAGTGTCTCGCAAAGTGTGTCTGCGATGTTAAGTAATAGAGTTCGAAGTCTGGCGCTGCGATCCCACCCTTTTCGAACGGTTCCGTCATTTTGGACGTTTTCAGCCTGGCCATCTCCCCCGCACCCACATGCAAATGTAGTGGTTAACGTGTTGAGTTTTGTAAAGAATATTATGCCCGGCCAGATTGGTATGTTACAGAAAAGGTATAGTAGTTTGGGGAGCACCACCATTTTGAGAAGCGATATTCGACCATAAAGAGATATGGGGAGTTTGGTCCAGAGTTGTAATTTGACGGAAAGGGATTGTAATAGTTCCCCATGATAGTCTGCATACAGTGTGCTTTTATCTCTTGATATCATGATCCCCAGGTAGCGAATATGTACAGGGGACCATTTAAACCCTTGTGTGTTGGACATGTCTCTAGTGTTGGGGGGTAAGCGGAAACAGTTCTGTCTTGGATATATTGATTTTATATCCTGAGTACTCAGAGAATCTCTCGATCTCCGCCATAATGGGTGCCAAACTTTCCTCAGGGTTTCGGATGTATAGTAGAGTGTGGTCTGCATATAGGGAGATTATTTGCGGTGCCCCGGTCATTCTGAGGCCCCTGTGTGCATGGTTTTGCCGCACGTATTCAGCCATAGGCTCTATTGTGATTGCAAATAGAATGGGGGAAAAGGGGCAGCCCTGCCTGGTACCTCTGCCCAGCTGGTACAGTGGCGACATAGTTTGGTTGAATAGTACTCTTGCATCAGGGCACGTGAAGAGTAGCCGGACACACTTTACAAAATATCGGCCCAGCCCGATTATCTCAAGAACCAAAAATAGATAGGACCAAGAGACTGAGTCGAAAGCCTTTTCGGCGTCTAGGGACGCTACAACTGCGTTTTGCCCTCAGATTTATTTGTGCCATCACTCCGAAGAGTCTTCCCAGATTCAGGGCCGTGGACCAAGTCGTTATGAAGCCGGCTTGGTCCGGATGAACCAATATGGACATATAGGGTAATAGTCTGGTTGCCAGAATTTTTGCGAAGATCTACGCATCTGTATTGATAAGTGAAAGGGGTCTGTATGAGCCCATGTTTTGTGGGGGCCGCCAGGGCTTGCGAAGGACCGTTATTACTGCCTCCAGCATAGTGTCCGGCAGCTTACCCCGTTCCATTGCTTCTTCCCCAACTTTCAACAGGGCCAGGGCTAACATGTCATGAAATTCTTTGTATAGTTCGGCTCCCAAACTGTCGTATCACGGGGCCCTGCCCGGGGTTAATGCCGTAATTGCCTCTGTTATTTCCTCTAGCGATATGGGGGTATCTAATAGCGTTCATGTTTCTGAGGTGAGAGTTGGCAGATTGAGTGTATGTAAATACTCAGTTATCTCTTCCCCTGATTTGGTGTCTTGGTTGGAGTATAGTGTCTTGTAAAATACGGCAAACACGTCATTGATTTCCTGCTCGCTATTCACCATGTTCCCATTAGGTGCCTGGACTGCCACAATGGGGGTATGGCAGCTCTCGGCCTTGAGCATCTGAGCCAGGAACTTTCCTGCCTTATTGCTTTCCCCATATCTTTGAGCCCGGGCTGAGGCAGCCATATACTGGACCTCCCTCTCAGCAAGTTTATTGAATTCAGCCCCTGTCGTGTGTATGTCTGAAAGGGCTTCTTTGCTATGTGTGGTGGTATACTCAAACTCAAGTAGTTCAAGCTTGGCTTCCATAGTGTCCACTTCTCTCCTGACAGATCTCAGTAGTCCAGTAGACTTGGCCATGATTGCGCCCCGTACCCATACTTTAAATGTTTTCCATATCGTGGCATAGGGGTCTACAGATCCCTCGTTCAACTGAAAGAATTCCTCTATTTCGATGTGTAATGATTCACATACGTGTGAGTCCCTGAGCATAGTGGGGGGCATTCTCCAGCGTTTGGTCCGCGACGTAGTGTTGCAAATAGTTAGAGTGATTGATATTGGGGAGTGATCCGAGAGTGTACACGGGTACATCTCACAGTTCAGTACCGTGTTTGTAAGAGTCGAGCTAATAAGCTAGTAGTCAATTCGGGATTCAGAATCATGTACTGATGAATAGAAGGTGAAACGCTTTTCCTGGGGGTGTAGTTCCTGCCATATATCAACCATGGGCATTTGTTGCATTATCTGCTGTATGGCTAATGCAGTCTTAGTTGGGGATCTAAGGGAAGTTGAGGACCGGTCAAGGATCGTATTGACATCTCCCACCCCCCAAATCACAGCCACGTCTTCAGCATTGGTTAGCATGTTTATGTATGTGTTGTAGAACTCGGGATCTTCAATGTTGGGACCATATGTATTAACTATAGCCACCTCCCGCCCTGCCACCTCTCCCCAGACCAAAACATACCTCCCTTGAACATCGATTTTGGTATCTCAGAGACGGAAACCTAGTTTCGGATGCATCAGAGTGAGAACCCCCCTGGATTGGGATGAATATTCGGTGTAATATCTTAGTGGACCCCACCTTGGGAGAAAGTTAGTACTAACATGTCCAAGTGCATGTGTCTCTTGTAGTAGAATGATCTGCGGATTATGCCTGGTAATGTATGCTGCAGTTTTCCGGGCCTTTATCAGGTTATTGAGGCCAAAAATGTTCCATGAGAGGAGTTTGATGGTTATACCCCTATCACCCTGCACCATAGTCTTCCTTTGGTGCAATTATGTGTCTTGGTCTATGAGTGTCATTGGCCATTGCAGCTGTGCTCGACGAAACTAAACTCTCTGATTTTAAACAATTGCCACTTGTGGCAAAACTTTGTGCCCAACCCCCACCCCCTCCCGCACCATCAACTCCAACTTGATGATGTGTCCCCTCCCCCATAACCTGTGGAACTTTCCTGAGGGTCGCTCGTTGCACAAGCATGGCCTCGATCAGTAGAGGCTCCTGATCCCAGCTTTCACAATTACTATCAGTTGGAGCCATTCATCCCGACTGGGGGGGGCTCCTTAGCCCGTAAAAGGATATCGCTGTAGACCCGGTTCAATCAGCTGGGCCTAGTCTGTCATCGCCTGGTCATGGTAGCATGTTTTGATCCCACGCCTGATCTCTGGGGGGCATAGGGATAGACGCCACTATGTGTTATGGCTTCAGTGGGGTTCTCGAAGAAATGCAATCTGCCTCCATGTTGGATTTGCAACTTCACCAGGAAGATGAGAGCATAGGGGCTGTGGCGAAGTCTCAGTAGCCTCTTGGCCTGTTCGTAGGATCTCCTTTGTGTCTGGACACTGGTTGAAAAATCCAGATAGATGTGCACTCTGTTTTCCTCATATTGTAGGGTACCTTTTTCTCTGGACAACCTTAGGATCGTGTCTCTGTCCCTGTAGTTGAGTAGCCAAACGATGATCGTAGGAGGTGTTGCCCCAGGTTTGGGTGGTGGTGCCAGGGTGTGATGTGCCCTTTCAACGAGAAAGTGGTCTGAAAAGGATTCTGTGCCTAAAAGTGTTCTCAGCAGGCTTTCCACATGTCGCTCCATCGGGCCCCTACAGAAGGATTCTGAAATGCCGACAATACGGATATTGTTCCTCCTAGATCTCGATTCGAGGTCCTCACATTTTTAGCTTGAGTTTTGCATAGTTCTCCCTTCAATTGCGCTATATCCCGGCTATGTTGGGTTATCGCATCTTCGTTTGTGCTGATCCTGTTTTCGACCTCTGTGATGCGGGAGCTTTCCTTGTCCACTCTAGCCTTGAGAGAGCTAATTGTTGCGACAATATCATCCAGCTTGACATTCACAGCTAAGAAGCCATTATGAACCATAGTCATTAGGTGATCCTCTCTAGCGTCGGGTAGTGTCTCGGCAGGGCTGTCCTCCCCCATTGATGTGGTGGCAAGTGTCCCATGGGGCTGGGAGCTAGCAAAGGAGTCCATTGGGCCGGTTATCTTCGCACCTGTACTTTTCTTCTCGTGGCGGCCCATGTGTCACGGTGTCAATCAAGGGTGGGTAACGTTCTCTCGCGACTTGGGTTGGGAGGGTCGTTTATATTGGCCTAATATAGTCTATGTAGCTCGGTTTCTTTGCCTGCGTGTCCCGACCCGTTGGGTTACGGCGCGGCAGGCCCCCTTGCCAGTTGGCGACGTTATTCCCAAGGCGTTTGGGTATCACGTCACTGGGCTGTGTCCCCCGAGCCACTCCTAGTGATTGTCCAGCCTCCGACCATGATATGCTTTCACATGTATCAGATCTCTGCTATGGATTGAAGAGGATGTTGATTTCCTTTGGGGACAGGCCCTTGTTCAGTAGCAGCCTATTTGGCAGGGTAATTTATCTTGCAATCCCTTTTCCCGCCACGGTTGACAGTGTTGGTGGAGGATCTTTAAACACCTTTCCCGTTGGGACGTCCTGTGGTATCTTAACTTTCCCACTGCGAGCGCGGAGGTACCCAGCCCCAGGACCTATCACTGGGTTATTAGGAGATGTGTGATCCTTTAAGGCAGGACCTGTTTATTTTCAGGCTGGAGCGTTGGAAGTGTGGCAGCTAGAGATGCTGTGGACCAGAATTACTCCAGCTATCCACGTGATCCACCTACTTGCTGGCTTGGATTGAATTTAAATGTGGGCTCATGTGTATGAGGTTATATGCCCCTTGTAGTATCAGGTGTTGCTGGGCCATTACCACCAGGCTCCACACCCGACATGTAGGACTTCAAGTTGATTACAGTTCAATGGCCAACTCCCGGATGGATTGTATCCTCCCACATAGTATGGAACGTTGTTTATAATGGCTACCCCCTTGTGGCGCTGGGCACGTTACCTCTGCAGTGTCGGCGGGCCGTGTCCCGCTTCTTGGTGCAACTGCAGTACGCTGTGCACCCTCTCCGGCTCTCCTCCGCTTCGCCTAAGGGGACATGCACTGATTGTCCCCTTCACGGGTCCCTGCAACGCTCCCCGCGGGCCCGACCGGCATCGTACCGTCAGCCGGAGCCAGCAGGGGGTCCCTGTGCAGATGATGATTTGTCTACCAGGCGGCGAGTCAGGGAGCGGATGGATACCGTGGGCGATCCCCCACTCGGTCCAGGATTCCACCGCCAGCACACGTGGGCTGCCTCCGATTGTCATTGCGAGCAGGTACCTCCGTGTTATCGCATAGGAGTTAGCGCTCCTCCCATGCGCGGCCCTATGATTATCGTGCAGCCGCAGTGTGGCATAGGTTCTTTCCGGATCCCCGCAGTGGCCCCCAGCCTGTTGGCCTGCCCACCACTTCACAACGCTTTACGAACTCCCCAGCACCGCCGCGGATCTTGGCCAAATCTGCACAGAATGTGCCGTATATGATGAGGCACCAGATGATGAGGGTATTTCGTGCAACTGTGGCTCCAAAGAGGATTAATTTAAAAATAGGATATTCAGGGGCATGGCCAGCCGAGAACCAAGACGGATGACTCCTCGGCAAGCTCTGTGATTCCCTACGGCCCCGGGGCCTCTATCCCCCGATCGCAACACCAATAATGCTGCAAAAATAACTCATACAGCTATGAAAACCTTGAGCACCTGCAGAGCTTGCAATCTGACCGTGATACGCAACGAAAACAAAATTACGAGCACATTTTCGGCCATGTCCCGTATCGGACCTCGCGCCAAGATGGCGGCCGCCATGAGCTCCAGGAAAACAGAGAAGTTACGCGGCATCCATTGAACCTGAGCGGGATCCAAGCTCTGTAACAAACCGAAGACAAACATCCGGAGGCCCCTCCGCATGCCTGGGACGCTTTAACTGGAGTGATCCACGACCCGCTGCCTGGCTCTCCCCCGACCTGCATCACGGAACACTGGCCACGGCAGAAAGAGGCGGTGTGGGTGGAGGATCATGGCGCGGGCTTCGGGAAGACCTACTAGGAACGGAGCAGGCGGATATAAGATCAGATGAGGCCGGAGGAGCGAACGCCCACAGCCCAGCAGACATGAGCCAGTCCGGGAGGTGAGAGAAGCGGACCCAGAGGCGTGCAGCGACTGCAGCGGGAGCACCCACCTTCAAGGCGGGATCTCAGAAGGTGCGTTGAGCCGGTGCTTTTTGGGGCGTCCGTGGCTGTGGTGTCCGACGGTTGGTTCAGCAGGCAGACGTGGTTGGCGAACTGCAGCACCGACCTTGGCTTGGCCTGCGCGGCAACTGTGTAATGTTCCGAGAGCTGGGCTTCTCTGATGCCAGCCTCGGTGGTGGGGCTTGGTCCCTGCTGCACTCGAGGGGCGCGGGTCCCTTGTGGACACGCTCCTATTGTGGCGCTGTCTCGACTAGATTCTGGTGGCTTCCCAGGCAGAGGACGCTCTTGGAGGGTGCAATGACAATCGTGTGGCAAATTAAGTGGCAGGTTTGATTACCCACCGAGCACAGTAGCGGGCCCGGACCTAGAAACGGGAGAGGGCTACAAAGCCATACATCACTGCTCAGAGCGGCGAGACGGCGCTCACTATCAGCAACAAACATCGAGGCGGAGGAGTCTCGTCGGAGAACATGAAAGAGATCCAGGCATGAATGCGAGACAGCCCAAAAAGTGATAAAAGCTCTTGGAAGCCATAGAAACTAGGAGTCTATACCTACCTTACAGATGAAAGCAACTTAAATCAATCAAGGAGTGGACCATCTTACATGGCATGATACGGTAGCATACGCCCAAGTAAAGAGAAGCAGAGCACCACCCTTAAAGCAAACAAAACGAGTGCAAACGAGGTGCAAAGCCCCACACAGTGAAACCAAAAAGGATTCCATATGGCAATAACGCATTCAGTGCAGAAACTATCCATAAAGCATAAAAGACCCATCTCTAAGCTCTGCGTGTAAATCGGATTAGACTTTTGAGTTCCCCCGATATCAAGCATAAGAAACAGAAAGGCTTGTCCTCTGGGGACATTAAAGCACTCATGCAAGCTGCGGACACCCAGAAGCGCACCTTACAGCAGACAGTTGCGCAAGTGCACTCTCCGAACCAAAAAGATAAACTGACACAAGAGTACCCACCGCTGCGCAAATCTGACCTGCTGGAGATGCTACAAGAACTGAAGAAAGATATTAGAGATCGTGCCTCTGACCTGGCCAAGACAATAGCTGAGCTCAACAAAGGGACACAGCAGTGGAAAAGCAGGTGGATGAAGCAGAAACGAAACTGGCGGAGCAAGGACACGAAGGACGCGCCATCTAGGAGAGTCCAAGATCTAGAGCAACAACTAAACCGTATCCAAGACAAGAAAGAAGATGCTGAAAATGGATCAAGGCGTAACAACATACGAATCCGAGGCATGCCCAAATCAATCCCAGACTCAGACATCCAACGAACAGTAATCGAAATATTTCGACAAATACTGGGGACAGACGATGCCAGAGACATAACTCTGGACAGAACCCACAGGGTTTACACCACCTATCAAATCAACAGAAACCTGACCCCAGATGTGTTGACTAGAGTACACCTGTACCAACTAAAAGATGACATCATGAAGGCAGCTCGTAAGGTGGAACCTATTAAGTTCCGGACAACAACCATTCAGCTCTATCAGGACTTGGCGCAAGCCACATTGCAAAAAAGAAAACGACTACGAGTGGTGACAGACTGGTTGAGGAACAAATCTACCCAATACCGCTGGATCTTCCCGTCTGGGCTCGCTTCAGCTTGAAGGGACAGCAATACACAATAACTAAAGAAGAGCAATGGGATGAACTCCTGAAAAACATGGAAGGGAAGGAAGGTGATACCAAAAGGAGATCCCCAACGGATCACCCAATAGATAGCGAAGCTCGGGAGAGAGAACATTGGAAACCAGCGCATTCACGCCTACGAGGCTACACAAGAGAATATAAAGAGACTAATCCAGAATGATAAATCCAAAAAGTAAAGTCCTGTCAACAAGCCTTGAATCTGATGCGCCTATCGCCGTTTAGAAGAGAGGAGCCGAAAGACAGCTCTACAGAGACATTATCTGAGAAAAAGGCAGATCGATTTTCACTAATGGACTATCCTAACAAGGGTAAGAAGGTGAGCATAAGGATGAAGATGACTTAACTGGAGGAAAAGAAATGTGAGGGGGGTTTGGGGGGAAACACGGAACCCTTAGCTCCAGGGAAAGTTAGTTCCCGGTGAACTGTTTAACTGTGAGACAATTAATGTTATTTGTTACTGTTATAAAGTTTTCGAAAGTTGGGACACAGGGAAGGGGAAGGCTCCATACAAAACACAAAATGTGGTAGAGGATAAAGTTACGGAAATGCAGCTCCCAAAAGTCCTAATGGAAAAGAGGAGGACAAATCATTGATATCTGACCCTGGAGATGGCTGATTTGACGTTTGTCACGCTTAATGTGCAAGGGCTAAACTCCCCTATTAAACGAAAATCAATCATGAGACGACTGAGAGAGCTAAGGCTTCAGTGGTATGGGTGCAGGAAACACACCTGCTCCCAGAAGATGAGCACAGACTGTGTAATAGAACTTTTCCAACACAATTCCTAGCCTCAAGTGGGACGAAGAAGAGGGGGTGGGAATTCTTATAGCTAAAGGAATCCAATTTGAAAAGCAGTTTGTTCAAAGGGACCCAGAAGGGAGATACCTGATCTTGGGGGAGGGGGGGGGGAGACTAATGAACCAACAAGTGACTCTGGTGGTGATCTATGCCCCTAATGAAAGGCAAGATCGGTTCCTTATAGAGCTAATCCCTAAAATAGCAGAATGGGGGAGAGGTCAAATCCTCATAGGAGGTGATTTCAAGTGTGTTATGGATGCCTCAATGGACACGACTCTCCCAGCAACATCTAGCAATAACCTAAACAGACAAGCCTTGGCTCAATTTCTCAGGGATCAACAACTAATAGAAACCTGGCGCTTCTTCCGTCCCCAGGAAAAGGACTATACCTTTTATTCAGCAGTACATAAAGGGTACTCCCAGATCGATATGATCCTAGTTTCAGATACAACCATCCCACTGATTACAGGGCTGGAGATTGGGGTGCGATGTATATCTGACCACGCACCAGTTTCTTTGATTATGGAAATGCTGCACTAGAAGTTACAAACTCGCAAACCATGGCATTTAAATAAACTGCTATTGAAAGACCTAGCACTGAGAACGGACATTGAGCAAGTACTAAGAAATTATTTCACCGAAAACACTACGCCGGGAATTGACTGGGAGATACTATGTGATGCCAGCAAGGCCATAGTCCGGGGAGAATTTACTGCATACACAGTAAACCTCCTAAGAAGAAAGGAAGGAGAGAGGCAAGACCTGGAGACAGAAGTGAAGGCTTCTGAAGCGCAATATAAAGATAAAAAAATCTCCCAAAGCCTGGCGAGAACTTAAACAAGCCAAAGCCGCACTAGGGCCCCACTATGCAGACGAATCCGCACGACTCCTCCTACAAACAAAACAAACGTATTATATAAAAGGGGATAAAGCCAATCGGCTTTTAGCGGCCAAATTGAAAAAACATAAGAATCGCAATCGCATTACCCGATTAGCACAGACGGGGGGGAAGATGGCCAAAGAAGACAAAGAGATAGCAGAGGTCATGCATTCCTTAATTATTGGCACAAGTGAACCTGCCACAGATTACAGACAATGACAGATTAGAGCTAGAAGCACCTATATCAGAAGAAGAGGTGCGTAGAGTCATTAACGCCCAGAAAGGGAACCAATCTCCAGGCCCAGATGGCCCGACTAATGCTATTATAAAATGTACTAGTTGGCCCACTAACACCTTTATACAACTACATAAGAGACGGGCCGAGTCACGAAGGATCTGAGCCCGGCCACCACAGTCCTTCTCCTAAAACGAAATTGAGACCCAACTGAGTGTGCTAGTGATTGCCCCATCTCCTGTTAAACGACGAAGCAAAAATCTACTCCACGGTCTTAGCACAAAGGTTAGCCAAAATCCTTCCTAAAATAATCAGCTTAGATCAAGCAAGCTTTATAAGAGGACGCCACACATATGATAACATTCGCAGGGCAATAAACGTCATAGAATGGGCGCGAAGAACTGACCAACCTATGTCCATAATAGCTTTGGATGCTTCTAGAGCTTTTGATAGCTTAGATTGGAGTTTTCTTCAACCAAGTTTTCTTGGTTTTGAAGAGATTTGGGTATGGCCTAATTTTCTCTCGCATGGTAATGGCCAACTTCACACATCCATCGACAAGATTGATGATCAACGGTCAGCTGACCGAGAGCATCCCAATTTGTAAGGGAACTAGACGGGGGTGCCCACTTTCACCGTTAATCTTCGCTATGGCTATCGAGCCGCTGGCACAGGGAATCCGAGCAGAGCAAGGCATCCAAGGGCTGGATACCAGGACTGAAAACGCTCAGAAAATTGCATTATATGCAGACGATATACTTCTATTCCTGAAAGACGCAGAGCATTCTCTCCCTCGAGTACTCACACTGTTAAAGAAATTTGCGGAAATATCAGGTTTCCATATTAATTACCCCAAATCTAACACACTTAATATCACAGAAAACCTAGAGAGAGTGGGAAGGTGGGGAGGGAATGTACCCATTAAAATGGAATTGCAGACCCATAGCCTACCTAGGCATAAACCTAACATCTACCTATAGGAAGCTTTATGGGGCGAATATCCCGGGATTGCTAACAACATTGATAGAAGACCTGAAAAGGTGGGATATGCAGGAGCTATCCTGGTCAGCGCGAATAGCTGCAATTAAGATGTCTCGGCTTCCTAGGTTTCTATATGTAGTGGGCGCTCTCCCAGTGAAAATCCCTCCCCCGGCAATCCAGAATTTACAAAAGAAAGTCATGGCCTTCATTTGGAAAGGGAAAAAGCAGAGAATCCCCAAAAAAGTTATCTTCCAAACTCAAACCATGGGAGGGTTAGGGGTGCCAGAATTGCGGAGATATCTTTGGGTGGCGCAAATGACACCAATGTTGCAATGGGCCCCGAAAGAAAACCAAAACAGATGGGTACACCTAGAAAGAGAAGTAACAAGGACCCTGTTAGAAATATTAGGATTTTTGCACCCAAAACATAGAGGAAGAAGGGGCACTCTAATGGAAACAACAAAAACTACCCTATGTTATTGGGACAAGGCCCTACGGAGTAAACGGCTAAAACTAGGGGGTGGCCCACTCACACCAATGGCCAATAACCCAGAATTCTCTCCAGGCACACAACCACAGTTCTGGTCCTGCTAGGAGGAGGGGGGGTAGCCTCGTCCTAGGAGACTTCTACATAGAAGGGGTACCCTTGACATTCGAAAGATGTAAAGAAAATTTGAGGATCCCCGAAACGGAACGATATCATTATGTTCAGATAAGACATTGGATCACAAAAACAAAAGTGAAAGAAGGAGCATCCCGACAACCAATGGGGCTGGAACTTACCATGTGGGAGGGAACACCGAAAAAGGCATATCGCGGATATACCGTCTGCTCTGTGGAGCAGATCCAGAAGAGACACTCGCATACATGAAAAAATGGGAGGATGAAGTGGGTGAGCATATTCCTATAGAAAAGTGGGAACAAATATGGCGCCGGGCAGCAAAGAGCTCCAAATGTGCCACAATCAAAGAGGCTGCATTTAAACTGTGCCTTAGATGGTATATGACTCCACAGCGAATACACTCCATCAAGAGCAGTTACTCCCCATTGTGCTGGCGGGGCTGTGGGGGTTAGGGGACATGATTCATATGTGGTGATCCTGCCCACGAGCACAGACATATTGGAAGGAAATCTTGAGTCATATTAAGGACATAACAACGGTACAGATCCCCATGGATCCGGTGGTAATACTGCTGGGGGCGGCAGTTGAGAACATTTATGCAAACACCAGGAACAATGCCAAGCTCATCACCCAAATGTTAAGCGCAGCAAGGATTAACTTGGCACATATGTGGAAAAATAAACAAGGCCCGATAGAAGGTATGCGGTGGGTTAAACTATGGGGAATCATGGCCTTAGAAAAGTTTAACGGCCCTGGCCTACGGCTCATACTCGAAATACCTGAACATATGGATGCCCCTCCACGAATTCACCAGAGATGGAGAACAAATGTATTTTAAACCTAGAATATTATGAAAAGTTTCCATAATATGAACAGCAAAACCAGGACAGATTTCCTCTAGAACAGGAACCGCACAGGTATATGGATGGACGCGTTTCATAACAACTCAACTGCACTTTATTGTTATCATAACAACAAGGCGGGAGAGGAAGGGGGCAGAGAGGAAAACTGTTAATTTTTTTGATTGTTCATTGTTAATTAATTATTATGCTCAAGGACTCAAAGGAATGAGCGACTACATGAAAACTATAAGAAAATAATACACTGAATGAATTAGATAATGCCTTTATATTTCAGCATGTTTGTAACCTAAGATCTTGAGAAAAAATATAAAATAAAGTTTGTAAAAAAAATAGGATATTCGTGGGATCGGAGCTCTCCAATCATGCGGCCATTTTGATTGCACGGAACAGCGACCCCCCCTGAAAAAATATGATAATAAGTCGGGATAATGTCCCACGCCTCATCACTAGCAGAGCAGGGTACTCACTGTCCCAGCAACATCCTGCTAGGGTGAAGGGTACAGCATTCTCCAAGGGGTCTGCGCTTCCTATTGTGACAAACCAGAAGACGTCTCACCCACTAGTCCCCGGGGGTCTCTGTCTCTCTCTCTCTCTCTCTCTCTCTCTCTCTCTCTCTTTCTCTCTTTCTCTCTTTCTCTCTTTCTCTCTTTCTCTCTTTCTCTCTCTCTTTCTCTCTCTCTTTCTCTCTCTCTTTCTCTCTCTCTCTCTCTCTCTCTCTCTCTCTCTTTCTCGTGGCCAGGGCACGGCCATCGCCTTTGGATCCAGACCCTGGAGGAGGACCAGTGCGGGAGAATCGCCTGGTTGAGGGATCTTTAGGGTTTGGGACACCTGATGGCGAGATGCGCTATCCCCCCCGTAACACCTTAACCCCATCCTACCAGGTTAGGATACTTGGGAACTTTACACCCCTCCCCCTTCCCTACACGAACACACAGACAGCACACTCTGGGAGAAAAACAGACTCACACCCGAGCATTGTACCTGACCTGTCCCACTGCTATGGTCAGGCATAGTCGGCAATTACTGTTAACAACTCACACCTGACTTCCATTAAGCTTCCCCACATGGATAAAAGGTGGAGCACGAGAACACACGCTGAGCGAGGAAAAGCACATGAAGGAACAGCGTTTTCCAGAGGTCAGCTGAACAAGGGGAGAAAGGCGGCAAACCGAGAAGGGAGAGCAAGGAGGGAGATACCCTTGAACTTGCTGGTGAGAAACCGTTACTTTCCCAGAAATCTTCAGATTAAAAAGGCATAACGCCAGGAAACCAGGGTGAAGAATCCTGCATTGTGTGTGAGACATACCCGGAGAGGAGCAGCAGCTGCGGTACCGTCCTTGACTCCAGGATCAAAGCAGCACCAGAGAAATCAAGACCGCCGGTGAGTTGGGTAGACCGATGCAAGACCGGTTTGTATTGAAGTCAAGGTTGCAAGCGGCAACACTGTACGAAGAGCGCAATAGTGAAGAATATTAACTTTTGTGATGAAAGACGCGAGTAAAGCTCAATTGCCGATGGATGTTTGTACTTTTAAAATGAATCAGAGAAGGTATGAGACAAAGTAACAGAGTGGTCTGGCACCACGGGTGTGCTCAATCGAAGGTCTCTGTATGAAGTAGATTGATTTTTTTTGGGGTTAGTTTTGGGTGCAACTTCTTCTGTTGGCGACCTTCTTAATTGTGCCTTTAGGCCATGTCTCGTCAATGAGGTGATTGCTGGAGGTACCAGTACCCCTACCTCCTTGAGTGTTTCACCACACATTGACTGCGCCACACACAGGATCCAATTTGGTTTTGAAAGAAAATCATAGAAAAAACGTGCCGTTTTATGTAATTGCAATGCCCTCAAGTTAACACGTGTTTCGGCTACACAAGAGCCTTCTTCAAAACTAAACAGATGGGAAACTTGCTCATATTCATGTTCCAATGTTTCTTGCGTCGGCAAAGCAACGTAGTATGATACGGTGCTTTGCCGACGCGAGAAACAATGATGCTATGGAGGGATTTTCCCGGGACTGACTCTGACAAGGATATTGGAACATGAATATGAGCAAGTTGCCCATCTGTTTAGTTTTGAGGAAGGCTCTTGTGTAGCTGAAACACGTGTTAACTTGAGGGCATTGCAATTACATAAAACTGCACGTTTTTTTATGATTGTTTTACAAATATAATTTTCTTTCAAAACCAAATTGGATCCTGTGTGTGGCGTAGTCAATGTGTGGTGAAACACTCTTCTCTTTGTGAAGCCCCCAGCCAAGAAGTGCCAGAAGGAAAAGTAGTAAAGTGAAACAATGGATGAAGTGAATCAAAGTGGTCCTGCGATGGTTTGAGAAAATTCCATTGCAAAGTCGAAAGTCTTTGATTTTGGATAACAAAAAGAAAGGTCTGAGCCCGATTGAGGGAGCCCAATGTGTACTTGTGTTTAGAAAACTAGCGCACATATTCCCTTACCTGCCCCCTTACCAATAATAGAAGTCCCCTTTTCCCGATTTGGGATGGATATCATTGAACCGTTGGAAACCTCTACACTGCGTAATAAATATGTTCTCGTAATCGTTGATTACACTACCCGATACCGGAAGGTGTTCCCCATGCGGAACAATGCAACCCAGCAAATCTTTAAACATTTTACCGGCAAGGCTACCGCCAAACTTGTAATGAGGCCCACTGTTTCTTGGACTTAAGACTTCCCCCCTCTTTATTGGCATCCCTCCGCCGGGTTCACTCTTGCCATTTCGCAATTCCCTTTATTTTCTTCTGCTGTGGGATTCACTTCCCTTGCGTTTCTCAATGGTTTGTCGGTCAAAGACTTTCGCCTGTACAGAGATTTTGCTAGACCCTTCACTTGGGCTATTGTTTGTGGTCTTATGTTTCCTTCTGCGGAGGCTTCGCGGGTCTGGGTCAGAAAGGGCAAGGTCGCTTCTCTCCTTGTCTTTCCTTTGATACTCACCACCTTTCTCCTCCTCTTGAACTGCCGTGCCTGGATAGCTCTCTTGTCGTGTGGTCTGCGTTGCTCCACTACTGGTTCTCCATCTGTCAGGCTCAGAACCTTCTTGAAGTTCCTCTAGGTTCTTCCTCGGCCGTGCTCAGACCCTGCTTCCAAAAGTCACAATTTTAACAAAGTTTTGGGACTTCTTGTCCCAGAATGCATAGGGTTGATTCTGCTCCCATTTCATTGCTCCCCGAAATGGCACTTTCTGTCTTTGGGAGCTGCAGGAGCCAAAAAGGGACGTCTGTAGGTCGTCCGGGTCTCTCCCTCTGCCCCTCAGAGACCTGGGTTCACCGGTCTGGCCCAGCGGAGGAGTTTAACTGTTGGTACTGCCAGGCAACCCCAGCTGCCCCTGGTCTTGCCTTCTGGAGGGACAGTTTCCAACTCCACAATGCAATCTCCTCTATGGTAGCAGGCCCAGTGTTTGGGCAGTTTTCTTCTTCTCTTCCAGGCCTACCGGGGTCTCTCCAGCTCACCAGGACTTTCTCCTGCTCTCCGGTACCCTCCAGCATCCAAGACTCGCTCTCAATGCTGTTTTTGGCGGCTGTTTTTATACTCCCAGCTAGAGTTGATTGGAGTCAGATGTGAGTAGTTGTCCCTCCCTGCCTGACCTTGTTATCGGGACAACATGGAGACTTCCGATAGGATTCCTATGGGTAATCCTCAAGACTCCCATCTGCCTCTTTCTCGTCCCAGACTTTGTCGATTTCAATAGGGGAATGGGGTTATGGGAGTTGTAGTGTTGTGGAGAGGCAAAATTCCTATTGGGTTTTAGAGATGATCTTGAGTTCCCCTGTTTTCTTCTTGTTTTCTGTAAGGGAAAGAACTGGGAGAAAATGGGATGTTGGTGGCAATATCCCATACAGACTGCTGGGATCTCGGGTAGGGGTGGATTACAAAAAATGGGATACTGGGTTGCGCAACAAGATGGCCGCTTGAGTATAGGGCTCCTCTCCGGCATGAATCCTAATTGATTTATACCCTGCTTCCAGAGTGCCTCGATCTCCGAAAACCACCTATGCTGTTCCCAGAGATCATCCTCAACTCACGATCGAAAACGGACATTCTAAGCCTGGAAACTGAAGCGGGCCCTGAGGCTGCGGACCCGAGCCGCTCCGTGGCTCCATAAGAATCCACGAGGGAGCCGCTGCTCCCTGCCACACCCGGGCCTTGCAGTGGGTGGAGCGGAGCTGGCACAGAGTGTTGCAGCACTCATACCCTGAGACATCCTGCATTCTGGCCTACATCGGGCGGCCCGCTGCATTCACCTCCCTGCTTGCTGTGTGCGAATCGGAACTTTTCCCCTAATCCCCCGCCCTTGTGGCCCCGAGGCTGTTACATACCTGCCCTCCCCCAGAACTTTGCTGCCGGTGACTGGGACAGCGGCGGCGCCTCGCGGCACGGAGCGGGGGTTGGCCAGCACTGGTGCATGGGCCTGAAGAGACTGGGGCACGCTGCCTCCTTCTCCCTCTCAATTGGGCCAGAGGCCGGTACGATCAACAATACAGTTGGACACGATACACCGTCTGGGCTCCTACTGCAGGCCGAGGCATACCCCTGGTGACGGTCCGGCGGCGCCGGTCAGACGTCCCTGACGGTGCTCCTTGGCTGCGGAGAGGAAGGTACGGAGGAGAGGGGGGACACAGCGGCGAGGTGCGAGGTGGATTGCAGGGGCCCATACCGGGGAATTGGCGCTTCTCCGAGATACGCTGCACCCGATTTAAACGTTGGGAGCTGGGGGGGGGCAAAACCAACCCCCCCCTTGGTGCCAGGTGCGCACAATAATAGCGGATAAAAGCCCTCGAGCACATCGGAGGCCACAACAGAACCCCGGCGACCATCCCCTTGGGGAGCCCAACCACACAACCTTAACCACTGTCCTGGAAACAGCGCTCCAGACTTAAAACTGGCCTCCACCTTGACACCAGTAAAATATCTCACGGTAGAACGCTCAAGAAATATACTCCTATCCAGGAATAACGCATAGCTGGTACCCATATAAACGTGGGAAGACACAATCCATTCAGCATAATTCCTTGCGGTCCAAGTCAGGCGTATCCTGATACAGACCCTAACGGGCACGGCTGTCGCCCACTGAGTCGCTCCGTGCTTCCCTTCGGCCGGCTCTGATCCTGCTGTCATCCAATCATACTGTGAAAATCCGTGCAACCCAGCTCTGAAGAACATTGGCCCGTGTAGGCCACGGAACGCACTATTGTGGGACAATTGGCATCGCAGACACACCAAGACCCCTGCAGGCTCTATAACCCTCCCGAGCCATCTTCTACTTCATCTTATCATACGGCCTTATCATATTAACTGGCACAGGTTGCTTCATCATTTTAACAATGCCCGGAAAAAACGTGGGCAAAAGCAGAAAGACGGGACCCATGGACTCCTTTACGAGCTCACAATCGCCTCCCGAAAGTCCGGTTCCACAACTCCCTGCCTCATCCTTGGCGACGGAAGATAAGAAATTTGACCATCTACTAACTACGGTACAAAATGGGTTCCTGGCTATCAATGTCAAGCTCGACGACATTGTTTCCATAATAGGCTCTCAAAACCCGACTGGACAAAGAGTGCCAGAATTACGGAGACTGAAAATAGAATTGGCGCGAATGAGGACTCGACTCGGCAAAACACCCAAGACATATCACTCCTAAGAGGGGAAATGAATAAACTCCATGACAAGTGTGACGATTTGGAATCTCGTTCCAGACGGAACAACATCCGAATAGTCGGCCTTTCGGAGACCTTCTGCAAAGGTCCAATGGAGTCTCGAATCGAAGACCTTTTGAAATCCCTCCTTGGGGAAGATGCATTCTCACCTCAGTTCCTGGTTGAGCGGGCACATCGCTCTCTCGCTCAACCGCCCAGGCCGGGGGCCCCTCCCCGCACGGTTATAGCCAAACTGCTGAATTACAGAGATAGGGACGCTGTCCTTAAGCTGGCAAGAGAGAAAGGGCCCCTGAGGTTCGGCAACGACAACATTCATATGTATCCGGACTTCTCTGCAGGAGTCCAAACTCAAAGACGATCCTACGAAACCGTGAAGCGCCAGCTGCGATTGAAACAGGTCCCCTACGCCCTTCTTTTTCCGGCAAAGCTTTGCATACAGCATGGTGGAAGAGCGCATAAGAAGGGATCATCATCAAGTTGGGTACGATGGTGTGGGAGGGGGTGGGTACAGGTAACACGGGACGGTTCTATTGTTCGAGAACAATGTTAACGCCTCAGAAGGCCCCAGTTGGGCATCAGGCACAAAGTTCAGTTGGTTTATTCACTGTTAAAATTGCTCTCACTGCTCCACTCGCTGTCCTCCTCTATGAGAAAACCCACCCTCCCAAACTTTATCATGATGCACGGAAATGGCGCAAAAAACAAGAACATCCATGGGGCTAAAACTGAAAATGTTTACCTGGAACATTCGTGGGTTAAACAATAGGGCGAAAGCCAGCAAAGTAGGGGCATACATCAGCAGGCATCACCCACACATCGCTATGCTCCAAGAGACTCCTGCATTAAAATGTACCAACGAGAGTATCTTGTGGCAATGGGGCAACAACAGGCATTACATGGAATATTCCTCCCAAAACAGAGGGGTCATCACGTTAATACACCCCTCATTGGGATTCTCCACCGAGAAAAGCAAAATCGACCCACAAGGTAGATATGTCGTGATCTGGGGCACCGTTGCAGGCGAAAAACCTATATCGGTTAACACATATGGTCCAAACCTAGATGACCCAGAGTTCTATATACATCTCCTTGCAGAAATAGGCCCGACTGCGAACGTTTGGGTCTTGTGGGGAGGAGACCTCAACACTATCCTTGATACCACACTGGACAGGTCCTCAAGTAAACCTAGAACTGTTACTAAAGCGGCCAACGTTATACGCCAAGCCCAAGAGGAACTAACCCTGACCGATGCCTGGAGAGGGATCCATCCAACAGATAGAAAATACACGTTTTACTCTTCCGTTCACGATACTGAATCCAGAATAGAGTACTGGCTCATCTCGTCCCCCATGATCAACTCTATCGAGTGTTGCGAAATCCTCCCTCGCACACCCTCGCACCATTCCCCGGTCATTCTCGAAATATTGTTCCCCGACATCAAACGCTCAGCACAGCGATGGAAGATGCCCCCCAACATATTAGAAAAAATGGGATACTGCATCTCGCCCAGTGGCGCTCCTCTCGCAGTCTTTAAGGACCCCCTTCCCAGATGATCCTTCCTCGCTCGTCCGCCCCCAGGTTTGGGATCCAAGAGCGATGGCCCTCCCATGGCCATCTGATTTCGGTTTCCTCCGGTTTCTTGCGCGTCCCATCATACTGCTTGATGCCTGCTATTGTGCGATTTAAATCCGCCTTTTGCATTTGCTTTACTAATAGCCTCTGTGTTATTTGTGCTACATAGCCTCGTTGTCATGTGCGCAATAGGGCCTTTTCTGCGTTGCATGTCCATAGCATCTCTAACTGGCTTCTAATCTCCTTCAGTTTCTTCATGGCTTCTTTATTATTTTTCTTTGTCACTTCTAGCATTGCCTCCTTTAGTTGGGCCTCTAACTCCTCTTCCTTTACAATCCTCATCCTCCGTTTCTGGGTCTGAAGGGCGATGACTTCCCCTCTCGTCACTGCCTTAAATGCTTCCCATATCCCCTCCTGTGAGACCTCCCGGTTGTCGTTGTGTTGGAAGTATTCCTGTATTTCGTCCCACAAAGTATCTACAGTCGCCCTGTCCTCCAATATTTCCCAGGAGAATGTCCATGACCACAAGCCCCTGTGCAGTTTCTATCTTTTCACTTTCACCATCATTGGGGCGTGGCCAGATAGCGCTATCGCCCCCATGTTTTCTAACTCCCCCAGGATGATCAGTGTCATCCACACATAGTCTATTCTGGACATAGTTTAGTGTACGTGGGAGAAGCAAGTGTACCCCTTTTCCTTGCCCTTCTTATGTTGCTATGTGTCCTTAAGTGTGAGATTGACAAACACTTATCTCAGGGTTTTAGATGCAGGACGGTCCCCCCGGTTTCTACCACCACTTCTATCTGTATCTGGATCCCATGCTATGTTGAAGTCACCCGTTAGGATGATCTCCCTTATTACAAATGTTTCTAGTTTCGGTATGGTGTCCCGGAGGAATCGTTCTTGGCCCACATTGGGGGAGTATATCGTGCCCAGGGTCATTATCCTTCAATCTATTTGTAGTCCTAGAAAAACATACTGCCCTTGGGGGGTCCTTCATGATCTGCAGTACCTTTGCCTGTAGTGAGTCTCTAAATCCAATCAATACCCCTGCCGTTTTCCCTTGTGTATTCACCTGGTACAGTTTTAAGAAATGATAAAAAATGGGGGATTGATTTGTCCGCTCTTTTTGTGTGGGTTTCTTGCAGCATTATTATGTTGGCTATACTACGTTTCACCTGCCCTTCCACCTTCTTGCTTTTGACCGGGGAGTTTAGGCCCCTAACATAGGATAGTATTGTAGTACTGTGATAGCCATCTTTCCATCTATGTGTATTCCTCGTGGTCAATCTCTGTGATTTTGCTGGTGTACTGTATTCTTTAGTCCCACTGATGCTTGGATGCATTCCCTCCCCCCACTTGCCCCTCGCCCTCTGTCTCTCAACTTCCCCAAATCCCCCATGCCCTACCGCCTCTTTTCCCCCTACCCCAGTCGGGGCCTGTGGTCCGGAGAACCTCCCCATTTCCTAACCTGGGGTATCGGACCTGGTATAACCCCAGGGTCTCCTCTTCAAAGGGTGAACTGCACCCTTCTAATGATTGCATGACAGTCTGCCTTCTTTCCTCCGGCTTGGCCCAGGTGGCCTCCTACCACCCACTCCAGTGTCCGCATTTAGTGTGATCCGGGCTCGCCCCTGCGTGCCCTCTCGTCTATCTGTGTCTCTATCGGGCGGAATCCTAATACCCCTTTCTTGCCCTCGAATCCTCGACCATGCCCAGGTGTTGGAATTCTTTGGGGGAGCAGCTGTGGGGCTATGTGTTGGATGGTCTCCCCCTCTTCCATATTCATGACTGCCAGGCCCTCTTCGCACTTTACCACCCTCTGTTGCTGGCGCTCCCACGAGAAGAGGAGCCCAAACAGAAACGTTCATTTGTAAGGAATTTGTTGGGCTTTGAGCACTTTCATTATTGGCTGCATCACTCTCCGTTTCTGTAATGTGGTTAATGCTAGGTCTGGGAATAGTTCGATTGAGGATCCGTTTACCATTATATCTGTGTGTGACCTTGCTGCCTGCAGTATGTTTTCCTTCTCGGCATATGATGTTAGTGCGATAAGGATGTCATGTTGTCTCAGCCCTGTGCCCTACCTTTTAGGACCCACTCTGTGTATGCTTTTATAGGTGTGTGTTTTTATTTAATTGCACTGTGAAAGTATTTGAAATTGCATTGTCAAACTTAGGCCTTTTTTCATACTATCCAGGACTCTCAGACCTAGGTGTGCTTTCTCCGTTGTTAAACTACATTGTGTATTTAGTGCTGTCTTTGGCTTTTGCTTCTTAGCAAAGCGTTCACCTAGCAAACTGTTCTACAACTGTCTGAGCGTTTGTCGTTTTGTTCAACTATCTACTATTGTCTCATCTCTCCCTGTCTCGTCTGCTTGCACCCCTCCCTGCTCCCTTCCCTAGTGTTCTCCCCGTCCTAACCCCCCTTGCGCCCCCTTTCCTCTTCTCTCCTCTCCCCACCTACTTTATGGTGCTCTCTGTCTCTCCTATTTTTTCGAAATGCTTCTCTATGGACTAGCCTGCTTTCCTCACTAAATCTGGTAGGAAAAAGTTTTAAAAGGACATCCTGGTCCCCAACCCATGCCTCCCTATTGCTGACAACTATACCAGTGCCTCCTCTAGGCAAATCCTCACGGACATCCTATTTGTCGTTCCCGCGCCAGACCTATGGACTCTTCACATGGTCTCTGTGCTTTCTCCTTTCTTGTCTTCTCCCATTAATGGTGGCACCCGGTGGGAGGCCCGCCTGGCCTCCTTCGACTCCTCTAAGGTCATCATTAATGTTTACTGGAATGGTACCGTCTTGGTCCAAGGCCCCCAGGGCAATCTTCTCCTCTTTGATAGACGCTTCCTGCACCTCATGAATTTCCAGCCTTCTGCTGTCCCCCCCCTCTTCCCTCCACGGCTACCTTGCCCTCTCTTCCTTCCTCTTCTGTCCCCCCTCAGGCTTCTTCTTCTACACCTCAGCAGGGCATAAGTCTGATTTGTACCCCTCCCCGGAAGTCTCAAGGACGGCAACCTTCTCCATATTGGCACTCTAAACTCTTGCTCAGCTGTCAAACACTCCTCTGACATCTGCCGCCTCCTTGAGGAACTAGACCGCAATGTCCTTGGTCTCACCGAGACATGGTTCACGGCCAGCTCTGTCACAAGCTTTGACACTCTCCTCCCTGACGGCTACAAGATCCTCTCCATGCCTGGGTCCAACCTCCCTGGAGGGGGTGTAGCCATGATTCCTTCCTCTGTCATTCCTAAACAGCCCTATTCCTCTTTCGAATGCCTCGTCTGTAGGCTCTCTCTCCTAGCCATTCCCTTACTGTGGCTACCATCTATCGGCCACCTGGTCAGATCTCTTCCTTCCTCTCTGAGTGGGCGGACCTCTCCTCTTCCCTTCTGGTCTCGACCACTCAACTCCTCCTTCTTGGAGACTTTAACATCCACCTGGATGCTTCTTGTCCTTCCTCTGGACTCTTTTGCGACCTCTGTGACTCTCTCTCACTGTCTATCCTCCCCTCTGTCCCGACTCACTCTGCAGGGCACACTCGCGATGCTCTGATCTCTACAGACCTTCCCCTTCCTATCCCTCTCACCACTCCTCTCCTGGAGTAATCACTTTCTCATTTCCTCCCAGCTCACTCTCTTCACCCCTCAGGCCAAGCCAACTCCAGCACTGCCACCTATATTCTCGGTTATCCGACCCATGAAGCGTGTGTCAGTTGAGGCTTTCGATGACACTTTCTCGCCCCCCTCTCCCTTTGGTTGACTCTCACCCTGACACAGCCTTCTCCATGCTGCATTCTGCTATATCTGATACTCTCGATGTTCTTGCCCCTGTCATGAGGATCCGCTTGAAGCCCAAAGCCAAGTACAATACCTGGTACGACTCAGACCTCGCCACCCTTAAACGCAAGTGAAGGGTGGCTGAGAGGAAATGCGTACTTCCGGTTTATCCTGTGACAAACTGGCCTGCCGCCGGCTCTAAAGGCAATGCCAGCTCTCTGTCCGCACAAAGAAGAGAGCCCACATCCAAGTCCGCATCTCTGCTGCAAAAAACAACTCGACTGAACTCTTTAAAATCTGCAAGGTGCTGGCCATTCCTGCTGCAGTCTCTACCTCCCCTGTCCCCTCCCAGGCCCTCTGCATGGCCCTGGCTTCTCATTTCATCTCTACAACTCAGGACATCCTGTCCCCTCTCTCTTCCTCTCCTCCTCCCCCCTCTACTCCCTGCTCTTCCTCTGGCCCCTCTTCGGCCCCCTCTCCGCCGTACTTCTCTGCCTTTCCCCTGTTCTCACCAGACAAAGTTTCTAGATAAGTCCGATCTATGAAAGTCTTGTCAAAACAGGTTCACCCCTGTTCCGCCAAAACCATCAAGGACCACTTTGACACCCTGGCCCCTGCTCTGGCTGACTTCTGCAACTACTCCTTCACTACTGGTGTCTTCCTTTCCCCGTGAAGCACTCCCATCTGCACCCTCTTCTTAAGAAACCCTCTGCCGACCGTCCTGCCCGGCTAACTATCGCCCAATCTCCATCACTCCTTTCCCTGGCAAACTCCTGGAAAAGCTGGCCATCTCCCAGCTTAATCTTCACACTGAATCTGTTGGTTGTCTCTATGACCATCAGTCTGGCTTCAGAGCTGCCAGAAGCACGGAAACTGCGCTCCTGAACATCCGTGAAGACCTGCTCTTCAACCTCGATTCCAACACCCCCTGTGTCCTCATCTTACTTGATCTCTCTTCTGCCTTTGACACGGTCAACCGTGGCATCCTGCTCTACCTTCTCTGTGATAACCTGGGTATCACCGATCAGGCCCTGGCTTGGCTAACCTCTTTCCTTTCTGATCACCCCTCCCAGGTCCAGCTGGCGTCCTTCCTCTCCTCTATCTCTATCTCTACCTGTGATGTTCCCCATGGGTCTAACCTCTCTCCCTGGCTGTTCTACCAATACTTGGCACTTCTTGCCCACTGCATTGTGCTCTCTGCCCCAACTTTCAGTGCTATGCGGATGACTCTCCTCATTTTCAGGCTCCCTTTCGCCTCTTCTTCTCCTTCTCTCACCTCTGACTGTCTGTCTGCTATCCCGGAGTGGTGTGCCGCCAATGATCTCTGCCTCAATGCCAATAAGACCGAGATTCTCCTCATCGGCACACCTGCTCCCTTCTTTCCTGTCACTCTCTGGCCAGCCTCTCTTGGCCCTCTTCCTGCTCCCACCTGTGAGGCTAAAAACCTCGGTCATTTTCGAGTCCACACTCTCCTTCTCTCCTCATAGCTCTGACGTCTTTAAAAAAATCACACTACCAGCTGCACCTCCTCAGAGGTATTCTTCCTTTCCTCTCCTTCCCCCACAAGCTCACTGTCTCCAGAGCTCTGGTTCTCTCTAGGGTTGACTACTGCAACAGCCTCTTTCTCAATCTGCCTGATTCTACTGTCCGCCCTTTGCAACTCATCCAGAACAGGACTGCGAGACTTGTCCTTGGCCTCAAGCCCAGTGATCGTATCTCTCCAGGACTGAAATCTCTGCACTGGCTCCCGGTGGCTGCGAGGATTAAGTTCAAAACCCTCTGCATTGTCCACAAAGCCTTCTGGGGCCTGGGGCCTCAATACCTTCAACTGTCTCTTCCTAAATATCTTCACTCATTCGCCTCCAACTCCCTCAGGGTCAGTCGCTTCTCCAAGCAACTAGTTGGTGGTGATCTCTCTCTTCGGCTGGGGCCTCCCTCTGGAACAGCCTCCCTGCCTCCCTGAAACTCGAGGAGAACCATCTCTGGTTCCAGAAGCACCTCAAAACCTTCCTCTTTGCTTCTGCTTTCTCCCCTGCTGAACTCCTGGCTGAAACTAAAACTGCACTGGTCACCTGGCTATCCTACGATCTCAGGCCACAGGTCCCCTCCCCTGCCTGTTGCACACCTGCACTGCCTCCCTGGCAACTCCCACACTTAGGGACAGTTTTTCTGTATCCCTACAGCCCCCCCACCAGCACTTGACACCTGATGTCTGCACTTACCCTTGCACTTGCCACCATCTGGCTGCACTTTTTACTTGTTGCTTTTATTTATTCTATTTATTTTTACTGTCGATCCCATGTACTGCCCTATTGCCCTTCCCTCTCACACTTTTCCCCTGCACTTTGCAATCTCAATGTCACCTGGCCTAGTAAGATCGTTGTCTGTCTTCCATCTGCTCCCCTTCACTTGCCTTGTCGCGCCTTGAAACACTTGTGTATAGGCGTGTTATAAATGCCATATCATATCATATGCTGTCAATCTTGATATCTTCAGGACGTGTGTCCATCAGTCGCAATGCTGCATCGTGCTCTTCAAATCGCCATCCAAGGTGGATTCGCCCAGGCCCTTCACTGGAATATCTCCAGGTCCTCCGCTTGCAATTCCAGGTTGTGTGTAGCCTTGGCCACCTGTTCCAAAAGTTTGCTATGCTGCCTGACCTGTCCAGAGAGATTCCAGAGACCTTGTTCCGTTACGTCCACTCTGGTGCCCAGGTTGTAGATCTAATGTCTCACTTCCTGCAGGGAGCTTCGCAAGTCCCCTTTCATTTTCATAAACTGGTCCTGAAAGGAGCTCACCATCCTTTCTTCCAGACCCTTAAGGCATTCCATTAGGTCTTCTGTATTCAGGGCCATAGTGTGGGTATCTTCTCCCTTATTCTTCTCATTTGGCTAGGTTTCTGTGTCTCTGGGGAGCCCTTCCTCTTGAAACTGGCCCAAGCAGCGTTCTAATTGTCCCTGTTGTGGGCCTATGGTCGATTTATTTTTGGCCGGGGAGTCTTACCTCTCACCCCTGACATTTGGAGGGTTTCCGCCCCCTTCCCTCTACTTCCTGCTTGGTTGTTCATCTGCCCGGCACTTGGGCGTAATCTTTTAGGAGTGTGCACTTCCCCGCTGACGCTTGGCCTGCTTCTCTTCACTCAAGCGGGGGCACTGCTGTTTTACCTAGAAGCAACTGGGATGTTGATCTGGAGCCCCTCCTATGCTGCCTTCTCCCCCTCTCCTTACCTCTCTCCTTTGCTGGCTTTCCCATGGTGGTGGAATTTGTATTTCAGTCCTCACAGTCCTCCACGTTAAGTGCCGTTGCTTCCAAGGAGCCGCCAGTGCCTTTCTCTGCCCCACCATCCAGGCCGCTCCCCTGTGTCTGCCGGGATTGGGGCTTGTGTTGAAACCTCTGGGGTCTTGGTACTTGTTGCTTTAATAAATGTATGGTGTCAGATTGATCCTTCTGTGTATCTATGGCCAAGCGGCTATCCCTGGATCTGAATCCCTGATCGGGGGTGGAGGGCGTGTGTGTGTGTGGGCCCGCTCTTCTACCGGATCATCACTGTCGCGAGGGATGTACCCTCTTGGACAAGCCGCCACTCTGCTTATAAGGCCCCTCCAGGGCAAGTTCCAATTTTCCCTGCTTGGGACTGGGTCGGAGGGGCCGTTTTCCTGAGCCCCCGGCCTTACCCTGATGTGTGGTGGGGCACAATCCTTCTCCTTACCGTCCTTTGAGCCTTATAACACTGCCGTGCCCGCGACTCTTCTGCAATTTCTGAAATTGAAAGACCAGGTCCACCGATTCCCCCTGCCTCTCGCTTCTTGGTGTTGCTCAGTTGGCTTCTTCACAGAGGTCATGGGGGCTGTCCAAAGTTCTGCATCCCGCTGAGGAATCTCCTCCGGCACTTCGCCCTGCCACCGCAGCTGCTGGGGGGTGCCCCGCCGAGGTCGGGCGTATGTGCAGCCAGGCACCGTTATTGCTGCTGCATTCCTCCAGGACTCCTCCGATACGGTGAAGCTGCTGGGCGATCACTTCCTGCGTCAGTAATCACTGGCCCTCGCGCTGCTACGGGTGGTACTGGGTGCCGAAATGTGCTTTTAGATGGCCCGAGGGCCTGCTAAAGTAGACCTCGCCGGAGAGCGTAAGGATGTGTCCTCACAGTACAACAGCCATCTTGGAATCCTACTATTATTTTCTAGGGTTGATTTCCCCAAGGAAATTCTAATGGATCAGGGATCCAATTTTATGAGCAAACTCATGCGTGAAGTCAAGGAATTACTACACATTTCCACCTTCAGAACCTCAGTTTATCACCCCCAAACGGACATATTGATAGAGAGATTTAACAAAACCCTTAAGATGATTTTGAGAAATTGGGTAGATAAGGATGGGAGGGACTGGGATCGCATGATCCCCTGGGCCTTATTTGCAGAAAGAAAGACCCGATTGCGAGAGCATATGAAACTCGTTCGAAATCTAGTCTACACTCACATGGAAAAAGCTCAAGCCCAACAGAAGTCCACTATGACAAGAAGGTACATTTAAGATCTTATTCAGTAGGACAAAAGGTATTAGTCCTTTTACCTACCTCTGAAAATAATCTTGGCTCAAAGTGGCATGGGCCATATGAAGTACTAGAAGAAACAGGGACCTGTACCTATAAAATAGCCCAACCTGATAGGAAGCAAAAGACCCACCTTTATCACATAAATCTCTTAAAGAGTGGAAAGAAAATCCTTCCGCTGCCACCGCCTCAATATTGTCTTGTCTTCTTGTCTGGTACCGGAGGAAATAGACGATTCTGAGCTTATCCCCCAATAACTATCTATACAGAAGCAAGAAGATTTAAACAGCCTGCTTATGGCATTTCCCAATCCTAAAAGTAGTAGGCTTTTCGAAAAGAATTTGTGTTACAAACTGATGCCTCTCTCACAGGGTTAGGAGCAGTTGTATCGCACATTTGTGATTGATTTGAACACCCTATCCTATTCACTAATCGTAAATGTTTCCCACGTTAGAATAACTACTCTGTGTTGGAATTAGAGGCCCTTGCCATCAAATGGGCAATCGCCCATCTAAGATACTATCTTCTAGGAAGAATTTTCACACTTGTCACCGACAACTCACCTCTAGTATGGATAAGTCAACCAAAGGACTCTAACCCTTGATTCATGGAATGGTTCTTTGGCCTGCAACCCTACTGTGTCAAGGTGGAAAACGGAAAAGGTAAAGACCAGAGTAACGTCGATTTCCTATCCCAGTTTCCCTGTGAAACAGATGCGGCTACATCCCGCTAGTCCGGGGGTGGGGTTTCTCTCTCTCCCTCAGGTGACCAGGGCACGGCCATCGCCTTTGGATCCAGACCCAGGGGGTGGATCAGTGCGGGAGGATCACCGGGTGAGGCGTCTTTGGGAAGTGCGAGTGGGACACTCTATGGCGAGACATGGTATCCCCCCTGTAACACCTTTACCCCATCCTACCAGGTAGGATACTTGGGAACTTTAACCCCTCCCCCCCCCCCTTCCCTACACGAACACACAGACAGCCACCTCTGGTTAAAAACACTCACACCCGAGCATTGGACCTGACATGTCCCACTACTGTGGTCAGGCAAAGTCAGGCAATTACTGTTAACAACTCACACCTGACTTCCATTAAGCTTCCCCACATGGATAAAAGGCGGAGCACGAGAGCACACTCTGAGCGAGGCAAAGCACACAAAGGAACAGCGTTTTCCAGGAGGCAGCTGAACGAGGGGAGAAAAGGCAGCAAAACGAGAAGAGGGAGCAAGGTGGGAGAAACCCTTGACCTTTCTGGCGAGAAGCTTTCAGATTAAAAGGCATAAGGCCAGGAAACCAGGCAGAAGAATCCTGCACTGTGTGGCAGAGATACCTAGGACCCTCCTGCATGACAACTCGAGTCGGGGAGGAGCAGCAGCCACCGTGGTAGCGGCCTTGGCTCCAGGATCAAAGCAGCGCCAGAGAAATGAAGACAGTCGGTGAGTTGGGGAGACCGATGCAAGACCGGTCTGTGTTGAAGTCAAGGTTGCAAGTGGCAACACTGACTGAAGAGCACAAGAGCAAAGAATAATAACGCATATGTTGAAAGACACGAGTATAGCTCAATTGCCGATGGATGTTTGAACTTTTAATATGAATCAGAGAATGTACGAGACAAAGTAACAGAGTGGTCCAGCACAGTGGGTGTGCTCAATCGAAGGTCTCTGTGTCAAGTTCCCAGCCAAGAAGTGGCAAAAAGAAAGTAGTAAAGTGAAACAATGGATGCAGTGAATCGAAGTGGTCCTGCGATGGTTTAAGAAAAATCCATCACACAGTTGAAAGTCTTTGAATTTTTATAAAAAGAAAGCAAAGAAAGGTCTGAGCCCGATCGAGGGAGACCAATTGTCAACTTGTGTTTAAGTTGGTCCGAACCCGATCAAGGGAGACCCATTGTGAACTTGAGTTTAAGGGGTCCGAGCCCGACTGAGGGAGACCCGTGGTGAACAGTAAACCTGAGAACTTGTGAATGTGAAAATCCTGATGAGAAAGGAACTTTGGTACTTGTTTGTTACAACAGGCACTCTGGAATAGGAGATTTTTGAAAAGAAAGGGACTTTGGCGCAGAAGGCCCTGATACCTATGTTTGGAGCTGCATCCTCATGGCAGAGAAGCCATAGTGTGTGCGAAGTTCAAGTGTGCCACCTTGTCCCGTGCTGAAAACGTGGGGAAGGGAAGCCACCTGCTCAACTTTCCTGACATATTGTTTCTTGAACACTTTTTTATTTTGCATACATTGTTTTTCCCACACCATTTGTATTTAAAAGTAAGGATTGGCAATAGCTTTATTAGTATAGACCCTTTTTATTTTGACAGAGACTCCTCTAGCGTTATTATTATTTGATGGCCGTAGCTTGCTCCCATCCTTAGATTTAGGGTTAAATAGGCATTCAACCAACCTGTTGAAGTTCAATAAATACCCTTGAACTGTGATCACTTGTGTCTGTCTTCACTGTTTGAAACCATGCCTTCCTTACACTATCCATGGCCCTGATGATGAGTGAGGGCAGTTAAGGCTTATGTTCTGTTAGCGTGAATCCTCATTTATGGCTAATTTCCCTCACCTACTGAGTTCCTCAGCAGCTTAGCTGGATTTCTGGGGTCTATTTGTTCCACCTGGTAAGAGTGTGAGCCTTTTTTCCCACTCTTGCATGTGTTTTGCCTTGTGTATTTCTACTTTTGTGTGATCTTGGGCTCTGGAGCCACACCACTCCATGAGGCCCACATTTTGTGGGTGTTACACAGCACCTTCAGTGCAGTGACACATGGTTGTCTTTGGGACTTCCCATTGACTCCATTTTTCAGCGGCTGACTACTGTCCCAGAGAAACATGTAAAGTTGCCATTAACTTTATGTAGTCTCTTTAAACTGCATACCCAGTACACTCCATCTTACATGGAGTATTGGAAAGGGGTAATTCCTATCCCTTTTTGTCTGTGCCTCTTGGAGCTTTGTTTCGCTTCCTTAACATTAAGACTTGGCTGGTGGCAGTGGTATCTACCCTAACTTTTCTACCATGATTGTAGTATATGAACATGGTACTGTTTTAGACTATTGTATTAGCCTTGAACATAAACCCGCTTGACCAAATACATTTTATTTTTGCTCTTTTTGTTAAAGTCCTTCTTGTGTTTTACTTTTTGCGCCAAACCAGGTTTGCCTTCTTTGTTCGCCGTCCTTTGGCGGGCTTCTGCCCAGAAGCCCTCCTTTGGAGTCTGGGTGTCTAGGTGGGCTGAATTTGAGGGAGGGGTTTAGTAACCCCCTGCACAGGGTCTCCTTGGAGACCCATGTCGCACTTTGTGTTGATTGGCTGAGGTGGTTGTCCGGGCCTGACAACCCCCCCTGCTGAGTGATTGACAGCCAGGCTGTGTGAATGGGGGATTTTGGCATAAAAGGCAGGACTCTTGGGCTGGAAGTCAGAGTCGCCGCTGGAACTGCAAGAACCGAAGAGAAGCGGAGAAGAAGACAGCTGCTGCAACTCCCGAGTCCCAGTGAAGCCCTGCTGCAGTCCTCAGCTATCTACCTTTCAACGACAGAGAAGATCCATTCCGGAGTCTTCTTCCCTTGAGCCTGGTGAGATCAACCAGCTCACCTTCAACAGCCAGAGAATCCTCTTGTGGGTCGAAATCGCTGCACACAGCTGTAGTGGTCCGGATAGCCATCAGAAGAGCCCTCTCCTGTTTTAAAGGAGCGCACCTTTTATTCACCATTGCTTCGCTGCTGCTTGCTTCATCCGTGGGTAGCGCAGATCGCTCCAGACGTCGTCCTTCTTGTCCCCACGACTGAAGCTTCAGGAACCGTGAGTCTGCAGGAACTACCAGGAACAACTGCCATAGCACCAGCTTTCTTCATACGAATAAGGTACTGTGTCCGACCTTGAGGAATCGGGGTGAACCCTTTTCCTTTTCCGAAGGGTTGTCCTTTCTTCCTTCACACTTATAACGTTTGCTTCCCTTTGACAATATCTAAGTACTCCTGGCAATCTGGAATCGTAAACTGTTCTAACCTTGTGATCCTCGACAAAAGGATTCCTGTTCCATTTGACACTGGCGCAGGCCTTTTGACTTTTATCTACTTTTTAGAAAGTGTCCTCTGATTCGATTTGCCTTGACAAAAGTATTGCCTATGATTTTTGTCCCCTATTCCCTTGTTTTAATTCTTTGTGCTAAGTGTGTTTAACTTTGGGTATATTTCTTCCCGCGGGTACGCTTTATTTTTCATAAGATCGAACCGTCATTACTGTCAAAAAGTGATAGCGTTTTAACCCCCGGTAACTTCTTTATTTCAAAACACCGGTCCATCAACGTCTAATGTCCTTACCTCAAATTGACCTGAACAATAGGAATTGGTTATGTGTAGTATATTTTGAGTGTGGTTTTCTTTAATAGCAGTGAAGTGTTTTGTGAACAGATGGTTTAAAAATAAATGTACTTAGATTTTTTTAACCAGAAACCTTGAGTCGAGGGCGCTAGAGGGCCGACCAAGATGGCCGCTCCCCTGTGAGCTCCCGGCTACCTCCCGCATGAATCCTGTTTAATCGCGGCAATCCTGTGGCAAAACCTCTAAATCCGCAAGAAATACTCTATCCTAGCGCAGCACCTCACCCCTGCCGAAAATCCGGAGTGAATCGGACTGGACTTCCGTGAGAAATCCGCTGTGTAGTGCGGCCCGCACAACCACGAACTGCGTGGGGCCTGGAAACTCCAACCTGCCTGACCCAAATCCTTCGTAGACGGACAGGAGCCGCCCGCGGGACCTGCCGCGGTGGGACTCGCTCGGAACCGGGGCGCCGCCCTGCCGGCCCTGTGGAACGGCTTCACGGCTCAAAGCCAGCAGTAGGACAGTGGCGGAGCAAACTCCCTGCAGGTGAGGGGCAGGAGGCGCGCAGTGGCTCACAGAAGCGCGCAAAACAAGCAGAACGGCGAGACTACGCTTTGCCAACAAATTGGGGTCGTTCTGCGGCGCCCCCGCCATTTTGGCCCATAGCAACTCCCCGCTCGGCTGGGTCTCGGCCCCTCGCACGGCACAAAGCGGCTAAATCTGAACCCTCACCGCTGGCCTCATCCGCGCACGCATCGACTGAGCCTTTGCTACAACCGAAAATCGAACTCTCCGACACCGCAGCCAAGTTCAAGATGGGGAAGTCCCAGAAAAGACTCAATTTTGATGCAGGCCCAGCGCCTAAAACGCCCAGGCCGGAACACCGCCCACAATCCCCGAATAATCAATCGGAGGTAGAGCTGCAGCAACAAACGGACATTAGGGAAATCCTGATGGAAATAAAAGCTGGGATAGGCGGCCTGGACAGCAAGATAGACTCGCTCTCGTCCAAGGTGGACCTGTTGCAGCATCGGCTCGACAAACACAGCGACAGGCTCGACTCCGTCGAACAGAGAGTGTCAGATCTGGACGACGGCACATCAGCACTCACGTCCCGTGTCTCCACGCTTGAGGGCCAAATGAAAACCGTACTCGCCAAAAACGAGGACTTGGAAGGCAGCTCCAGACGAAATAACATCAGGATAGTCAGAGTCAGAGAAAGACAACTACCAGTCAGAATGGAAGAACACATCGAAAAACTATGCTCAGAGCTATTCGGTCCCGCAGTCCTGTCACAAATATTCATAGTGGAAAGAGCCCACAGAATCCCTGCAACAAGACCTGCTCCGGGAGCCCCTGCCCGCCCGATCATTGCCAAGCTCTTAAGCTACAAGGACAGGGACGCCATCCTTAGAATGGCAAGAGAAAAGGGCAAACTACACTTCGATGGGGACGACATCCAGTTTTACCCTGACTTTTCGCCGTCAGTCCAAGCCCAAAGGAGATTGTTCACTCATGTGAAACACAGACTACGCACCAACCAAATTACGTACTCGATGCTCTTCCCGGCGAGGCTTCGCATTCAACTGGAGTGAAACACCCATTTCTTCAACTCCCCAGAAGAAGCCACATTGTACCTCGACCGACAGGGATGTAAATCCGCAAACCAAATGCCCGGAGCCACAAACAGAGAAAGAGCGGTTAGAGTCCCGCCGTAATAAACAACCCGCGACACTGATCCAAAGCAAGAAGGTATCAAGCCATCAGGACAATCTTCGCAAACGGGAGGATGGGGACTAAGCCTCGGAAGGCTACCTGCGCCCCGTGCACAGCACGCCTTGTGTTCCAGTTGGGGGGGTTCCAAACGGACGAGTTGGGGGTTGTCCGTGCAAGGAAAATTGTTTTATTGTTGTTCGAAACGCGCACCATGCGCCATCGCCTAACCGCGGGCCTCATCCAGAGCCCCGCCACCGCCCCTCAGGAGCCCTCCTGCCTGACGCAGCTCCCATGCAATCCAGCCGTCCCAAGTGTCGGGACACCGCCTCCGGTATGTCTACAAACGGGTGCCATATAAAACATCACCGGTACATTCAAACTAGCAACCTGGAACATTAGAGGGGGCAACATCCCGGCCAAGACACGTAAGATCCTGCAATTACTCAGACGCCACAAGATTGAGGTGGCAATGATTCAGGAAACCCACCTTTTACCGCAAAACGAACACCTGTGGGCCCGCAGCTGGGGAGGCCATTGCTACTTCTCTTCATATTCATCCTATGCCAGGGGAGTCGCAATTCTTCTTCACACTTCGCTGGGGTTTCGCTTGATCCAAACAGAAAGAGATAACGAGGGAAGGGCTCTTCTGGTTCGGGGCATGGTGGAGGGAGAGGAGGTGGTTTTTGTCAACTCCTACGCCCCCAACACAGACGATGCAAACAACTTTGACTGGGTGTTGTCCCGCCTCACGCAAGTGCGAAACACTACCATAATCTGGGGAGGCGACTTGAATACTCATCTCGACCCACGGAAAGATAAATCACAGCTAACAACCGCGCACCCGTCCAAAGCCAGCCTACAAGTGCAGGAGATCTGCAAAGCATTAGACCTATCTGACATATGGAGGATCCAGAATTGGGAAGCCAGAGACTACACATACCACTCAAGTGTTCATAATAGGAACTCCCGCATCGATTATCTCCTAGTCTCCGCTCACAGCAACTGGCAATGGGGCACATTCCAAATACTCCCCATAACCTTCTCAGACCACGCCACGGCGATACTCGCTTGCCGACTTCCAGACTACGACCTCCCCAATGGCGCTTCATACCCAGATCTCTCGCCGATCCAACATTCGCCACCGTGCTAAGCGAGGAAATCAACACCTTTCTTGACATTAACCAAGGCACCGTCAACTCCGCCGGAGTGCTATGGGAATCTCTCAAATGCTATGTAAGAGGCGTCTGCCTAGCCAAAGAAAACGGAATCCTGAAACTTATCAGACGCGAGCTAGGGACCAGCAAAACACACCTGAAGGAAATGGAAAAGCAGCAAGCCGCTCACAACTCGGATCACATCAAGGCGATGTTGAAAAAAGAACTTCTGAACTTTAGAAACCTGGCTGAACGGGAGATTAAATTTCTGGGGCACAATCACAGAATTAGACAATACGGCGAAGGCCAGAAGCCTGGAGTCCTTCTTGCTCGTCTTCTAGCAGCAGACAGGAGGCCAACAAGGGTGGACATCTAAACAGAAGAATGTACCCTTGCTGCTATTTATTTTCATATTTTTTCTTCTTTAAAAATAATAAATTATTGTTTTTGAAAGGTTTCCGGATTGTGGAAATCCTAAGGTATGATCAGCCGCTATTCTTATATATCCATCCAAATAGTGAAATAGCTCTGTGTTTCAAGGGACAATATTACAGTGATGCTTCCAGTGTTTGAAAAATAAATAAAGGGTAACTAATATATTATAGGAAGAATACAAGACAATCACTTTCTACTTCCAAGGACATAAAATCATATATTTAAAGAAAACCGGAACACATAATCGGAAGTCAACAAGGTTATAATCTCAACCAAGGGTAGAACAAAATATAAGTACATCCACATGGTACATTGAAAAGACAACGTTTTTTTGGAGAGAGATTGCAGTGTACATAAGTGTTTTGACACAATTATATTCACAAAATAAAAACAAAGAAACACAAAGAACATTGGGTTTAAATTCATTTCTTTACACTAAAGTGACTAAATCATAAAGTAGAGTGCAAAATGGACATATACATGATACTGGTTCAATAAATAGACAATATCATTGCCCAAATTGTGGATACTGTTCAGTGATAGTCCCTTTTTGCAATTGTTAATTTCAAGCAATTAATGCTGCAGGGTCTTTGATACAAGATATCTTTTTTATCCTTGCCTACGTGAGGTTTGATGGTTGGAACCCAAATATAAGTTCCAAAGGATCAGGGATATATGTGTGTGATTTGATTCCCTGTCTTCGTCACCTTTCGGCGGTATTCTATTGCGATAGGTCCGCCTTCATCAGGGCTCCTAGTTGGGGACCCTGTGGAGAGTATATGGATATCGAGTCAGAGGGGTGGATGTGAGCAAGCCCACCAAACAACTTTTGGTAACCATGGACATTAAGTCCCTTTATACAAGTATACCGCAGGAGGAAGCGATCGAATGCATACGGACATGGCTAACCGCCGAGCTCCCAGCTGACCGGACCCCCACCAACTTTATCCTTGAACTAATGTCAATAGCACTACGGAAAAACTTTTTCACCTTTGACAATTTATTGTACCTACAGACAAAAGGTACTGCCATGGGCGCAGCTTTTGCTCCCAGCCTAGCAATCCTGTTCATGGCCAAATTCGAACAAGATTTTGTACTCTCCAACGTTAACATATGGCAGCCCCAGATTAGCCATTGGTACCGGTACATAGATGACGTGATTTTCATATGGACCGGTACCACCCCCCAACTAATGTCCTTCTGGGTCTGGCTCAACACATGCAATATTGACATTCAATTCACCATCGAGCATAGTGCTTCTGAAATCAAGTTCCTGGATCTGTCCATTCAACAAAAAAATGGTAAACTCACATGTAATCTGTATCGTAAACTTACATCTAGGAACACATTATTGCACTACTCCAGCAACCACCCTACACATGTCAAGGACAACCTCCCATATGGACAATATCTCCGAATACGTAGAAACTGCACAACACTTGAAGACTTTAATTACCATGCAGATAATTTGACCACCCGCCTAAAAGTAAGAGGTTACCCTAAATAACAACTTGAGCAAGCCAGGAAAAGGGCACGAAACAGTAACAGAGAAACCCTTCTCGAGTTACAACGCGATACCCAAGACACCCAAGAAGATCGCCTCACGTGTGTTGTTACCTTTGGAACCCACACATCACAAATAAAGAAGATCATCAGTAAACATTGGCACATAGCACGCCTCAACCTTCCAGAGGAACCAATTCCCAGATTTGCCTATAAAAGAGCAAAAAACATCAAGGAATACTTAGTACACTCCCAATTCCAGCCAAATAAGAATCCCACACGAACATTAAGACCAGTGCAGGGCCATCACCCATGTGGCAACTGCGTGGCTTGCCAATTTACAAAGAAAATGAGTAGTTTCCAAA
This sequence comes from Ambystoma mexicanum, assembly GCF_040938575.1. Taxonomy (NCBI): domain Eukaryota; kingdom Metazoa; phylum Chordata; class Amphibia; order Caudata; family Ambystomatidae; genus Ambystoma; species Ambystoma mexicanum. Next base: position 447,104,420 of record NC_090928.1, read on the forward strand.
TTGGACACCGCAAATGGATTTTGAGGGATCTCACTAACTGCAAAAGCCAGAATGTGATTTACTGTATCGAATGCCCCTGTGGACTTCGGTACATAGGTCAAACCACAAGAGCAGTCAATATCCGGATCTCGGAACACAGATCTAGAATCAGGTGTAAGAATCTTACATCACCCCTAGTTGAACACTACATGGAGGCAAACCACACACCAAACAATCTCTTCTGGGGGGTAGTTGAGAAAGTTAAGGGGAGCCCCGATATTCAACAAAGCCTCCTTAGGAAAGAGTCCAGGTGGATACATCGATTAAACACCTACCACCTTGGCCTCAATGAAATCTTTCAGCCAGTAATATAACAACTATGACGTATGTTTGTTTCAACGTCTCTGTCCATCACTATTGATTAGACCCTCCATATGCACACAAGCTTTAAGCAATAAACTGCGACAAACAAAGCGCTTGCTTTTATCTGTTCTTGTCATATATATATATTCAAAATACGCACGGAGTTACGCATTTCCCCTCTTTGCTCAGCCCACGACTTCACATGAGACCGACAGCAACACCTTCTCTAAACTGAGGCAGGCTGTAAACTGATACTATCCCCCAGCATGCTCGAGTGACTCGCTCTCGGGTCGCCATGACAGCGATCAACTACGCGGCTCAGCGCATGCGTGATCATCACGGCCCCGGCAATTTAGAGCAGGCAGTCACAGTCTGCACACACCCTCGAACCAGACGGGACGGGTGAGACGAGCCTCCAGCCTCTCCCTCTCCCAGCGGATGTTTTGCTGAGTCATGCAACAGTTCAGAAAAGCAATGCAGCGGGTAAGCGTGGAATGGGTTCTTTGTCCTTTTCCCTAGGCACGCTTTCACCTCGCATGCAGCTTCTAATACTCCATGCCACCGGCCCGCTTTCCACTCAAAACTCTTGTCGCAGCCCATTTATTCGGCACTTCGACCCACGTAACTGAGTTTAAACACTGAAGACCGGCCGCCACACTGCTTCTTGCAAACATCGCGTGCACACGACCTCGTGAATGCACATAGGCATCCAAACGCACAGTGCGCAGTTTTGGAGCACTTCTTTCACTATCCTGGTTTTGGATCCAAGCACCAATAGCTATAACATTTAAGCCACATTTTTGGTGCACAGAATTTTTAATCCACCATCCCAACACCCTCGAAACAAACGAGTTCTGGTCCTTAGTGCTGTCTTTCTTATACAGGCAACAGCCGCCAGCCCACAGTGAATAACTACGTTCCATAAAGCACCGACAGAGTTGAAAATTTATCCAAGCGGTGCAATTTCTTTACTATCAGGTAATCACTACTGGTAGAGTATTACTCACCACCTTTTAATACCTTTCTTATATGTAGCTACTTAGCAATTACCCATTAGTACTACATAACTTGGGAGCAAGACCCCCGATCTACAGCCTCTGTTCCCCTCTTTTCTATTATTTCCAAACCTTATGCAGGATATCACTAAGATGTGACTGTGACTTTATCTGAGAGCTCTCAGTGTTCACATGGACGTATGATCTTGTCGCCTGATTTTCTCCACCTGTGGCCTACACCCGAACCTCTGGGATCTGAAGCACCGGCAGGTAAGCCGGCCACCGGTGCCGAGAGTTTTAAAATATTTTTGTGCAGTGCCCTAAGTACAAGGGGCCACCGCTTGCTCACATCCACCCCTCTGACTCGATATCCATATACTCTCCACAGGGTCCCCAACTAGGAGCCCTGATGAAGGCGGACCTATCGCAATAGAATACCGCCAAAACGTGACGAAGACAGGGAATCAAATCACACACATATATCCCTGATCCTTTGGAACTTATATTTGGGTTCCAACCATCAAACCTCACGTTGGCAAGGATAAAAAAGATATCTTGTATCAAAGACCCTGCAGCATTAATTGCTTGAAATTAACAATTGCAAAAAGGGACTATCACTGAACAGTATCCACAATTTGGGCAATGATATTGTCTATTTATTGAACCAGTATCATGTATATGTCCATTTTGCACTCTACTTTATGATTTAGTCACTTTAGTGTAAAGAAATGAATTTAAACCCAATGTTCTTTGTGTTTCTTTGTTTTTATTTTGTGAATATAATTGTGTCAAAACACTTATGTACACTGTAATCTCTCTCCAAAAAAAGTTGTCTTTTCAATGTACCATGTGGATGTACTTATATTTTGTTCTACCCTTGGTTGAGATTATAACCTTGTTGACTTCCGATTATGTGTTCCGGTTTTCTTTAAATATATGATTTTTATGTCCTTGGAAGTAGAAAGTGATTGTCTTGTATTCTTCCTATAATATATTAGTTACCCTTTATTTATTTTTCAAACACTGGAAGCATCACTGTAATATTGTCCCTTGAAACACAGAGCTATTTCACTATTTGGATGGATATATAAGAATAGCGGCTGATCATACCTTAGGATTTCCACAATCCGGAAACCTTTCAAAAACAATAATTTATTATTTTTAAAGAAGAAAAAATATGAAAATAAATGGCTGCAAGGGTACATTCTTCTGTTTAGATGTTCTACTTTTGGCCTAGTACCCTTTCAAAATAGGCCTCCCCCCTACTGACCCCGTTTGGGGTTGTTTGCTATCACTCCACGGCAACCGTGTTGCTTAGGGCTTTTCCCCGATAGGACTCTAGTTAACCCTTTTTAACCTGAACTTGTCCATCTCCCTCTCTAATTTCTACACTCTCTCCCAGAGTTAACCCTATTTCGGGTGTTGGTCTACACGGGGATATTGGACGACAGACCCTACGTTTATCCGCCATCCAGAACAACCTGTGAGACATCCCTCTGTTGGGTATGGCTGAAAATGCTACATTAAGCTTTACTGACCAACAGATCCAGGACACCATAAGTGGTCCCTCATTTTTTGACCCCACAGGTGATAATCCCCCTTTAGGTGCCACAAATACAGGAGACAACATTCTACGCCTTAAAAAGAAGTGTTTCCGTACCGAACTCCACGCACACTTCCTAAGGGAATACCTAAGAAACAGCATTATCCCTAGTGGACTAATAGTGAGAAATACTCTGTGCCTCTTTTTAGATGACAAAGAATACGTAACCAACTTTAGCTATGTGGCAACAAAGTGTAGCCGGGACTTAATGGTGTTAACAATTACCACGGCCCAACGTATTGCTACCCAAATTCAAAAAGATTTAGATTTAGAGGAAACAACCTTCATAACCAACACAGCCATTACTAATGCCAAGAATCAGTTAACTGATCTTAACAAGCAGTTCTCAGACTTTAAAACTGCTACTCTCACCAGAAAAACCAAGAAACTCCAGAAAGACATTAAGGAATTTCAACTTGAAATCATCTACCCCTATATTGCTGATAATTACATCAACAGTTTAAACATAGGCCTGGCCCAAGGCACAGGCTCACGGACACAGAAAAATCGCCGGAAAGGAGCAACCTTCTCCGGTTCCAGCAGCGGGTCATCATCTGACGATCAATCTAGACAACCACTGCCACAGGGTCACCCGCTGCCTAACCCAGCCTTTCCCCCACCATCCTTTTATCCTTTTTTAGGGGGTGGTGGGTTTGGCAACCCCCAGTGGGGTTTTCCACAATGGGGCTTTCCACCACGAGGAGGTGGAAGAAACCAACGCCCCCGACGCCGACGACCGAGATACTGAACTCCAATACCGATTCAGAAACAATTCCTATATTCAATCTAGCCGACATACCACTTTCAACGGCAGAAACATCCGTCCTCAGCAAAGGTTTATCATTCGTACCAACAGGTCCCACTGACTGGTACGACTCCGAAATGGAGATTCGAACCTTCCTACGCAAAGTAAGGCTACGAACATTCTTTCACGAACACAACTTAGGTACGGAGGAAGATGAGAAAGACTCTGGGCTACATAATCCCTCTTCATTTACGCCCTCAGACAGCCAAATACCCACTGAAATCCTTACTTTTGAAAGATGCATCTTGAATGACTTACTGTAGTTTGCCAAACTACAAACCAAAACAACCAAGATCAAACACAACCTAAGTTTATCTGAAAAACAAGCGCTGATGTCGCTACAGACAAATAAAAACATTATCATTAAGCCTTCGGATAAAGGGGGCGGCCTGGTCATTATGACCATTGACCAATACAAAGATATGGTGCTGGCACTACTTAATGATACAGATAGTTATACTATCCTTCGCAAAGATCCAACACAAGAAATCTGCCAAGAGATCCTAGAAACCGTAAATTTCGCTTTACAGCGCGACTGGATCACCAAAAAAGAATCTGAATTCCTAATCAAACCACGAGGAAGAACCCCTTGTTTCTATGCGCTTCCAAAAATTCATAAGGACCCCACTAACCCACCAGGCCGCCCGATAGTCTCTGGCTGTGGCTCCATTCTTGAACCACTTTGTAAATTCATTGACTTCTTCCTACAACCCATCAGTACAAATACACTCACCTATCTTAGGTACACTACACATACTATTACCATATTTGAGGGCATGGATTTTGACCCCACCAAACAACTTTTGGTAACCATGGACATTAAGTCCCTTTATACAAGTATACCGCAGGAGGAAGCGATCGAATGCATACGGACATGGCTAACCGCCGAGCTCCCAGCTGACCGGACCCCCACCAACTTTATCCTTGAACTAATGTCAATAGCACTACGGAAAAACTTTTTCACCTTTGACAATTTATTGTACCTACAGACAAAAGGTACTGCCATGGGCGCAGCTTTTGCTCCCAGCCTACCAATCCTGTTCATGGCCAAATTCGAACAACATTTTGTACTCTCCAACGTTAACATATGGCAGCCCCAGATTAGCCATTGGTACCGGTACATAGATGACGTGATTTTCATATGGACCGGTACCACCCCCCAACTAATGTCCTTCTGGGCCTGGCTCAACACATGCAATATTGACATTCAATTCACCATCGAGCAAAGTGCTTCTGAAATCAAGTTCCTGGATCTGTCCATTCAACAAAAAAATGGTAAACTCACATGTAATCTGTATCGTAAACTTACATCTAGGAACACATTATTGCACTACTCCAGCAACCACCCTACACATGTCAAGGACAACCTCCCATATGGACAATATCTCCGAATACGTAGAAACTGCACAACACTTGAAGACTTTAATTACCATGCAGATAATTTGACCACCCGCCTAAAAGTAAGAGGTTACCCTAAATAACAACTTGAGCAAGCCAGGAAAAGGGCACGAAACAGTAACAGAGAAACCCTTCTCGAGTTACAACGCGATACCCAAGACACCCAAGAAGATCGCCTCACGTGTGTTGTTACCTTTGGAACCCACACATCACAAATAAAGAAGATCATCAGTAAACATTGGCACATAGCACGCCTCAACCTTCCAGAGGAACCAATTCCCAGATTTGCCTATAAAAGAGCAAAAAACATCAAGGAATACTTAGTACACTCCCAATTCCAGCCAAATAAGAATCCCACACGAACATTAAGACCACTGCAGGGCCATCACCCATGTGGCAACTGCGTGGCTTGCCAATTTACAAAGAAAATGAGTAGTTTCCAAATTGGACAACGCAAATGGATTTTGAGGGATCTCACTAACTGCAAAAGCCAGAATGTGATTTACTGTATCGAATGCCCCTGTGGACTTCGGTACATAGGTCAAACCACAAGAGCAGTCAATATCTGGATCTCGGAACACAGATCTAGAATCAGGTGTAAGAATCTTACATCACCCCTAGTTGAACACTACATGGAGGCAAACCACACACCAAACAATCTCTTCTGGTGGGTAGTTGAGAAAGTTAAGGGGAGCCCCGATATTCAACAAAGCCTCCTTAGGAAAGAGTCCAGGTGGATACATCGATTGAACACCTACCACCTTGGCCTCAATGAAATCTTTCAGCCAGTAATATAACAACTATGACGTATGTTTGTTTCAACGTCTCTGTCCATCACTATTGATTAGACCCTCCATATGCACACAAGCTTTAAGCAATAAACTGCGACAAACAAAGCGCTTGCTTTTATCTGTTCTTGTCATATATATATTAAAAATACGCACGGAGTTACGCATTTCCCCTCTTTGCTCAGCCCACGACTTCACATGAGACCGACAGCAACACCTTCTCTAAACTGAGGCAGGCTGTAAACTGATACTATCCCCCAGCATGCTCGAGTGACTCGCTCTCGGGTCGCCATGACAGCGATCAACTACGCGGCTCAGCGCATGCGTGATCATCACGGCCCCGGCAATTTAGAGCAGGCAGTCACAGTCTGCACACACCCTCGAACCAGACGGGACGGGTGAGACGAGCCTCCAGCCTCTCCCTCTCCCAGCGGATGTTTTGCTGAGTCATGCAACAGTTCAGAAAAGCAATGCAGCGGGTAAGCGTGGAATGGGTTCTTTGTCCTTTTCCCTAGGCACGCTTTCACCTCGCATGCAGCTTCTAATACTAATACGCAGCCCATTTATTCGGCACTTCGACCCACGTAACTGAGTTTAAACACTCAAGACCGGCCGCCGCACTGCTTCTTGCAAACATCGCGTGCACACGACCTCGTGAATGCACATAGGCATCCAAACGCACAGTGCGCAGTTTTGGAGCACTTCTTTCACTATCCTGGTTTTGGATCCAAGCACCAATAGCTATAACATTTAAGCCACATTTTTGGTGCACAGAATTTTTAATCCACCATCCCAACACCCTCGAAACAAACGAGTTCTGGTCCTTAGTTCTGTCTTTCTTATACAGGCAACAGCCGCCAGCCCACAGTGAATAACTACGTTCCATAAAGCACCGACAGAGTTGAAAATGTATCCAAGTGGTGCAATTTCTTTACTATCAGGTAATCACTACTGGTAGAGTATTACTCTCCACCTTTTAATACCTTTCTTATATGTAGCTACTTAGCAATTACCCATTAGTACTACATAACTTGGGAGCAAGACCCCCGATCTACAGCCTCTGTTCCCCTCTTTTCTATTATTTCCAAACCTTATGCAGGATATCACTAAGATGTGACTGTGACTTTATCTGAGAGCTCTCAGTGTTCACATGGACGTATGATCTTGTCGCCTGATTTTCTCCACCTGTGGCCTACACCCGAACCTCTGGGATCTGAAGCACCGGCAGGTAAGCCGGCCACCGGTGCCGAGAGTTTTAAAATATTTTTGTGCAGTGCCCTAAGTACAAGGGGCCACCGCTTGCTCACATCCACCCCTCTGACTCGATATTCATATACTCTCCACAGGGTCCCCAACTAGGAGCCCTGATGAAGGCGGACCTATCGCAATAGAATACCGCCGAAACGTGACGAAGACAGGGAATCAAATCACACACATATATCCCTGATCCTTTGGAACTTATATTTGGGTTCCAACCATCAAACCTCACGTTGGCAAGGATAAAAAAGATATCTTGTATCAAAGACCCTGCAGCATTAATTGCTTGAAATTAACAATTGCAAAAAGGGACTATCACTGAACAGTATCCACAATTTGGGCAATGATACTGTCTATTTATTGAACCAGTATCATGTATATGTCCATTTTGCACTCTACTTTATGATTTAGTCACTTTAGTGTAAAGAAATGAATTTAAACCCAATGTTCTTTGTGTTTCTTTGTTTTTATTTTGTGAATATAATTGTGTCAAAACACTTATGTACACTGTAATCTCTCTCCAAAAAAACGTTGTCTTTTCAATGTACCATGTGGATGTACTTATATTTTGTTCTACCCTTGGTTGAGATTATAACCTTGTTGACTTCCGATTATGTGTTCCGGTTTTCTTTAAATATATGATTTTTATGTCCTTGGAAGTAGAAAGTGATTGTCTTGTATTCTTCCTATAATATATTAGTTACCCTTTATTTATTTTTCAAACACTGGAAGCATCACTGTAATATTGTCCCTTGAAACACAGAGCTATTTCACTATTTGGATGGATATATAAGAATAGCGGCTGATCATACCTTAGGATTTCCACAATCCGGAAACGTTTCAAAAACAATAATTTATTATTTTTAAAGAAGAAAAAATATGAAAATAAATAGCATCAAGGGTACATTCTTCTGTTTAGATGTTCTACTTTTGGACTAGTACCCTTTCAAAAAAGGCCTCCCCCTGCTGACCCCGTTTGGGGTTGTTTGCTATCACAACAAGGGTGGACAGCATCCGGACACTGCAGGGAAATATGCTGCACAATGAAGAAGACATAGTCGAAGTATTCAGGGCATTCTACCAAGATCTATACAGCGTTGGTAGCCTGCCGGATCCCGATGCGATCCGGAGTTACCTCAACGACACAGAACTGTACGCGGTGGAAAGGGAACTCCATGAGCCGCTGAACGAGCCCATAACACTAGAAGAGATCCAAGAAGCCAAGATCCAAGAAGCCATTAAAAGTCTACCGCCATCCAAAGCCCCGGGGCCCGACGGGCTAACTGATGAGTTTTATAAACTGGAAAGGGAACTCCATGAGCCGCTGAACGAGCCCATAACACTAGAAGAGATCCAAGAAGCCAAGATCCAAGAAGCCATTAAAAGTCTACCGCCATCCAAAGCCCCGGGGCCCGACGGGCTAACTGATGAGTTTTATAAACACTTCGCCCCTCTCATTGCCCCTCTTCTGCTAAATGAGCGATCGAATCTGGCATTTTCCCACAGACATTAAGAGAAGCCAACGTAATACTACTACACAAAAAAGACAAGCCTCCCGAAGATTGTAATTCCTACCGCCCCATATCACTAATTAATCTGGACAACAAAATCCTGGCCAAGATCCTCGCTAATAGGCTTCTCCCGCTAATTCCTGCACTGGTACTCGCTGACCAGGCGGGATTCGTACCTGGCCGAAACACTACATTCGGGATACGTAGAATGTTCGGGGTTCTGACAGCACTCGACCCCGAACAGCAGGCAGTGGCGATGCTACTGGATGCCGACAGTTTATCAAGCTGGTCTCGCTCCTCTTTAATAAGCCCCTATCAGCAATCACTCTCGGGTCGACTCGCTCGGCACATATCGACCTCCAGCGCGGCACTAGGCAGGGATGCCCACTATCCGCCATGATATTCGCCCTTGTGATGGAGCCCTTAGCAGCGGGCCTAAGGGAACGCCAAATCCAGAGAGGGCTTAAAATAGGACCTCACCGGATAATAATATCCCTCTATGCCGACGATATAGTCCTGTTCATGCAAAACCCCAGCGAAAACCTTAACCCGATTATGCAAGAAATAATTAAGTTTGGGCTGGTATCAGGGTTGAAAATCAATCAATCTAAATCAATCATTTTTCCCCTGAACACAAAGACCAAAATAGTTCAAGACGATTTGAACTTCCATTGGGAGAACGCCCACGTCCGATACCTAGGAATCAAAGTCTCCCTGAACCACCACGACATATTCAAAGACAATTACGAAAGCACACTGAAATCATTAAGAGATAAGGTGAACAGGTGGAAGTCTTTACCACTTACCCTCTGGGGAAGAGCCTCACTGGTGAAAATGGTAATCCTACCCAAACTCCTGTACCTTTTCGCCAACATCCCCATCCTGCTGTCCCGGCGCTTCCTGGGTAATCTGAGAAGCCTAGTTCTGGACCTCATGTGGTCGGGCAAACCCGCAAGGGTGGCATACTCATCCCTCGTACTTCCCGTCACTAAGGGTGGCCTAGCTCTACCCGATTTGGAACAGTACTACTGGGCAGCACAAGCCCAGTTTCTCAGCCACTGGTATGAGCCCCAATTCGTGAGACCGCACGTACAGGTCGAACGGGCACTAGCCTCACCCAACTTGCTAAGGGCCGTGGTTATCAGCGAACAGGCTGTGCCACACACGATGCTGAACATAGTGCAATCCACTTACACAATTACACAATATGGCGGAAAATGGCCCAAAAGTACAAGATTCAGCTTAGATACTCTCCTCTTCTACCCGCGAAATTCATTCCCGGGATCCCACTCACCGCCGAGAAAGTGTATTTGATCTGGGCGGACAAGTGCAAAATAAATACACTTGGCGACCTCTTCATTCAAGACACCTTCATAACACCCCAGCAGGCGAAGGAGAGGGGTAGCACCTCCTCCCTTGATATCTTTTTGTTCTTCAGAGTGCGGTACACCCTGCAGGCCCTCATCCCATCATTCCCACAACAACCTCCCACCTGGCAGCTGCTGCACAGAGCCATTCAGGCACAAGGGGAAGGCAAACTGGTCTCATCTATCTACAAATCCCTGCTCATGGACACTCTTCCTTCGAACCCCAAAACGAAGGCAAGATGGGAAACTATGCTTCAAACCCCCATTCTAGATGATGACTGAAACTTACAACAGACTCAAAGTGGCACTCAACTCCCGCTTCAAACAAATCCACTTTAACTTTCTGCACCAAACCTATTATACCCCTAAAAAGAGAAACAGACATCACCCTGGGTCAAATGCATCTTGCGAACGATGCGGGTCCCCGGATGCTGACTTCCTGCACCCAGCGTGGAGCTGCCCAACAGTGTCTAAAGTCTGGCCAGATGTGCTCGATGAAACTGACGCAATAACTGGCGAGAGGGTGGAGCACTCCCCACTAGTGGCACTCCTTGGCCTAACGAGAGCCCTGGCCTTACACGTTAGAAAACTGGCAAGCATGCTATTGGTTCTGGCACGTAGAGGTGTGGCCATGGCGTGGGGACGTGGCACCCCCCCCCCCACTCTTGCGAACTGGAGGAGAGACATTACATACTGCCAAGAAACAGAATCAGAATTTATAAAGACATTGCCTCACCGCGCAAGACCCCCAGATATTTGGGGCCCGTACATCTCGCACCTCCTCTCCAGCGCAGCACCAACCGAGATATCTGATCAGCCACCACAGACTTCACCTGCGTAAATTCAAATGCGATAACTGCTTGTTATGTGATGGGACTGCCGGAGAGTGGGGGGGCAGGCGTGGGGGGGGGGCAACGGCGGCATGTTAGTAGCCCACTGTTTGGGCTTGTTGGTACACATGTTTACTAAAATGCAAAAATAAAGAAAATAAAGTTTTTAAAAAAAACAGAAACCTTGAGTCAGTGTTTGTTTGAGTCACAGTAATTATAGTCCTTTGTGTAATCTCTGCTACTGCTCATTTGCTCTTGTGATAAGTCTGGCTGCTCAGCCATTGCTACCACTTTTACTGTGTAGTACAGGCTTGTACCAAAGGTGAAATTGTACTACCACTTGTAGTCTTAATTGTATGCAGTGGTACCTAAGGGCACTGCATATGATTCTGCCTAACATGTTCTTAAAAGGGGTCCCCAGACACATGATGCAAGAGAGTGTGCAGTGATTAGGAAGACGCATTGACACCTGCAAGTGAAGGGCATGGAGAGGTTGCACCCCTGAAAAGGGAATGGACGTGGATGGCACTGGTTTGTAGTGCGCACTAGAAATCATTTCAGTCTAATAGACACATCAGTGATATTTATCAGGGTGCCAGGTGAAGAGGTGGGCACTAGACAGAGAATGAGGGCACCAGGAAAGCTTCAGAGAAGTGAGATGAAAGAGGCAAAGAAAAAAAGAGGGTTGCAGGTGAGGCGGTTGGGAAATAAAACGATTCTGAGAGAAAGGGAAAGAAATAAAGTGACATGCAGAAAGACTAAGTAAGACAGATTAACTCAAAGAGAAAATGTGAAATAATGAAAGCAGAAACTAAAGAAGGACAGATAAGGAAGGGAGGAGTAAGAAAACAAGCAAGAAAGATAAATTAAGAACATTATACATTAGGAATTATATGGAACCCAACAAAGTAAAAAATGCTGCTGGCATTCCCTGGGCAACTCATGTTGCAAACAGCCCTGAGACAGATATGTGGACCAGGGTAAGTGATCACGTGATGGCCCAGCCAGACCTGGAAGTGTGCATTTCATAAGGCACAAGGAGAGCGGGTTACACAGGTGTTCGGTGCAAAGTTAGTAATGCTGAGCGCTGTAAAGGTGCAGGTGACAAAATCTGTTTAAGCACAGAGTACTGGCATGTCAAAGCACTTTAGCCTGCGCCCCCGACCCACAATAAAGACTCAGATGGTCCTTTAAAGAAGGCTTTCCCACTTTGTAGTGAGCAGCACTTGCTAATTTTGCAAGATGCATGCAAACACTTCACACAAAGCCTGGGCACAGCAGGCAAGGAGTCAGAAACCCTGCCAGGCCCAATGATTGCACGGCCAGTAACAGCGTGCTTGTCTTTTGGGACTGCCGTCGTGCAGAGGCCACAGAAAGCACTGCTCAATACAGATTTGTTATTTTCATTTTGGTCGCATGTGTTATAACCCCTGTACACGTATGCACCGCCACGGATCAAAATGACACTCCAGACCCTGTTATTCAAGGAGAATGGGAGCAAGTGCCCCCTCTGCTCATGTGTACTCTGCGCCTATGCTTCAGATGCTGCCAAAAGTTGGGCAATTACATTAACTATGCACTACAGCCTTTCCAAATATTCTGTTTGTGTCTTTTCCATAATTGTACTGTGCTAATGGGTGCATCTCTACTTTGATTAACAATGTATCTCTTTGGTGTCCTGTGTGAGAAACCTGAGGGTGTTCTCACTTTTACTCTCCCGGGACCCTCTGCTCAGGTGGCCAGGGAAGGGCTGTCGCTTTTGGATCCCAACCCTGGGGGTGGACAAGCAACGGAGGATCACTTGAGTGGAGGGTCCTTGGGGACTGCGAGGAGAATGCCCTTAGGCAAGACACAGTATTCCCTAGGTCATGGTAACGGCCTACCCCACCTTCCCTCTAAATTTATGGTATATTGTCAACCTTATATCCTCCTCCAGAGTTACGAAATGGGAGGTCCAGAGCAGAACAGGAGGAAACACTATTTACTCCCTATCTCAGAAACTACTTCAGAAATAAGAGAAAAGAGAAGCAATCACACAGAACATAAACATCCGATCGGAGGTCCCAATTCACTAGTTCCCATCAACTCCCACAAAATTCTAAGAAAGAGAAGGAAACATATAATGGCAAGACATGGTATCCCCCCTCCCTAATATAGACTCGCCCTTCCTTCTCAAAGCCTTCATGGGCTATGTCCACTCATGCTCTATCTTTCCCTGTAAATGCCCAACAAGTACTGAGAAGAGGAAGAGGCAACTAGGAGCAATGCACAATTACTATTACAAACACCACTATAGTACTAAGACGAAAAAGAGAGGGATACGAACATGCAGTACTGAAGGTCAGGCATGTCCCATTAATTGGCCTCATTCTAGTCACGTAAATCAAGTCAACAACACACACCGGAAGCCCCTTAAAAGGGCTCAGGTGTATAAAAGGAGAGGCAACCATGTGCAGGGAGAAGGAGAACTGCAGAGTTAGAGCGAGACTGGGAAGTCTGAAGACCGGCAACGATGGCGGAGGACCTACAGGACCCGGATCGAGCGGGTTGCAGTCCGCGTTCTTTGCCTGGAACTGGGAAGTCGGTGTGTATGAGGACGTGCCTGGCGAGCGAGCAGAGCATATGCGGTCTGCTTCCCGACTTCGGAAGAGGTGAACAGGAGCAGCAGGAACCGTCGCTTGAGAGATGCAAAGAGACGGTGAGTGTCGGAGGACACAGGAAGACCGGAGCGCTCCCATGGGACTGCAGGCAAGTAACAGTCCATAAGCACAAGTGAATGAGAACAATATTGAATAATTAACTGAATGGAAAGGGCCATCTGAGTGAAAGCACATCATATTGAATACCGAACGCACATTTGGAAGTTAAACCGACAAAGTAAATGTCAAATTGTATATCAGTAACATAGTGAACAGAACTAAAGCATGTAGCAAATTGAACAAACACTTAAGTATTTGAACTACAAATGTGAGGAAGATTTATGAACTTGTGGCAGAACAAAGACTGATGCAGAAAAGGGTTGCACTAGCCAAAAAGAAAGCCAAGTGTGGAAAAACCCAAAGTCCAAAGCAGAAGAGCCTGTGCGGGGGACTAATTGATAAAGTAAGCCAAACCTTTTGTTTGCTGATATTGAATATTGAGCAGATGAGATTTGAAATCTTGGGGAAGGGAACCGTGAGAATCAACGGAACTGAGAATTGTTGTCTTGGGGAAGGTACCTTCAAGATCTTCTTTTTGTGTGAACTGTACCATACTCGACGTGGGGAAGGAAACCTAAAGCCCCTGTTAAACATTGATGAGACAAACCGCTATTGGAACTGAATTGATCCTGAAAGAGAATTCCCAAGAAGAACTTAAGCTGAGAGCAGCTGAGACTTTACTCTTGAACACTATTTTCTGGTTAAGAAGTGTTATGGAGAATTCTCTTCTAAGGCTAATTTCCCTTACCTATAGAGTCCCCAGCAGATTTGTTGGATTTGAAGGGTTTATTTTTTTCTCCTGCTAAGAGTGAGACTCTTTTTCCCACTCTTAGACATGTTGCTGATGTGTGTTTTAGGCTATTTTATGTGCTTATGTTCTATGGGGTTTTTCTCACCCTCATAGGTATCATCTTTTTACATGTGTGTTACACAGCACCCTCAGTGCAGTAACACAGGGGTGTCATAGTGACCCCCAAACATAGACTCCATACCCTGGGACTACTGTCTCCCAGCACATGTAAAGTCCCCATTGACTTTACTAGTCAATTATTTTTATTTATTTATATATTTATAATGCGCCGGAAGCCCGCAGGCATCAGGGCGCGACAAAGACACAAGGACGGAAAGGTGACAGGACAGAACAATAAGGAAGAGAGGAACCAGGCTCTACATGAGCGCAGAGTAGTAAGGGGTTTCTTATTTGAAAAGCGTGGTTTTCAACTGTTTTCTAAAAGATATCAAATTGCTTTCGAGCCGAAGGTTCCGAGGTAGCTCATTCCAGTGGGAGATGGCCTTGCTGGGAAATGCTCTGCCTAGACCTGTGTATTTGGCTCTGGGGTGACTTGGCTTAAGCAGTCCTTGTTTAGCGGATCTTAAGCTTTGTCCTGGCTCATACCAATTGAATTCTTTCTTCAGGTATGCTGGGGCCGTTCCATTAAGGCAACGGTGAACCAGTGTCGGGGATTTGAAAATGATATGTTCAGTCACGTACAGTCAGTGGAGGTCTTTTCTGTCTTTAGTAATGTGTTCGCGTTTGGACTTTCGCGCGATGGACCGGACGGCATTATTCTAGACGATTTGGCATTGCTTTAAGCAACTACTGTTGGCACCCAGAAGTAAGGCATTTCCGTAGTCCAATCGTGACAAGATGGTGGCTCTAGCCAGTGTGGCACTGTTTTTGGTGTTAAGTAAGGGTCTGATGCGACAGAGGAGCCTCTGATAGTATTGACAGTTCAGTTGTAAGTAAGAGGTTTGTGCTTCGGCTCCTAATGAAGATTGCAGGTAAATGCCGAGTGTTTTGACTTTGTTAGATACTGTGATGGAGGAGTCTTTTATACGGAATGAGGAGTAGTCGGGGCCTACGTTTTTTTAGGGCTTTTGTGGAGCCAAATGTCATGAGCTCTGTTTTAGAGCTATTTAAGCACATCCAGTGTGGTTTCATCCAGTTTTCTATTGTGTTATAAATGGCTGTTAATCTGTTGTTGTCAGAAGTGTGGTTACCACACAGTTCCAAAATGACCTGTGTGTCATCTGCAAAGTTGGTAAAAAAGATCCCAAGCTGTGTGAGAAGGGTGCAGAGACAACGAATGTACAGATTAAAAAGCAATGGAGGGAAACTGTCTCCCTGTGGAACACCGCAGTCCACTGTGCTAGAATTGGTGGAATGACCTCCCCAAGTGATTTTAGAGTTCCTATCCTCTAAAAAGGACGATACCCAATCAATAGCTTCCTTGGAGCAATTTCCAGCTGTGTCCAGGGCCTCTCGGAGCTTGCATTGATCTAATAAATCAAAAGCTTCCGAGAGGTCCAAAAGAACCAGCAGGCCTGCCTTACCTTTGTCAAGGATGCCTAGCATTTTGGTTTGTAAATCCAACAATGCTGATTTGGTACTATGTGCGCTTCTGAAATCTGATTGTTGTGGATGCAGGAGGCAGTGCTTGTCTGCATATTCTTGTAGCTGTTTTGTGGCAATTATATCAAGGATTTTCAGCAAGAAATTACAGTTAGTGATAGGCCTGAGATTTGTCGTGTCCTGTTGGTTTAAACCAGGTTTTTTTACCAATGGAGTGTCTGTGACTGTTTTTATTTCAACAGGGACTTTCCTATCCCTGAAAGAGGCATTTGTCATGCGACATAAAAGGGGGGCGAAAATGTCTGCGTTATTTAGAATGAATTTGGGGGGTAGGATATTTTCGGAGCAAGAAGTGCAGTTCATGGATGAAAGCGTATCCAGCATATCTTCTACCGAAACGGGCGAGAAATAAAATTTGGGAATATTAAGTTCTGGATTCCCCTCACTAGTTTGGTGCAAGGTTAATGTTTCTATTAACATACAGTTAATTATATTATCTCTGGCTTTTTTGATTTTTTTGGACAACGCTGTTTGGACGTGTTCGCAGTCTGCCAAGGTTGGTTGGAAAGGTGGTGAAAGAAGAGTCAGAGGCTTTTCAATGGATTTTAAGATTTGGAACAGTTTGCCTGTTGAGTTTGAGGCGCTAGTGATTTGGTCATTGTAGAAGTTCTTTTTGACATTTTTTCCAATTTTCTTTATTGGACTTGGAAGGGGTTTTATGCCATTCTCTCTCCAATTTTCTTTTTTCAGTTTTGAGTGTGGCAAGTTCGGTCGTGTACCAACTCTGGTGGTTTGGGTTTGGCCGGACTTGTTTGTTTTTAAGTGGAGCTTGCTTGTCTAGAAGTTCCTGGAAATGGTTACCGAATATAGAGGTGATGAGTTCACAGGGGGTCATCATCAGTGGTTTTATCCATGATGTGTGCAATAGCTTCTCTTAAGGTTTCTGGTGTGATTTTCTTTAAATTCCTACTTTAGGGAGAGTTGTCAAAGTAGTTGGTTTTGAAATTTAAAGACAGTGTGGCTTCGATTTTATAGTGATCTTCACTGTCCGTTCTACATTGTTGGTAATAATCCAATCGAGTTGGTTCCCAGAATGGATGGTAGGGCCTTTGTTAGCTATAGAATAGTTGATGTTTTGTAAATTCTTTTCGAGTCTTAAAGCGTCCTTGTCGCTAGGGTTTCCTCGCCATTTGTTGTGATCTCCTAGAAGGACCATTCCCGTGTTGGATCCTTTAGGTTGTTAAGAATGTGGCAAAGTTCGTCATTGAACTCTGATATTAGTGATGGGGGCCTATAGTTGGTGATGAGGTTAATACAATGGTTATGGGAGGGCGTGAGTTTGAGGTGAAGGACCTCGCACCCGAAGCATTGGATTTTGGTAGTGAATAATTTTAAGCTCTGTTTGGCTATTATGGCGACCCCTCCTCCCTTACCTGTCTCTCTATTTTCTTTTTTTAACCAACTTTATTTATTCAAACACCACCATTTTCAAATATTATGTTGGCCAAAAGTTCAATTAATTTACCACATAGCATTTGCTAAGGCCACATCTTAGCCATTGGTGTTACAGTTTTTAGGTGTAGATCTAAACATTAGTTAAACTGTGACTACTATCATCAACAACCTTTCCCTTTCCCCCTCACCCCTCCCGGTTCCCTGGTGGCACGGATCAGTCCATCTGATTACCGACAGGTTTGCGACGTTCCAGCTAGTTAACTCCTGTGTGGAAGCAGAGTTCCGAACTTGATCTATCCACATTCAGTGTTGGAACGCTCTTAACAGGTTTGGCCTAACAAGATATGCTTCTCTTTCTCTAACGTAGTCAAAAAAGGGGTCCCATACTGCCCGAAATTTGAGGTACTTGCTGTCTTTCAGGGCCCCTACCTTTTCCATGGCCATTACGTTCCATGTTTTCACCCACCAGCATGCTGTCATTGGGCCATCTGGGTTTTTCCAAGCTTGTGCCAGAGTCATCTTAGCAGCCATTAACAGGTGGGTGATAAGTGTTGCGTTGTTCCCTGTTGCTGCGTATACATCTTCGACCGTAGTGCCCAGGAGTATGACTTTTGGCGGTGCTGGCAGTTGTTTTCCTGTGATTTCCTTTATGTGGCCCAGAACATCCTTCCAATACATGGCCGCTTTGGGACAGGTCACCCTTACCTCCACATTTCCTCCAACATGTGGGTGGATAATTAGGGTTCATTTATGCAATCTTAGGCGGGTCAGGTACCATCTAAAGCATATCTTGTGTGCAGTCTCTCTAATGGCTGTGCGTCTAGAGGATTTCTGTGTTCTCCTCCATATTTGGGACCATTCCTCTTCGGAGATGGGGTCGCCTATGTCTTTCGCCCAGTTGTCCATGTATGGGAATGAGTCACTGTCTTGTGCACTGTCCAACAACTTGTATATTTTTGAGATCGCTCCTGCTTTGTCCCCTTCATGTAGAGTTAGCTCCAGGCCTATCGGTACTCTAGTAGCTGCTTTCTTGATTTCCTTGTGTGTTATCCAATGCCGGATCTGAATGTAGGTATATCTATCTATCTCTCCCACCCCAAATTTCTGTTTGCATTCTTCGAACTGCAGAGGGTTTCCATCCTGAAAGAAGTCCTTCAAGTATAATGTTTTGTTCCTGTCCCCAGTTCTTGCAGAAGTTGGGCCGTTTGCCTGGTGAGAAGTTTTGATTATGTGTAATTGGGGTAAAAGGGCCCACTCCCGGGGTGATATTCTGTTTTCTCAGTGCTCGGTCCCAGCCTTTCAGTGTGATCTTGGTTGCTTCGAGCAGCCGACCCTCAGCTTCCCTATCGCACACCCGCAACCCATGTAAAATTCCCAGTGGGATTGTGGTTACACCTTGTTCGATTCCCACCCATCTTTTGGACCCGTCTGTTCCTTCCCATGCTAGCATTGGTGCTATTTGTGCAGCCAGGGCATATCTTTCCACATCCGGGACCCCCAGGCCCCCCAGGCACGGGGGCCTGGTCAGAATTCTACAATGTATTCTAGGTTTCCTTTTGTGCCATATGAAGGAAGTCAGGTCACCTTGTAGTGCTCTATTGGGAGCGAGTTTACGGCATATAGCAGGCGTGGCAGTGGGGTCATTTTCAGTGCCGCTATGCGTGCGAACCAAGATAACTCCTGGGTGTCCCACCTATGCAGATCCTCCCTTAGTTCAATGGGGTTATATTTGCTCCATAGAGGTTTTTGTGACTTTTTGTTAGCTGGATCCCCAGGTAGTCTATTGAGTCCCTTTCCCAGGCTAGCGGATATCTTAATGTCAGGACTTCAGCTACCTCCTCCCTCTCTGTGATATTCAGCGCCTTAGATTTGATATAGTTTATGGTGAATCCCGATATCTGAGCAAATTCTTTTTTTTGTTTTAAAACATTTTTTTTAATTAACATTTAACAAAGGGGCGTGGCTAACTAGCCATGAAATAGGACGTGTCTCCGTGCGCCGCTCCAGCCGATCCGACAGTGATGCTTTTAACTATGCTTTAAATTGACCCGGGTGTTCCAGAAATGAAGGGTTGAGCGTCGGAACTAATGCACTGCAATATGCTTTCAGGACGAGAGCATTGAGCCCGGCAATCAGAAGAAAATTGAAACTATATTGGGTGGCCGTGTGGAAACGTTGTCGCCAAGATGGTCGGACAACAAAGGGATTGTCCCTGCAGCCTTGGAGGAGACCGAGGGAAGCTGAGCTGCAGGGCAGAGCAGGAGCGGTGAGCCGCTGCAGAACACGCAAAGCCTCGCCTTTGTGGCTTGCCACTGTTGCTTTCATGCGGCTGTAGTGAGGCGGAGCTCCGGAGCCTGAGCGGAGGAGCCGATCGAAATAATGGCATCAGTTGCCGTGTAATAAAGGCGGGCGGCTGGTGCCTGCGCGGCTCCCTGCCGCTCGCGAAGGCTACAGTTGCAAGCACGGGCTGCGAGCGGCGGCGAGGGCTGTGGGTGTAAAGCCGGCCGCGAGCGGCTCATGGACAATTGCAGTGGAGCCCCGGCTGCCCGTGGTACGAAATAAATGAGCATGAAGTACCCGCGAGTGTGAGGCGAATGGGTGCTGAAGGCATGCTGGGCATAAACAAAAGATGTTAACGAACCGCAAGAGATAATAACAAACGTCCTTGGTGTGCAGTGGAACACAAAGCTCTAACTTGCATGCAGACCTATTGCAATGTTAGTTGGGTGCTGTGTCCCTATGGGAAGCTGAGACACTTTGCACCTGGTGTGCGCCGGACGCCAGTTCTTCGTTGTAAGGGAGCCTAGGAACCATATCACCACAGAGGGCGGGGAGAGCACCTATATCCGGCATGATGAGACATGTAGTGCACCCAGGCACTGCCAAGTAAAGCAGATATTCGGGTGTGCTGCCATTACTGTAGCGAGAACAGTCCATGTGCTGGCGCCTCCTGGATATTTGCCGGATGCTATGATAGTTAGAAGACAGGTGGCAGGCACTGAAGCGCACAGACAGCATTGAACATATCTACTGGCGCATAGAAGGAGGAGCACCCAGCGATACAAGAAAATAAGCAAAGCGGGACAGACCACAGCAGCCAGGAGAGATATGTGGGAGGATGCGACCCACTCGAGGGTTTTGGGGAAGTAGCCAAGCCTGCATGATACAGAGGGGACCGCAACGGGAATAAGCAGTGGCGTGAAGAACACAAGGAGCCCAAGAGATTGGCGGTCATGCTGGTGGTACAAAACAAAAGTGTCTCCAGGAAGCAGTGAGTTAATTAGAAACGTGGGAGGACGCAGCCCACCCGAAGACACAGCTTCACAAATACAAACTTATACAGGGGCTCCTCAAGGAGAACTGCCCTGGGCCCGAAGTGACACACTGGTGTTACACCACGACAGAGAGGCAGGATTGATACGCCACAGACCAAGTAACCTCAGACATATAACAGAGATTGCAAGATGGCGGGGCGAGGAACCGTTAGTAAGAGCAAAAACAAACAATCCACGATGGAAGCATTTGCCAAGACGCAGCAGTCTCCTGCGGCAACAACGCACAGTGGCGCGACAACGCACAGCGGCGCGACAGCACCGGCGGAGAGCACCACAGCGACTGAAAAACACCAGATACTAGCGGCTACAACGGTGCTGAGAGACTCGTGGGGGATAGCGATGGCGGACCTGCGAGCTTCCTTGGAGGCTACAATAGATGCAGTAGGCATAGAAGTCACCCTACTGCGACAAGATGTCAGAATGCTGGCAGAGGGAACGAGCAGCCTGGAAAGTGTGGTGAAAACCAACACAGACACTGGCACCAGCAATACAAAAGAGGTGCATATACTGAAGCAACAGGTGGCCAACCTGGAGAACCGTGCCGAGGAAGCGCGCGAAAGAACAATATCCGCGTGGTCGGACTGCCGGCGGGGGAGGAAGGCCAAGACCCTACAGACTATGTGGAGAACTTGATCTTGCAAGAAATTGGAGCTGACAAACTCTTGCAGGGATTCACAGTGGAGCGAGCACATAGAGCCCTCATGAGGAAACCAAAGCCTGGGACCCCTCCTCATGCGATAATTGCCAAGATACTGAACTATAAAGATCGCAAGAAGATTTTGGAGTATTTTCGCAAAGGGGGAACGATCGAAAGGGCCTAGAGGACCATCACGGCGTATCCTGACTACACAATGTTGGCCCAGAGGCAGCGGTACAGCTATGTGGCAATCAAGAGGAGGTTACGCATGGCCGGAATCAAATACATGCTCCTGTACCCCGCGAAACTGAAAGTGTTGCACAAAAGTAGAATGTTCTTCTTTGACACCCCAGAGGAAGCAGCGGCATGGCTGGATCTATAGGGTTGCCCGGAACGAGATGCGGAGAAGGCCCATGAGGAGCACGATAAGTGATTGGGATATTATATGCAGATTGAAATGATGCAGAGCAGGTACCCCATTAGAGACTATGATAGTGATAAGATAAAGGGGTACGATCGAGTAATGCTGATATTTGGCAGGTTGTCTGTGATTTTGTTGAACTTAAAGGACTGGAATATAGAAGATTGAATATATAAGTAAATTAAGTAGCAATGTGTGGTGAATTAAAATCAAACAGGAGCGGCAGGACAAAGGCACCCTACCCCCTGAATAGTAGTAGTAGTCGCAGGATAGCCATTAGGGCGACCTCACCCTGTTGAGCTTCGAGTAAAGGCTATTTCCAGAAAGAGCTAGATGCGGGGGTGCCTGAGATCCAGGGATGGAGCTGGGCAACAGTTTTGGGGGGGGGTGATGTTGGGGATGGCAAGGGAGGTGGGAGGGGGGCACTGGGGAGTTGGGTGTGTTTTTGGTTAAGGGGAGTACAAGCCTATATAGACTGAGATGGAAGTGGGATCTGGACTGCACCGATGGGAGGGAAAGGGGAACTCTAATGAGCCATGGGGGACCTTAAAATAATTACGTGGAATGTCAGGGGACTTAATAGTTAACTAAAGAGGAACAAGGTTATGTTGTACCTGCGCAGACAAAAGATAGACGTTGCAGGAGACTCACCTGACACGGGAAAAGATGGAGATGGTTGTGAAGAAATGGAAAGGGGTTGTGGTGGGCTCGACATATTCTACTTATGCTAGAGGAGTGCTCATCTGGGTGGCGCTGCATGCCCTGTTTCAACTGTTGCAGGAAAAGGCGGAAACGGATGGGAGGATGGGCATACTGAGGGGATTGGTGGAGAATAGGGAGATAAGCATTGTAAATGCATACGCCCCCAATCAAAATAAGGCAGCATATTTCAGAACTCTGTGTACTAACCTTAGCATGTGTATGGGGAGGGCGGTGATCTGGGGTGGGGATTTTAACTGTGTATTAAACCCCAGGGTGGATAGATCAGATGGAAAGATTGATAGACCCGCCCCAGCGGCTAAAGTAAGCAGCCACTACTATATGACTTTGGTCTAGCAGATGTGTGGAGAACGAGACACCCCCAAGAAAGGCAATACTCGCACTATTCCGCCCCGCAGCAGTTACATACGAGGCTGGACTATGTCTTTGCTACGTCAGAGGTAATATGATATGATATGATATGGCATTTGTAACGCGCCTATACACAAGTGTTTCAAGGCGCGACGAGGCAGGGAGGGGGGGAACAAGGGGAGGACAGACAACGATCCTACTAGGCCAGGTGTCATTCAGATCGCGCAAGTACACGGGTAGGGGGAAGGGAGAAGTGCAAGGGGAAGGGGAGGGGGGGAAGTGCAGTACAAGAAAAGGGCCAGCTGGTGGCAAGTGCAGGGTAAGTGCAGACAAGTGCTGGGAAGGGGGGGCTGTAGGGATACAGAGACAGTCCCGCAGTGCAGGGGTTGCCAGGGAGGCAGTGCAAGTGGAGAGTGGCTGGGCCCAGGGCCGAGGTAGGTGAGAGTGGCCCAGTTGCAGATTCAGTGCAGTTTCAGTGAAGAATTAGCAGGGGAGAGGGAGAGAGAAAGCAGAAGCAAAGAGGAAGGTTTTCAGGTGCTTCTGGAACCGGAGATGGTTCTCCTAAAATTTCAGGGAGGCAGGAAGGCTGTTCCAGAGAGAGGCCCCTGCCGCGGAGAGAGATCTACCACCAGCTTGTTGCTTCGAGAAGCGGCTGACCCTGAGGGAGTTGGAGACGGATGAGCGAAGGGCTCGGGAAGGAAGATATTTAGGAAGAGAGAGTTGAAGGTATTTAGGCCCCAGGCCCCAGAAGGCCTTGTGGACAATGCAGAGGGTTTTGAACTTTATCCTTGCAGCCACTGGGAGCCAGTGTACAGATTTCAGTCCTGGAGAGATACGGTCCCTGGGCTTGAGGCCAAGGACAAGTCTCGCAGTTCTGTTCTGGATGAGTTGCAGAGGGCGGAGAGTGGAGGCAGGCAGATTAAGATAGAGGCTGTTACAGTAGTCCAGCTTTGAGAGAACCAGGGCTCGGGAGACAGTGAGCTTCTGGGGGAAGGAGAGGAAGGGAAGAATACCTCTGAGGAGGTGCAGCTGGTAGTGTGACTTCTTAGAGACGTCAGATATATGAGGAGAGAAGGAGAGTGTGGAGTCGAAGATGACCCCGAGGTTTTTTGCCTTGCAGGTAGGAGCAGGAAGAGGGCCAAGAGAGGCCGGCCAGAGAGCTGCAGGGAAGGAGGGAGTGGGTGTGCCGATGAGTAGAATCTCAGTCTTACTGCATTAAGGCAGAGGTCATTGGCGGCACACCATTCCTGGATAGCAGACATACAGTCAGAGATGAGGGAAGGAGAGGAGGCCGCCGAGGGTAGCCTGAAAATGAGCTGGGTATCGTCCGCATAGCACTGAAAGTTGGGGCAGAGAGCGGCGATGCGGTGGGCAAGGAGTGCCAGATACTGGTTGAACAGCCAGGGAGAGAGATTGGATCCCTGGGGGACACCACAGGTGGAGAAAAAGATGTCAGAGAGGAAGGACCCCAGTTGGACCTGGGAGGGACGATTGGAGAGGAAAGATGTCAGCCACGCCAGAGCCTGACCAGTGATACCCAGGTTATCACGGAGACGGTTGAGTAGGATGGCATGGTTGACAGTGTCAAAGGCAGAAGAGAGATAGAGCAGAATGAGAACACACGGAGTGTTGGAGTCGAGGTTCAAGAGCAAGTCCTCACGGATGTTCAGGAGAGCAGTTTCCGTGCTTCTGGCAGCTCTGAAGCCAGATTGATGGTCATGAAGACTACCAACAGATTCAGCATGGAGGTTAAGCTGGGAGATGGCCAGTTTCTCCAGGAGCATGCCCAGGAAGGGAGTGATGGAGATTGGGCGATAGCCGGGCAGGAGGGGTCAGAAGAGGGTTTCCTAAGAAGAGGGTGCTTAAGGGGGGATGGGAAGACTCCAGAGGCGAAGGAGTGGTTGCAAAAGTCAGCCAGGGCAGGAGCCAGGGAGTCAATGTGGTCCTTGATAGTTTTGGAAGAACATGGGTGAACCTGTTTAGACAAGACTTTCATAGATCGGACTTGTCTGGAAACCTCGTCAGCAGAAAAAAGGGGAAAGGCAGAGAAGGAGGGAGGAGGGGTGGCTGCAGAAGGGCAAGAGGAAGAGCCGGGAAAAGAGGGAGGGAGGTGATCGGAGGAGAGTGAGGACAGGATGTCCTGAGTTTTAGAGATGAAGTGAGAGGCTAGTGCAGTGCAGAGGGCCTGGGAGGGGACAGGAGAGGTAGAGACTGCAGCAGGGTTGGCAAGCTCCTTGCAGATTTTAAAGAGTTCGGCCGAGTTGTTAGATGCCGCAGAGATGCGGGCTTGGATAAGGGCTCTCTTCTTGGTGAGAACGGAGAGACGGTATTGCCTTTGGAGCAGGCGGCAGGCCAGTTTGTCAGAGGATGAACATGAAGCACGCCATTTCCTCTCTGCCACCCTGCACTTGCGTTTTAGGGTGACGAGATCCGAGTCATACCAGGAGTTACATTTGGCTTTGGGCTTCAGGCGGATTCTCATGACGGGGGCAAGGATATCAAGAGTATCAGATATAGCAGAGTGGAGCATGGAGAGGGCTGTGTCAGGGTGGGAGTCAGCCGAAGGGGGAAGGGAGGGCGAGAAGGTGTCAGCGAAAGCCTCAACTGACACGCGCTTCATGGGTCGGATGACCGAGAAGGTGGGTGGCAGTGATGAGGGTGGCTTTGCCTGTTGGGTAGGGAGGGTGAGGTGGGAGGATAGGAGAAAGTGATCACTCCAGGAGAGAGTAGTGGAGAGAGGGACGGAGAGGGGAAGGTCAGAAGAGATCAGAGCATCAAGAGTGTGCCCTGCAGAATGGGTAGGCCCAGACGGGAGAATAGAGAGTGAGAGAGAGTCGCAGAGGTCACGAAAGAGTCCCGTGGGGGGACAGGAGGCATCCAAGTGGATGTTGAAGTCACCAAGAATGAGGAGTTGAGTGGTTGAGGACAGGAGTGAGGAGGAGAGGTCAGCCCACTCAGAGAGGAAGGAGGAGATTTGACCAGGTGGCCGATAGATAGTAGCCACGGTAAGGGAATGGCTAGGAGAGAGAGAGAGAGTCGGCAGACAAGACACTCAAAAGAGGAGTAGGTCTGCGTAGGAGTGACAGTGGCAGGAATCCACTCAGGGAAGATAAGGGCCACACCCCCCCCTGCACGGTTGGGCCTGGGCACGGAGAGGATCTTGTAACCGTCAGGTAGGAGTGTGTCAAAGCTGGTGTCAGAGCTGGCCGTGAACCATGTCTCAGTGAGACTGAGGACGGCAAGGTCCAGTTCCTCAAGAAGGTGACAGATATCGGAGGAATGCTTGATTGCAGAGCGAGAGTTAAGAGTGGCAATGTGGAGAAGGTTGCCATCCTTGAAGGACTTCCGGGGAGGGGTACAGATCAGAGGTACGCCCTGCGGAGGTGTAGAAGTGGGAGGTGAAGAAGGAGCACGAGAGGGGGCAGGGAGGGAGGGTAGAGGCAAGGTAGCCGAGGACAGAGGAGGAGGGACAGCAGGAGAGGAAAGGAAGTTGATGAGGCGTGGGAAGCGTCTATCAAAGAGGTGAAGGTTGGTCTGAGGGCCTTGGACCAAGACGGTCCCATTAGCGTAGACATTAATGATGGCCTTAGAGGAGTGGAAGGAGGCCAAGAGGACATCCCAACGGGTGCCGCCATTAATGGGAGAAGAGGAGAAAGGAGAGAGCACAGAGACCATATGAAGGGTCCATAGGTCAGGCGAAGGCACGAAAAAGAGGATGTCGGTGAGAGTTTCCTTGGAGCAGGCACTAGTGTAGGTGTCAGCGATAGGGAGGCCTGGGTTGGAGACCAGGATGTCCTTTTTTAAACTTTTTCCTACCAGATTTAGTGAGGAGAGCAGGATAGTAAATAGAGAAGCAGTTAGAGAAGATAGGCGAGATAGAGAGCACCATGGAGTAGGAGGGAGTGGGGAGGGGGAGACAGACGATACGAGAGCACGCAGGCAGGAAGTGAGCGGCAAGCCCAAGTTTACCACATTTCAGAACAGTAAAAAGCGTATTAGGTACAGAGGCCACCTAAGTTTGAGAATCCTGCGAGGGGAGAAAAACACTATTTTACCACATTTCAGAACAGTAAAAAGCGTGTTGGGTACAGAGGCCACCTAAGTTTGAGAATCCTGCGAGGGGAGAAAAACCCTATTTTACCACAACTGTGGAACACAGTGGGGTGAAGACACCAAGCGAATGAAGTGACCAGGTGTAGGTGGGGTGGGCCGGGAGAGGTGGAGAAGCCAAGTACTGGCGCCTGGCGTCCCCTCCGGACACCTGCAGACACAAGGGAGCCGCAGCAGTAGGAGCCGCCCTTTGCCTGAGGGGCCCTTAGCCGTGGGGGCTGCCGGGCAGTGGGGCTGCCAAGGAGGGTCAGTAGATAAGGGGGGGTGGGTGGGCAGGGAGGCGGGCTGGAGGAGGGAAGCAGGAAGAGGCTGCAAGGGGAGGGGGGAGGGAGAAAAACACACACACAACGCGCTCGGAGCGCGAAAACAGTCAGAACACAAATGGAAAAAAAAAGGAAAACTCCCTACTGTCCCAGATGGACCGGCAGGATTACTATCCTGAAACTGGGCTGCCCGGCGAGCTGCTCTCACCCCTGGAACTGCACAAATAACAGAGATTACTCAGGCAGAATATAAAGCGAGGGTCCTCTCGGACCACTCGCCCCTGGTTCTCGGATGGCAATATTGCCCTCTGAGAGCAAGGATTCCAACATGGCGCCTCCGGGCAGAGGCACTTAAGGATCCCTCTTTCAGGGAAGATATAAGGGAGGAGATTATAAACTACTTTGAGATGAACACGGGTAGCGTAGACTCGGCGAGCACATTATGGGAAGCCTTCAAGGTGGTGATGCGAGGCGTAGCCATAGCAAAATCTAAATGCCTGCAAGGTGGGATCTTGGCTGACCTACAAGAAACAGAAAGGGAACTGGAAAAGGCACTGAAGGGAGGTGGGGAAACGGAGAGAGACATGGAGCTGATACTTAAACTGCAGCAGAAATGTGCAGAGCAATGGGAAGACTGTGCAACCTCAACTATAAAAAAATATATAGAGACAGCATGCGGGAGGGTGTAAAACAGGAAGGCTTTTGACATGGTTATACAAGAGCGAAACCCCCAGACCCACAATCAGAACGATAACGAGGGAAGATGGTAGTGTAGCTGACACCCAAGAGGGAGTTAATCAGGAGTTTGCAGATTATTATAGGTTACTATATGGGGATGAGGAGGGAAGTAGTGATGGGGAGATAACAAACACTGGAGGACATAGGACTGCCTACGATAGGTGCTGAGGAAAGAGAGGAGCTGGATATACCAATTAATTTGGAGGAGTTAGAAGAAGTGGTGAGGCAGCTGCCTACTAGTAAGACTCTGGGGGCGGACGGGTTCCCAAGTGAATTTTATAAAGTATATAGGGAGGAAGTGCTCCCCCCCCCACCCAATGTCAGAAATGTTAAATGAAGCGTTTGAGGTGGGACAGCTGCCAGAGTCACTTAGAGAAGCAAACATAATACTGCTTCCCAAACCCACAAGCCTGGGCATAGCTGTGGCTCCTACAGACCTTTGTCGATGTTGAACCAAGACAGCAAGATATTGACGGCTGTCTTGGCGAACAGACTGCAGAGAGTTATTGACAAACAAATACACCCCGACCAGACGGGCTATGTCCCGAATAGAAATATAACTCATAATCATAGACGACTCCAACGGGTTGTTGAATGGGGGAGCAAGAACGAGGGCGAAATGGCAATTGTGTCCTTGGGCGCGGTAAAGGCTTTCGATTCGGTCAAGTGGCCATGGCTGCTGGCGGCCCTGGCGGGCTATGAAATGGGGCCTGGATACATAAGGTGGGCGAAGATGCTATATAGTGAACCGCTGGCCAGGGTCAGAACAGGATCAGTGATATCCGAAAGATGGCAACTTAGTAGGGGCACCAGACAGGGGTGCCCATGGTCCCCAATGCTCTATATACTAGCCCTGGAGCCCCTAGCAATATACCTTAGACAACAATACGATACTATAGATATCGAGGTGGGAGGAGAACGACACTTGATCTCCTTATATGCGGATGACTTGCTGCTGTACTTGAGGCACCCAGAGGAAAATCTCCAGTACATCCTGGAAGTGATGGAGAGATATGCGGGGCTGTCTGGTATAGCAGTGAATCCTCAAAAATCTAGTATTTTCCCGTTAGGCATTTACAAGGGAATCCCTGTGGGACGGTTACCGGTGTTACAAATACCATGGGCGGTTAGTACTTTCCGGTATCTTGGGATAGATGTGTACCACACGGTGGAAGCAGAGCACAGGCAAAATACCGAGGTAGCCATTGAGAAAATCGAGAAGTGTATGAAATTCTGGGTGAAGTTGCGCCTAGCAATGATGGGACGAGGGGCAATGCTTAAGATTGTGGTCGTACCTAGGATTCTGCATTATTTTGGGAATATTCCATACCTGATACCCAATAAGTTTTTCACTAAACTGAACAGTATGTGTAGGGATTTCCTGTGGCATGGTACCCGGAATAGGGTGGCACTATGGAAGCTGCAGAACTTTTATGAAAAAGGAGGGATAAAACTGCCTAATTATGAGGTCTATTACATAGCGAGCCAACTGCAATACATTGCCAAATGGCTCTCGGATGAAGTGACCCCCGAATCCAGGTTGTTTGGATATGATTGTGCCCTATTTTATTTAAGAGAGATGATCTGGCTGCCCAAGATAGAAATGGAAGAGCGCCCTAAAATGATGATGCTTGGGTGGAAGATGTGGCGCCGGGCATGCCGGATGATGGAGAACCCATTCCCATGCTCCCCGCAGGTACCCCCAGTTGCACTGGCAGGGGGAGATAAGCAGCTGAGGATGATAATCAGAAACCACTGGGAATCGGTGGGGTTAGTAACAATGGGAGATATCTGGCGAGAGGGGACTATCATAGATTTTGAAGTGCTGGGGGAGGAAACGGGGTTACACACGGGACAGTATATCACATATCACAGAATGGTGCAGAGAATTAGGAGGACATGGCCCGAAACGGTACTGGAAGAAGAACCAGATGCTATTATAGATACAATATATGACATAACAGAGAGGGGGCATGAGATCTCTAGACTGTACGAGATGATGATGTCTAAGGTTGGGAAGGAAGTAACACAATTAAAACTAGATTGGGAAGCGGAAGTAGGAGCCCCAATATAGGATGGGATGTGGGAACGTGCCCTGGGGTACCACCAGAAGGTGTCAAGGAATGCGAGACTAAAACAGATACAACTATATATTACGCACATGGCATATATGACACCCCAGAGGATATCTAGGTTTGAAAATGCTGGACGACAAGCATGTCCCAAATGTGACGAAGAAAACGCTGGTATGGTACACATGTTTTGGTCATGCCCAGTAATTGAGCGTTTCTGGGGTGAAGTAGCACAGAAACTAGCGGAAAAGGGGGTCACAATTATTATAGATACAGCCTGGGCCTGCTTGCTGGGGGGGTTCCCCAGATCGCAGAAACTTAAGCATGTTAGTAAATTGAAAGATTTAGCATATGTACTCGCAAAAAGGATTGCCATGGGTTGGAAGACATGTCACAGGCCACGGGTGGAGGTGTGGTGGAAAGAGTTGCAGAAATGGGCAGAGGCAGAAACCATGGTATGGCAAGAGGCGAGCAATGTAGGGGGAGAGGAGGAGGCGGGAACCCTGATAGCATGGAAATCATTGATAGCGGAATTATTTGGAACAATACAAGATCTGACGGAATCCACGGAAAGTGAGACCCCACCACGCGAGGCAGATACAGAGTGCGTGGAATAAATAGGCTTGTAAGGGGGGGGTGGGATAAGGGGAGCAGTGACCGAAAGTAAGCAATGAACATTTGAGCTGTTGATATATGCACTGCGTGTTTGGTTTGTATTGTTTTTTGTTTGAAAAAACCAATAAAATTGTTTAAAAAAAAAACATTTAACAAACAATACAAACCAAACTTTCAGTGTGTACAATAACATGTTCATTTTACATTGTTCAATCGCGCTCACTGCTTCCCTTTTCCCAACCCCATTTCGAGCCTACTTCCGCTGAAGTTTTATTCTGCATCCTGTGATGGGGGGGGTTTCCTATCTGTGAGGCCCGTTGAGTCTGGCACTGACTCAAATAGTTCCGCTATCAGTAGTTTCCAGGCCATCAGGGTCTCAGTTTCCTCCTCCCCTCCAGCATTGCTGGCTTCCTGCCACACCATGGTTTCCGCCCCCGCCCTTTCTGCCGGTCTGTAACGCTCACCTGGTATCTACGGGGACGTCACTCAGCCTGTTCTGACCTCTTACGACCTCGAACCCTTCCCTGGAGTCTACTCGACTGGAGACTGGGCCTGAAACACAGGATTGGTAGAGTTTAGCTGTCATGATGCCTACCCCCGGGGACCCAGACCAAGTCCAGCAACCCCGGAAGCAGGCATCAAGTTATCCTAAGCAAGCCCAACAACCCCTGCTAGGGGCTATTTGGGTCCAGTCCTGGCGCCTATGGCGCCAGGCTCATAAATTAAAACTTACCTGATGCAGACCATGCTGCAAACTTGCCTGATGCAGACCATGCTGCAAGAGCTCCAAGCCAAAGGAGGCTTGGAAGGGACTACTTTACTTAGGGACTCTATTTTTACTTGGGCGGGGCTGGGGAGGAATACTTACCTGGGACTAATTTGGAGGCTATTTAAAGCACGCCCGAAGAGCAGCACACGCTTCGCGTTATTCTGCATCCAGCAGCGTAACGCTCACCGTGCCTGCAAGTCTGCATCCAGCCTTCTGCCACGCCCGCCTCGAGTTTGGAGCTCCTAGAAAAAGGGAGAAAGAAGAAGAAAAGGTTAGAACAAGAGCAATACCTTTGATCCTTACCTGAATTCCCGATCCATCGCGCCTTCCAGCTGGAAGAAAAGTAATTTTATGCGCCTCGCCTGCTGCAGCGCCGCCCTGAACTCACCGGCCTTTGCAGCATCTTCACATTCCACCGCATCCTCCTGCATGTTCCCGCCGCACTCCGGCACCTAAGGAGAAGACAAGAACAGCAAGGTGAGCCAAGGGAATACACAGAGGAATATTAGTTACCCCCCATAGACTTACCTGATTTTACCACCGGGGGTACTATTCCTCTTCACGGGTCGGCGCAGCTTCCACTGCATCTTCGCCGAACCCCGGCCCCTAAGGGGAAACAAAAGGACAGCAAGGTGAAACAAAGGGACTAACAAGGGGAACTCTCCTCACCACAATAAACTTACCTGATTTTACCGCCAGAGGTATTATTCCCCGAGACTTCATACTTTCTCTCAGCGCCTGAATAAGGGAGAAAGCAACAGGTTACATATTGATATTATTTTATCGAACTGTGTTGCAAAATACAAATCCTTACCAGAATACTACCGGTTGCCACAAGGAACTCTTCATTAGGGTCAAGCTGCAACCTGCAAGGAATCGGACAAGAGTGAAAGTCAGGCATTTGAACTCTTACGAACTTTATACTTACGGCGTCTTGCTGGGAATCTCGGAGTCAATATTGTTCTGGAACTCACCAATTCCTTCGAGCCAGTGAAGCAACTGGTTATCAAAGCGCCCCTGCGCTCAAAGCAGGATGGAGAGCTCATCTTTTCAAACCATCAGGTGAGACTATAAGAGGGGACATCAAAGGTGATCTCTGGGGAGAACAGCGGGGTGGGGGATTTACGCTCAACTCCACGGGTGGTTAATTCCCTTTCTCCATTTGCAGAAGAATATTCCTACGGGCCAAGCAAACAAAGCTAGGTGGGCCAGTCCAGTCCATCATCTTGGCCCTACGCGTCACATTGGTGAAGACCGCAGCTATCCAGTTCCGATCGACACCTCTGTGGGAGCCAGGTGAGCGTAACATTAACTCCCTATTGTCTTTGTGTGCTTGAACCCCTTCTTCCCCGGGGTCCAACCCTTCCCTTTGATCCACAGCTCACCTTGTTTTATTGGAAAGTGTGCTCTCCATCCTGCTTTCAGCGCAGGGGCGCGTTGATTGATGCGGGCTCGTTGCTGCCTAGTTACTTCACTGGCAAGAGTCCGACAGGTAAGTATAATGAGTCTTTTGAACAGTTATCGAACTTCGTTCCTTTCCTTCCTTAGATGATGGGCGGCATCCGGGGATGGCGACGTGCTGCTGAGATGAGTAGCGCGGAAGGTGAGTGAGAGCGCGATGCGCGATGCAACCCTTTCGTATTTGTATTGAACAGAGTTCTTTTTCTGTGTCTTTTAGGTGCTGCGACGTTTTCAGCGTGGATGCCGGTTATGAAGAAGAAATGCGATGAGTAAGCGCGGTATGCGGCGCCTCTAGATGTTTCCATGCTAACCTGGAGTGTCTTTTCCCTCTTGCAGATGGATGAGAAGTTCCAGAGACAGAGTTCCCCCAGAGCGGCTGGGATTCAGGTAAGCGTTTGAAGCTTGTACAGTCTTTAAAAATAAGGGAAGATTTGCTGAATGCTTACTAATGCCTTTTTTCTGTTCTTTTCCCTTTTCCTTCGGAAGCTGCGTGCCGGGATGGGAATGGCACAGCCAAAGATGCCCGCAGAACAGAAGGAGCGATGAATGATGGGCAGAAGCGCCGCAAGGTAAGGCTGTTCCTAACGGTGTTCTTGTTCTGGCAGGAGCTGAGCGCAGAAGGAAGATGCAGGCCTACTTGAGACCGATCCGAACACGGTGAGTGTCACACTGCAGGTGCAGAAAACACAAAGCATGTTTCTCAGCCTGGGCATGGCTTAAATAGTCTCTGGGTATCCCAGGTGTCTCTGGGCTGAACCACACCCAAAAGACTAGACTGCACATGCAGTTCTGGGAACCGAAAAAATGTGGGGGCATCCACCTTGTCCCCATCAATGCACTACAAGTCCAATCCCAAGACATCGTGGAGGGCTGGGGACATGAGGGGCAGGAATCATGACAAGGTCTTTCCACCATACCTCTATTCGAGGTTTGTGGCATGTCTTCCACCCCATAGCAATTCTCCTCTTCGCAAGCGCATACGCCAGATCTTTCAATTTACTTACATGCCTGAGTTTTTTCGGCCTAGGGAACCCCCACAACAGACAGGCCCACACAATATCCACCACAATCTTGATAACCCTTTTCTGCCAGTTTATGTGCGACCTTGCCCCAGAAGCGCCCAATGACCGGGCATGCCCAGAACATATGCACCATGCCCGCATTCTCCTCATCACATCTAGGGCATGCCTGCTGTCCTGCATTTTTTAACTTGGCTATCCTCTGGGGTGTCAGGTACGCCCTATGCGTGATATACAACTGCATCTGCTTAAGTCTTGCGTTCCTAGACACCTTCTTGTGATACCCTTGGACTCGTTCCCCCATCCCATCTTCCATCGGGGTACCCACTTCCTCCTCCCAGTCTAGTCTCAGTTGTGCCACCTCCTTTCCTACCTTGGACATCATCATCTCATATATCCTAGATATCTCGTGCCCCCCCCTCCGCTATATCGTATATGATGTCCACAGTAGCGTCTGGTTCTTCCTCCAGCACTAATTCGGACCACATCCTCGTGATCTTCCGCACCAGTCTATGGTACATAATATACTGGCCAGTGTGTAGTCCAGTTTCCGCTCCCAGCTCCCCGAAGTCTATTATAGAGCCCTCCCGCCAGATGTCCCCCATTGTCACTACTCCAGCCAGCTCCCAGTGGTTCCTGATTAACAACCTTAGCTGCTCTTCCCCACCCGCCAGTGCCACCAGCGGTATCTGAGGGGAGCACGGGTCTGGGTTCCCCATCAGCTGGCAAGCCCTCTGCCATATTTTCCATCCCAATAACATCATCTTGGGGCACCCCTCCGTTACATCCTGGGGCAAGCATATGATCTCTTTCAGGTAAAATGGGACACAATCTAGTCTAAACAGCCTGGTTTCTAGGGTCACATCCTCTGAAAGCCATTTGGCTACATATTGTAGCTGACTGGCAACATAGTAGACTTCATAATTAGGCAATTTTATACCTCCTTTCTCGTAAGTGTTCTGTAGTTTCCACAGGGCAACACTGTTCCGTGTCCCATGCCACAGGAAGTCTCTACATATGCTGGCCAATCTACTAAAGAACTTCTTTGGTATCATAAACGGAATATTCCCAAAGTAGTGCAGGAGTCTAGGCAGGACCACCATTTTTAACATTGCACTACGTCCAATCATTGCTAAGGGCAGTTTTACCCAGAACCGCATGCAGTTCTCTATTTTGGTGATGGCTACTTCTGTGTTGCACTTATGTTCCTCCTCAAATGTGTGATATATATCTATCCCTAGGTAGCGAAACGTGCTAGCTGCCCATGGTACTTGTAACACCGGTAGTTGTTTCAGTGGGATCCCTTTGTATCCACCCAATGGGAACATGCTGGACTTATGAGGATTCACCACTATTCCGGACATTCTTGCATATCTCTCCATCACCTCCAAAACATATTGGAGGTTTTCCTCTGGGTATCGCAAATACAATAGCATATCATCTGCGTATAGTGAGATCAGGTGTCGTTCCCCACCCACCAGAATGCCTACCATGTCATATTGTTGCCTTAGGTAGATCGTTAGGGGTTCCAGGGCCAATATGTAGAGCATTGGGGACCATGGACAGCCCTTTCTGGTTCCTCTACTCAGCTTCCACCTTTCCGATACCACTGACCCTGTTTTAACCCTGGCCAGCGGCTCACTGTATAACATTCTAGCCCACTGTAGGTACCCCAGACCCATCCCATAGCCAGCCAGGGACGCCAACAACCATGACCATTTAACCGAGTCGAAGGCTTTTACTGCGTCTAGCGACACAATTGCCAATTCGTCCTCACTGTCGTTTCCGTATTCAATGACTCTATGAAGCCTTCTAATATTATTGGATATGTTTCTATTGGGGACGTATCCCGTCTGGTCCCGGTGTATCAGCTTGCTTATTACTCTCCTTAATCTGATTGCCAAGACGGCGGTCAATATTTTACTGTCCTGATTAAAAATCGACAGAGGTCTATAAGAACTGCAGCTGTGCCCTGGCTTATTTGGTTTGGGAAGTGGTATTATGATCGCTTCTCTGAGTGACTCCCGCAATCTGCCCAGCTCATACGCCTCATTCAACATGTCTAACAAAGGGGGGAGCACCTCATCTTTAAACGTTTTATAAAACTCACTTGGGAGTCCGTCTGCCCCCAGGGTCTTACAAGTTGACATCTGTCTCACCACCTCCTCTAGATCTTCCAAAGTAATCGATGCATCCATCTCTTCTCTTTCTTCTGCACTGATCTGTGGCAACCCTATGTGTTCCAGCGTTTCTGTTATCATTGCACGATTATCCTCCCCTACATCCCCATACAGCCGCCCATAGTAGTTTGTAAACTCTTGGTTTATTCCCTCTTGGGTATCCACCACCTTACCGTCTTCCCTCGTTATTGATCTAATCAGGGGTCTGGGGGTCTCGCTTTTATACAACCATGCCAAAATCCTTCCCGGCTTATCTGCTCCAGCAGTCTGCCTCTCTATGTATTTTTTGTAGTTGAGATTACACAGTCTGTCCCAGCACAGTGCGCTCCTTTGCTGCAGTTTTAGTATCAAGTCACTATCTAGGTTGGTGCCATTTTCTCCTCTAAGTGCTCTCTCCAGTTCACCTTCAGCTTCCTGTAGGTCCGCCAATACCCCTCCTTGCAATCCTTTGGATTTTGCTATAGCCACTCCCCTTATCACAACTTTAAAGGCCTCCCACAACGTACCCGCTGAGTCTACACTGCCCGCGTTCGTCTCAAAGTAGCTAATTATTTCATCTTGCATGTCTTCTCTAAAGAGGGGGTCTCTGAGCGCCTCTGCCCTGAGGCGCCATGTCGGGATCCTTGCCCTCGGGGGACGACATTGCCATCCAAGGATCAGAGGCAAGTGGTCCGACAGGACCCTCGCCTTATATTCAACCTGCGTGATCTCTGTCAATATTTCTGGAATGACGAAAACATAGTCCAGCCTCGTATGTAGTTGTTGCGGGGCAGAATAATGAGAGTATCGTTTTGCGTGAGGGTGACGCACCCTCCATGCATCTCCTAACCCAAAATCACAAAATCATTCAGCAGCGTCTGTAGCGCTTTGGCCGGTGGGGCAGGTCTATCCAATTTCCCATCTGACCTATCTTCTTTAGGGTTTAGAACACAATTAAAGTCCCCCCCCAAATCACTGCACTCCCCACACACATGCTAAGATAGTTACACAGCGATTTAAAATATGTTGCAGTGTTTTGGTTCGGGGCATACGTATTTATTATACTTATTTCCCTGTTTTCTACCAATCCCCTCACCACGGTCATCCTCCCGTCCGTCTCTACCAGGGTCTGTAACAGCTGAAACGGGATGTGCGGCGCCACCCAGATGAGTACTCCTCTGGCATAAGCCGAATACGACGAACCTACCACCGTTCCCTTCCATTTCCTCCTAACCATCTCCATCTTGTCTCGGGTCAGGTGCGTCTCTTGCAACAGGGCAATATCTATCTTCTGCCTCCGTAGGTATAGCATAACCTTATTTCTCTTCAGTTAACTGTTGAGACCCCTGACATTCCAGGTGACTATTTTAAGGTCCCCCATAGTTCCTCTGTATCCCTCTTCCCCCCCCCCCACCCATGCAGTCTAGCTCCAGTTTCTCAGCTCTTCTATATAGGCTTGTACCCCAACTCAAACATCCTCTAACTATAAACTCAACATCCCCCCCACCTCCCTCCCGCCCGCTTCCCTAATTTCCCCAAAAAACACCCATCCCAACTGTTACCCAAGCTCCATACCTGGATCTCGGGCACCCCCGCATCTAGCCCTTTCTGGCAAAAGCCTGTACTCACGGCTCAGCAGGGTAAAGTCGAAAGGCTGCCATGCTACTAATTCTTGGGGGTAGTTAGTTGCCCTCTTGTCGCCCCTGTTTATTCCAAGTTTGCTACGCCTAGGCTATCGTGCTCATTTACAATTTATATTCACTATATTCCAGTCCAACATGGTCATAGAGTCCAAAGGCTACACATTGCCAACCAAATGTCTCAAAGCGTCATACTAGGACTCCCCTCCCGCTTATCCCTTAGTGTACATGATATAGGCTCCTAACTTGTCGCGTCCCTGGTGCTCCTGTTCTTCGCCTCGCTCCGGACAGCCCTGCAAATCCAGCCACGACGCTGCTTCCTCTGGAGTGTCAAAAAATAGCGCCCTGCCATTGTGCAAAACTTTTAGCTTCGCAGGGTACAATAGCAAGTACTTGAAACCAGCCATGCGCAGCCTTCTCTTGACCGCCACGTAGCTATACCGCTGCCTTTGCACCAGCATAGTGTAGTCAGGGTATGCCGTGATCTTGAAGGAAGCTCTGTCTATCGTTCCACCTTTACGGAAATACTCCAGCATCTTCTCTCTGTCCTTATAGTTCTGAATTTTCACAATTATCGGTTGCGGTGGAGCTCCCGGTCGTGGTTTCCTCATCGGGGCTCGATGCACCCGCTCAACCGTGAACCCTTGTGAAAGCTTATCTGCTCCAATTTCTTGCAGGATCATGTTTTCTACATAGTCCGTGGGGTCTTGGCCTTCTTCTCCCTCCTGCAGGCCGACCACCCGGATGTTGTTCCGTCTCGCCCTTCCTTATGCTTCCTTCACTCGGTTTTCAAGGTTAGCAACCTGCTGTTTGAGTACATGGACCTCTTTCGCATTGGTCGTGCTTACATCCGTATTGGTCTTCACAGCGCTTTCTAGGCCGCTAGTCCTTTCCGCTAGCGCTCTGACGTCTTGCCTCAGCAGTGTGACTTCCTACAGCATCTATCTTGTTCTCCAGGACCGTCTGCAGGTCTGCCATAGCTATACCTCACGTAGTGCTCAGATCTGTTATGGCCGCTAGGATCTGATGGTTTTCTCCTCCTGGGGTGCCATCTTCAGTAGCCACCACTGCGCTCTGTGCCGGGGTCAAGGGAGTCCGCTGTGCCTTTGCGAAGGTCTCCATAGTGGGTTGTTTGGTCTTGGCCTTCGCCCCTTTCACCGACATCTTGCAACCCTTCCTTCGCGTCTAGTATCAACTCTACAATATTATTGTGTCTTCGGCAGTACAGTTTAGTGCTGGAGTGTCCTTCTCAGTGGTTTGCACTAACCAGTGGTAAAGTTGTATTTTGAGTGGGCTGTGTCCCCCCATGTCTCTTTTCTGGCTGTTGTAGTCCGTGCTCCAATGGCATGTTTTTAGAGGCCAGTGTATGCACTTACATACTCCCACCTCAGCGCCTTCGCTCTGGATGTCAGGGTGCCAGTTTATTCAGGTGTCTGTGTCGCTTGGCCGTGCTTTGCTATGGGCTCTGTATCTGTTTGCAGATCCCAGCCATTTTCAAGGCCCCCAACGCCACAGCAGCGCCTGGGCCCTTATTGTGAAAGGGCAGATTTTCGGTGTGCTTCGTGTGCTTATGTAGCACTTTGTTTCATCAACGCCCTAACCGACAGCATATCAGGCTATGTCCATGCACTGCAACAATGAGGCGCTTCCCATCACCCAAGCGTCCTTTTCACCCTGTGCAGCTCACCTCTGGTGCTCTAATTCGGTTTACTTTTGTGCCGGGGCCCTGCTGCCCTTATTTGCAGTCTGCTCGTGAGTCGCGGTCGGTGTCCTCTGTGGAGCCCGCGGCGGCCCGCTAACTCGAAGTCACGTCCTACTCCGTGGCCATTTAGCCACGCCCCATCTGAGCAAATTCTTGTAGGGTATCGAGTGCTCTTGGAAGTGTGTTCCTGGGGTCCCGGAGGAACAGAATTATGTCGTCTGCGTATAGTGCTATCTTATGTGTGGTTCCCATGCACTTAACCCCCTGTATGGTGGGATCTTGCCGTATAGTTTCCGCTACGGGCTCCATAGCCATGGTGAATATTAGGGGCGAAAGCGGGCACCCCTGTCGTGTCCCTCCTACGTATTCTGATTTTTGATGTGGGGATCCCATTGACCATGAATGTCGTGCTTGGGAGGTGGAAATTTGCTAGAACCATTCTACTAAAGATGGGGTCGCATCCGAATTATTGAAGCACCAGTTCCAGATAGCTCCAGTCCAGCTGTCAAATGCTCTCCTGGCATCTAGGGCCGCTATGGAGAACCTTTATCCTGTCCTGCTTCCCAGATCTAATATGTCCACTGCCCATCTAATATTGTCCTGGGTATGTCTCCCTTTTATGAACCCAGCTTGGTTGGGGTGGATTATATTGGGCAGGACCTCGGCCAGCCTGGTTGCGAGGGCCTTGGCATAGAGCTTGGCGTCTTTGTTGAGTAGGGAAATCGGCCGATAACTGGTGCAGTCCATGGGATCGTTACCCGGTTTAAGAATTAAAATAGTGGTAGAATTTCCCATGTCTGTTGTGACTGAGCCTGCTATCTCTTATATAATTGAACAATTTTGTTAGAGGGCCTAGCAGATGGTTATGGAATGTTTTGTAATAACCGCTTCCAAGGCCGTCCGGGCCTGGGCCTTTATTAAGGGGCATTGCTGTTATAGCAGCACTAATTTCTTGTGCCGACATGGGGGCTTGCAGAGCTTCGTTTTCTTCTTCTGTAATTTGGGGTAGGGTAATCCTCGAGAGATACTCTCTCTGTGCGTGGTGATTTAAGTGTTCGCTTTCTAGCAGGCCCTGGTGGAATCTTTCCATTACCTCAAGTTTCCCTTTCTCCATTGCACAAAGTTCCCCTTTGTCGTCTTTCAGTTGGACTATGTAATTACGGAAGTTTTGTTTGCGGAGTTTGGCCACTAGGAACCTGTTTGCTTTACTACCCTGGGCATAGTATGCCTGTTTAATGTTAATCAGTGCTTGTGCTGTGCGTTCCGCCACATTTGCCTCCAACTGGGCTCTTGCTCTCCGGACCACCCTGAGTGTTTTTTGGGATTGTCTAGCTTTGTGTTGGGTTTCTGCATCTTTTAGTACTGCTTCCAGCTTCTTTTTAATGAGTTCTTTCCCTCAGGTACACTGTCTGTCATGACCTACAGAACGCGCTCCTTTTGGACTTCCTGGTCCTTGTCTCAACGGGGCTTACACTCCCTGGTACTCCCAACATGGCAGTCCAGCGTGAAACACCTTCCTCGCTCTACACGTTGGATGTAGCGTGTTCTATTTATAGACCACGCCCCCGCGGCTCTGCGCGTCTCAGTGCTATTGCGAAGTAGCGACCAGACGTGTGCTCCGTAGTTCGCGGTATAGTTTCCCTGATTGTCCCTACAAACTCCATTCCTAGTCCCTCTCCTTTCTTTCTTACTTCCTGGAATAGTGTGCTGTGTAGTGCACTTTCTTAATTTCCCGGATTCCTGGATCGTTGCATCCCGGAACTTTGAACGCACGCTGGAGTCAGAAGAGACTCGTGCAGCCTTATTCAAGTCCCGATCCGTCCGCAAGAAGGCATCGACCAAGAAATCCAGCAAAGATCGGACTTGGGTGAGAAGGGGGGAACTCCTTGACAGTTTGAGACGCCACCCGACCGAACTCGATATGGACATGGAAGCGGCCATTCAGGACCTGATGCGTGGCATGCAAGAACTATCAACCGAGGTACATAATCTCAAGGCAGAAAACGCCGCTCTCAAACAATTGGTTCTATCCTGTGATTCTGCCACAAAAGAAAGTGTGTTGCTGGGCGGCATAGTTGCCAAATACGATGGATCGGCAAAAATCCTTTGTGGATTCCTGGATTCATGTTTGGTCCACTTTACTTTTAAGCCCTACTACTTTTCGACTCCCAGGGCTAAAGTGGGTTTCATAATTTCTCACCTTTCAGGAAATGCATTAACCTGGGCTACGCCCCTCGTTAATTCCGGCGATGCTCTCCTAGATGACTATGATGGGTTCATACAGGCACTTAAAACCATGTTTGATCGCCCAGAGCAGGTCTATAGTGCCCAGGAACGCCTGTTAGACTTTCAGCAGGGATCCCAGGATATGCTCACCTTTGTAACCCGATTCAAGCAATTAGCCAAGGAAGCTGATTGGTCCCCTGAGGCGAGTTTTACCCTTTTCAGGAGAGGACTGAATGAGGAGATTAAGGATGAGTTGGCCAGAGTAGCTCACCCAAACTCATTCCATGCACTAATGGACCTTGCCATGCAAATAGACTTTCGAATCCAGGAAAGGTAGGCAGAGAAGAAGAAATTCAGAGGGAATCCTCCGAAAGTGTCCTTTGAGAATACCACCA
The DNA here is from genome assembly GCF_040938575.1 of Ambystoma mexicanum. NCBI lineage: Eukaryota > Metazoa > Chordata > Amphibia > Caudata > Ambystomatidae > Ambystoma > Ambystoma mexicanum. Next base: position 447,146,456 of record NC_090928.1, read on the forward strand.
AGACGGACACAAACCCAGGCTCAGTCACTGAACCAGAACCCATGCATATAGGAGCCTTCCGTGGACCTATATCCTCGCAAGAAAGGATGAGAAGTATTCATACAGGGTTGTGCATGTATTGTGCCTCAGATAAACACTTGGTTAGGGAGTTTCCTCTAGCCCCTCCTCGGCTTTCTGGAAATGCCAGCTCCCGATCCTAGATGGAGCAGACATTCGGGAGAGAGATGTTTGCTCCACATCAATTCCATCCTTGAACTCTCCTGGACAAAACAATTTGGTGATACTGCAGGCCTTCCTATCGCCCTCCAAGAATAAGACCTATTCCATTTTGGCCTTGGTAGACTGCAGAGCTATGGGAATTTTCATTGATCAAGATTGGGTTGTTAGTCATCATATTCCATACGAGACACGAAGCACAATGCAGCCAGTGGAAGCAATCGACGGAACACCCCTCACTTCAGGGCCCATAAGCCTGCAGACTAAAGAGATCCAGCTTTCTATAAACCATCACCAAGAGCGGATTAGATTCGACATCATTAAGTCAGCTCATTACCCCATGGTATTGGGTATGCCCTGGTTACAGAAGCACAATCCGTACATCAATTGGACAGCAGGATCACTATTCCTAGGCTCAGAGTTTTGTATGTCTCACTGTCTATTCCTGGATCCCTCCTTGACACCCCCTAAAGAACCACCAAGAGACCAGCAAACACCACTCATGGTTTCCAATATCATACAAGTTCCTGAGGCCTATCGGGGATATGCTGATGTATTTTCAACTGCCATAGTCCAGGCCTTACCCCCTCACAGACCTGAAGACTGCGCCATAGATACATATCCCTCAGCAGTGATTCCCTTCGGCAGAATGTTCATCCTTTCAGAACCTGAGAAAAAGACCCTCGAGAATACCTGGATACCAACCTTGAAATTGGCACCATAAGACCTTCAAAATCTCCAGCGGGTGCTTCGTTGTTCTGTGTTCCCAAGAAGGATACCAAAGAACTCACACCTTGCCTCGACTATCGTGGCTTAAATCAATGCACCCTCAAAGACCGGTACCCATTGCCCTTGATCTCGGATATCCTGGAAGCTGTGAGAGGCACCGTAATATTCACGAAGGTGGATCTCCGGGGTGCCTACCATTTGATCCGTGTCCAGGAAGGAGACGAATGGAAAACAGCCTTTAGAACACCCTTTGGTCACTATGAATATCTAGTCATGCCCTTTGGACTAGCTAATGCCCCCGCAGTTTTTCAACGTTTCATGGATAGGGTGTTCTCTGACATGTTATTCCTCTTCGTCATTGTCTATCTGGATGACATATTGATCTTTTCCAAGGACCTTCAAAAGCATGAAAAACTTGTAAAGGCAGTATTACAATGACTCCGTGAACACAAACTTTTAGCCAAACCCGAAAAATGCTTGTTTCACGTTACTTCTGTTCACTACCTAGGATTCATCCTTAGCCCAGAAGGAATTGGTATGGACCCTTCAAAGGTAAAGGCCATACTGGCATGGTCCGCTCCCACGTCCGTGAAACAAGTTCAATCCTTCCTGGGGCTTGCCAATTTCTACCGGAAGTTCATCCCACCTTTTCCGAGATCGTTCAGCCGATCGTTGCTCTCTTCAAGAAAGACACCCCCTTTATCTGGTCTACACCGCAAGACAAGGCATTCAAACGTTTAGAGGCAGAGTTCGCGCAAGCCCCCATCTTAGCCCAACCTGACCTAAATCGACCATTCCTAGTGGAAACGGATGCCTCTAACTACGCCATAGGAGCGGTGTTGAAGCAGGAATTTGAGGATAAACTGGAACACCCCATTGCTTACCTTTCACGAACCTTAACTCCCAGTGAGACACACTACTCCGTCCTGGAAAAGGAACTGTTAGCCATCCACCAAGCCTTCACTGAATGGCAACATTTACTTCTGGGTGCTAGACATCCAGTTCGGGTCCGCACAGACCATCGGAATCTTCAAATTCTACAGTCATTGGAGTGTAGGAACAGTCGTCAGGCGCGTTGAGCCTACTTTTTTGCCCAGTGCCAGTTCCACATCACTCATTTTCCCGGATCACAAAACCTGATTGCTGATGCCTTATCTCGACGTCCTGACTATGTGACTACTGAAGATAGGGCCTACCCTAAGATGTTTCCCCACACGATCTTTGTAGCTCAAGCAGTCAATCTCCTGGAAGAAATTCGAGTGCAAACCCAATCCTCTGATCTATGGAAAGATATTTCAAGGAAGAATCAATGGAATCTAAGAGTCAAGGAAGGATATTTATTCAAGGACAATGCACTGGTCATTCCCACACAGAAATTACAACAAAGAATCATAAACCTCTGTCATGACACCCTTCACTGCGGACATCGTGGTATAACCAACACCCTCTGCCTCATACAAAGACAGTTTTGGTGGCCTGGAATGAAGACCGACGTACAGCAGTACATCCAAGCTTGTGCTATCTGTAGTCAAAATAAACATAACAAGAGACCGCCGGGTCTTCTACTGCAACCTACACTGCCAACAAGGCCATGGGAATTAATTGCTACAGACTTCATTGTGGAATTACCACCTTCCCGAAGATACACGACCATCATGGTTACCATTGACCTGTTCACTCATATGGCTCATTTTACACCCCTGTGTAAGCTACCATACTCGTCAGAACTTGCTGGAATCTTTCTGGAACACATATTCCGTCTGCATGGACTTCCTTCCAAGATCATATCTGATCGAGGACCTCAATACGTCTCACAATTCTGGAAACATCTCTGTCGCGTTTTGGGAATCCAAAGCGCCCTCATCAGGTTATCATCCCCAAACCAACGGGGCCACAGAACGTGCTAATCAGACCCTGGAACAGTAGCTTCGATGTTTCGCCACCAAGGTTCAGGATGACTGGTCGCTCCAGATACCCGTGGCTGAATTCGCCTACAACAATTCCGATCATTCAGCACTTAAGACCAGTCCCTTTTATTATAGCCAAGGATTCCATCCATCGGTTCTACCCTCTGTTCTACCTCATCCCACACCGGTACCTACTGTCGACTCCTGGATCGAAACCCTCATCAACGTACACCAGGAGGCCAAAGAAAACTTAGAGAAGGCCAGAACACAGACTAGGAGGTATGCAGATTCCAAAAGAAGACCAGGGCCTTCTTATGCAATTGGTGATCAAGTCTGGTTGTCCTCGAAATTACTACCCCGACATCTACGGCCAAACAAATTGGCCCCTCGGTACTATGGTCCATTTCCCATCAAGGAAATCATAAATCCAGTCTCGTACTGGATTAAACTACCAGACTCCTGGAAGAAAATTCACCCAGTTTTTCACACATCCTTATTAAAACCCTACATCCAATCCTCCCGGAAATCCTGTAGACCCCCTCCTCTGCTGGTCGACAACCAACTGGAATATGAAGTGTCCCGAATATGCAACTCCAGGTATAAACGAGGTCAGCTTCAATACCTGGTTGAATGGAAGGATATCCTCCTAGTGAAAGAACCTGGGAACCACTTTCTAATCTCAAGACCCCTCGACTGCTCAGAAAATTTCACCTCATACACCCGGGCAAACCGGGAGGAACGGGTCTTCGGAGGAGGCATGCTGTCATGACCTACAGAATGCGCCCCTTTTGGACTTCCTGGTCCTTGTCTCAACGGGGCTTACACTCCCTGGTACTCCCAACATGGCCGTCCAGCGTGAAACACCTTCCTCGCTCTACACGTTGGACGTAGCGTGTTCTATTTATAGACCACGCCCCCGCGGCTCCGCGTGTCTCAATGCTATTGCGAAGTAGCGACTAGACATGTGCTCCGTAGCTCGTGGTATAGTTTCCCTAATTCTGTCTCTACAAACTCCATTCCTAGCCCCTCTCCTTTCTTTCTTACTTCCTGGACTAGTGTGCTGTGTAGTGCACTTTCTTAATTTCCCGAATTCCTGGATCGTTGCATCCCGGAACTTTGAACGCACGCTGAAGTCGGAAGAGACTCGTGCAGCCTTATTCAAGACCCGATTCGTCCGCAAGAAGGCATCGACCAAGAAATCCAGCAAAGATCGGACTCGGGTGAGACGGGGGGGAACTCCTTGACACTGTCGTTTGTGAGATAACTTCACCCTGGATCACTGCTTTCCCGGCATCCCATATTACCCCGCAGTCTCTCTCCATTTTCGTTTTCTTGGAAGTAATTCTGGATCGACTCTTCTATCTTCGCTTTGAGGGCCAGGTCCTTCAAAATCATCTCATTAAGTTTCCAGGGCCTACGGGTTTTGTAGGTGGATTGGGCCGTTTCCATTTCAACCAGTACTGGGGCGTGGTCCGACACATATTGAACCTCTATTTCGACTTTGCTGATACAATGGATCAGGGTGGATGAGACCAGCACCATATCGATTCTGGAATACCCCCTATGGACCGCGGAGTCGTGGGTGTATTCTCTCTGTCGACCGTGGAAAAATCTCCATGTCTCTATCACCCCAAGGTCTCTGAAAAGTTTGCCCAACGCCTGCCTGTTTCTTGCGTCTGCTGCAGTGGTTGGAAGAGTTTTGTCCAGTACGGGGTCCATAACGCAGTTAAAGTCGGTTCCGATTATTATCTGGCCCTCACACCAGCTCCCCAGAGTTTTCAGCATATCTCTCAGAAATAAGTCCTGTCTCTCATTCGGGGCATAGATTGCAATTAGTGTGTAAAGTTGTTCCTGTATAATCCCCTTCAGTATTACGTACCTTCCTTCCGGGTCTCTGTATATTGCCCGCTTTTTAAATAACAGATTGACTCCAATCAGTATGGCTACTCCTTTAGTCTTTTTCCCTCCTGAGGCCAGGTATTGACGGGGGAACGCTTTGTTTCAATCTATCTTCATCCTCAGGGAGGAGGTGTGTTTCTTGTAAAAAGGCGATTGAGGTTTGCAAGTCTGAGTCTCATCAGGATGGAGCCGCGTTTGACTGGCGAGTTTAGGCCTTGTACATTGAGTGAAACCAAGTTCAGATTAGCCATGTCTTTTGTGTTAGTCTACTTTTGTCTTTCAGTGCACTTCCCTCGTTCGTTTCATTCTTCCTTCCTTGCTTTTACTGATCCGTGCCATCCCCCCAACTTGTTGGACTTCATGAGTCTATTTGTCCCCCTCCCGGTTCCCTTCTCCCTCCCCCCCAGTACCCTTCAGTTGGACGGTGGGTATCACCTTTCCTCCAATGTGTGCTCCGCCAGGACTTGTCTGTCCTGCATTGATTCCAAGATGGTTTGTCTCTTCCCTCCGTCCGAGGGTAATGTTGTCCTTTGGTATGCATCATTTTTGGTCTTTCCTTTGTTCCAGGGTCACTCTCTGCGTTTCTTGGATGTCTCCTCCAAGGGGCCGAAGTCATTTTGATTGATGGCTTCTACCTTTGCCCTCCGCGCCACGCCGCTTATTTCGAGCAGCAGACCATTCCCACTGCCTAGAGTTTCCACTTCTTAGGCTACGTGTGGGGTTTGTCTCTGGACGCGGTTCCTCTTCCTCTAGGTGCAGGATCGATACACCCTTGTCGCAGGTGGTAATGCACTGTTGCTTGCCTTCCCAGGCGAATTGTAGTCCGAAGGGGTGTGCCCATCTGTAGGTAATTCCTTTGGTTCTCAACGCTTTTGTTACCGGAGCCATTAATCTTCTCTTGTGTAGGGTGGACAAGGCCAGATCTTGATGGATTTGGGTCCCGTTGATGGTGACCGGTTGCGAGTTCCTTGTTGCTCGGAAGGATTTCCTCCTTCAGCGTGTAGGAGGTCATTGCTAGCAGAACATCTCTTGGTCTAACTCCCGGTTCTTTTCTTGGAGGGCCAACTCTGTGCACTCTATCGATGAGTATGTCTTCTGGCTGTACACCTGTTAGGAGGCGGCTGAAGCATGTTTGCATGGTTTCTTTTAGGTCTCTGTCACCAATTGACTCGGCCAAGCCTTTGACCCTTATGTTGGATCTTCGGGATCGATTTTCCAGGTCCTCTGCCTGGAGTTCCAAATTGTGTGTTGCCCTGGCGATCTGTTCCAGTAATGCACTAGACTGTTTTGAATCTTCAGCAATTTCCGAGAGTCCCGCTTCTGCTGTGTCTACTCTTTCTTCCAGATCCGTGATATTCTTTTTTTATCTCCTGAATGGAGGAGCGAAGTTCCTCCTTTATTTTCCCTGCTTGGTCTTGGAGGGCTTCCATAAGCCGATTCTCCATTCCCTGAAGGCATTCTTTGAGATCCTCTTTGTTCAGCGCCATCTTCGAGGATGCTTCCTCAGGATACTGGATGTTGCTCTCTTCTGTTGTAATGTGACCCTGTGGGTTCTTTGATCAATACCGCCTCCAGCAGTGTTCCAGCTGTGTATTTTGAGCTTTATGCAGGGCGTCTTTAGACTTGGTTCTTGGCATCTGCAACCAGCCCAAGCAGGGGGGGTTCAGGCCGAGCAGCCCCTACCAGGGATGTGGTTCTGCAGACTTGCTTAACTTGTTCCAGGTGATGTGGGGTCACTGCGTGGCGGGATCTCCGGTCCGGTGGGGCCTGTGTGTTCCGTTTCCTGTTTACTCTTGGGTGGGCGCCGAATTTGAGAATCCTCTCAGGGGGCCTCGGCTGAGTGCTTCCTGGATAGAACCTCTTGGGCACCCCCTATGATCCTGTTGTAAATTTCAGGGTGGGAGAGGGACGCGGCTCTCCTCTGGGGTCTCAGTCTTTTACCAGGGCCGGGATCCATGCGCCACAACCCCTACTGCCGCACCTTATGATCCGGGCCCTCTGCTGCTTTCACCCAGTCCGATTATCATCAGAATCGCGCTCTGCAAGGTTTCTAGGTCCGTGCGGCTGTGCTGGCTGTTGGGGGGTGGAGTTGCTTACTGCTGTATGGGGGTGCTTCTGAGACCATTCACTTTCCCGCTCGGAGGATCACGACTGGTTTAGTCAGTGGCCATCTTGGAATCCACCTGTCTCTCTATTTTCAAAGTAAATGTTGTAATTGGGGGGTACAGCACTGTCGATAGTAGGGCCTGTTGGTTCTTGTAACCAGGTCTCAGTAAGAAAGAGGATATCTAGATTGTCTTCAAGGATGTAATCATGTACATCTTGCGCATGTTTATTCAATGACCTAGTGTTTAGTAGTGCAATTTTGATGTTGGGTTTTTCTGGACAAGGAGGTACTGATTTTTTGGTCTGTGTATTTGCTGCATCTAGCGTTTTGTCTGAGGTGGGTGGATTGGGCGGCGTGGCCTTGGTGCGTATAAAATCTTTAACTAGTTGCTCATTTCGTAGTTAGTTGGCATCGGAAAGTAACTGCAATGGGTTGGGATAACCCATTTCTTATCCGTCTTGTTTTCCCAGATGGCTGGAAATTTGGGCAGCGCGGGGAGCCGACAGCCGATGTCCGCCGTGGACTGGCGTAGACCGGCACCGTCCCAGAAGCGTTGGCGCTGAAGCGCCTGACATTTCCCTATGAGCAGCTCAGGTGTTGCTGGGAGATGTAGTTTATTGGGCTGACAAGGCAGCAAAGTTAGTTCTAACAAAAAGAGCCTTAGCTTAGTTTTAAATTGGTCACGCTTGCTTTCTTGGATGTGAGCAGGTTCAAATAGTGCAGTGGGTCAAAACACACACGGCTGCAATTTTCAAAACAAATGCGGCAATCAAAGCTTGTTCTTACTTTCTAGGAAGCGTTTGTGAGGAGTGGCAAAACCTATCAGTGCAGTTGGAACAGCAATGCACAAGTAACACACACTCAATCGGCACGTATTCAGGATTAATTAAACAAATAATGAAATTTGAAATCAGGCGTTTACACAAGTGAAACACACACGATCAACTCGTATTCAAGATTGATTAATCAAATTAAATGAAATTCCAAATAAGGCGTATCCTATGCTTCAAACCCAAAGCTAACCTGTGTTAGAAAGAGAAAGAAGAGGTTAAATAGTAACCCGCCGGGACCGGCGTAGACCGGCACCGTCCCAGAAGCACCGGCGCTGAAGCACCTGACGTTTCCCTATGAGCAGCTGAGATATAGTTTATAGGGCTGACAAGGCAGTAGTTATGAACAAAAACAGTACACCCCATCTTACTATGGAAGTACTGGAAAGGGTTAATAGTTTTTCCCTGGTGTTAATTTTCGAGAGGGTACTGTCCAGTTCCTCTCTCCAAAGTTTCTGGCTGGTGGCAGCGGTTACTAACGTAAATATTCAACCGCAAATATTTTCCTATGGGATTTTTCCCATTGTTCGAGGCTACCACTTTTACTGACGGCCTCCAACATACTGCCGGTTTATTTTAATATTAACTTTACTCCGGTAGGTTTTTATTGCCAGATATTTCTTAATATTTCTTTCTCGTGTCTTTCTCTGAAATCCTAACCCAGGTCGGGGATCCTTTGTTCGTCCTCTTGGCGGGCTTCTGCACAGAAGCCCTCCTTTCGGCGCCACCGAGTCTGGGGTAGACAGGATGTGTGGGAGGGGGAATAGGCACCCTGGACAGGGTTACCTAGACAACCCAAGTCACACTCTGCCCTGATAGGCTGGGGGGTTATCCCGCCAGGATAGCCACCCCACTGTTTAAGTGACAGCTAGGCTGTATGAATGGGTGTTTTTCTGCATAAAAGCAGGGATCTGAGGACTGGAGGACAAGACGTCGCCACTGGAACTAAGAAATCCGAAGAGGAGAGAAGCTGAAGACATCTGCAACGACTGAACAACCGGTGAAACCCTGCTGCAGATCCTCACCACTTTTCTCCAACGACTCGAGAAGATCTTCACCTGCAAAAGTCTTCTTCCCTTGAGCTGATGGGGCCAACCAGTTCACCAATCGCTTTCCAGGACCTGCCTTGGTCGAATCGCCAGTGCCCAGCACTAGGAGACCGGATAGCCAGGCACCCGTCCACCACGACCGCGATTTAAAGGAGCATACCTTTTATTTTGTTTGGCATCACCGCGGCTGGCTTCATCCCTGGGCAGTGCAGTAACTCGAACCTTCCTCCACTTTTAAGGTACATTGTTCCGCCAGGCCTCCTGTTTCATTGGGTATTGCTAAAGGTGTTTTAAATCCTTTACTTACCTTCTGGGTTGGCCGCACCTATCGCCTAACATTGGCTTTTTACATTCTGCAACCGCCTTTTCGAATCGTTAAACAAAGACTTGACTGCAGCTACTAGAACCGTTTGATCCTGGGTACTTGCCTTGTACCATTGACTCTGGCACAGGCCTATTGACTCTGGCTAAATCTGTTACAACTGCCTTCTCTAGATTGCTTTTCATCAAGAAATGTGTTGGTGCACCTAAACTCTTATAACCACCTTTCCTTCCCTCATTGCTGAAATGCCATTTTGCTAGGTTTTCACCGAAGTATTGCTTATGCTAAAGTACTGCCTTGCCTAACTTGTTCACAATCCAATTGGGAAGTGTTGCTGGTGTGTTTAGGAGTCTAACCCTGTATGACATGTCCTTTCCCTCCCTCTGAAGAAATTGTTAGAGTTCTATTTCTGCTTGGTTTACACTGTGCCGCATTGCTCAGTTTTCACCCTTGCTCAAACTTGTCTACAATTTAAATAGGGAGTTGTGTATACTTTTCTTGACTGTTTTAACTTGCTTTAATGATAGTGATATATGTGTTGAACTTAAGAGTGTGCAAAATAAATATATATATTCTTTTTAATACAGAGCTTTGGTCAGTGTTTCCTTGTCCCATAGTACTGTAGTCCTATTGTGTAAACCCTGAATACTGCTCATCTCCCTCTTGAGATAAGTCTGACTGTTCAGCCACAGCTACCAACTAAATCTTTGTGGTACAGACTGATAACAAAGGGGATTTATTGCATATACCTGTAGTCTTAATCTTTTGTAGTGCTCCCTAAGGGAACTGCATAGGATTCTGCTTAACAAGAAGAAACCCCACACCATGTTTATTTCTAGATGTGAGGGCAAGCATAGTTTTTGACACAGACATACTTTTGATTTAGACTTGCAGACAAAGGGGGCCTCATTCCGAGTAGGGCGGTAAGGGTTAACGGTCACCGGTAACGAGACCGGTGCCGTTAAACCCTTACCGCCCTACTACGAGTTCCCTTTGCGGGTCCTTCCTTAATGCTTGCATTTAGCAGGTGTTAAGGACGGGACCCGCAAAGGGACTCCGGGGTCAATAACGGTACTGTAATTTACGGTACCGTTATTGCCACCTTCCCCCTTCCCATTGAGCCCTATGGGGGCTCAAATGGGAATGGGGAATGGCCCTGGTGAATAGGGAATTACTGGTCCCTCCTACCTCGGAATGGACCGGTAATTACTCCATTCACCAGGCTGGAGTTTGGACAAGTTCGGACGGGCCCGTTGTTAGCTCCCTGGTCCCCTCGCGGGACCCGCAAAGGACGTCTGGTCTGACCACATGTCCAGAGGGGGTCCCGCAAGGGGACCTCGTAATAGGGCGGAATGGGTTTAACGGCTCAGGCACCTTTACCGGCGCCGTTAAACCCATTGCACCAGCTTCCTAATGAGACTCTTAGTTTTCTTTAGGAATGAGAATTCCCTACCTTAGCTATAGGGCAAGTTAGGTTTTTGCGAGGAAGGCATGGAATCATAAACACGATAGACACAATAGTTACAGTTTCGAAACCTTTATTTATATTGCAGGGGTTTGAAAAATGCCTAACTAGCCCTAACTCTAAGATAGGAGCAAGCTCTACCATCGAAATAAAAACAAAACAGTATGTCATTGTTGTCCAAATAATAATATTTAAACTAGAAAACGTAATGCCTGCCCTCACTCTTATTCTTCTACATGTGTGTAAGGAAGTGCTTTCAAAAAAAGGGAAAAGAAATAGTGTGAAACAAAATGTCAGAAAGACAAAATTGGATTCCCCACGTTGGGCAGCACGCAGGTATTGGTGGAGCATTGGTAATTGAACACACTCAGTTTACGGAAGCCGTCTCGGCAGCCTGCTCTATTCGTTAACTGTTCATCATTAGCTCCCCTCAATCAGGCTCAAGCTTTTCTCCTAGCCCAGTTCATCTGGGATTCCCTTCCTGTAGCTTTTCACTCTTCTGTTCTTAGGACTTCCCTCGATCAGGCTCAAATCCTCTTTGGCTCGCAAGACTTCCTGGTCCTTGTAGTTTAACTATGATTTTCGCTAGGTTTCCCTCAGCCAGCATCAAACCCTTCGATATTTAATGTTGCTAAAAAACATTTCACAATGTGTAATGCTCACCTGGTATCCATGGGGATGTCACTCAGCCTATTCTGACCTCAAACCCTTCCCTGGAGGCTATTCGACTGGAGACTGGGCCTGAAACACAGGATTGGTAGAGTTTAACTCCCCATTGTCTCTGTGTGCTTGAACCCCTTCTTCCCTGTAGTCCAAACCTTCCCTTTGATCCACAGCTCATCTTGTTTTCTTGGATAGTGTGCTCTCCGTCCTGCTTTCAGTGCAGGGGCGCGTTGATTGATGTGGGCTTGTTGCTGCCTAGTTACTTCACTGGCAAGAGTCCGACAGGTAAGTATAATGAGTCTTTTGAACAGTTCTCTAACTTCATTCCTTTCCTTCCTTAGATGATGGCCGGCGTCCGGGGATGGCGGCGTGCTGCTGAGATGAGTAGCACTTAAGGTGAGTGAGAGCACAATGCGCGATGCACCCTTTTCGTATTTGCATTGAACTGAGTTATTTTTCTGTGTCTTTTAGGTGCTGCGACGTTTTCAGTGTGGATGCCAGTTATGAAGAAGAAATGCGGTGGGTAAGCGCGGTATGTGGCGCCTCTAGATGTTTCCACGCTAACCTGGAGTGTCTTTTCCCTCTTGCAGATGGATGAGAAGTCCCGGAGACACAGTTCCCCCAGAGCGGCTGGGATTCAGGTAAGCGTTTGAAACTCGTACAGTATTTAAAAATAAGCGAAGATTTGCAGAATGCTTACTAATGCCTTTTTTCTGTTCTTTTCCCTTTTCCTTAGGAAGCGGCGTGCCGGGATGGGAATGACACCGCCGAAGATGCCCGCAGAACAGAAGGAGCGATGAATGATGGGCAGAAGCGCCGCAAGGTAAGGTTGTTCCTAACAGTGTTCTTGTTCTTGCAGGAGCTGAGCGCAGAAGAAAGATGCAGGCCTACTGGAGACCGATCCGAACACGGTGAATGTGACGCTGCAGGTGCAGAAAACGCAAAGCATGTTTCTCAGCCTGGGTGTGGCTTAAATAGTCTCTGGATATCCCAGGTGTCTCTGGGCTGAACCACACCCAAAAGACTAGACCGCACATGCAGTTCTGGGAACCTAAATATGTGGGGGCATCCATCTTGTCCCCACCAATGCACTACAAGTCCAATCCCCAATGTTATCCTATGGGAGTGAGTGAGTCTGGTGCCACAAGCGCCAAGTCTGACTCCAAGTGGGTCTTTGGAGGGATGGAGAGGCCCTTGAGGGCCATGTAGGTAATTGTGGCCTGGCTCCAGCCTGACATCTTGGTGGGCTGAGGACATGAGGGGCAGGAATCATGACACAATGGCCCCCACTCTGCCGGGCTCAGACCTCTCAAAAGTAAAGGTCAACACAACTAAGCACCAAGCATGTCACAGTCTTAATTGTTTGTAGATTGCGCTCTGCCGGACTCCAATCTTCTTCACTTTCTGCGTGGGGTTCCCTTCCCATAGGTTTTGACACCACTCTCCATCACTCTCAGGACTCCCTTCTGCTGGGCTCAAGTCCTTACAAATGTGGAAGTTTTTTGAGTGTTTTGAGGATTTTACTCTACCTCAACATGACCACTTTGGCTTTTTCCTGTGCAATGCTTTCTGGTCTTGGTAGTTCTGACAACACGTACTCACAGTTCTTTATCGCAACTGTTGCAAGCACTTCTCACCACAGACCAGACTTTCATTCCTTATTCTCACTCACGGGGCGTGTTGGAAGGTTTCGCTTTTTCGCGGTTTTCATCTGGAAGTCAAGGTTAGGTTTTTTGCTTTTGCGGTTCCTCCCCAACTCAGCCGTTCATCCGGGAGGGTTGCCTGCGACTCTGTAGCACCCTTGAACTTCCTTTTTTTCCAGCAGTTATGCACAGCCTTCCATGCTCTCAGGACACAACAAATTCTTGTCAAAGGCGTCTTTAGCTAGCCATAGCCCTCTTCTTTCCCTTTTGTCCGTCGCTCCTCTTCGCCTGGTCTGCCACTGCCTCTGAAGGACTGCTCCTTCCTTTGTATCGCCTCGCTTCTATTTGACACCAATGAAATGTCTCCAGAATGTACATGGTTGGTTTTTGCTCCCACTTCACAGCTACCCAAAACGGCATTCCCTGGCTTTGGGAACTGCAGGAGTTTCAATGGGGATAGTTCTTGAGGTCAGGGTCTCATCGCCTGGCCCTCAGAGACATGGGCTCGCCTGCTTGGCCCAGAGGAGGAGCACTTGTGTGGCACCGCCAGGAGACCCCAGCTGCCCCTGGTTTTGCCTCCTGGAGGTACAGGTCTCTCCCCTCACTGCAGCCTTTACTGTATTCAAAGGTCCAGTGTGGTGGTTTACACCTCCTCCAGGCCTCACAGGGTCTCTGCAGCTCAACTGATCTTCCTCTGCCACCTCGTCACCTTCCAGCATCCCCAGCTCAAAGTGTGCTTTCCTGCTCCACCTTTTATACTGGTGGGGAGGGGTAAAAAGAGTCAGGTGTGAGTAGTTGTGCAGCACTGCCTGACTCTGCCTGACCTTGTTAATGGGACAAGATGGAGATCGCCCATAGGAACCCATGGTGTATTGGTCCCTATGGGTAATCTCCATCACTTTTATCTGCATCTTCCTCGTCCCAGTGGTTTTGGGAAACCGAGGGAAGGAATTATGGGAGTTGTAGTTGTCGGGAGGAAATGTAGGAAAATCATGGGGGATCTTGTCAGGGTGAAGGGGGGTGAGTGCACAGAGGCGGTTTTATTTTCCTTTTGTGTTTCTTTCGTGTTGTTATAGAAGTGTACTGGGGTTTGATGGGATTTTATTGACAGTATCCCAAGATGACTGAGGGGGTTTTGGGTAGGAGAGTGTTGGAAAGGGGGAATACCGCATCTCTCCTGAGGGCATTGCTTGGCAGTCCCCAAAGATCCACTGCCCAGGTGATCCACCCTTGCTTGTCCATCCCCAGGGTTGGGATCCAAGGGCGACGGCCCTTCCCTGGCCGACTGAACAAAGGATCCCGAGGTCTATCAGTGAGAATACCCTCAGGTTTCTCACACCTTACACCATCCTGACATTTTAATAAAGTCTCCTTTGAAACTGGAGTTCTGTTGTCTGTGTCGCCTCTCTTGACATGCCTGTCTCACACCTGGCGTGTGCACGAAATGGACATCTTGCCAGGAGTCAGAGAGGACAGCACCCCAACCCTGCCCGCTTTGCGCTTTGAGAGACGCTGGCAAAAGTAAACAAACGGGAGCGGGGGAAGAAGGAGAGAGGCGCCGACCTGACGCCTATGAAGTGAGTGCTGCAGAAAACGAGGATGCATCAGGCGAAGCGAACCGCCCGCCATGGAGGAAATACACAAATAGAACATAATAGGGAGACTCTCCCTCACAGGGGAGGCGCGGGTTCCATGCGTACTTAAGGCATGCCATGGGGACAAAAGTGAAGGCAGCTGCAGACCAGGTGTAAAGAAGGAAGAGCGGGCCGCCAGCTCGGAGAAACACAAGCAGAAGCCAGCGGGGTGTCAATCCCTAGCAACGGAGGCGCAGGCTTTCGCACATAAGCAAAGGTAAACCATGGGGTGTTAAATTATCAGCTGAAACAGGCGTGATACAAGACGCCCCTCGCCCCACACAACACAGCTCCCAACATAAGAAGGTCATAGCCTAGCACTTGGTAGAGACCAGAAAAGAGAACTACAGCCCCGGCTGCCTAAAGAGCATAGAGCAACACCAGATGATATCAGCGACAAGGGGCAGCAACATAAAGGGAACTACTACAGTAAGAGAAGCAGCCACCAAAGAGGGGTCTGGGAGCCAGTAGAGAACTACGGGAACCTTGCGTGGGCCTGAACTCGCACGGATGGTGGACCCTACGGAGAATAAGCCACGAGAAAGGGTGTGTTAACATCTTGAGAACACCCACCGATTTGAGGATGCCAATAGCCCAATAGCCATATGTCAAAAACAAGGGGCAAAACGGTGGCGGCAGAACCCCAACACACTCCGCCGGCAAAACAGTGCACAAGCATAAAACAACTGTTGGGCACAGAGGCAGGGAAACGCTTGAGAGGCGGAGGAAGTAATCGGAGCACGAAACATCAGGAAACCAGCTCAGACGCAGCCATGGCATTGCGCAAAGAAGATATACAGAGCTGGTTTAATAAGTTCCAGGACCAATTGATGGCCTCCTTTCAAATCCAATTTGAAAATAGAAATAAAACAGCCTGTCCAGGAAGTAAAACTGGATGTGGCCAAACTGGAAGAAAGGACGAACACAGTGCAAAAGGCCGTTCAGGAGATGGAAGAGGACTCGAGAAAAACCGAAGAAGCTTTGGAACATCTCACGCGCCTAACGCATAACTTGGAGATGCAATCAGAGGACCATGAACATCGCTCACAGAGGTCCAACGTCGGAATCAAGAACCTCTCGGCAAAGGTGGAGGACAAGGACTTGAAAAACACTGCCCAACAACTCTTAGTAGAGGTTCTGGCGTACGACTCAACGCCCTCGGGGTCCAGCTTGATAGGATACACAGAGTAGGCCCACTCAGAATGGGAGAACCAGGGCCACGCCCCCAAGATGTACTGGTGGCGGTCATCTCTTACGAAAAAAAATAACAACTCTTGCGGAAGGCGAGGCTTGCTGGTCAGGTTCGAATTAACAGAGAGGAGGTGCAACTGTACCAGGCTCTAACGCAGGACACATTGCAAAAGAGAAGATAAATGGGCCCCATAGTGCGATACCTAACGTCAAAGCAAACCTGGTACAAATGGACCTTCCCCTTCGGACTGCTCTTCACATGGGAAGGAAGACTACATAGAACCTCCACATGTGAGGAATGAGAGCTCATTCTGAAGCTGCAAGGAGATGGCCAAGGGACAAGCGAGTGACAACATAGAGGAGACAGATCCCACAGGAAGCCATGGGAATGGAAGAAGGTCATAAACAATGGCAGGACGCCCAATAAGAAGTGAAAGGGTAGAGGAAGTCGGAGACTGAGAACACTAAAACACAAAAGGTGAACAACTAAGAAGGGGTATGGTGCCATAAGGTTGACCCGAGGGAGGGTTAGAAGATTGTTATAAGCAGCCCAGGGTGGGCGGGATGGGAAATGGTCAATGGATCACACAGTGGTGTTTAGTAATCCCATAACATAATCTCTGGGAGGACAGTGGGCCAGGAGCGACGGACACCACGTCTGAGTGGTCATAGGAACCTGGGCCCTCCTCAGGGAGTTGGGAAGGAGGAGCGGGGGGACAAAAAGTTGGGGGAAGTTGGGGCTATTGGGGTTAGGAGGGAGAAGGGGGGAGTTTAGGATGGGGACAGAGGGGGAGGTAGACCCAGGACTCAGGAAATAAATGCAATACGAGCTTCAGGAAGATAGATGGTGCCATTAAAAAATACTAACATACAATGTGAGGGGACTAAACACCCCAATTAAGAGGAAAAAAGTCGAACAGCTGACTAGGGGGATGAAGGCGGACATTATAATGTATCAAGAGACACACATCAGAAAAGCAGAGAAAAGACTCCTTAAGATGAGAGGGTTTTCACAGACATATCAGGCAAATGCAGAGGGGAAAAGGGCGGGGTGTTGATAGCAATACGGGACGGGTTGGGAATACAGGTGCAGGGGACCCCAGCCGATAGGGAAGGTTGTTACCCCTTTTTGAATATTATATATGGAGACCAAAAGATAATGCTGGCCACGAAATATGCGCCCAATAGAGTGCAAGATGGGTTTTTGAGGGGGACTCTCTCACGTCTAGAAGGTTTGCCACGGGTGAGGTGGTCCTAACAGGATTTCAACCTAGCTTGGGACCCACAGCTGGACAGAAGCAACACCACACACTAGGGAACACCTGGTTCATCTGAGGGACTGAAACAAAAAATGGAGATGTTAGCACTACATGACTTATGGAGGGTGATTAGGGGTTGGGCACACACTATTCCCATGTCCACACCTCACAATCTAGAATAGACTACATCTGGGCCGCCACAGGGTTGGTGGGCAAAGTGAAGGAAGTGGATCTAGGCTGCATCTCCCTATCAGACCACACCCGATTATGGTGACTTTCAACCTGGGACACAGCAAAGGAGGTCTATGGAAGTGGAACTTCCCCACAGAACTGTTACAAGATCAGGTTGTGGTGGACTCCATTAGGGAAAATATTGACCAATATTTCTCGGACAACGACATGGGAGAAACACTGTTGGGAGCAGTCTGGAATGCATTCAAAGCGGTGCTGAGGGGTGACTTAATAGAGCTAAAAGCAGGTAAGGACAAACAGAAAAGCAGGTGGAACGAGGGACTGGAGGGGAAATGGAGAGAGATCCAAGGAGAGATATCCAAGAAACCAAGCAAGAAACTGCGGTTACCACTGCGACACGTACAAGGTCAGTTGGGTGCCCTGCCCAGTAAAATGGCAGAAAAATCACTCCTATACCTGAAACATTGGTATTACATAAAAGCAGACAGGGCAGATAAATTCCTCGCAAGGCAACTTAAATCAAAGGAAAAGAATAGAACAGTTATGGAACTCCGGGACAAAATGGACAAAGACATGGGGGAGATCTTAAGGGATTACTATCAAACGTTATACACATCTGAAATTTGGAACTCCCGGGATCATATCGCCCAATACCCCCAATAAACCTAGTGTAAGTTATATACAAAGGTACTGACCGAGAGAATCTCGCACTTACTCCCATCACTCGCAGCACCAGATCAATCTAGAGTCATACCGACAAGGCAGACATTTGATATTACACATAGTCTATCACCTGATAGAAAAATGAAAAGAACACAAACACCGGCTATACTGGTCTCATTGGATACAGAGAAAGCGTTCGACAGGGTGGAGTGGACACAACTATTCCGCACTAAGGAACAAATGGGTTTTGGACAGAATTTCCTCAAAATGTTTAAGGCCAACTACTGCTCATATCTGATGCCGGTGGCCCTCAATGGAATAATGTTGGGTCCAGTAACCCTGGGAAGAGGAACCGAACAATGGTGCCCACTGTCGCTACTATTATATGCAGTCTTTCTGGAGCCATTACCAGCGAAGATCCGGGAGGCGGATGGGGTGAAGCGGATAATAATGGCAGGACAGGAGCACAAAACCATGGCTTTCACAGACAACATGTTGGTAGCACTAACAGTCCCAGAACGCTCCCTACCAGCGCTCATGAAAGAATTGGAAAGGTTCAGAGAAATATCCGTTCTTAAGAACAATAGACAAAAGACAGAGGTACTAAACCTATCGTCAAAACACGATACAATAGTGACACTGACCCAGAAACTGCAATTGCAAATAGCAAAATCAGAGGTAACCTACTTAGGGGTAACACTAACACCATCATTAAACCTTATGTAAAAAGCAAATTTCCCGACCCTGCTGGAAAAAATGGAAATAGATATTAGGAAATGGAACCCACTAATGACATTGTGGTGGGGGCGGATGGTAGCAACTAAAATGGTGGTTCTACCAAAATTATTGTACTATTTCCAGGCCCTACCCATTTGGATACCAAATGTGTTTTTTAAATCTCTGAGCAAAGTTATTAAGGCATACATATGGAAGCACAAACCATCAAGAATTGCGATGCCAATGCTGACAGCGCCAAGAAATCAGGGAGGTCTATCACTCCCCACTTCTGTTGATGCTATGTGATGGCCCATCTACGGCTAGTGAAAGAATGGGTAGCGGACACCTCAACTCACATATGGGCTAAGCAAGACAGGGCGATGGCTGTTACCCCACTTCCGAGACTATTATGGCTAAAGGGACAACATAGGCATCCGACCATTAAGATCAGTGAAGTGATGGGGGCGGGCATGGAAGTATGGGATGCAGCGATCAAGAGAGGGGCATTATTGACTCAACCCTTCCCCTTTTCCCAATATTGGAGAATCCAGAGTTCCAACCGTGGATGGCCATAACAACATTCAAAAAGTGGACGAAAGTAGGATGTTGGACTTTAAGGCTACGTACCAGGGGCAAGACATAACGACTTTCCAAGAATGTAAACAGACCCTGGGGCTGACAGATAAAGACATGTTTAAGTACACTCAACTTAAGCATTGTTTCATGTCCCCACACATAAGGCAGGCAGCCACAAGACAGTTAAAACCCTTTGAGCTATATATGACAGGTATGGGTTCAGGGAAGCTGGTCTCGAGCTGGTGGAACTATATGGTGCAATGGGAAAAGACACTGGGTCAAGTGATTATCAAGAAGCAATTCGAGTATATTTGGGGAATCGTTCCAAAGCTGACGCACTCCATATACGTAAGAGAGATGTGGCAAAAAGTGCTACTCCAATGGCACTATTCCCCGAAAAGGCTTCATGCAATGTTCCAGACGACATCCGACAAGTGCTGGAGGGGGTGCACAGTGAAGGGGGACTGGAAACACATATGGTGGAGCTGCCCGGTGATACAGCAATTCTGGGACGGGATAAGGGAGCAGGCAGACAAGATGGTAATAGGTTCTAAGCAACTTAAGGAAATAGTCTTGATGGCGGGGATGTGGGAACCTGGCTCAGGAGGCCTCACTAAGCCACAGAAAGGGGGCTTTATGATGCTTGTTATAGCAGCTTGGCTTGTGATAGTCCAACAGTGGAAGAAAAAAACATCACCCTAAACCTACGAATGGTTACAAAAGGTTTGAAACTTTGTATCCCTAGAATGGATGACTTATAAACTTCAAGGGTCACAAAACGCTTTTTCGTGAGACTGGGAGCATTTACTGACGCACCTTCAAAGTGACTGTATGCAACAATGGTGCCCACACAACATCAAAATAATGGACATCATACATTGAAAATTAGACCCATTGTAGAGACTGGTATTCTCCATCAAGGGGGTTGATGTGGGGGTTGAGTCTGTTCTAGAACCAGTGTGTAAATGGAAAGTTTATGTAAAACAAATAAAAATATTTCAATAAATAAATCCTTTCAAAACATTTCTGGTGTCGCTTGGGCTAAACTATATGTAAACGAGAATTATTTTCAGATCAATGTTAAAAAATCTGTACTTGCTATAATATTGAAGTCAAGGATGCAGAACAAGTTTTGCTGATTTTTGCATGATATTGGAGATGTTTCATCATTTTATGTATCTTTGATGTATCTTGCTTTTCTATTTACAGTAAAAATTGTCAATTGAGGATTGTTAATAGACTGTTTTGCTTCTCCTTAACACCTCTGATTGAATACTATTAGACAAAGGTGGTTCTGACCTTGACTTATGTCATTCTATATGGGGGGTCGCCTTGTAAAACTCACCACAAAATTACAGAAGTAGTCAAAAAGGAGTGTACGCCGGTGCAAGAAGTAATGCAGTTTTATTCAGGGCCCCAGATCGCGGAACAGAACTGCATCAAATGGCACTGTCAAAGAAATGCCCGTAATGTTAGAACTTTTATAGAATGCAAGTAATTAGTATTCGTGATCGTGCGACATGAAAAAATCTCCCCACACAAATATGATTGGTCTTCGCACTTTGAATCCTTATAGAAAAACATACATTGCGATCAATAATTGGGTCCACAAACATTCCCAGACCGCCCTCATTTACACTGTGTGACATCACAATCCACCCCCAATTCCCACAGCACAAAGTTATGTAATTGAAACATTTGAGACGACCAACAGAACTTTCATCAACTGTCTTGGTCGCCTCATCCTGATTCTGATGAGATTGCCTCTGCACCATGACACCACCAGAGCCTTGAACCACGGACATACTGCTATACAAATGTTGCATATCAGGGACACTCTAACCCATTTCCCAGGGAAAGTGTTCTATGAGGCAATTTGAAACTGCTGTGGTTCTTTTCTGCTCCATTAGAAAAATGGATTTCATAAATGATTTAGAATTATAAAATGGTCATGTATTACTTACTCGTTGGCGAAACCTTTGAGCTCTAATCTGTGACCTCAAAAAATATCAACCACTGTGTATTTCTATTGGCACTGGCCTGGGAAGCGCAGACTCTGCACTAAATCACCAGCCACAGCGTCTGCCGCGCACAAAATGCTAACGCACATTTAAAGCAAAAGCAAGCTTTTAAGGCCTATTTACTGCATTTTGTTCTACCACTAAAATTGATTATACTTACCTGTGCCCCTATATGTATGGATGAGTTTTGTTAAGGTGAACTGGATAACCCAGCCCTTTAAGATGAGTAGCAATTACCCTGGAGATGGATGGGGATACAGATTGTATTCATGCATCAATAATAGAGACAACTCAGGTAATTGGCAAAAGGAAGACTGTTTTAATATCAATTATCTAAAACAGGGAGCGTGAAGAACACGAACGAAATTGCTCGATTCTCTTACTCAAACATTCTTAGTAAAAACTGAGATCTTATACACAACTCGTCATCAATGACGTTAAGCTACGTATGCACTAACATCATCTTACATGGCAAACTACAAAAACCTATGAGTATGGGTGATTGGCTCTGAGTGAACATCTAAGTATACAATCCATACTAGTATGCGATAGTGAGTGAAGGTAATAGGCTACTTAACATCAGGTGGGGCAACTAAGCCCTCCCTCAAAAATGACCACTCTGAACGTCACTAAATGCACAGTGTCCCGTTGGTTACACAACTAAAGGACCCCTAAATACGCCCGTCCTCTATAATTGGTTGGCACTCTAACCTCAGTCAGTATGATATGATATCATATGATCATTTATTTATATAGCGCCTATAAACAATGTGTTTCAAAGCGCTTCAAGGCAAGGAAGAGGAACAAGGGAAAATACTATGACATTCTTACAGGCCATGAGCAGTAAGGATATGAAATTAACTATCGTACTCAGCCTGACGACATTTAAGATAATGCAAGAGCTAAGACATAGATAAGGAATGGAGGGGGAGAGTGGGAAGGAAATGGAAACAGACAGACGACTACTGTACTAGGCCTGGCAACATTTCTGGTAGAGCCAGAGAAAAACAAAAGGTGAGGGAGAGGGGTGCAGAAAGGGAGGGGAGGAACAAAAGAAGCGACTATCGTATTAGGCCTGATGACATTTCAGATAGTGCTGGAGGGGGGTGGGGGATAAACAAGTAGCGGGGAGAAGACAGACAAGGTTGCTATCATAGGTCCAGGGACAATTCTGATAGAGTAAGTGCATAGAAGAAAGTAAGGGGAGGAGATAGGAAAAGGAAGAAAGGGAGAGGAGGAGAGAACAGAGAGTAAGCAGTCAAAAAGTGGAGAGAGCGAATACAATTGCAGAAGTCACTAGTTACACATAATGTTGAACAGCATGATTCAGGGCCACCAGTACTTTTCAATCTATGACTGGCAGCATGCAGGCTGGCTACTCTCCTTAACCATTGCTCCCCACCAATTAGCATAACAATCCATCACCTCAGTGGTCTACTGTCAATTAGGCTTTGAAGCTCGGCCTTGAGTTTGTTCTTAGCTCTGAGAAATTCAGGGAGTTAGGGCACGCTCTGCACTCGTGCGTAGGTGTGACCATCTCATTCGTCCAACTTCATTCTTCCATGTGACTAGAGACCATGGATCGAGCCTTTTGGTGCATTTAATACTATTTTCTAATGAACCTCTGACGTCTTCCTTGTTTTTTTCATGTATTCTGAACAGGAGTTCGGTTCTTTGACACGGTTTGTATCCAATGTTAGTTCACTCCAGTTTGATAAGACCTTGGCTTCTTGGCTCATCCAACTCTGCTGAGATTCACTTTGTAATTAACTGCGACACACTAGAAATGAGGCCTTCTTGCTAATGTCCAGCACTGCTATAATGCGTAGTGGAAACATCCACCCTCTACTTGTCCATATGCATATATATGTATTGGCATTTGCCGCAATCTATATACTATAATGCCAGCTTTAAGAATACTTCGTCTGCTTGTTTCTTTTGCATCTGTACACATATAAACTAGCTTGATATCTTCATCTGTTTCTGTGGCATAAGCTTCTTCACCTTGATCCCAAGATGTCACTTATCCTTGGTACTTTCTTGATGCCTTATAGAATATCTGCATTCTCTGGTCTCTGCATCTCTTCCATATACGTCAGTTCACCTCTGTGTGATGTCACCATTCATCCTTACCCTTCATTTGCTCTGTTTCTTCAGGGATTTCATTCAAATGGTCATCATATTTTCTCGTATGCGGGTATGACTTTCTCAATGGGTACCTTGCCTCCCCGATTCTCTTAGGTATTGGTAATTTCACTGGTACTGCGCAGAGTCCCGGTTATGAGAGACTTACCCAGAGTCTTTAGCTCACTATCTTTCACAGAGGAGAAATATCCAAACCATATCAGTCTTTGTCCTGCCTTAGGGCAGTCCAGCACCGAAATGCTAGGCAATTTTCCTCTGAACAAGAGTGCCAACAGCAACCCCAGACACGTGTTTCGGTCTTGTTGGACCTCATCAGTAGGGTGGAGCTGTGCCTCTCTAAGAATAGTGAGCAAGGGGTCCACATCTGGATTCCCCTAGTAACTTAGGGTGAGACCCAAAGTTACTTAAATATGCAAAAAACAAGGGCGGTCCTGGGAGTCCCTCTGCCGGACATTAGTCCCGGTAATGAGAGACTTACCCAGAGTCTTTAGCTCACTATCTTTCACAGAGGAGAAATATCCAAACCATATCAGTCTTTTGTTCCATGTCATATGACTGCATTGTCCACTTGGACTGTAATAGATCCATCTTCCCACATACTTCTTATGGTTCTTTGGATACAGGAACTTCATTCCTTCAGGTTAGTGGATACTGGCCTTCACAAAGTCTCTGATCTATTCATCTGTTAAGTCTCAGGCTGTCCATCCTGATTCGACATCGATCATGATCTTCACCCCTTTAGCTTTCTTTGCTGTCTTCTTGCATTGTGAGATTATTATCTTGATCATACAGAATCCAAGCAACACCAACACGATCAGGGCACCAAGAAACTTGAACATATCTGCCATCCATTGTGGAACCCAAGAAAAGAGCGATCCAAACCAGCTCTCATCAGCAATGTCTTATACTTCGTCTATCATTTGACCATGGAGCTTCGTCAGCATGTCTATGGCCTCTGTCAAGGTTCCATTCTCGTCGTCATGAGAAGATATAAATGTGCAACATGATTCTCCAATTTTTTCACAAACACCTCCATGCATTGCTGTGATCATGTCCAAGACATATCTATTCTGAAGAATCATCAGTCTTATGGCTCTCATCTCTGATAGCATAATTGTCTGCAGCAATTCCCATCTGGTAATTTGAAGCCATTTTGTATTTGCTCCAACCTGGATTGTCGACATGAAGATCAACATGAACACCGACGAGGTCTGGCTGAACAGCCTGTCTTCATAAGGAATAGAGTCAAAAGCTTCTATTGATTTGGCTGAGAAATAGTTCTCTCTCTTCATCTGCTTTATCAGCTCCACAAACTTCTTCTTCCTCAGGTGAGCATCTGCTTTTGGAAAACTGTAGAGACTCAGATCACAATTTGGAATCACCAATGCTGGAACATGGACATTTTACCAATGTGCATATCCCTCCCCAATCCTTGGGTAACTTCATGTATGCCTTGGATCCACAAGCCCAATAATGATCCTTGATCACTGCTGTCCCAATTTCCATTCCTGGCGCTTCAAATATTCTCCCACAATTCTGGTTCTCTCCAACTTTTCTTGTGCCATTGTTTCTGAAACACAGCTTTGCACTCTGCAAAGGCACTATCTCCAAGGGTCCTCCTCTGTCTCAACCATGTCAGTAGCTTAGCAAGTTTTTACCATAGAGGCTTACACATCTGTGCATTCTAAATAGTTGGTTGGTAGTGACCCATTATCACCCAGTCTCTGCATATCACTACACCTTCTTCCCAGCCATCTGGTGATAGCACAGTTCCCCAAATATGCATCTGGCCTCTGTTCTTCCATCTACGAATATTTTCAGCAGTTTTTCCTGGAACTTCAGTTTTTTATTTACTTCCCATCTGATTCCAGCTCCTTCTACCCCAGGGTTTTCGTATCTGATCACATGATTCTTCTTATGGGCTCTGTTTCTTGTCTCTGTGTCTTGGATATAGTCCTCTTCATCTGGATCTGTCCATTCAGTTGCCCATTTGAGGTAGACTGTTCGACCCATGAACTTTCCTATTGTACTACATAATGCTAGATGTAATATGCAGTGTGCAGTCAGAACATCTATTTCAATGGCTATAAAGATCTTAGATTTCCCCATACTGTATGGCAGGAGTGCACATACGAAGCATCCCTCCTTTGATGGTCTTCTTCCTACTTTTTTCATATGCTGATACCATATGTTATCTCCCAGGTGAGCTGTGCTGTCCAGGTAATCATTCAATTTGAAATCATCCTCTTTGGTGCTTCTTTTACGTCTCATCCTCTTCATATAACCTTCTATTATCATATCATGAAGTGTGTTAGCATAGCTCCTTATGACTGGATCAATTACAGGAACATCTATCCGTGCTCTCTGAGTAGGAGAAAGTTCAGCAAGTTTCATCCTCTCAACATACCATTTAGGCATGAAAATGTCTTGCAGAATCTCCATGTGTGACTGCCTTTGAGAAACTTACCATCATTTATCACAAGAACAGGTATGTTTGCATGCATTACTTGTATGAGCTCACCATCTAACAACCTTTTGTTCTGTCTATCTTGCCAAGCCTGTCTTTTATATCCTAACAGAGTTTCTAAGAAACTTTTTGCATGTGAACGATTATTATTGACTCTTATCTCAAACGCAGGCAATTTGTCATCTTTCTTTGGAATAGGAATGACTACATAGGGTCTTGGCTGCCTAGTAGTTGCCACGATTACACCTTCCTTCTGCTCGGGAAGATTCACAGTAGTCCTAGCTCCCTGTACATCAAGGTAGTACAATGTCCGTACTGTAGGTGAAAGCAATATGATTATAAATACAATGCAAGCGTAAATAACACATATGTATGCCAATTTACAGCATCTACTTCGTGGACAACGTGGACGTCTCTCTGCATCTGGTATTATTATATTACTGCTGATACTACCCATTTTTATTGCCCAAGTAAGGAAAAAGTCATCTTTAATACATCAGCATTATGTACTGCTTCTGAAAGCTGCTGTCTTGTCTCAGCAATTTGTCCTTGATCAACTGTCTGCTTACTGGATGACAAGAACAAACTTTTACTGTATCCCTGGAACCAGTTTTTAACCAGACGAAATGTGAATGCCTCTCCAGCACGGAGAAAACCGCTCTCGGTATGTCTAGACAAGTGCAATGACATACACCGATTCCTAGTCTGTTCCTCGAATTTGCCTAAGACCAGATGACATGATGAATTTCTTTCAGCATGAAACAAAAGTTCTGTCTGACCAGCAACCCCTCGATCTGTCCCTCCAAGGAAGGTTTCACTCTGATCTTAGATTTCTCGCACAATAAGCTTTCACTTGTAGTATGATGCCTCTCACAATTTTGTTTAACTCTGCAGTGTTTCTCAGATCCCTTAGGAATGTGCGCACATCACTGTGTCTTCCAACAAGAGGCAGGTATTCTTCAATCAGACGATAGAAAACCAAACCGACCAGTCTGTTAGCATCATCAGTGGATAGGGGCATTTGTCCTTTCCCCTGTATAGTTTGGCAACTGCCGAATTTGCTCAATAATTGGTGTGAGCAACCTTCTTACGATTGCACCATTCTTAGGATCTTGCAGAAAAACAGAAACCATAGTAGTTCTCCCCACAATAGCCAGATACATGCACAGAATGAAGAGAAAAACTTCAAATATGATCCTTGAAATGTTGTCATTGGGACTCGCCATGGGCAAAGCCAAACAGAAACTCAGTCTGAAATGAATCAGTGTACTGTACCCTCTTCCAGTTGTCGAAAATGAACTCAGAATTTGGCATATTTCTCTTCTTATCAAGGCTTAAAGCATGCCTTCGTCCAAAGTTTTACCAATCACCTGTGGCTTTAAGAACAAAAGATCTTCCTTTTACCCTGAAATGACTGCACAGATTGTTCGCATCAGCTTCCCTTAACTCTTCCAGAAGTGGCTAAAAGAGTGTCCCGACCCAAGCCACAGTCCAATTAAATCTTTTCTTTCACTCGACAGCCTCTGCGTCCTTCTTCCTCGTCATAGACCTTGTCTGCATTTGCTGAGGTTCTTCCCTGATGCTTGCTTCTATAGGGGGTGGGGCAGAGGGGTTTCTCCAGTGTAAACTTTGACATCGCCTAAAAAAGTCCAAGCACGTCTGTCTGGCACTCTGACTGCAGACGGCGTGACGTCTTCCACAACGATAGGGCCATTATATCTGGGCTCGTGCCACTTCTTGTAAAGTTGCGGATTTGGAGCACATCTCCGGGGAATAATTTGGGAACACAAAGTTCTTGAACACTATGGGCCTCATTACAACCCTGGCGCTCACGTAATGAAGGGTGCCGGTACGGGACCGGCACCCTTCATTACGGGAGCGCCGATTACGAGGGTCCCGCAAGGGGAAGAGGGACCTAATAACGGGCCATTCGTAATGTGCCCATTATTACCTCCCTCCCCCATTCCCATTGAGCCCTATGGGGGCTCAAATGGGAATGGGGAATGGTTCCTTCAAGGAGGAATTACCGGGTCCTCCAATGTTGGAATGACCGGTTATTCCTCATTGAAGGAACCCGGTATTGGAGCCCGGTTTGGAAGCAGCCATGGTGCTAATAGCTAATAGCACCATGGCTGTCTCCAAACTCGTAATGAGGCCCTACGTGTTGAAGCATCTCCTCCTGTGTTCTGTGCGGCCCCACACACTTTTTGCCCTAGCTGACCTGAAATGACAGAGATACTTAATGTCATACACATAAGATACTCGCGTAGGTCCATTCCTAACAGTTCTGCTGTAGGCTGAGCATCACTTCTAACTGTGGATGGAGGTGTGAGGGGTGTCCTCATCCATCTCCCTGTCACTATCTCATGGGTTGTGGGATGGTGGTCCGAACCTGGTTGGTTCCTCAGTGCATATAATGCCAGTGGTAGACAATGCAACCACCCTTTTTTTCAGGTAAGCTTCAACTTGGCTATCCTTTCTTTAACTACCTAACTGCCATGGGTTTCTCCCCCGAGTGCCAATGTCTTTTTTGGTGATTTCGGTATGTCACCATTCAATGCCTTCTAACGTTTTCTCTTTCATCAACCCCTTAAGTGCCAAGGACGAGGTATTTAGTCCTTGGCAACATGGAGGTAATCCCAAGGACGAGATACCTCCTCCTTGGCACTTAAGGGATTAAGCAAGCCATTGAGCTGTTTACTGATCCCATTTCCTTGTGGATGATAGGCCGACGAAAACATGTGCTTTATACCAAGCAACAAGCTGGTCTGCTCAAATGTTTGATTCACAAAATGTGGGCCATTGTCTGACCTCATTACTTCACATACTCCCCATCTGGGAAACACTTCCTGCACTAAGAATTTGGCTGCACAGGTAGAGTCTGGGTGTGTACACAGACCAGCCTCTATCCATCTTGAAAAAGGACAAACTACAACAATCCAATTTCTATATCCGTTACATACTTGCAGCATGTCGATATGCAAGACATGCAAGAGGGGGCGTGGCCTAGGCGCACAGAATGAGGACGTGTTTCTCCTGAGCTCTTGCCCTGATCCTTCCACAGATCCTCCAGATATATGGCTAAAACCACGCTAAACCAGAAATAAGGCACCTGCCTGCCAGAAGTAACTACTCTTGCACACTCGGACAACAACTCCGACAAAAAACAGAGCCGGCATCCCTAAGAATGTAGCCTCCGAACCCAGGCCCCCAGGGGACCAAAGATGGCATCCGCGGCAGCACTCTGACCCCGTGGAGGAACTGGGGCTGCACACGGAGCTGAGCCCCACCCAGAAGCTGGCGGAGTACGGCGGCAGCGAGGACCCAGTGCCCCTAACCCCAGAGCCCTTGACATAACACCTTCCCGCCGTGACCGCGCGCTGTGGCGTTCCAACGGGCCAACATCAGCTGGAGCCGGATGGCCTGCAGCGGGAGGCGGAGCCGTGGGTCCGGGCATCCAGCGCCCCCCCCCCCCTTGCGGGCTGTAAGTAGACGACAAGAAGCGCACTGAAATCTCCAGAGGGCCGTGGCCAGCCCGCCTGACGTGCCCAGGCCCCTGCTAACGCGACTGCGGCAACCACACACACAGCGGGCGTTGTCTAATCACGCCAGCCGAGACCCACCAACGAAAACTCACCACAACGACCATTATGCTCCAACGGCCCCCAGTGGAACATTAAGCCTGCAGCTCCCCACTCCCTAACAGCAGAACGCATTCTGTACATGGAGGTCTCTGGACCGCCCGGACCCCCCACTGCACTGCCTCCACGACAGCTGACAGGCTTCTGGTGGGGTTTGCATCCGGTTGCCTGCGCCCACTGAAGTGAACAAACGCGGCCAGCGAATACATAGTGCTGGGAAGCTCTGACCCTGTGACCACACCTTTCCACAGTCACAAGTAAGGTGGAACACATCCGGGGGGTAAAGGGCCCACATCCTGCAGCAAATGACATACAGAACCTTGGGGGGAGGGGGCACTGGAGCAATTGAAAGGGAAGATAATTATTCGCCAACCCCGGGCCAGCAGGGAGGACCTGGCACAGGGGGGACCTGGCACCCAACCAAGTCTACCACGCAGGAGCCACATGGTGTCACCAAGGCACCAGATTTTTTCTGATCACAGCCTAGAGACTTGCACAGGGGCATGCATAACCCCAAACCTCCATGCAAAAGGCACAGTGCGGAAAAAAAATTGTTTCTAGGCACCCAGGCCTCCGGCCCTAATGGCGACCCCGAGAGTGCTCCAGGGCCTGCCCTGCTGTCAACCACATGCTCATGCAGCAGCACAAGGCCCCTTGAAGTAGCTAGGTCAGTGGAGAGGACGCTGTAACGAGAACCCTCATACAAAGGAACAGGGTTCCACGCAGGAACTGTAGAACGTACGACAGCAACTGCCCCTGTACACAGGATGCCTCTCGTCCCAAACCCCACAAACATCCAGTATTAACCTCCCGGCGCATACAATAGTTATCCCCGGAGCTGTCACCTAAGACCCTTGCCTACAGAACAGACCCCCAATAGGACCCCAGGAGACGCACGGCGCTGTCCCATCCCGCAGGCTGGCTGGCACATCACAGGCAGCCATGCCGAACTACAAAGGCAAAACCAAAAACACTATCATGGGGTCCTTCACCACAGGCAAGCCGAAAGAACCGGATCAAAAGTCCAAAGAGCCTTGTTTGGGGCCACCAACATCAGAAGGGAATGATAAAGATAACCAAATACTAGAGGCCATCAATGGGCTACGCTCCTTTATAGACACCAGAATCGAGTAGGTGAAATCGGATGTGATGCTGATGCGCCAAGACATACACAACCTTACGGACCGCATTGCTTCCACAGAGGCGGCGCAGCAGGAGTAGACCGAGGCCCTCAAAGATATGCAATGTAGAGTCCTAGAACTCAAGAAATGCAACAAGTTCCTAGAGGAGAGTGCTGAAGGGCGTTCCAGACGCAACAACGTTTCGCATACTCGGGAATTCCTGAGGGAATGGAGGGCTCAACCCCACCAACTTTATAGAAACCCTCATACAACAAGAAATAGGCGCTAGCCACCTCTCACAAGGCTTTGCAGTCGAGCGAGCACACAGATCCCTACAGAAGAAACCACCAGCCGGATCTCACCCACGCCCAATAATAGCCAGAATCCTAAACTTTCAGGACAGAGAAATCATTCTGTGCTTCTTGCGAGAAGGAGGGGAAATCAAGAGAGACAACGCCAGGCTCGCTATTTACCCGGACTACACGCCACTAGAACAAAAGGCGAGGAACTCCTTTGTTCCAATCGAGGCCAGATTGCGACAGCTAAACATC
This sequence comes from Ambystoma mexicanum, assembly GCF_040938575.1. Classification (NCBI taxonomy): domain Eukaryota; kingdom Metazoa; phylum Chordata; class Amphibia; order Caudata; family Ambystomatidae; genus Ambystoma; species Ambystoma mexicanum. The sequence continues at coordinate 447,177,464 of NC_090928.1, forward strand.
AAATACATGTTGATTACCCCTTGAGGCTCAAAATAATATATAAAGGCAGAGCAATTTTCCTGGAATCCCCGGTGGTGGCTACCATGTGGCTAGAACACAACAACATGGCAGACGGTGAGGAGAAGGCACCGTAAACCGCGCACCGGAACCATTAGACAGGACCACCCAATGACAAACCTATAATGTGGAGCGAGCCATGGATAGCATAAAAGGCAGGAGGGTGCCAGCTCACCAGTCCGACCTAAAGCATCCCCCGTGAATGGACTTGCGGCAGCACTCCGCTGACGCATTACACCTGCTCAAGATGACCTGTAAGGGCCCTGACGGAGCAGGGGCACCCGAACATCGCAGATCCAGTGTAACTGCTGGGTGCAGTTGGTCCACTTGGACTAGTTTTGTTTGTTTTATCCTTTGTTCTGGTCAAAAGGTCACGCAGTCTTCAAAGCAACCATCACACAGAACCGAGGGGCACATCACAAATGGCCTGAGGGGCCAGTCCAATAGACATGGCAGCTGACATTAAGGTACTGACATGGAATGTTCGGAGGATGGGCACCTATATGCGCATAAACAGGATCAAGTCCTTTCTGAGAAGAAAACATATCTCCATCGCACTGCTTCAGGAAACGCACCTCATCGCTGAAGCCGACTCCCGGATCCCAGACTGGTGGGGCGGACAGGGCTTTGGAGCTACATACTCTAAGTTTGCCCGGGGAGTACACACATGGATAAGTAGTATTGTACCCTTTAAACTCTTGTCCAAAGATGCCGACCCTGAGGGCAGATACTTCATACTCTGTGGAAGCATCGAGCAACGTAAAATATGCTTAGTCAATACATAATTCCCCAATTGTGGAACCTCTGCGTATCTTGCCAAACTGCAACTAAAGCTAGCGCCCTTTAGAGACTGTTTCTTTATATGGGGAGGCAACTTCAACTGTGTACGGGACCTCACCCTCGACAGATCCGCTCCTCCGATGCAGCCGGCCAGCCCATCTTCCTCCGCCCTACAGAGAGTCATACAGGAGCTAGACCTGTCAGAAGTATGGAGGGAACTACACCCTGAAGGTAGGGAATTCTCATACTATTCATCCCCACATGAGGTATATACCCGTATAGACTACCTATTGATAGACAACGCACACTTACCTCATATAGAATCTGCCTCCTACCTGGGCAGAACCATATCCGACCACTCTCAGCTCCTCATGGTATGGAAACCAAAAGGGCCCCAGACCACCTATACCGATGTGGCGGATGCCAACGGAAGCACTAACTGACAGCATTCTAAGAGGAACTCCGAGACAAAATGATGTTATAAGTGGACAACAACGTGGGGAGTGTGAACAGATGAAGCACCATTTGGGAGTCCCTGAAAGTAGTAGTAAGGGGGGAGGTCATAGCCAGTGCCGGTGGGATCCGGAAAACACTAAAAGAAGAACTGGCGAGAAGATCAGACGACTGGAGGCCACGGCCAACAAATCTAAAGAACTTGAAGAGGAAATGGCCACAACGAGGAAAGATTGTCGGGAAGCCTGGGCCAGATTATCTAAATTCGACTATATCACAAAAACGATTAGGGCTCACTCAGAGGGGGACACACCAGGCAGGCTACTTTTGTGGCGTTGTAAAAAAGAGAACCCGAAACTGCCAATTCTCAAAATCATAGACCAGACAGTGCTGCACACACTACGCAAACAGGGATCAATGAATCATTCAAACGTTTTTACTCCCACCTATACAGCCATGATTCCACCAAACCCCAGGGCGACATATATGATATATTTGAGGAGATAGGCCTTCCCACACTAGAAGAAGCTCAAAGATACACACTAAATCAGCAACTAATGGTCGAAGACATACAGGAGGCGATCAAAACATTGTCCACCTGTGGCCACCAGGGGGCGCCGAGATGGTCTGACACTCCTATGTCAGTCTCCTCCGAGGGCTGCATGTTTTGGGACCTGAGCCCCCCCAAAACCTCCCAGAAGTGAACTTCGGGCCCTGGGGCAGTCCCCAGACGGTGGTGTGCTTCTTTTGAGAGTTTTCCTGACTGGAATCGGCGAAGCAGAACCCTAGATCGGGTTACGGGAGTGTTGGGGCGGGAGGGTTCCCGCCTTCTGGTGCGCCCTGAGGCCTCTGCTCCTTCAGACTTGCAGAGCGTAGAGACAGGACGGTGCGGCGTGGGTTTGGAGCTTTTGGTGCCTGCTCCACCGGAGGAGGACCGAGCGATTCCTGAGGTGTCTCCGATGTGAGGAGGATCCCTGGACACTGTGGGGCTTGGGTGCCGCTTGTCGATCCGGGAGGTCCCGGCCCCCCTGCCAAGTGCGGAGCTCCTGAGGAGGTGTTGTGCCTTGCGGGGCCCACCGGAGCGCGTAGGCACAGCTGTCCGCTGGCCTGTTGCTTTCTTGGCCCGTGCTCGTCACCGTCTGCTGGAGTGGATCCTATGGGCGAGGGGCCCGACCCAGGGAGCGAGGTCGGATCAATCCAGCGGGGGTCCAGTGGGGACTGAACGTGCCCCGGGTGCCCGCCCGCAGGAGGAGGATGCCATGGGTGGGTCTGGGTGGACTCGCCCCCCTGCTCTGTTCTAACCTGGTGAGGGGCAGCGCGGGCTGCAGGCTCCGCCGGAGCGGATAGGTGCAGCTGTCCGCTGGCCTGGAACTGTCTCCGTCTGTGGTCTCCTTCGTGTCCTTGAGCGGGCCCTGTGAGCGAGGGCCGTGATCCGGTGAGCGGGGTCAGAGCAACTCAGAGTGGAGTCTGGGTGGTGAAGGCCACCCCCCCGCCACCCCAGCAGGAGGTCTGTGTAGGCCCCGAGCATCCTGAGGGAGGAAGAGTACCGGCATCTGTGGGACGGACCTACTGTGTTCTGCCTGGCGGCCCCCTGCTCTGTGGTGGCCTGGCATGTGGATGCTGCGGTCTGCGGAGTAGGTCAGGGCGGAATGGAGCAATTGTCCCCTAGCCTTTTCAAGTTGGTGGAGCTGACCCAGCGGATGACTAGCCTTCGTTGAGACTCTTGTTTCTGTCCCGCCTCTCCTACAGCCTAGCTCCCCCTGGAGACGCTATTATCACGAGAGGTGAGTGTGTCTCTCTCCCCCTGCCCCGAGAGGAGATGGAGTCCCCCTCTGGAGTTTGTTGCTGAACTTGTGCAGGTGATGGAAATATAGGGGGGCCCCTGCGTCATTTGCCTGCCCGCCGGGTTCCCCTTCGTCCTCTCAGCCCCCTTTCCTTCTGTGGTGTTCTCCGCTGCATTGACTGTCCCAGGAGTGGGAGGGATCAAGCCTCTCCATCTGCAGCCGGAGTTTTTGGGGGATTGAGGGTCTCCAGTCTGTGAAGTCTCCTTCAGGTGCTTCCCAGCCACCCGGCCTCTGGGTCTGTCCCATCTGGACCGGGAGTTGGGTTGTGTGTCTGGGGGAGTCTCTGGAGCTAATTTTCATCTTAGCCTAGAAGGGGCTCAATCTGCTGAGGTTTCTTCCGGTCTTCCCTCTAGGCAACGCTCGGAGCTTCCCCGGATGAGCTGGACCAGGTCCCTCCAGAAGTATTGTTACACTCCTCAACTGGTCCTGGCCCCCCCGACATGTCATCCAAGGCGCAAACCGAAGCCCTAGATGCCCAGGAGGTTAACAAGAACATGGCAGCCTTATTGGAGGAGATCCGTGGTTTCCGGGCAGACATAGGCAGAAGGTTGGACTCTTTGGATAAAAAAAGTAGACAATGTTGATGAGCGTGTTCAGGCCCTCGAAGCTAATCAGTCCTCGGTTGACCTCTTGGAGACCCAGATCGACATGCGCCTTTCGGACCTGGAGCAGAGAGAGGAGAACTGTACCCTAAAGCTGGATGATTTGGAAAATAGGGAGCGCCGGAGCAACCTGAGATTCCTCACTGTTCCGGAACGAGAGGGGGAATCTCAGGCAGACATTCTCCGAATCGTCAACTCTGTGATCCGCAAATTGTTTGATGAGGGCAATACTGACGAACCAATGATTGACAGAGCCCATAGAGCGGGTAACCCTAGCAGAGGTCCCAGAAACATTCCAGTGAAGTTTCACTGTTTCTCAGAGAAGTCTAAGATTCTCGACCTGGCAAGGAAGAAAGGCCCCATCACTTGGGAGAATTCTAAGGTGTCGATCTATCAGGACCTTTCGGCCTTTACCCTTGCCTGCCCGCCTATGTGGTCCCCTGACTAGGTGGCTTCAGACCAAGGGAGTGAGATACAGATGGGGTTATCCCTTTTCGCTCTCATTTGAATTCGACGGATTTAAATATTCGCTGGTCACTGAAGATGATATTCAGAGGGTCTCCGGTGAGATTCTGGGCGATCCCAAGCAGAGGTCTGCCCAGTGGGGCGAAGGTGTTGATCTGTCCCAGTCGTGCGCCCCAAGCGGGCCATCAGAGAGGCGGCGTGTGCGAGGGCATAGGAAATATAGGAAAGTGTCCCCAACCTCGCAGAGCACATCCAAAGCCTGAATTCATCAATGGGTCTGCACGCCTTTGGTTGTGGAGTATGGGGCTGGGGTCTTGTAAGGGTTTTGTGAGCCTGTGTATCTGCCCTGGTTCCCTTTGTTCGAAGTGAGAAGTCTGCCTGTTTTGTCGTTCTTTACTGTTCTCTGTGATCTGGGGAGGGAGGGAGGACCTTCCCTCCGGTTGTTGCTCTGGAACAGGGGTGGAGGGGGCTCATGGTGGGTTAGCTTTGTTTTGTGTTTTTGCACTTCGGAGGATCACGCTAGTGGTCTGGGTCTGGTGACACTAATGTTGTCTCAGGTTTTCCAGGCGCTCGGGGGGGGAGGGGGTGGTACGGGGTTTGTCAAACTTTGTATTCGTGTCTGAGGTTGACAGTGTTACCGAGTAGGGACCCGCCTCCTGCGGAGGCTACTAGTTCTTCCCGAGATCGGGATGTTGGGAGCGGCCTGGGAACTTCGCCCTTTGAGTGTTCCCAGGGGAAAATATATAGAAACAAGTCCCCCTAATGGATGACTCCAATCGAGCGCTTACCCTGGGTTTCGTTGAATGTTTGAGGCTTGAATTCCCCCCATAAGAGGTCCTTGGTGATTAGGGAATTTAAGAGGTTGAAGCTCCATGTGTTGTTCCTCCAGGAACTGGGTGAGAGGTAGAAAATGGCCCCTTAGAACTAACTTTGTGCAGGGGGTCTTTCATGCCTTGTGTCGGGCTAAGAAGAGGGGGGTGGCGATAGTTGTTTCTCCGAAGGCTCAACTTGTCCTACAAGCTCACGAAAAGACCCAGAGGGCCGTTATGTAATAGTTAAGTGGGAAGTCAAAGGTACTAAGGTGACGTTGGTGTCCGTTTACGCCCCGAATGAGGCCCAAGACAAATTTTGGGATGAGACCAGGTCCAAAATCATGGAATTAATGGAGGGGGTTCTCCTGGTGGGGGGTGATTTTAATATGGTTCTTGACCCCGAGGTTGATAGAAAATCGAAGCGACCATGCCCAGTTTCCCGTGGGCTAAGGAAGGTTTAGCATCTTTTCGTAGCACAAACTCTGCCCTGGGCATTTTGAATTCTCACTCCACTCGGAAGGGATGCGCGCCCCTCTTTACCTTCTTTTTCAGGCCGCACGCCTCCTTCTCCCGTGTCGATTATATTTTTGTGGACAGCTCGCTGAAGGAGAGGGTAACAAACTTTGGGGTGGAATTGATCCCATGGTCGGACCATGACCTGGTGCGGGTCCAGATAGGGATTCTCCCTGATCAACGCCAGAGTTCGCCGTGGGCTTGCAATGACCTTTTGTTGCAAGATAAAATTCTGTCCCAGGAACCTTTGGTTGCGATTAAAGACTACTTCGCTTTGAATGACAATGGTGTGGTAGGGGAGGCTGGGGTTTGGGAAGCATTTAAGGCTACGATGAGAGGGGTGTTCATTGGCATGGGAGCGAGAAGGAAGCGGGAGAGAGGTAGGGAGGAGAACATTCTTGGAGATAAAATCGAGGCGACCCAGCAAGGGTGCAAACTTAAGCCCCAAATGTGCCAGAGTAAATGGTCAGAACTCCAACGGCTCAAAGCCCAACTAGCGCCCTCCTTGTGGGGCAGACCGAGAGAAAGTTAGCTTTCCTAAAGCAGAGATATATGGAGAAGGGGGGAAAAAGCAGATAGAATCCTTGCTTGGAAACTCGGAGAACTCCGGAATAATAAGAGAGTCCACGCGTTGCGTACCCTGGGTGAAGGTAAATGTACGGATGATTCAGGTATAGCCAAGCTTTTCTGCCTTTACTATGAACATCTCTATACCTCGGAATGTGTTGGAGATGACTCTGACGCCAATGTTTTCCTAAACTCCTTGCCAATCCCTCGCCTCTCCTCTGAGCAAGCAGGTCCCCTGGAAGATCCTATCACTCCCCAGGAAATAGTTGATACGATTAGCTCAATGAAGGGGAGTACCACCCTGGGAGGTGACGGGTTTTCTGTCTCCTTCTATAAATCTTTTGGGTCCACCCTTGCCCCGTTTTAGGCCAAATTATTCAACTCCACTCTCGAATCTGGTGTCCTCCCCCAGTCTATGCTTTCAGCTCTTATAGTGGTTATACCCAAGGAGGGGAAAGATCCTACTCTGTCATTCCTATCGGCGCATCTCTTTACTGTCATGAATCGCAGGGTGCGCCCCTTTTGGGCCTCATGGTCCTTGTCACAACGGGCTTATACAGATTAATACCTCCAATATGGCCGTCCAACGCATTCCCTTCTTTCTCCATGCGTTAGATGTAACCTTTCTCTATTTTTAGACCACGCCTTTAGCGGCTCCGCGCGTCTCAATGCTATTGCGAAGTAGCGACCAGACGTGTGTTCGGTAGCTCGCGGTTCTTCTCCTTTCCACTCCGCTTTCCCTTCCTTGAACCTCCCCCTTCTTCTACCTCCTGGATTCTAGTTCTAGCGAACTTACCTTGCCTCCTGGATTCCTGGATTCGGCCTCCTGGAAAACTGAACGCATTCTGGATTCGGCAGAGACACAGGCCCCCGCCTTCTTCAAAACCCGTTCATCCGAAAGAAGGCAGCATCCAAGGACACCGGTAAAGAACGGATTGAGGTGAGAAGGGGGGAACTCCTTGACAGTTTGAGACGCCACCCAATCGAAAGCGATATCGACATGGAGGCTGCCGTGCAGGACTTGATGCGTCGTATGCAGGAACTATCAACCGAGGTACAGAATCTGTAAGCGGAGAACGCTGCTCTCAAACAATTGGTCCTATCCCGGGATTCTGCTACAAAAGAGAGTGTTATACTGGGCGGAGTCGTGGGTAAATACGACGGCTCAGCAAAGACCCTTCGTGCATTCCTGGATTCGTGCTTGGTTCACTTTACCTTCAAGCCTTACTATTTTGCGACCCCCAGGGCCAAGGTGGGTTTTATAATCTCTTACCTTTCCGGGAATGCCTTGACTTGGGCCACTCCCCTCGTTAACTCTAGTGATGCCCTCCTGGACGATTATGATGGGTTTATACGGGCCCTAAAAGACATGTTTGACCGCCCTGAGCAGGTCTACAGCGCACAAGAACGCTTGTTAGACTTTCAGCAAGGGGCCCAGGATATGCTCACGTATGTGACCCGATTTAAACAACTGGCAAAGGAAGCTGACTGTTTCACTGAAGCGAGTTTTACCCTGTTCAGGAGAGGCTTGAACGAAGAAATTAAGGATGAGCTTGCCAGAGTGGCACAACCAAGCTCATTCCAGGTATTAATGGATCTTGCCATGCAGATTGACTTCCGTGTCCAGGAAAGGAAGTCAGAAAAGAAGAAATCCAGGGGAACTCCTTCCAAGGTATCATTTGAGGGTACCCCCAGACCGGAAATCAACCCAAGCCCATGCAGATTGGGGCCTTTCGGGGACCCATATCTCCACAAGAGAGAATGAGGAGAATTCATCCGGGCTTGTGCATGTACTGCGCCTCAGATAAGCATTTGGGTAGGGAGTGTCCTTTAGCACCCCCTCAGCGTTCGGGAAACGCCAGCTCCCGATCCTAGATGGAGCAGAGCTTCGGGAGAGAGATGTTTGCTCCACATCCATTCCATCCTTGAACTCTCCTGGACAAAACAATTTGGTGGTACTACAGGCCTTTTTATCACCATCCAAGAATACGAACTATTCCATTTTGGCCCTGGTAGACTGCGAAGCTATGGGAATATTCATCGATCATGAGTGGGTTGATAAACATCAGATTCCCTACAAAACACGAAGCACCATGCAGCCTGTGGAGGCTATCGACGGAAGACCCCTCACATCAGGACCCATAAGCCTTCAGACCAAGGAGATCCAGCTTTCAATAAATCCCCATCGAGAGCTGATCAGGTTTGACATTATTAAGTCAGCTCATTACTCCTTGGTATCGGGCATGCCCTGGCTACAGAAACACAACCCATATATCAACTGGTCTGCAGGTTCCCTATTCCTAGGCTCAGAGTTTTGCATGTCTCATTGTCTATCCCTAGAACTTCCATTAACACACCCAAAGGAACCAACAAAGGAACAACAGACACCACTAATGGTATCCAATGTCATGCAAGTTCCTGAAGTCTACCAAGCTTATGCTGATGTGTTTTCGACTGCCATTGTCCAGGCCTTACCCCCACACAGACCTGAAGACTGCGCAATAGATACAGAACCCTCTGCAGTGATTCCCTTCGGCAGGATGTTCATTCTTTCCGAACCCGAGAAGAAGGCCCTAAGAGAATACCTGGATACCAACCTTCAAAATGGCACCATAAGACCTTCGAAATCTCCTGCTGGTGCTTCTCTATTCTTTGTTCCCAAGAAGGATACCAAGGAACTCCGACCCTGCCTTGATTATCGCGGGCTAAATCAATGTACCCTCAAGGATCGGTACCCGTTACCCCTGATTTCGGATATCCTGGAAGCCGTGAGAGGCGCAGTGATATTCACCAAGTTGGATCTGAGGGGCGCCTATCATTTGATCCGTGTCAGGGAAGGAGACGAATGGAAGACCGCCTTCAGAACACCCTTTAGCCATTTTGAGTACCTAGTCATGCCCTTCGGATTGGCTAACGCCCCGGCAATTTTCCAACGCTTTATGGATAGGGTGTTCTCTGACATGCTGTTTCTCTTTGTTATTGTATATCTGGAAGGAGAGGGCGCTAGAGAGCCATCCAAGATGGCTGCCACCTAGAGAGCTCTGTGTGGCTCTCCATTAATCCTGCGACATCTTTCCCTCTGCGGTGTCCGTTTCTCCCACAACTACAGCCAGGCGCATTCAGGAGGTGCCGACGAACATTTTAAGCCCAAAATCGTCTTTGGCGGCAGAGCAGCGGCCGAGTCCCGGCCTGGCCAGCAAGGCCTGCCGTTCACGCCGGCAGTGAGCCTCGGACGGAGGAGGGGATCGAGAGAGAGGTGCAAGAGCTCCCCATCAAAGCTCGAGCGGCGGCGGCGGTGTAACACCCGACACCCAGAGCCAGCGGAGACCCGTGGGGAGTGTAGAGCTGGGCCACGTCAAGCAGCGGGTAGACGTGCGCGCCGGTGGCGCCAAAGGACACAGTCTCCGTCCCTGCAACAGCCCGGCCGAAGCTTAAAAAGAAGTGCGACGAGCAGCGGTGCTCTCGCTGAGCACCCAGGTAGGAGCTCCCCCCAGCGTGCGCAAGCTGCCTCCCCGATCCGTCTGTCTACGGACGCCCTGCGCTTCCGTCAAAACCATCGGTGAACGAGGGAGGCACAGCAGGATACGCCTCACCAGCAACCGTCCCCTACGCCCAACCGGCTGCCTCCCCTCCGACCCAAGGCGGAGCGGAGCGGAACACGCAGCGACAGGGGGATATCACCATCATTCCCCGCAGCCACAGCGAAAGCCACAGCGATCAGCCCATTTGGCCGAGGCCAACACTGTCAAACCCCACGGCCGCCGAGAAACAGTGCCCAGATCAGAGACCCTCAGCACCCCATAGCATACAGCAGAACGGCAGGCATAGGAGACCCGGACTAACAGTATCACTTCTAGGGGTTTGGCTACGACACAAGGCCATACGGGTCCCGCCGATCGGCGACACAACTCCTCACACCGAGGCCCGAAAAAAGCCTGGCAGCTCACAACCAGAATACCTGCAGCCTGAGGAGCACAACGACCCCGTCTGAGAACCTCTGAGGACGCCTCCGCAACCCGGCGCTACAAACCCTCTAGTAGAGGCAGACGCTCCTAACCCCCGAGCTAACCCCATACTCAAGTGCCTCTGCAGTAAAAGGAGTAGACTGCTAGAGCCTGCTCTGCAAATCAAGGGGAAAAAAGCCGCCTCACCAGGAATTCACTCCAAACCTCCCCCAAATAGCAACCCGACGCCGACGCAGCTACTACTCTAACGTAGCCACCTTAACGAAAGCAATAGGCGTCACTCGATCACCAGTGTTTAACCACCAGTTATCCGCCTGTTCCATTTTCGATTGCTTGGAAGCAGAAGATAGTTTAAAATGGGGAAATTAGACAAATCCCAAAAGAAACTGAACTTTGGGTCTGGCTCCACCAGCAAACCGCAGTCCGAGGCGAGCGGAGCAGCGTCACCAACACCCACTATGTCCCTGCCAGAAGAACAATTACCAAGTTTCGATATCAGGGAAATTCTGATGGACCTCAAAGCTGGAATTGGCGACTTAGGCAGTAAACTCGACAACCTATCATCTAAAGTAGACCAGCTCCAACATCGCCTCGACAAGCACGCCGATAGGTTAGATACAGTGGAGCAACGAGTATCCGACCTGGATGATGGCGCAACAGGCCTTACCACAAGAGTCACCGCCCTCGAGTCCCAGATGAAAGCAGTCTGCGCCAAGAATGAAGACTTAGAGGGTCGCTCACCAAGGAATAACATCAGAATCATCGGAATCAGAGAACAACAACTCCGAACGAAAATGGAGGACCAGGTCGAACAGATCTGCATAGACCTCTTCGGGAAAGAGCTTCTCTCCAAATTGTTTGTAGTTGAACGAGCCCACAGAATTCCGAACACCAGACCAATCCCAGGCGCAAATCCACGACCGATTATTGCAAAACTATTAAACTATAAAGATAGAGATGCGATACTCAAGGCAGCCAGAGAAAAAGGGAAACTGCAATATGACGGAGACCCAATCCAGTTCTTCCCAGATTTCTCCCCTACCGTTCAAACACTGAGGCGCTCCTTCACGACAGTTAAGAGAAGGCTGCAAGACAACCAGATACTTTACTCAATGCTCTACCCAGCAAAGCTTCGCATTCAACACGAAGGGAAAGCCCTCTTCTTCCACACACCTGAGGAAGCCAGCGACTACCTTGATCACGCCGGCTGCAGATCCGCCGCTAATAACCCCAGACCGCAGCGTGAACACCAAAGACGCAGAGAACCGCCATAATGTTCGACCCAGGCACCCAAGGGAACAGGATTCATACCCCCGGCACCAATGCATAAACCTAATACCGAAGAGACTAACTCCCAGTACGTTGGAGAGCCACCCGCCCCTCTCGGGAGGCACAAGTGCCCCAAGCACAGCAACCCTTATAGTTTAGTTATGAAGAGGGAACCTCGCGGGTCAGTTGGGGGTTACCCGCGCGCGGGAGGGAAGTCAGTTACCACACCACCTCCAGTTGAGGTGCGCATCCTCACCTTCGTTTAGCCGTGAGGAGCGGCCAAGTTGTGCGCCACCAGTTCCACGCCGTCCTCCGACCCTGCATCCCCTCCGCTCGCCACCACCTCTACCTCACCGCCCATCCACCGAACCTCCTGGCAAGACCATAGGGAACAAAAAACGAATCAGTGTAGACCCTGACCCGTTCCATTCAGAATCATAACCTGGAACATAAGAGGAGGCAACATCCCATCTAAAACCAGGAAAATCCTCCAGTACCTTAGAAGACACGAAGTCGACGTTGCCATGCTTCAAGAAACTCACTTACTCCCAGGGAAGGATCATCAGTGGGCCAAGAGCTGGGGTTGCCATAGATACTTCTCCTCGTACTCATCTTACTCCAGAGGAGTCGCGATCTTAATACACAAGAGGATCAGCTTCCGGCTTGTCCACACCACAAAAGACAGTGTAGGGAGAACTCTTCTTGTGAGCGGCATTATAGCAGGCCAGAAAATCACCTTTGTTAACTCATACGCACCAAACATAGACGGCCCCGACAACTTCAGCTGGGTACTATCCCGTCTATCATCCCAAGAACCTGCGACCATAATCTGGGGCGGAGACATGAATACAGTGCTGGACCCGGTGAGAGACAGATCAAGAGCAACCCCACAACCTCCATCCAAAGCCAGCCTCCAAATAAAAGAAATCTGCAAGGCATTCAATCTGATGGATGCCTGGAGAACGTCTAAAGGGGAGCTGCGTGAATACACTTTCCACTCCGCCGTACACAACTCGAGTTCCAGGATCGACTATCTGTTCACCTCCATGAACGGCCCATGGATCAGCGGCCCATGCGATATCCATCCAAGAACTCTCTCAGACCACTCCCCGGTAACTCTCGTTCTAAACCCAGCACACCCCAAACCCCCCCCTACAACGGTGGCGTTTCAAAACCGGCTCAATGCGTGATGAGGTATTCGCTGCCGAACTAAGAGAAGAGATCGCGTTGTTCCTCGAAGTCAACACAGGATCTGTGGCCTCACCCAGCACACTGTGGGAAACTCTAAAGTGTTTCGTCAGAGGGGTCTGCCACGCCAAAGAAAATGGCATATTGAAACTCATACGGCGGGAGCTGACGACTTGTGAAGAGAAACTAAAACAACTTGAACTCCAGCGCTCCAACACAACCAACCCGGACATACCAGTCGCCCTGAGGGAAGCGCTACAAAAATTCAGAAACGCAGCGGATCGGGAAGTGAAATTTCTAAATCGCAACAGTCTAGTCAGACAATACGGCGAAGGTCAAAGACCGGGCGCCCTCCTGGCAAACCTGGTCAAGGCACACAACAATCAATCGCCAATAGAAAGGATTCGGTCCAGGCAAGGACACTTCGTCCACACTGACGAAGACATAGCGGAGGAATTCAGGCTCTTCTATCAGGACCTATACAGCAGCAGTCACAACAACGACCCACAAGTCGCGTTGGAGTACCTCGAAGATGCAGAGTTGTACTGGGTCGAGCACTCTCTGCGGGAACCACTGAACGACCTAATCACTCAAGAGGAGATCACAGAAGCTATCAAAACCCTCCCAAGCTCAAAAGCTCCTGGCCCAGATGGCCTAACGGGGGAATTTTACAAAGCCTTCGCCACCACCCTCGCCCCCCTTCTGGCGGCAGTATACGCCGAGGCACTAGAAAAAGCGACACTCCCCCACTCCTCCCGTGAAGCCAACGTCATCCTCCTGCATAAAGCAGGCAAGCCACCAGAGGACTGTGCATCGTACAGGCCCATTTCCCTCCTCAATCTCGACAACAAAATACTCGCAAAGGTGCTTACCAACAGGCTACTACCATTGATGCCCACCCTCGTCCTGGCAGATCAGGCAGGCTTCATCCCAGGCCGCAACACGACCTTCGGCATCAGGAGGCTGTTCAGCGTCATTGAAGCACTAGACCCCTCAACTCAAGCAATAGCGGTCCTCCTCGACGCCGAAAAGGCATTTGACTCGGTGGAATGGCCGTTTATGTTCGCTGTACTCACCAGAATGGGTCTGGGAGCCCGCTTTATCAAACTAGTATCGTTATTGTACAACGAGCCGCGCTCCAACATCATCATAGGTACGGCAAAATCGGCTCCAGTGATACTCCAGCGGGGCACCAGACAAGGCTGTCCACTCTCAGCATTGATCTTCGCCCTGGTGATGGAACCGCTGGCCTCCATCCTAAGAGAACATCGACAACGAAGAGGACTCGTTATTGGACTACACAAGCTCATCATATCCCTCTACGCGGACGACGTGGTCCTGTTCGTTCGCGATCCCGAAGAGAACCTGAACCCAGTCATGAGGGAAGTAATCAAATTTGGGACAGCCTTCGGCTTGAAAATCAATCAATCAAAGTCCATCATATTCCCGCTGACCCCAGCCACCAAACCCTTCGAAGATGACTTCCAATTCACATGGAAAACGTCCAATGTCCGATACCTGGGAATCCAAATGTCCCTGAGCTACCACGAGGTGTTCAGCGACAATTACGAAGAGGTGACCAAGTCCCTCCAGGAAAAAGTGACAAGATGGAAGACCCTACCACTAACGCTCTGGGGAAGAGCTTCCCTGGTCAAGATGGTGATCCTACCAAAATTACTCTACCTGTTTACCAATATTCCTATATTCCTTCCTCAAACTTATCTGAAGAGACTAAAAAGCATGGTCCTCGAACTACTATGGGCAGACAAACCGGCCAGAGTGGCATATGCAACACTAACACTTCCAGTGACGAGCGGTGGCCTCGCCCTCCCAGACCTGGAAAAGTACTTTTGGGCAGCGCAAGCGCAATTTCTCAGTCACTGGTATGCTTCCCACGCAATCAGACCCCACGTTCAGGTGGAACAGGCGTAAGCAACACCGAACCTGTTAACCGCAGTCATCTTCAGTCAAATTCCCGTTCCCAACTCCACCATGAACGTAATGCTGTCAACATATAGAGTTTGGCTGAGATTGGCCCAAAGGTACGGGGTAAAAACGAGATACTCTCCCCTTTTGCCCGTTAAATTCATTCCAGGAGTTCCGCTTACGTCTGAAAAAGTATTTCATCAGTGGGCCGAAAAACTGAAAATTGAGACTCTGGGGGATCTCTTCACAGAGGACGGCTTTATAACGCCGCAACAAGCAAAATCGAAAGGCGGCAACACCGCACTCGATGTATTCCTCTATTTTAGGACCTGATACACGTTTCAAGCGCTCCTGCCAGACTTCCCACGTCAGCCACAGACCTGGCAATTACTTCACAACGCCATTCAAGCACAAGGTGAAGGCAAGCTGGTGTCACAAATCTACAAAGCTATTATTACTGATACATCACCTAAACTCTACCAAGCAAAGATCAGATGGGAAAGGTCCCTGCACAGTACAATATCAGAGGAGGACTGGACCTACATCCTGAAGCAGACTCAAAAAATCGCCCTCAACTCACGCTTTAAACTAATCCATTTTAACTTTCTACACCAGACCTATTACACACCTGCGAAAGCAAACAAGCATCGCCCTGAAACAGCTGCAAAATGTGAAAGATGTGGAGAACATTCAGCAGACTTCGTCCATTTGGCATGGGACTGCCCCGAAATAACACCGTTCTGGAATCATGTCTTGGAGACAACGGCAGCAATAGTGGGAGAGGCGATACAACCAAGCCGGACAGCGGCCTTGTTGGGTATGACTAGGCTGCTCTCGGCCCCGACAAGGAAACTGACGGGACTTCTGCTGACACTGGCCCAGAGGAGAGTGGCCATGTCCTGGGGCCGAGGCCCCCCCATCATTTATCGCCTGGCGCAAAGACATCCTGTATTGCCAGGATGTAGAAACAGACTTCGTCAAACAACTTCCCCTACATGCCCGGCCTCCAGACATCTGGGGTCCGCTGATAACATTCTTGCTAAAAGAATCAGAGGAGGACTCTACCAGCCAACCAGATGCCTCAGACACAGGAGAAAGGTCACAGTGAAGGCACAGAACTAGCAGCACCATTTCCATGCTACATCGACCTGGAATCAGGACGGCACAAACAGTTGAACTATGGGCCGAGCCGGGGGTTGGGGGGGGGAGGGGGAGGGGGAGGTTGGGTGGTGGGACACGGCGCAGAGTTAAGTCCACCCTGATGTGGGTGTGTATTTGTTCTTATGTCTTTATAGAATAATACAAAAACCAAAAATAAAGGTTTTAAAAAAAAAATATATATATATATAATCGCATTGTATATCTGGATGACATACTGATCCTAAACAACATGAAGAGCACGTGAAGGCAGTTTTGCAGAGACTGCGAGATCACAAACTCCTGGCCAAACCTGAAAAATGTTTGTTTCATGTGACCTCTGTTCACTACCTAGGGTTTATTCTTACCCCAGAAGGAAGTGGTATGGACCCTTCAAAGGTAAAAGCCATATTGACCCGGCCTGCTCCTACTTCCGTGAAACAAATTCAATCTTTCCTGGGACTTGCCAATTTCTACCGGAAATTCATATCTAATTTCTCCGAGATAGTTCAACCGATTGTTGCTCTCCTGAAGAAAGACACTCCCTTCCTCTGGTCAACACCACAAGATATGGCGTTCAAGCGTTTAAAGACAGAGTTTACGCAAGCTCCTATCTCGGCTCAACCCGATACTAGCCGTCCTTTCCTGGTAGAAACGGACGCTTCAAATGATGCCATTGGCGCAGTCCTGAAACAAGAATTAGGAGATAAACTGGAACACCCAATTGCTTACCTCTCACAAACTCTGACTCCTAGTGAAACACATTATTCAGTCCTGGAAAAAGAATTGTTAGCCATTCGCCAAGCCTTCACTGAATGGCGACATCTACTTTTGGGAGCTAAACATCCAGTTCAGGTCCGTACTGACCACTGGAACCTCCAGATTCTGCAATCTTTGGAGTGTAGGAACAGTCGTCAGGCGCGTTGGGCATATTTCTTTGCCCAGTACCAGTTCCATATCACTCACGTTCCTGGATCACAAAACCTGATCGCCGACGCCTTATCTCGAAGACCTGACTATGAGCCCACTGAAGGCAAGGCATATCCTCAGATGTTTTCCCCCACGATTTTTGTGGCCCAGCCCAGGCAGTCAACCTCCTCAAAGAAATCCAAGCCCAAACCCAATCCTCTGATCTGTGGAAGGACAAATCCAAAAGAAATCCTTGGAATGTAAAGGTCCGCAAAGGTTATTTGTTCAAAGACAATCTGTTGGCATCCCTACAAAAAGACTACAACAGAGAATAATGAATCTCTGTCACAATACCCTACACTCCGGACATTGTGGTGTCACCAATACCCTCCGTCTGATACAAAGGCAAAATAACAAGAAACCAGCGGGCCTTCTACTACAACCTACATTGCCAACTAGGCCTTGGGAGATTATCGCTACAGACTTCATTGTGGAACTGCCACCCTCCGTGGGTATACCACCATTGTGGTTACCATAGACTTGTTCACTCATATGTCTCATTTTACGCCCCTGCATAAATTACCATCGTCTTCTGAACTAGCAGGAATCTTCCTGGAACACATATTCCGTTTGCATGGA
Source organism: Ambystoma mexicanum (assembly GCF_040938575.1). Classification (NCBI taxonomy): domain Eukaryota; kingdom Metazoa; phylum Chordata; class Amphibia; order Caudata; family Ambystomatidae; genus Ambystoma; species Ambystoma mexicanum. The sequence goes on from NC_090928.1 coordinate 447,194,590, forward strand.
CTCCCTTCCAAGATAATTTCGGATCGCGGACCTCAATACATCTCACAATTCTGGAAACATCTCTGTCAATGCTTAGGGATCCAACGTGCCCTTTCGTCAGGTTACCACCCTCAAACCAACGGAATCACAGAACGTGTCAATCAAACCCTGGAACAGTATCTTCGATGCTTCGCCACCAAGGTCCAGGATGACTGGTCGCTCCCGATACCCGTGGCTGAATTCGCTTACAATAATTCTGACCATTCGGCACTTAAGATCAGCCCCTTTTATTGCAGTCAAGGATTTCATCCGTCCGTCCTACCTTCTGTTCTTCCCCAATCTACACCAGTACCTACAGTTGACTCCTGGATTGAAACCCTTGTCAACATACATAAAGAAGCCAAGGAATTTTTGGAGAAGGCCAGGAAACAGACCAAGAAATATGCAGATTCCAGAAGAAGACCAGGCCCTTCTTATGCAGTCGGTGATCAGATCTGGTTGTCCTCAAAATTACTATCCCGACATCTACGGCCTAGTAAACTGGCCCCTTGGTACTATGGTCCATTTTCCATTAAAGAAATTATAAATCCTGTTTCTTATCGGATCGAGTTGCCTGAATCCTGGAAGAAGATACACCCAGTCTTTCACACATCTTTATTGAAACCCTACTATCCATCCTCCCAAAAACCCTCCAGACCTCCTCCTATACTGGTCGATGACCAATTGGAATATGAGGTATCTCGCATTTGTGATTCCAGGTATAGAAGGGGCCAGCTTCAATACCTGGTTGAATGGAAAGGATATCCTCCTAGCGAAAGAACCTGGGAACCTCTCTCAAACATCAAGGCCCCACTGCTGCTCAGAAGGTGCCACCTCATCCACCCGGGCAAACCAGGAGGGAAGGGTCTTCGGAGGAGGCATGGTGTCATGAATCGCAGGGTGCGCCCCTTTTGGGCCTCATGGTCCCTGTCACAACGGGCTTATACAGATGAATACCTCCAATATGGCCATCCAACGCATTCCCTTCTCGCTCCATCCGTTGGACGTAACCTTTCTCTATTTCTAGACCACGCCTTCCGCAGCTCCGCGCGTCTCAATGCTATTGCCAAGTAGCGACCAGACGTGTGCTCCGTAGCTCGCTGTTCTTCTCCTTTCCACTCCGCTTTCCCTTCCTTGGACCTCCCCCTTCTTCTACCTCCTGGATTCTAGTTCTAGCGAACTTACCTTGCCTCCTGGATTCCTGGATTCGGCCTCCTGGAAAACTGAACGCATTCTGGATTCGGCAGAGACACAGGCCGCCTTCTTCAAAACCCGTTCCATCCAAAAGAAGGCAGCATCCAAGGACACCGATAAAGAACGGATTCAGGTGAGAAGGGGGGGAACTCCTTTACTCAATACCAACGTGAAAATCCTGGCAAAGCTCCTTGCAAACAGACTGGCTCAGCACCTTCCTGCCTTGGTCCACGGAGACCAGGTGGGATTTATCCCAGGTAGGCAAGGGTCCGACAATATCAGGAAAACCTTTGACCTCATGTATGAAGCCTCAAGTCGCGGTCTGGATGCCTATTTGCTTTCTATCGACTCTGAGAAGGCTTTCGACCGTGTCGAGTGGCCTTACATGGGTAGGGTGCTGGAAAGAATGGGACTGGGTGCTAATTTTTGTCGTTGGATTGCCGCCTTGTGTAACGGTCCCTCAGCTAGAGTATTGGTGAATGGTACCATCTCAGATCGTCTCTTTCTTTCCAGAGGGACCAGGCAAGGTTGCCCCATTTCTCCTCTTTTATATGCTCTCGCAATGGAGCCCCTCGCCATAGCGATCCGGCAGCATCCAGGGATTACGGGGATCAGGGTGGGGGAGATAGACTTTAAACTCTCCCTTTTTGCCAATGACATCCTAGCCTACTTAACCAACCTTGAATGCTCCCTCCCTAGTCTCTTCTGCCTGATTCGGGCCTTTGGAGTCTTCTCAGGTTTGAAGATTAATCCGACTAAATCCTGTTTAATGCTGGTGGGGCCGGACTCTCGGGACAGCGAGGGGAGGCCCACGGTGGAGGGCATCAAGGTAGTGCTTTCAGACATCCATCATCTTGGGATTCATCTTCCGAGAGACCTGGGCTCTCTATTTGAATCGAATTTCCCCCTCAATTCTCTCCAAAATTATGTGTGACCTTGCTCGGTGGGTGCCCTTGACTCTCTCATGGTTCGGTCGAATGGTCTGTTAAAATGAATATCCTCCCCCCGTCTGCTTTACCTCTTCTCCTCTCTTCCCGTAAGGATTCCTGAGCCATTTTTTAGGTCTCTCCATTTCATGATTCATCGCTTCATATGGAATGGTAAGAAATCGAGGATTAGATACGATACCCTGACTCTCCCGAGGTCTTATGGGCGGTTTGGGCTCCCAGACCTTCGCCTGTACTATAAAGCGGGCCAGTTTAGGGTTTTGCTGGAACACATGAGAGATGACTTGCGCACTTACTGGATGTACATTGAAGACACTCACATGCACCCAAGGAAAGTGCGAGATTGGCTGTGGGCCTCTGAGAGCGCGCTCCGTCACCGAGTGAGAACCCATCCTACGCTTGTGGTTTTATGGGAACTTTGGAGACCTTCTGGGGAGAATTTAGCTCTTTCTTCTTGGCCTTACCCTCTTTCTTCTCTTTGGGGTCCTCCCTTCGACCTAGGTAATAGGGGCCTAAGAAACACTCAGAGGTGGTCAGACATGGGGTTGGAAAGGGCAGACCAACTGTTTCGGCAGAATTCCTTCATGGACTATTGCTCTCTGGTAGAGGCAATGGAAGATAGCCTGATGTCAATTTTTTAGTACCTCCGTATTAAAGGTATTCTCACCTCCCCTCCCTGGTTTAAGGACCTAGCGCCACCCCTCCCTTCCTTTGAGAGGGTAATCTTTGAGTCTTGTTCACGCAGGGGATCGCTCTCCAGAATGTATGGGGCCTTGATTACGGTCCGGCTCCAAGGTAGACAGGGGTTTAAGCACTTCTGGGATGAGAAGCTTGGGTTTGCGATTGAGGACTCCATCTGGTCCAGAATATTTGATGTTCTCTTCTCAGGCTCTTTGTATACTGCCGCTCTGGAAAACAACTTTAAGATCCTTCATGCATGGTTTCTTCCCCCGGCTAGGCTGTCTGAGATGTTTCAAGGTCTTTCCCCACTGTGCCCTAGGGATTGTGGCTCTCGCGGTACTTGATTCCATATGTGGTGGGAATGTCCGTGTGTCCAGGTCTATTGGTCGGAGCTTCTAAACTGGATCAAGGACATTATGGGTATCACTGTAGCCAAAGGCCCCCTGGAAATATTGTTTGGGGTTTCGGTCTCTGAAGACGACCCGGGCGGCCTCCCGCAGGCAACAAAGGGAATGTTGAGAGCGGGGAGGTTAGCTCTGGCGCAAAATTGGAAGGGTAAGCTAACACCATCCAAATCAGAGTGGTTGTCTAAATTGTGGGTGATATTTACCTATGAGAAATTGTATGCTCTGGCCCACGACAGAATGCAAACCTTTCTGCAGGATTGGACTCCGGTCCTGGTACATGAAGACTGTGAGGCGCTAAGACTGTGAAAATGTTGCTGCAATTCACCTCATTCTTTTTCTTACTGACCTTGGGCCCATTTTCAGGATCTCTCCTTGAGTTCTGTATAAATTTCGAACCCTCTTGGGTCAGCAAATGTTTGAATCATGTTTATTATTCTATGTTTCCGACTTTCTTGGGTGCAACGGTCCCATTCAATACTCGGCAAGGGGGGGGAGTGGAGGGGAGGACGGGAGGTGGGGTTTCTCCAGATTTTTCTGGATGTTTTGACTTTGTTTAACATAAGTGTCCGGTGTTCTGTATTTGTAAAATGTTCAATAAAAATTTGTTGGAAAAAAAAAACATCGTCCACCTGCAAAACCCCTGGGAGCGACGGGCTACCCCCGGAGTTCTATAAAACATTTACCGCAGAGCTAACTTTAACCTTATACAAGGTCTTGAAGGAAGCCTTCGAGACTGGGGTATTATCTAGCAATATGAACGAGACCCTAGTGATCCCCATACTTAAACCTGGGAAACCTACAACAGAGTGCGTTTCTTACAGGAAGATAGCCATCCTCAACTATGACATAAAAATCCTGACAACCATACTTGCCAACAGGTTAACCAGAGTTATTGGGACTCTAGTACACAGGGATCAGAATGGGTTTGTCCCAGCCCGCAGCACAACGGCAAACTTATGTAGACTACAACACATCAGAGCACACACAACAGGCTCACGGGAACCCTACGCAGTAATCTCCCTAGACGCTATTAAAGTGTTCGATTCCATATGCTGGGAGTGGCTTCTAGCAACCCTGAAACAATTCGGCCTGGGCGAACACTTCATCCACTGGATTAAGATCCTCTACAAGGTACCGGTGGCCAGGGTCAAAACCAGGAGAACGGTGTCGGCACTATGGAATATACAGACGGGCACCAGGCAAGGATGCCCCCTTTCTTCAATGCTGTACATCCTTGGGCTAGAACCATTAGCAATATACATTAGGAAACAATTATTTGACACGGGCATAAAAATTGGGGGTTTATATCACGTGATCTCGCTATATGCGGATGACGTCCTACTCTACCTAAGAGGCCCACAACTTAACATACCCACAATCCTGGAGGTACTACAAAACTTTGCAAAAGTATCAGGGATCTCATTTAACCCAGAGAAGTCTTGCATATTCCCACTGGCGGGACTAGCCGGGACCATAAAGGCAACACTCCCAGATGTCGGGATAAGATGGGACCCACACACATTCAGATACCTAGGTGTCAACATTTGGCACACCCCCGAACAGATGCATTGATTGATATTTTATTTCTATTGCGCTCATACACAAGTGTTTCAGAGCGCGACATGGCAAGGGAGGGGAACAGGGGAGAACAAAACAGCTATCTTACTAGGCCCAGTGACATTGAGAACGCGCAAGTGCATGGAAGGAGGGAGAAGTGGAAAGTGAGAAGCAGAGGAGAAACAGATAAATAACAATAATAAATAATAAAGGCAACAAACAGTGGTAATGCAGCATGCATGGGGGCAACACCCTACTGGCAGTACAAAGGCTCAAGAGATCCATAAAGTTCTGGTCCAGACTCGATTATCCATTATGGGCCAAGTGGGCATTACCAAAATGATAGTGCTACCACGCTTCCTGGAATTCTTCCAAACTATCCACTACTACAAACCGTCGTCCTTTTTCCGGCAGCTAGGCACATTAATGAAGGACCTGGTGTGGGGTAGTTCCAGACGCAAGCTCTCTCTAGATACACTGATGCTACCATATAAGGCAGGCGGGGTTCAGCTCCCAGACCCAGAGAGATACTTCTTGGCTGCCCAGCTCACTTTCGTGGCCAAATGGCTCGCATACGAATCCACCGCAGAGACTGATCTCTTAAGCCAGTTAATAGCCCCGGTGCGCCTGAAAGAAATCCTCGGGTCCGATGGAAAAACTCAGGGAAGACTCCCCTGCTTATCTAACTGGGCCGTAAAGTATGGGACAAGACGCTGAAGTTGCTGAAGACCGCAAATCCATACTCCCCAGAAACACCACTGACTGCCGACGCTTGCTCCAACAGAGAGGAACTGGCGCTCGTAAGACTATGGGAAAGGCACGGCATTTACACCTGGGGAGATATGAATGAAGGAAACTCCTTCAGAGAGTTTGAATCCCTGGAAATGAACAAGGGACTCCCCAAAGACCAATACCTTTGCTACCGAAAAGTCAGGGAAGTGGCAAGGCAGAAATGGGGTGAATGGCCAGAGGAACCCGAAGCGAACCCGTTCTTAACCCTAATGCACAACCTGGGAGACATTTGGAAGCCAACCTCCAGGCTATACGCCCAGCTCACAGATAGGCCCAACCCAAAAAGTGACACCCTCAAGACCGCATGGGAAATAGACTCGGGAACATCTATAACCGAACAGGAATGGGAAAGAATCCTACAATATCCCAGAGAAGTATCAAGAAACGCGAGATTCAGGCTAATCCAACTAAATGTTCTATATAGAACATACATGACCCCGGACAGAATGGCTACGTTCAGCAGACCCCCAACCCCGCTATGCCCCCGGTGCAGTTCAGATGCCACGGGAATGGCACATATGTTCTGGAGTTGCCCAAAGATACAACACTTCTGGGCCAAAATTAAACAGGCTTGCAAAAGAGCGGGTCTGACCCGTTATGAATGGTCGCTGAAGGAATGCTTGCCGGGGGCCTATCCACGGATAAGCAAAATCAGGCACAATATCAAATTCATGGACATGGCCTGTGTACTGGCCAAAAGAGCTATCGCTATGACGTGGAAAACATCGACCGGCCCCCGATACGCCAAATGGCTTAAGGAACTAGAACACTGGTCAGAGGCTGAAACTAGAATATGGGGAGAAGGAATAGCTAAGACTGGGGAAGACTCGAGCATGACCTACGAAGCCTGGAAAGCTGTGACATGGGACATGTTCTACCCGGCTGACGACAAACCCCTGTGAGCAACGCCCACTTAACTACAAGGTTTGGACATATGTTTGGAACTAAACCTCATGACGAACCAACCGGCCTCATCTGAAAATCCTGGCATTCCTCTGATATAGACCCTACACCTGCTTTGCCCCATTGCTAAACTAACCCCAGAAGATGGCATAAGACGGCGACGACCTTTGTTGTTTATTTAAAGTTAATTTATCAGTTACATGTTCTTTTTCACTGGTATATGTTGATTGCTAATTACAACTATTATAAATGTACTCTTGAAATGCCAAAAACATTTTAAAATAAATAAAAAATGCGGAAAGGATCCAGTGGGTCTCGGAATAACTCCCCTAACTGTGCGCAGCCGTGAATTTTTGGCACACGATGCAGTTCATTACATAGAACGCAACATGCTCTAACAAATATAACGAATCCTCTGCAATAGTTCTCCCTAGTTGTGTGCGTAGGGTAGTGTGACTGTTCCAGTGCCACCCTTAATAAGGCTACAGGCATCACTGGTTTACCAGTGCTGTCTTGTAGCAACAATGCTTCATAGGGGTTTAAAGAACACCCTCTTCGCGTCCACAAATCCTTCTCATCTTGAGGTGCTTCCCCCTGGATCTCCATTAACTGTGTCTTTGACAAATCACGATATTTTTCAGACACATTCATCATTACAACCATTTTTTCATTTACATCAGGCGTATCAAATGTCATTACATTTTCTAAACATGCAGCGAGTTTCGCTTCATCTGCTGCTTTGTTTCCACATGAGATAAAGTCTGCCCTTTTAGTGTGTGCTGTGCATTTAACGACTGCTTTGGCTACTGGGAGTTGCAGTGCCTTAATAATCCTGTCCATTAAGATGGCATGCTGCACTGGCGTGCCATCCGCTCGGAGGTAGCCCCGTCCTTTTCCAACGTGCTAACCCTGTGTGCACCGTTGACGTAACATAGGCAGAGTCGCTGTACACTGTTACTTCCTGTTCTGCATGATTCTGGAGCGCGACCATCAGCGCCACTAATTCTGCAGCCTGTGCTGAATAATGAGACGGTAGTCGAACACTTACCAATGTCTGAAACTTCCCATTGGCTGTGTGCTTTACCACAGCGGCACCTCTATATCTCTGCCAATCGTTTTGATCTATTCTTGAAGAGCTGTCAATAAAAACAATTTCTTCTCCTGCTGAAGCATTTTCTTTTATCCTAGGGAGTTCATCATAGAACTCTTCGTAGTTCAAACAGTCATGCACGTGCTCATCCTCTGCCAGTGATTCAGCTACAAACATGGCAGGATTCACTATTCTGCATTGAACTATTTTGATCGCTGGATTCAATATAACTACCTCATAGGCTGCAGCCCTTTGAGAAGTCAACCTATCTTTTGGGTTCTCTAAAATGGCAAATAGTGCATGTTAAACAAACAACGTCATAGAGCATCCGATCACTATGCTTGCAGCTGTCTCTATAGCGAACACGGCGGCTGCCAGCGATCTTTGCACGGAAAATGACCTCATCACTGGGTCTAAAATCCCACTGTAATATGCAAGGGGCTTGTACCCCAATGTGGTTCTCTGCGTAAGAACTGCTGTCATAAAAGTGCCGTCCGTGTGCGAGAATAAAAATAATTCCTCAGCATAATTAGGAATCCCTAAAACTGGAGCTGTGCAAATTGCTTTTTTCAACTCTTCAAACCCTTCTTCCATTTCCTCAGTCCACACAATGTTTTCCTGTGTCACCTGTGCTTTCTTTAGGGCCTGCAACAAAGGCCTTATATATGAGCTGTAGTCAAAACCCCATGCTCTCACATAGTTACATAATCCCAGAAATCTCTGCATGTGCTTTATCGTGTGTGGCTCTGTGATCTTCAAAATAGCCTCGGCTCTCTCAGGAGTAACCTTCTTTCCTTCATGTGAAATCAATTGGCCTATGTACAACACTTCCTGTTGACAATACTGTAACTTCTCCTTGTCAACCTTATATCCTAAGGCATAAAATAAGCAGTGTCGCATAGCAATTTGCTATGCAATTCTGTAGTTTTGCTAATCAAATGAACACTTGTGTAGCAAAGTTATCTATTTAAGTTGCCCTCTTCAATGAAAGCACAGCTCACCCTGCATTCCTTTCCTGCCGTCAGTGCTCTCTTCAGTGCAAGATTTCTTTTCTCCAAATAATTACAAACCAGATGTAATCGTGATGATAATTTGATTAAGCTTCCTAAATATATATTCTGTCTGGCAAAGACAAGTATTTGTCAACTTTATATCCTTTAAAAAGCCAGTCATGCAATTCCATTCCTAAAATGTAAGTTGTTAAATAATACATAATTACAGTATTGAGACTGTAAAACCTTTCAGCAATCCATGCTTTACAGTAAAGTTTAGGTTCGGTTAACTGAATTTCACAGTGTCAACTAAATGTAATTTTGTTGGGGGAAGACGCATCATGTTGACTATTGCACTTTTGAAAATGTACATTATCACATGATCAAATGCTTTTGATGGCAAACCTAGTTCTGTAACCTGCAGGTTGCATACATCTTGCAACTGGTGCTCAACCCATGATTAAACCCATACTCCTTAACACCAGTTGCTTTATACCAGGTACCGTAAAAGTGAGATGACCACAAACTACAATATTCCACCTAGTTTGGCAAGTTCTCTGCCTGCTACGCAATCCACTCTGCAGAGTCTCTTTCTTTCACTTTACATAATAAATATACAAAGCGAACTAAATGGTTACGCAAAGTAGTGATCAATAGTTCCATCCAGTCTGTAGATCTACTGCAATACCATACACTGTAGTTAGCATCTAGAGCTCATTTTGTTTTACGATTGCATTATATACCACCTGCAGGAGACAGCTGGCCAAACTTTTTTCCAAGCTTTTTTTATCATATCTATTTATTTGTGTCCATTCATGCAGCTATCCTTTTACATTTTACAAACACTCATCTATGACTAAGTCGTTTCCCCCCCTCAGCCGAGTAGATTTTTATGAAGAGTGAGTAGCATTTACAAGAGAGGTTTCAAACTTTTATTTAACATCTACTTTTTTTGTAGTAAATGTCAAATAAGTTTCACTGTGCATGGCTGGGCTTTGGGTGGCAGCAGTGTACCAAACAAAGTAGGTTTGTAGTGACGTGCACCATTTTACTGAAATCACCTTATAAATGTGTCATCTTCCGCTGCTATGGGTCGAGTGCATTTCTCTTAGGTTGAATAGGTAAACTGTTACCCGACCTGCAGGTCTAGCTGAAGTTTAAAGAATTTGCAAGGCCTGACTCCTCTCACAAATGTCTTATTTCAGCAGTAAGTAAAACTGCTGTATTGTTGCTCATTTCATGTCTTGGGTACAAATAACATCGGGTGACATTAACAATATTAGTACAACATTGCTAATCAAATGGGTCTGTTTGCTAATCAAAAACATTTTAATAAGCAAACTCTGCTAATCAATTTTTGAAAACTAATTTATGCCTTGTATCCTTTGTCAGCAAGTATAATCATTAGCTGAACAGGATCGTGTCTGCACACTTCTTCTGAAGTGCTGCAAACTAAAATGTCATCTACGTATTGCAACACAACACTTTCTAAATCAATATTGCTTTCGTCCATCTGGAGACCTCTATTAAAAATCGATGGAGACTCACAATACCCTTGTGGTAAACGGGTGCTTTTCAGGCGCGTTTGTTTGAACGTAAATGACGTCAGATCCTGCAATTCTTTGTGCAATGGGATTGAGAATAACACATTTTTCAAGCCAATCACAGTGAAATATCTTGCTTCAACAGGTATATTACATAAGATTGTAGCCGGATTAGGAACTAGAGGGAACTCGGCTTCTACAATCTGGTTTATCGTCCTTAAATCTTGAATTAGTCTCCAAGACTGCCCTTTCCCTTTTTTCACAGGATAAATTGCTGTGTTACCGGGTGACTCTGATGTCGCTAAGATACCCTGATCCATCATGGCAGAAATCTTCTTAAAAATACCTTCATCTGCCTCTCGAGACATGGGATACTGTTGTGTTCGAGGTAAAATTGCTCCTGATTTCAATTTAATCTTCGACTCTCCAACCCCCTTTAACAGGCTTACGTCATAGGGGCCTGCAGTCCATAATGAAACTGGCACTTTTCGCCATATCTTAATCAAAATACTAAGGACGTTTTTGTGCTAGCATCATTTTCTGAGGAACCTCTCGTTTGATTGCTCTCACCCAATAAGTAATACTCATATCAAATATCACTTCGTCATCAGATGGATGGTCTCCAAATAGATTGTTGTCAGTGACGTCAGTTAATCTGTAACCTTCCCCCCGATGGCAATTACTGCACACCATTGTGTGCCTTTATCATCATTTCCTTCAAGCAAAGCAATTTCACCTTGCAGTATGGCTGCTTGCAGCTCTAAGGGAAAAACTTGTCCCTCTTCCTCACGCATAGGTATTTTTGGTTTAAACAAAAATTCATCGGGTATTCTAATAGTTCTGCCTACAAGGCCTGATAACCATGTCAACAGAATACGTACTCCGTAATGAAAAACCTCTGGTTCTAAAGGTATTGCTCTCATGGCTATCTGTCCTGAAAGTGCCATAATAAATGTACTCAAGTTTAAATAATGCATTCCTGGCCTTCAACAAACACACTATGCCTTCATCAGTAAACAAAATTGTCATATTCAACTTTGTCATTAGATCTCGACCCAATATATTGACAGGTGTCTGCCTCGAATATAGCTAAGGCAGCTTCATGTCACATTCTCCTATAGAGACTGATAATTCTTCAGTAAAAGGAACTCTACTTGTAGCTCCTGAAAAACCTTGAGTATTCATGGCATTGCCAGACATCGAAAATGTTCCTTCTCGAATACATGAGCGCGTTGCACAGAGTCTACTAAAAACGAAAAATGTTTGCCTCCTATATTGACGTCTGCCCTCGGTTCCTCGTGAGGATTCAACGTCACAGATAGTACTGAACACATCAGGTCTCCCAGTGAGCTGTCCTATCGCGGGTACAGCCTTATTCCATTACCTGTAAAAGGATTCCCTTCATCGACAGTGACACCCCCTATTCTAGGAGTTATAAGCTGTCCTGTACTAGTGCTCTGCTGAATCTGCATAGGTGACTGCTGCAACTGCCCTTGTGGCGGATTGACTGCTACCTGCTGTGTCTGCAAGCTTTGCTGCACATACGAGCAAAGTGTCCTGTCATCCCACATATCCAACATATAGATGGCCTCCTAATTTGCCCATCCTGCATATTTTGACCGTCATTCTTCATACTTTGAAACCCACCTTTATTATTCTGGAAGCTTCCCTTTTTATTCTGCCAATTCCCTTGGTTATTCTGAAAACCACTTTCTCGAAATCCTCCTCTTCCTCATGGAGCAAACCCATTATTGCCCTGATCAAACTGCCTTTGGTTATTCGCCTGGGGTATATTTGCCATTTGCTGTGAATTCAATCCGTCTACCGTCTACACTAGTCAACATTGCCCCTTCAATGGCATATTTGGACAATTTATTCTGCACTAACTTCGCCTCTTTGCTTTTTCTCACATCGTCTTTCTCTAGAGAGGACCAGAGCTCTGGAGACAGTGAGCTTCTTGGAGAAAGTAAGAAAAGGAAGAAAACCTCTGATGAGGTGCAGCTGATAGTTTGACTTCTTAGAGATGTCAGAGATGTGAGGAGAGAAGGAGAGGGTGAGTCCAAGATGACACCACGGTTCTTAGCCTCACAAGAAGGAGCAGGAAGAGGGCCCAGAGTGGGCGGCCAGAGAGAGAGGAAAGGAGGGAGCGGGTGTGCCAATGAGGAGCATCTCAATCTCACTGGCATTAAGGCAGAGATCATTGGCGGCCCACCATTCCTGAATTGCAGCCAGACATTGTGGTATGAGAGAAGAAGCAGAGGTGGCTGAGGGTAGCATGAAAGAGAGCTGAGTGTCATCCGCATAACATTGAAAATTGTAGCAGAAAGTAGTGATGCAGTTGGCAAGAGGTGCCAGGTAGTGGTTGAAGAGCCAGGGAGAGAGGTTAGACCCCTGGGGAACACCACAAGCAGAGAGAGAGATAGAAGAGAGGAAAGATCCCAGTTGGACCTGAGAGGGTCAGTCGGTGAGAAGGGAGGTCAACCAGGCCAGGGTCTGATCAGTAATACCAAGATTTACTCGGATGGCATGGTTGACCATTTCAAAATCAGAGGATAGATCAAGGAGAATGAGGAAATAACAGAGATTAGAATCATGATTGGAGAACAAGTCTTCACGGGTGTTCAGGAGAGCAGTTTCTGTGCTTCTGGCAGCTCTGAAGCCAGACTGGTGGTCATGGAGGCAACCAACAGATTCAGTATCTATATTAAGCTGGGAGATGGCCAGCTTTTCCAAGAGTTTGCTCAGGAAAGGAGTGATGGAGATCGGGCGATAGTTAGCCAGAGAGGAAGGATCATCCGAGGGCTTCTTTAGAAGGGGGTGCATAAGAAAGTGCTTAAGGGGGTAGGGGAAAGTTCCAGTAGCAAAGGAGTGATTGCAGAAATCGGCCAAGGGTGGAGCCAGGTTGGAGCAAGGGTGTCAATGTGGTATTTGATGGTTCTGGATAAGCAGGGAAGAACCTGCTTGGACGAGACTTTCATAGATTGGACTTGCCTAGAAACATCGAGTTTCCTTATTAATATTATACTAAGACATATTAACATCATTACGCTCCAGAAATGTTTATGTTGTGCTTTGGGAAACGGGGCTTTTGTCTCTGCGAACGTCTGTTATCTATCCGTGTCGTCCTTCAACCTTCACAGCAGTTGGTGTTGAATAGATGATGGTGTGTGGGCCTGTGAAGTGCTCCCCTTTCCACTTCCTGATTTGGTTCTGCACAAGGACGTGGTCTCCCGTAAAAAGAGTTGCTGCTTGTGGGAAATGTCTGTTTGGATCACCTGATTGTCCAAATTAGTTTTTAGGCCTCCTATGCAAGGATATATATTTAAGGGACTTGGTAAATTCTTTAAGATAAGTATCAAATCCCCCCCCCAGAAAAGCAGAGGTAGGGTGAGCGTCAGAGATTGTACGCAAAAGCGGAATTGGCGCATGCATTCTCCGTCCTGTAACAATCTCATGAGGAGTCAAATGATGATATCCTTCAGGCGTATTTCTCAGCGCAAACAAAGCAAGAGGCAAGCAGTTCACCTGTAATTTTTCAAATGTTTGCGTTAGCTTAGACAATCACATTTTCAGCAGTCCATTAATATTTTCTACCAAACCATTGGCTTGAGGAGGGTAAAGTGTGCATAGTTTATGCTTTATCCCCAGGAGTGTTGGGATTTCCTTTATCAAATAGTTGGCAAAGTGCTGCCCATTATCAGAACGAATTTCTTCTGGCATCCCCCACCTCGGGAGCACCTCCCTCGCAGATCGGGCATCATTTTGGGCACAGGGACCTGCCTCAAGCCAACGTGAGAATGGACACACAACTACAAGCAGTTACTTGTTGGAAAGCCTGTCGCCAGCAACCAAAAGGTTCACTAGTCTACATACCCCTGTTTAACATACAGGGTGAGTATTATGTAGACACCTTTTTGTTTTAAATCTAAACAAGCAGTACAATCCCCCCTTTTCAAAATGTTTTTTGGTAAAACATACCTAATATATGCTGGAAAAACATTATACTGATATACATCTGCCTCCTTTTTGTCTCCCGGACTCTTTCTAGGTCCGTCTTGCCGTGAGGAAGGCTCCAAAATCCATGCCCACCAAAATGGTGATAGCCGAAACGTGCCTTCAGTACTCGTTTATTTGAATATTTTAGATCAACAGCACGGATAAAAATAATTTTTTGCTTAAAAACTGGCACGTTGGCAGATCACACAACATGATCATACATTGATCATAACACAAAATGGAGAACTCTCTAGGAATAGACATTTTCAGTAAAATTTGTGAACACATATTAAGTCTATTGTAGAGTAACATTTGTATCTATTCTTGTTTTCATCTTTCTTGTAAGTCTTTGATATTTATTGCTGAATATAATATAATATTTTCTTTGAATTGGTTTCTCATGTTTAAAGAAATGTATTATTTTTTTCTTTGTTTGAACAATTTATTATTAAGCTTTGTTAAATTTACCTTTCTGAATTTCCTATTTTATCATTAATAAATGGTGAATATCATTCCAGACATATCTTTGGTATTTTCTTACCTGTGACTCTATATATGAGCACAGAACATTTTTTTGGTAAAGAAAAGTAAAATAATGGACAGTAATTTTTATGACTGACCACAGTGTGGATTGCTCTATTTTGTTTGGTCTATATTTTATACTGCCCTGAATCCACACTGACACTCCAGGGGCTACCCTACCCTTTTGTGTAACACTTGTTGGAAGTACACCTTTCTTGCATATCAACATAATCGATATGCAAGTGGCGGAAGGGGCCTTCTGGTCATGGTAATGTTCTCTGCACAACTCTCAATGTGTGACCTGGCAGAAACCTCTGGCAGGTCATGCAGTTATTTGCATACTCAGTGACATGTTCAAACAGATTTGACACAAACCAGTCTTCACTTATCCATGCAGCCTCATGCTCTTTTGATACGCGAGTAGGATAGTGAAGCTGTTCCAATACTAATTGTAACAATTTCTTCAGCATGACAACCTTTCCTTTGCTATCATGTCGCCATTCCAGGTCAGTTGGAGACAGAGAACATTTTATCTTTTTCCATAGCTCTTTTTCAGCATCTGATGCTTCTCTCTGCAATTCAATTATCTGCAATATTGGGGGTGCATTAACATTCTGTGGCAATGCATCCATGTTCTTTGCTCACTTTCAATACTGCAATTAGGGGTATTATTTCTCCTTCGCCAGGGAACAGCACATGTGATCCCTCTGGCATATATGCTGCTTCTTTTGCTGCTCTGTCTGCTCTTTCGTTTCCTAGTGAGATAAAATCTTGCTCTCCTATATGGGCTTTGCACTTTATTAATGCTAACTCTACTGTGAGCGGTAACATTTCTTGTAGTTCACTTAGTAATGCTGCATGCTGAATGGGAGTGCATCCCTTCATATAAAACCCTCTCCTTTCCCACCTTGCTAATCCTGAGTGCACTGTAGAGGTGACACAGGTTGAATCAAAGATGTTCACTGCGTGGCCTCCTCACATGTTTAGTGCTGCAATCAAGGACACTAGCTCTGCTGCTTGTGCAGAGTAATGGTTTGCTAGTCGTGTGTGTGCATACACTATCAACTGCTCCCCTTTGTATACTCCTCATCCATACCCCACCACTGCACACCCTGAATGCCTTGGCCCTGTGGTCTGGTCAATGCTGGAACTCCCGTCAATGAAAATCATGCCCCACCCCCTTCGATCACTTCTTCCTTAACTATGGGGTTACCTTCGCTCCTGTCGATGCATGCTACACAGTCATGTACATAATTCGCTTCTTCTATTTTCTCTGCAATTAAATCTACTGGGTTTACTGTCCTGCACCTCACCACTTCTATTGCTGGGTCAGTTAGTATTACCTCATACCCTGAAGACCTCTGAATTGTCAGTTTTTATTTTGTTTTCTCCAGTAAGGAAAATAATGCATGTTCCAGGTACAGAACTACTGGACAATTTTTGCTTACTTTCAATACTACGATTAGGGGTATTTTTTCTTCTACGCAAGGGAACATCACATGTGATCCCTCTGGCATATATGCTGCTTCTTTTGCTGCTCTGTCTGCTCTTTTGTTTCCTAGTGAGATAAAGGGCCTCATTACGACCCTGGCGGAAAGTGACTGACCGGACCGCAACAGCGTAAATAGCGTTTCCGCCATTGCACGAAGGAGCAAAGTGCGGCTAATTACGACCCATCGGGCACGAGCATTACGCCATGGCGGAATCCGAAAGGCTGCGATGGCGGAAATGACCCCAAAACGGCCCTTACCGCCGCCGTACGCTGCACCAGGTGCAATACCGCCACCCATCTTAGCGGTCACCGTAATGAGCGGTCACCGTAACGAGCGGGCACCGCAAATTACGGGCACCGTAAATATACGGAAACGGAAGTAAAAGCATGTGGCCGGAACGGGAAACAGCACGCCGCACAACTATAAAATCCGAATCCCAACACAACCATTAAAAATCCGACCCTGACACACATCCCAACCCGTTAGCAACCCCAGTTAAAAAAATAAATATGGGAAAGGTAGCCAAGAAAGCGTGTGATCGCAAGCGGCAGGTACACTTCTCCCGAGAGGAACTGACCGTGCTCACCGAGACCCTCCAGGAAAATGCCGCCGTCGTCTTCTCCAGTCAAATGACCAGGACGGCCCTTGCCAACAAGAAGGCCATATGGGCCCTGGTGGCACAGCGCGTAAGTGCGGTGGGGACAACACCCCGCACGCCACAGCAATGTCGCAAGCGGTGGGACGACCTGCGGATCCGCGTACGCAGCATACTTTCTGCGAACAGGAACATCGCCACAGCTACCGGGGGGGGTTCAGAGTCGCCCATCAAGTTGACCCCCTGGGAGGATATCTGCGCCTCCACCATAGGAATGGAGAGCATAGAGGGAGTCGGAGGGATGGAGAAAGGAGTGCCGACATCCGGAGAATCAGGTAGGTTGGCCAAGAGTAACAATGCGAAATCCACAAAACACGAACATGTGCAGTACCATGTGACCCCATAGTGCAATACATACTTTGCCCTGACAGCGCCCTCTAAAAGTCAGAATGAATAAACAAATCAATCAAGATGCCATAAACAACCCCTACATGTGCAGCATGCACCCCCTAACTGCAGGCAGCCAAATGAATGCATCCTCAATCCACACTAAAATGAGACCACCTCCAAGGCCCAGTCCCAAATCAGCCTCATGTACCACCCCAATGCATTTGATACGTTGCCATTCCAAATCCGACAGACCCATAACTAACGCTCGCCCCTCTTTACTCCACCACAGGGTCCGATACCAACGACGAGCTGCAGGACACCCCTACCAGCACGCCTGCAAAGAGGGCCAGGACCAACGTCCCAAGAGCCTCCACCTCAGGTGCAAGGATCAAGACACGGCAGCAGCAGGAATCAAGTGGCAGCACACTGGAGGGGACTGCAACAGGCACCCCAGCAGCCAGCAAGTCCACAACCCCAGCACCACAGGTCCCCCCAAAGAACGTATCTGATGGCACTGCCTCTGGTGGTAGCAGCACCATAGGTGACACAGCTGTCATGCCAGCATGCTCCGACACGGAAAACAGTGCTGGCGACGTAGGTACCATCCATGACCTTTCCCAATCCCCCTGCATGTTCCATCCCCTACACCATTACGAAACCACGCAGGGGCACCCTGAAGACGACGACTGGCCAACCCCCACAAGTCCTGTGCCAAGGCAACATGTGTTGAGCAGCCCCCCTGTCACACCACCGCAAATGTCCATGGCCCAGCAGAGGCAACAGTCCCTCGACCTGCTGATCGAGCAACAGCAGGAAGTGTCCACGCTACTCAAGGACCATGCAAATGAATGCGGGGGTTCCAGGGCAGCCATGGAAACATCCACCGAGACACTCAGGGCACAAATAGAGAAAAGTAGTGAGAGCCTCAGGGGAGAAATGGAGAGAAGCACCGAGAGCCTGAGAGCACAAATGGAGAAAAGCACCGAGAGCCTGAGGGGGGAACTGCATGCGACGTCCAAAGACGTTTGTGCTGAACTTGCTGCTGTGCGCCGTGTGCTCTCGGAGCTCTCACAAACCCTCAGAGACATGCATGGACGCGAGCAGGCAGAGACATCATCCGTGGCAAGTTCCGTCCAGGGCAGCCCCCAACGCAGATCTGGCAGGAACCTGCGCTCCACGGGCAGGGGTGCCCCTGATACCCGTAGAGGGGGCTTGCAATAGCGTCTACCCACGGACAGCATGCATATTTGGACACTGGTGTTGGGGGGGGAGGTAGTAGGGTGGAGGGGGTGTGTTGGGCTTCACTGGGTGGCGGGTCCATAGGGTGTATAAATCAAATCACATTAACAATACAGCACCTCATTATCATCCAATGACATGTGTGGACATTGATATTTGCGTACGAGGCCTTCATAGGCGTACAGTCCACAATGTGCCTGTACTACACACACACAGTGCCACAGGTCCCCTTTCCGTGTAATAGGCACCATGCGTGGTTGCTAGAAGCATGCATCTATGATGCTCTGTCGGATTGCACGTGCATCCTGTGCCTCATGGACTCCTTGAGGTGCCTCCACATCCCCACCCTCATCATCATCATCATCTTCAGGTGCATGCAGTACAGCGTCAGGGGGCATGGGCACATTCCTACGTATGCACATGTTGTGCAGCATGACACATGCCATGACCATCTTAGAAACCTTCTCATGGCTGTACATGAGTGCCCCGCCAGACCTGCTGAGGCTGCGGAAACGAGCCTTCAGTAGGCCGAATGCCTGTTCAATGACCACACGGGTACGTGAGTGGGCATGGTTGTAGTCCTCCTCATGCTCGTTCTGTGGGTTCCGGATTGGTGTAAGGAGCCATCTCTTCAGTGGATACCCGGCATCACCTGTATGAGACGAATAAAGGGTGTCAGTGGAATGATAGTGCTAAGTAGCCCCCCCCCCCTCCTGCAAGGTCATTGACGCATCAAATGGGCCACGATGTCATGCATGGAATGAGACTCACCGAGTAGCCAGGATCTGTGCCCTGCGTGTCGCTCCATGTAGCGTGGTATTCTTGTGTTCCTCAGGACCATAGAATCATGGGTAGATCCTGGAAATCTGGCACAACAATGCGTAAAGATCTTGTTGGAGTCACACACCATTTGCACATTGATTGAATGAAATTGTTTCCGGTTGCGGTACTGGACCTCCATGGCATGTGGGACAACCAATTCAACATGGGTGCAGTCGATGGCACCAATGCAACCCGGGATGCCGCCAAGTGCATGGAATCCCACTTTTGCGTTGGTAATCTCCTGGTACGTGCGTGGTAGTGTGATGTGGTCGTCGGCGTGCTTCAGGAGGGCATCGTGCACTTGGAAGAGTGTCCGTGAGAACAGTGGCTGTGAAATGCCATGCAACTGTCCCACTGTGTGCTGGTAGGTGCCTGTGGCCAGGAAGTGGAGTACAGACACCACCTTCAGTAGGGGTGGGATGGCGGTTGGGCTATCTATCATGCTCACGAGGTCAGCATGTGTCATGTCCACAATGGCGATTATGGTGTCCCGGTCCAAACGGTAGAGGGTGTGGATCTGCTCAGCAGTGAGGTTGAACGGATCAGCTCGGAGGCGTGGGATTGCGGGCCGCCTGCGTGTTGGTAGTGGCAGTGCTTGTGGGCCTTGCTGACCCTGCCTTGCCCTCCTCCTCCTCCTTCTCCTCCGTCTCCCCTGTGCGCCCGGTTGTTGTACCTGTTGTTGTTCGTCGTCTTCTTGTAGTTGTAGCACTTGCAGTGCTATCTGGTCCCCCAGGCCCAACATCGCTAGTCCTGCCGGTAGCATTTTGGAGTGGGAGTGGTTGTGGGAGGGGTTTGGGTCTGCTATATATGTGCTGTCGGCCTGTATGGCCTCCACCTGTGCTGATTGAATGAATCTGTGGCAGATGCAATCCCTTCTGGCCGAGCACGTCCCGCACGTAAGGCTGCATTTGGCCGCATGGCATCTTGGGATTGGAATCATGTATCAAATCCCGATGGCAGTGTGATGTACTTTGACTGATTTTCATGCTATGCTCCCATTGTTACACATGCTATAATTGCAGCCGCTTACATACCTGTGAAGAGTCAGTGGTATGTAGGGCTCGATCGATGGCCGACCCTCATGCAGCACAGTAACGTACTTCACCGACGGGCGTGGCGTCCCATTTGTGATTGCAGCCAGTTAGCATTATGACACACAGCCGCACTACATTGATGTAATTGTGAATGCAAGCGTTCACAGAAGCCTTTTCGACGTAATGTTGCAAGTGAGGAATTCGAAGGCCAGCATTTTTGGTTTTGAAGTAGCGGCGAGGATACGCCCACAGGTCTGGCTGGAAATGTAACGTTCTATTGTAGAATGTCCTTGGGACATGGCCCATAACGAGCAAGCAATGAATGATATGAATTGAATGGGATGCGCAATAGCGTAGTGGACGATAAGGCAGGACGTTCCCAAATCCATCTTGCTTCACAACACTACAGATCCGGCCAGGAGCACAGTGGTTTTTGCAGACTGCATTACGCACAGACGCGATGGAAGTTTCACATATTATGTGAGTGAATATTCATGCGTTTTCATTGCGGGATGAGGGAATGATGAATGGATGCATGGACAGATGATTCCATTTAGGGTCTGCCATGTACATGGGTTTTTTGAATCACTCCCCTTCCCCTGCGCTATGTGATGCAAGGCTGCCATAGTGGGACTTACGTCTATCTGCCCTTGTCGGATCCTCCCTGTCTCGACGCGCCTTCATACACTTGTGTCTAGGCACGTTACTAATCCCATGTCATGGGTTCTATCTTGACGGACGCATGCACAGTAACCGACGTTGCCAATGGTGTATTTACCTCGATTGATTTCGTTATGAATCGATACTGATTTAGGGGTGTGTATATTCCTTTGGAGTGGGCTAGCATGCATATGGGTGTGGATTTGGTGTGTTGAATGAAGATTGTAATGCATCATGAGTCCCGTAATGCAATCGGTTAATTTGTGTTTCATTTGGGTGACAGGTATCTCCTGCCCTATTGCAGATGCCATCTCTACGCCACTCCTCCAGATGGGTTTTACTCTCGACACCTGCAGCTTCGGGTGAATCAGTGGAGCACCATTTCGATCTTATGGGACGATCGCCAATGGGCCACATGCCCTTACGCTGTACTGGTGGCTAGGTGCAACATTTCGGCCTTTCAGCTCGACTAGTGCCTGCCTCATGGGACGGACCTGCGGTTCTTGCCGCTTCCATGTTGCCTTTTGGAACGTTGATGTAGGCCCTGTGTGCCATGATGGTACAGGGCGTCACACAAGTGGAAGCTGGTCAATTATTGCAGATGCAGCCCTCGGTGATGATGGATGTTTTGGTGTTATTTTGCAAATTGCTGTGGGGCCTTTGTCATTTGGATGTGCATTTAAATTGTATTCCGATATTTGTCGTGTTGCGTTATTCTTTGCAGGTGATGTGGCGATTTTCGATTTGTGGCGGTATGTATTGCGAGATGATCTGCATTGTGTTCCGCCTTCTGAGTTGAGTTGTGTGGTACAGTACTGGCCGCGTTTGCCTACGTAGCACAGTATGGTCACGGATAGGGGCTGCCATTGTGACTGTTTACATGATGTGCTGTTCAGGGGCGGGGGATTGGCTTTTGGCCGACTGGTGCCTGTCAGCCAGGTCGATTGGTGGAATGATGGGATGTTCAGAATGTGGCTGGTCACAGGTGCCTGTGTTTGCGTGCGTTTGTTGGAGGGGGACTGGGGTCATGTCCATTGGAATAGCTTCTGTATTCATGCCATCTGTGCCCTGCAGCTCCCATCGGCCCCTCTTGGGATGAGCCTGGCTGCTCAGTCACTCTGCCAACTTGTGTGGTACATGCTTCTGCTGATGGTTGGTTTGTTTACTGGCAAGAGTACAGGGCTGGTGCAATCCCCCTCAGGATGCTGTTTTGGATGTTGCCTTGCGCTGGTGGCAAGCGATGGGGGACTACTGTTGTTTTGTGTCATGTGTTCTTGATTTTCATTTTGATGTATTGTACCTTCACATGCCTGTGCTGCATCAGTACGGCTATGGTGACATGCCGTACATGGATGCCCACTCACGGGGCGCTTTGAGCCCCTGCATGCATTTCTACGTTGGCATGCATGGGTGAATTGTAGATTTCACTGGTTGCATAGTGTGAGTACATTGCGCCTGCCAGGAGTTGTGCAATGTGGCCAGGGAGTGGAGTACAGGCACTCAGTGGGCCATTTACGGTTGGTTCACGATGCCGTATTTCTCGCCATGGCGGAATGGTACTTTACGACGTGCTTGATGGCGTTCAGTACATGTCCGCTAGGGTCAGAATTCGCGTACCGTTGCGCCATGGCGGTGATTCCGGTTTTGCAAGGCGCGCGTGCGCGTACTTGGTGCAGTTAGCGTTGCCGTTCACTGCGGTGTCGCTAATGGCATCGTACTTTACGGTGACGGGTCATAATCGCAACGAGCGGTGTTCGATGGCGGTATTGCATTTCCGCCATCATTTTTCCATTTCCGCCAGGGTCGTAATGAGGCCCAAAATCTTGCCCTCCTGTATGGGCTTTTCACTTTATTAACGCTAACTCTACTGGGAGTGGTAACATTTCTAGTCGCTCATTCAGTAATGCTGCATGCTGAACGGGAGTGCCATCACTTCTTTTAAACCCTGTCCTTTCTCACCTTGCTGATCCTGAGTGCACTGTAGTGGTGACACAGGTTGAATCAGAGAAGATGTTCACTGCTTGGCCTCCTGACATGTTTAGTGCTTCAGTCAAGGCCACTAGCTCTGCTGCTTGTGCTGAGTAATGGTTTGGTAGTGGTGTCTGTGAGTACACTATCAACTCCTCCCCTTTGTGTACTCCTCGTCCATACCCCACCACTGCGCACCTTGAATGCCTTTGCCCCGCGGTCTGGTCAATGCTGGAACTTCTGTCAATGAAATCATGCCCCGCCCCTCCGATTACTTATTCCTTAACTATGAGGTTACCTTTGCTCCTGTCGATGCATGCTACACAGTCATGTACATAATTCCCTTCTTCTATTTTCTCTGCAATGAACTCTGCTGTGTTTATTGTGCTGCACCTCACCACTTCTATTGCTGGGTTGGTTAGTAGTACCTCATACCCTGAGGCCCTCCCAGTTGTCAGTGTTAATTTTGTTTTCTCCAGTATGACAAATAATGCATGTTCCACGTACAAAACTACTGTACACCCCATAGATATTGTGGAAGCCTTCTCAATAGCGAATGCAGCAGCGGCAAGTGCCTGCTCACATGGGAAATGTCCCAGCATTATTTCATCCAGTGACCCACTATAATATGCAAGTGGCTTGTGTCCCTGTCCCTTTTTCTGTGTCAGTACTGCTGACATTACTTTTCCATCTGAATGTGTGAACAGGTGAAACCTTTCTTTGTAATTGGGAGTTGCTTACACTAGTGCATGCGCTAGCTCGTGTTTTAGCTCATCAAAGCTTTCGCCCATTTAAGCTGTCCATTTAATGTGTGTTTTGTTTTTCTGTGCTTCTTTTATTGCTTGCAACAATGGCCTGGTGTATGTGGAATAATCTGGAATAGTTGGACAAGCCCAAAGATTGCTGCATCTCTTTCTTCTGTTGAAGATGCTAGGCCCTTTGCAGTACCTCTGAGGCATGCTAGTATGTTCGAATTGAGCCTGCGATACTTAAAGGCAGTGAGGTACCTGGAGTCTGGGTGTATTACAATAGAGAAAAAGGCATTTTTCAAGTCAACTTCTGTGAAATAGTGTGCCTCCGTGGGAATGTTACAACAATTGTCGAGGGGTTGTAGACCAACGGATACTGTGCCTCAGTAATGTAGTTCAGAGGGCGTAAATCCGGTATAAAACGCCACACCCCTCCCTTTGCTTTCCTAATCGCATAGATAGCTGTGTTGTAAGGTGATGAGCTAACCTGTATTATGCCTTGCTGCCATAGGGCATGCAGTGTCTCGTATATGCCCTCATCTGCTTCTCGAGAAAGTGGATACTGCTTCACTCGTGGCAATAGTGATCCCTCTTGATGTGTACCGCCCCTGGCCCTTTAAGTATCTCTACATCATGGGGTCCTGTTGCCCACAAACTCTTGGGCACCTTTTTCCAAATCTTCCTGCTAATATTGTGCTTCCTTTTTTGTTGTCTGGGTCATCTGGGGCACTGCCCTTTCTATTATGTGTGCTGGGTAAGGTATGCTCAGTTCATGCTCAGTTCAAACACTACCTCTCATTCTTCATTGTCTTTTGTTGCAAAGAACTCTTTGTCACTTATTCCTGTTAATGTCAGTGTGGGGGTCAATACACAGGGCCTCATTACGAGTTGGGCGGTAAGTGGTAAAAACTGGTTGTAAGTGAGTTACTGCCAATTTTACCACTATGCCAAATTATGACTTTGGGTTTTTAGTGGATGATTTACCTCCAGCAAAACCCTGGAGGTAAATCTTCCCACTCAACGCCAATAAATGAGCAGATTTGGTGGAATTACTGCAGCAGTAATTCCGCCACGATCATTCTGCAACAAAAGCCCCATTGGGTCCAATGGACCCAAAATAAATAGTGATTTACACCACCACCACCACTTGTAATCAGGCGGCAATTCCACCTGACCAACTGGCAGTAACGGTAATTCATTTTTGGCTGATTTATCAAGGAATTACTGCCTAACTCGTAACGAGGCTCATAATATTGAACACCATTCCATGTTGTTCTCATCAGTGGCAACCAGTATAATAATGTCTTTTCGGACCACTACGTCCTCCAAGTACAGTACAGTAGAGTGTGTGTGTGTGTGTGTCTGAGCTAACTGAGGAGGGACACTGAGACCTGAACAAAAATTAGTTGAACAACCGGAACACCTTCCCGTCAATCCCTGGCAACCATCCCAACAACACGTGTACTCTGTACACAAACACCTCTATGTATGTGGGTATTCCCCTCATTTTGCTGTACGCATAGTATGCCTGAATCAGTACTGCCACCCAAGCTGGATACATTCGATGTATGGTACACACCCTCCCTTTCTCTGAAAATGAAATCATGGCGTTCAGTTTGCTGAGTAGGTCCCTCCCCAGAATATTGATGTGAGTGTCTTTTGTATACAGCAAAGGTGCTACAGTGTGCTGTTTACCCATTGTCAAGGGTAAATCATTTATCAGAGGAACTTTCAAAAGTGTCCCCGAAAAGCCTTGTGTGTCCAAACTTTTATTAGATAATGGAAATCCTTCTTCCTTGATGCATGATCTTGTTGCTCCAGTAGCTATAAGAAAGGAAAATCCCCTCTGGTCTATCTGAACTGCTACCTCCTGTTCCTCCTCTGGGTCTTCAGTTACTGCTAGAACAGGATACACTTGCGCTCCCCGTGTGCACCCCTATTGGGAAAATGTGTTTGCGGATGACACAAATTGGTTACCACCCACCACTGTCACTCCTGTGCATTGGGGCACAGTATTCTGTGTCAATATTGTTACCCCTTTTGTGATTTGTGTTTGTACTTGTGCCTGAAGTATACTCACTGTACCTTGAGTTCCTGCTATTTCCCCACTTTGTACCTGTACTTGTTCCTGAGTAGTAATACCATGTGTTTGTGCAGGCTGTATCTGTAATTGCTATTGCTGTGGCATTGCCTGCACCTGTTGAGGAGTCTGCTGCATGTATCTCTGCTGCTGCCCTACCTGTGTAATAAATGGGCATGTTCGTACAAAATGTCAAATTCTGACATGCGATGCACTGTACCCCAAAATGTGGAGTTATTGTCAAGGAGTTCCCCCCTTCTCACCTGAGTTCGATCGTTGCTGGATTTCTTGATCGATGCCTTCTTGCGTACTGCTAGAGTCTTGAATAAGGCTGCACGAGTCTCTTCCGGCTCCAGCGTGCGTTCAAGTACCGGGATACAGGGGTCCAGGAATCCAGGAAATAACAGGGTGCGCAACTAGCACACGAGTCCAGGAATCAAGAAAGGAAGGAAAGGGACTAGAATTGGGTTAGAGTGGAAGAAGCAAGGCAAACAATACTGGGAGCTACGGAGCACACGTCTGGTCGCTACTTCGCAATAGCATTGAGATGCGCTGGGCCGCGGGGGTGTGGCCTATTTATGGAACGTACTACGTCTGCCGTGAAGGCTGGTGCGAGGTGTGTCACGTGATATGGCCTTGTTGGGAGAAACAATGAATGCAAGCCCCGCCGTGACAAGGACCAGGAAGTCCAGAAGGGGCGCGTTCTGTGTGTCATGACAGTTATTCCCCTGTATCCCATTCCCCTTCCACATGCATAATATCCTCTCCCATTCCGATACTGTGCCATGTACTAGTTTCCCCCTCATGCTTGCATGACCCCTGGCTGCTGCATCTGTACCGTTCCCCACTGCTGGTTGGGTGGTACCTGAGTGTAACCACTTGGCTACATTATCGTTGCCACTGGAGGCCCTCCTTGCTGAGCTTGTGGAATGACAACCGGCCCTGTGAGTACTGCTCCCTCCATATGTTTTTTGCCAGTTTCTTCTGAACCAATTTGTTTTCTGCTTAGGTTGCATTATCGACTATCTCCTTATCCTTCTACTGCTTCCTTTTGCAATAGTATAGAATTCTCGCCTGTATCTCGGGCCACACCGTTGCCTCAATTCCCACTCTCTTTTCTAAAGAGATCTGCACATCTGTGGGGAGCCCCTTCACTAAGATGTGGTAAAACAAAGGTATTTTTCGTCCCATGACTGTTTATTTTTCTGTGTCCACATTTCTTGTATGGATCGTATGTATTTCGCAGGATCCTCATCAGGCTTCATTTTGCGAGCCAATATATAACCCAGGTCTGACGTGTCGGATACAGATCCCTTAGAGCCTTCCAAACATGTATTCGATAGTTGTTCAAGTGTGCTCCATCATGTATACTTGATCATGCTTACTTTTACCCCTGTGTATCCAGCCTGTTGCCATATTTTGTCACTTCTCTACCCAACCAATACTGCCAATAAACTTTGTATGTCTCCTATGGCCAATGGGATTCCTGTCTCATTTTCTAAAACATAAATCCACTTGCTTGTCCCCGCTATTAAAGAAGGTAAACTGTAAATATAATTTTCCCTGTCCATTGTCTGCCATGGTATGTAATGAACCTCGCCCCTCGCTTTCTGTAAAAGGGGCATTTTTGTGCAAACTCTGCGTTTATTGCCACGTTGTGGTCGCTTGGCTACCGCTATACTGGTTTTCCTACTCCAGAGCCTATTTGCCCAGTCACCCAGTGATTCTTCTCTTTCCTTTTCTTCTCTCTCATCTCTTCTCCTTTCTCTTCTTTTGTCTGTCAGACTGTGGGCCTCATTACAAGCTTGCCGGTCTGGTAAAATCGATGCCGGTACGGAAATTCCGGCATCGATAACTGGACCGGATCATTACGACCAGCGAGGGTGAAATCATCGGCACCGGCACAGGCCCCTCCATTAGTGGCATCCCTGATGCCGGTAGCAGCCCTGACAGACGCCTGCTGTGCCTTCAACACTGGCATGCCGCAAACCAGTGCACATTACGAGGTGCACGGACATGCTCAGACATGCAAATAGCGGCATGTACATACCGCTGATAACGGCAAGAAAAATGCCATAAATACCGGCATCGCGGGACTGGCGTTAACCTGGATCAGGTGAACAGAAACCTGCCACAGGTGTACCAAATCAGCACGTGTGCACACCGTTGAACCCAGCCACAGTACAAAGGCAGCACACCCACACACCACACCCCTCCCAAAGCAAAAATGCTACCACTAGCACTAGCTCTGCTGGAGGTCGAGTACATGCAGGAACAGCTACTCTATGAGGAGGCAGTGAGCCAGGCCATGCAGCAAATGCACAGGAGGAGAATGAGGACGAGAAAGGGACAGCACATGCCCAATGTGCAGGCCATTGTGCCCCGCAGGTGCCCAACAATCCCCCGTCAACGTGTCAGCCCATTCACCCTAACCCCATCACAAATCCACACCCTGTACCGGCTGGACAGGGACACCATCATCGCACTAGTGGACCTCATAAACAATTGCGTGTGTGCTACACTTTCTGGTAACTGGAACCTTTCCGCACACAGTGGGGCAACTGCACAGGATTTCACAACCCTGCTTCTCCCGCATCCTGACGCAGGTACTTGAGGCACTCCTCAAACATGTACGTTACCACATCAGCATGCCATGGACCGCAGCTGAGATCTATGCAACCAAAGCCGCGTTCCATGCCATAGCTGGCATGCCGAACGTCCTAGGTGCGATAGACTGCACACATGTAGAGCTGGTGGTGTGGCATGCCGTTGAGGTGGTATATCGCAACAGGAAGAAGTTGATTCGATAAACGTCCAAATGGTGTGTGATGCCAGCAGAATCATCACACACTGCTGTGCCCGATTCCCAGGGTCGACACACAACGCACTGGTCCTGCAGAACTAAACGCTGCCCCGCTACATGGTGACATGCCGGAACCCACACATGGCTGCTGGGTGAGTGTGACCGCAGGGGCAGATGCATTGATGATGGGGGGGGTCATTTGCCAGGACTGGGAAGCTGTCTGCTGGGTGCGCCATGTGGGGTAAAATGGGGGGGTCATTTGCCAGCACTGGGAAGCTGCCTGCTGGATGCGCTATGTGGGGTGTGTGTACGGAACCCAGCATACCACCAACCTGGAGCACTGGTGCAGACCAGAAAAATCGAATCCCTGTCATTCCTGGCTGAACACAATAGACACAACCATGTTTGTCAAATGATGCAAATCATCACAGGTACCCTTTCTCTTGCCTACATGCAGGTGATGCTGGGTATCCACTGATGGGCTGGCTGCTGACCCCAATCAGACATCCACGTTACCGATATGAAGAGGGTACAATCTCTCACATGCTCGCGTCACAAGCAAACAGACTTTTGGGCTACTGAAGAGTCGGTTTCGCTGCATGAGCAGGTATGGGGTGCCCTCATCTAAAGGGTGTGTGAAAACAGAAAAAGAATATCGAGGCTGAGTACCCCAAAAGGAAATACACCGAACACGGGTTACAAAGGAACATACAAAGCACTTTATTTTATACTGGATCCAGTTACATAAACAGAGCAATATCAGATAGCTATCGGCCCTCAGTACAACACAACAAACTCCAGCTTGGTTCAGTGAGAGACGCTGTACATTAGACTGCATTTGCTTTTTATACATTTAGTGGGCGCGATGTCCAGCCCCACTTCGGGTTAATATTCCTTTTAATACATCACTGATCTAAGGTTCATGCCAAGTCTCAAATAACCGCATATAACTGGTTTGCCTTTAATACATGTATCAACAAGCGTATGCAATAACTGTGTATTTTTAAAGTTTTCCATGCAGGCCTTCCTAAACATTTATACAATGTAGTTAAACAGATGTTCTTCGTTCAGTATTTGAATACATTGTCTCAACATATGCTTGTGGATTAGTTTCATTGCACGAGTAATCCTTCTACACATAGGTCAATGAAGGACGAGGTCTCAGTTCATGACCTCGACAAGTGGCCTGCAGGCAAATTACACATTAGCTATGTACAGAGGTCAAGACGGCCATGTTGTATTCTGGAATGACATTGTCCACCATTTTAGCTCACAAGGTGACTTTTACATAACAAATCCTAAAATGGCGGTTTGACCTAAAATGGCGGCTCACATGGATTTAAAGTCAGGACCTTGCAACACAGATTTCTTTCGCAAGCGACTTTCGAGCAGCTTGGCGTAGGCCAATATTAATATATCTATTACAATAGGAGGCACGATATACTTTCTATTTCGACAAACCCTCCTTTTGGCCTATGCCAAGTGCTAAAAACTACTTTGGGTCTCCTTGCAAATAACTACATGCATCATTGTCCATGCACCCTGAATCACTATTTAGAAATATCTATTGCCATTAGGTCTTTTGCTAAAATATCCTTCAATACGTATTATTTGGAAGTCTTATCTGGGGCATGCACTTTGTCCTATCGAACCTATCGATGCGCAACATCCCCCTAGTATCGAACACATACCAGGCAGACACTGAATACAGCAACAAAGAAACAACAGTATTTCCAAAATAATCAATAAGACTGAAAGCACCTTCCAACCCCAAGATCGCAAGAAGTCCCAGAACCAAGCGCTCAAATCCCAGTTTCCCTCGGGGGCATGCACTTCGGAACTAAGGACGTGCAGATTCTGTATTGCCTTGAAGATAGTTGGGGAGGAATCTGGTACGAAAATACAGCAAGCAGACCCCACTAATTTGCATACTCCACCACGCTCAGCTAGAATGACATCTAATGCCATTTGATTTTGAAGTGCTACTGATCTTATCGCCTTTTGTTCTAACGTCATATTATAGAGTATGTCCGTGGTCCGGTTGATGGTTCTCTCCAGTACTCTCGCTAGTCTCCTGATGTCTTCAGAATTCGCTATCTGCCCAAAGAATGGAAGGAATGATTTTGCTACATCTCCCAAAACCTGTGCCGGAGTCTCACCATTCTCATCCCGCCGTGGACGAGCCTTTGCAACTTCTTTTGTACTAGCTATAAACACCCCAGGTAACAGGATCCCTAAATAACAGGTTCCCTGCCAATCCCTGGGCAACCACGGGAATGCTACATTACCGCAGACAAAGTAGATCTGTTCGCCTACATACAAAGGTCTGTTCTCCCCAGTCAAATTTGCAACGTTGGCACAACCTAAAAAATTTCCTATTGACTGAGTTCTATTCCTCTGTATGCAAAAAGAAACTGAATCGGGGCTATGGTTAACAGTGTAAGAAGGAGGCATGGCATCCTTATTGCCTATCGGAGCCATTTTAAAGGAAATCAAAGATTGGAAAGAACGAGACAGTTTGTCAGAAGGCCTAATAGAAGCAACATTCGGTTTACTCCTATTTGCAAAAAGAGAGCATCCCAGGGGAGTCAAAACACGTTTCTCAAAACTATTCAAATTAGTGCCATCAAAGTTCCTTGAGATGCTATCATTCCATCGGCCAAAGAACAGTGCTCTAAGAGAGGCATAGCAGGCAGTTGTCAACGGTAAAGGATGAATATACCAACCTAGCCCCTTATCCCTGTGTTGTGGTAAATGTGTGCAGACCCAGCAGTTGGATTTATTAAAAATGGCATGTGTAGCATTCATGATAAGTAGTAGTGTTATTGTGGTACCTTTGTCTGTGCTGGGAATCCCGAGGGGATAAAGTGTGCAAATGTACAAAGGGAGTAGGAACAATGGGTGCACTTTCAGTAGGCAACAAAAGTTCTAAAGAGTGAGTTTCCTCGAGGTACCATAATTCTAAGGCAGCTACTATTAAAAAACCAAATATCATTATAAGAATACAGCAATACATTTTCGGGGCCCAGGCATTCTGTCCATTGTCCCGGTTTGTCACCCCCTGATTTACAAGTCCCATACGAGCGGTAGCGGTGGCGGGCATCGTAGTCTTCAAAGGAAAACTCCAAAGTTTGTTGCTGGCAACCTCCCGGTCGAGCAACTTCTTAGTCCTTCCACCACCCCAACCAACAGAATCCCCTTTCTCAAATTTGGGCAAAAGGCAAGCCCTTGATGACTCTTTTCCTTCTCCGAATGCACAGCCGAACCGTTCCGTAAGTCTATCAGATGCACAGAAAAACCATGCCGTAAGTCTATCTTCGTGGTCGCAGGTTATATCGTACTTTTCCTGCTACTGATTGATCCAGAAACAATATGTTGTCACTTCCTGCTGGAAGCAACGTGTCGGAGGAAAGTGAAGGGGCTGAATTTGAAACAGCCGTTTCCGGGTGCAAAATTTGTGGAGAGTGTGGAGACAAAATGGCAGCTTCCCCAAACCTCCCGGGCTCAGAGATATTCTCCGACACACTCTCAGTGTTGCTTACTGCTTTGGGATCATTGGTTGCAGTATCAGCGAGGGGTTCTGTTTCTTCTGTAGCGTGTGGCACAGGGCGAGGAAGTTTCTTGATGTGCGACGCGTGGATCCAGTTCTTTTGTCCAGCTACCCGCACCGCTGTCTGGGTGACCAACAGGACTTGGAATGGCCCACGCCAGCGAGGCACGAAGCAGGAGGTGCGCTCAAATGATTTGACGAGCACCCAACTCCCAGGCCGTATGCCGTGGCCCGGGCCCTCGTATCGCACAGGTAAAGGTTCTCGTACCTGGTGATAAATCAAATACAGGTTTTTAGTCAATTGGCTACAATAATCTGAAAGTAGTACATTTTCAACATTCTTTAAAGTTCGACATTTTGGAAGGTTCCAGATATTGGCAGGTCTCCCCACTACCACCTCAAATGGAGAGAGCCCAGTCTTAGTTTGAGGGGTTGTACGCATGGCTAGTAACACGATCAGTAAGGCGTCCAGCCATTTTAGTTTGGTGCCGGCACACGTCTTAGCGAGCTTGTTCTTGATGTTACCGTTGTGTCTTTCTACTAGTCCGGCGCTCTGAGGATGTCTGGCCGAATGGAACCGTTTGTCAATTCGTAACGCTGCACATATCTGTAGAATTACAGCGGCCACAAAATGTGGACCATTGTCCGACCAGATAACTCTCGGCAAACCGAACTGGGGGAAGTATTCCTTTAATATGGTTTTCGCAGTGGTCATGGCTGTAGCATCTTTAACAGGGAAAGCCTCAACCCATTTACTAAAGGCACAAATGACCACAAGGACATACTTTAGATTGTTGCATCGTTCCATTTCAATGAAATCAAAGTGAATAACTTCGAAGGGGACAGAAGGTGGGCCAAAACTTCCCCTTGGAGTTGATGTCCCCTTTCCCACATTGTGTTGTAGGCAAATCATGCAGTTCTGGACATAGCGCTGGGCAATTTTCAAAATCTTGTCATTTGCCCAAACTTTTTCTAACATTTTTGTAACCTTCTGGGCACAAACATGTGTAAGGCCGTGTGCCATGACAACCATCATCATGACATAGGCGTCAGGTAACAGCCATTTTCCTTCGACCATGTCCACCCAACACCCATCATCATCAAGTTTCCCCAAGCCTTCAGCCCACCTCTTCCATTGTGGCATCAGCTTGGATATCCCGTACAGACCCAACACCCTCATCCATTACATAGGCATCTACAGTCTCCCTTGAAACATACATCTCCGTGAAGAGATCTGTGGCAGTTTGTCTAGCTATCTGATCAGCGAAAGCATTCCCTTTTCCAATATCATCTACAATCTTTCGATGTGCTGCACGTTTCATAACTGTTAACTGAGTAGGGAGCGCAAGCGCTGAGAGTAGTTGAACTATTAGGGAGCCATGTTGAATCTTGGTGCCATGCGAAGTTAGGAACCCTCTTTCTGACCAAAGTCTCCCAAAGTTGTGAATCACCCCAAAGGCATACTGACTATCAGTATATATATTTACTACAAGCCCATCGGAAAGTTCACAAGCTCGGGTCAATGCTATAATTTCTGCGGCCTGCGCCGAATTATGCGTAATTCTCTTTGTTTCCACAACCGTGCTCAATGTGGTGATTGCATAAGCGGCTGTGGATGTACCATCCGGAAGTTTAAAGCAGGAGCCATCACAAAACAGCTCTCGTTGCGGATTATCCAAAGGAGCATCTTTCAAATCAATTCTACCCTTTGTTTCTTGTTCGGTCGTATACAAACAATCATGTGACTCTTCATCGCTGCAAGTAGTATCTTGCGGAAAGGGTAGGAGTTCAGCTGGATTAAGGACACAACACCTCTTAATTTGAATGTGAGGAGCAAACAAGATCAATTCATATCTTGTCAACCGTGCAGAAGTGAGGTGTTGCGTTTGAGTTTGGTTCAGTAGAACATCTACAGAGTGAGGCACCATTAGGGTTAGATCATGGCCTAGAACCATTCCCTCACTCTGTTTTACAGACGCGGTAGCAGCAGCGACAGCGCGCAAACATCTTGGCAAAGCGCATGCTACAGGATCAAGGGCGGAAGAATAGTAACCGCACGGCCTATTCTTCCCTCCATGTTCCTGCGTTAATACAGCCAAAGCACATCCATCACGTTCATGCACAAACAACACAAAGGCCTTTTCATAGTTTGGTGTGCCCAAAACTGGTGCAGAGCATAATGCAGTCTTAAGCAAGTCAAACGACTGCTGGTGCACCACGTTCCATGGCAATGGCGAAGAAATGCCCTTCTTTGTCAAAGCCACCATTGGTTTGATCACTAGTGAGAAATTCGGGATCCACAACCTACAGTAAGAAGCCATACCTATCAAGGCCCTAACTTCCTTCTGTGTATTAGGGACAGACATGCCAGAAATGTGTTTTATTCTTTCAGGTGTCAATCTTCTTCCCTCCTTTGACAGGAGGTAGCCTAAATAGGTGACCTCCTGACAACAATATTGAAATTTTTTAAGCGAAGCTTTGTGACAATGCTTAGCTAGATGAATAAGTAATAACACAGTGCCCTCTTTACAGGCACTCTCAGAGTCGGCAGCTAGAAGCAAATTGTCACCGTACTGAAGCAAAGTACAGGTAGAGGGCAATTCAAGGGTATCAAGTTGTTCTTTCAAAGCCCTACTATAAATACTAGGACTCTCTGTGTACCCTTGAGGTGCACGAGTAGATGTAAACGAGCGTCCCCCTAAGGTGAACGCAAACAAATATCTACTATCCTTGTGTATAGGAATACTAAAGAACGCATTCTTTAAGTTCACAACACTAAAGTAAGTAGCTGTAGCTGGAGTCATGATTAGGATTGTCGTTACATCAGGCACAATTGGAAATTGTGGTGCCACAACTTTATTAATGGCACGTAAATCAATTATAAAGCGGAATGGAATTACATTATTGCCTTTCTTGTACTCGGGTAAAATCGGACTATTACACAAACTTCCTGAAATTTCTTCAATCATACCGCGATGCACAAAATCGGAAACATACATTACAAAGCTTGCTCGCCCTCAACCGAAATCTTATACTGGGGAATGCGTGGCAGCTCCATTCCATGTTTCAAAACTATCTTAACAGGCTCAATCTGTAAAACACCGACATAATTGTCGTCGGCAGCCCACAAGCTCTCTGCTACATCAATGAATTCTGGAGGCAAAGGTCTAGTCAAAAAATGCGAGGCAGAAAATTGCTGTGGTGAAATCGTTAAGCGCACTCCATCAGAAGAACAATAAATCACTGCATTTAATTCTTTTAACAAATTCAACCCCAGCAAGTTCTCTTCTCAATCCGAAGTCAACAGAAATGGACACTCGTCCGTAAAGGGACCCAAAGAAATAGGTACCGGCATAGAAACCGGACAAACAACTGGTGTACCGGAAAACCCTACAGAAACATTGGTTTGCCCTGACAGTGGAATGTTTGGAACCCGCGAATGATCAATGGAACACTTCTGTGCTCCAGTGTCTATCAAAAACTGATGTTTCCTATTTCCCACCATCATTCAACATAGGGACCTTTCTGATTGACGGGAATAGGTGTAGGTTCCAAACCCTGCTTCGGGCAATCCTAACGAAACAGAATATCATCAAAAGAAAGCTCTTCAGATAAATATGCAGCGGAAGCATGATAAATATATTCCTGGTGTCCGCACTCGGAGTCTGATTGTCCTGCGAAAAAGGTTGCAGAGGGGCCTGTGTAAACTGACCTCTACCAGGGTCCCCTACGCCTGGGCGACCTCTGGATCG
Organism: Ambystoma mexicanum; assembly: GCF_040938575.1. Classification (NCBI taxonomy): domain Eukaryota; kingdom Metazoa; phylum Chordata; class Amphibia; order Caudata; family Ambystomatidae; genus Ambystoma; species Ambystoma mexicanum. The sequence continues at coordinate 447,230,368 of NC_090928.1, forward strand.
CCTACCCATATTACCAAATGCATTATTCGACCTTTGTTGAAGGACGGGGCATTGTGCTCGCCAATGACCCTCTCGACGACAATAGGCACACTGATTAATGTTCACAGGACCCAAGGGCACGTTCCCCTGTGGGACATACTGACCTCTAACCTGAGAACTACCCCCTCTGGGGCCCCTAACAATTGCCTGCAACAGCACTTAAGTTTTTCAATCGCCTTTCCGTTTTTCAATCCTATCTTTTTCATTACTGACACGGTTCTCGTAGTACTGAGCCATATGCAGTACTTCTGATTGTGATTTCGCCTGCCAAGCGCTCTCAGAAGACATCATTTGTGACTGGATGTCAGGCAGCAATCCACGTACAAATTTGTCCACAAATAATCTTTTCCCAGACTCTGTGCCTAAGTCTTGTCCACTGAAATCCGAGAATACCTGTTCGAACCGATTAAAGAACTCGGTAGCACCTTCAGACTTTCCTTGGACACAGGCCGTAAGCTTGTCCCAAATAATTCTCTTTTCGGAAATTATGGTTTTTAATTTAGCAATGATTCTATCAGGCAGAGTTAATATCGCCTGTTGCGGTCTTTCACCAGCTGGCCTTTCCCCATCGAGTCTGGTTATATTCGCCCATGGATCTCCCAACCCGGGTACATCGTGAATAGTTCTTGTTTCCATAAATCTATGGGCAGGAGTACAGGAAACAGCAAATCAATGTCACCTAAGGTGAACACTGAGGACTGCAAAACGGATTCTCTTTATAGAACCCTGTCGGATTTTTCCTAATATTGGGGATAGATTGCCTAATAGTATTCACTTCCTGTCTTGAGAACGGGACGTGAACAAACTGTGATACATAATGTGCAGGAATGTTCACAGCGACTATATTATTTACAGCATCGGCCGCAACCTCAACCTTCGGGACAAATGTCGGAGGAACCTCTCTCATAGGCAACTGAGAAATAGGTGACTCCGAACGCTTACTAAGCGACAGAGCCAAGTCAAGCGCTAAGGCAGTCGAAGAAGTGTCAAGTGAAAAGCTCTCTTATAAATGCTCAATAACTCTGTGGGACAACTAATCTTCCTTTTTACACATTCATCCTGCAGGTATTCTACCATTACCTGTATCACTTTCCTCTGCATTTCTAACGTATATTGACCATATATGTGTCATATACCTCAGCTGGAGTTATCGTTATGTCTGAAATCCATCTAATCGCGTCTTTCTTACAAATTCGCATTTCCTCCGATATCGGTTTACGACACGGAAGGGACCGTTTCTGTACATACATATTCTCCTCTTCATCATCCTCATTCTGTAACTTTTCTAACTCCTTTCTATACCTAAATAACCTCTCGACATGCTCATTTACCTTCTCCACAGTGTCTCTAGAAAGCATTAGAGTATTTAGATCCCTTAACCCTTGCGGAACATCCGCATTATTTAATCTTCCCCACATTATACATAACTGAATCCCTAACCCTTCAATAAAAACATTTTTCTCAGGAAAATTATCCGTATTACAAAGTGTGGCAAAAACACTAGCTTGATCATCCTTCTCCATACAATGCTTAGCCCATGCAATTAACTCACGTTTCTTCTCCGGCGGTGCAGTATTGCGAGTGACAACTTTTGTTCCTGTACCTCGATCGATTACAAGCGGCTCAGGACCACTTAGAAGAGAGGGAGTAGGCAAATTCGATGGAGGTACTATAACTGGTGAGATTAAAAAGAGGCGGAGGAGCAGGTGGAGGGACAAAAACCGGAGGAATAGGAACAACAGGTCGAGCAGGAATAACAGCAGGAAGAGGTACAGCAGTGGGAAGAGGAACATACGGAGGTGGCGCAGAGGCACCAGGCCTTCGTTCATTTAATATTTTGTCAATAAACTCATCAGAAATATTAAGATCTTTAGAAGGATAGATTTTCTGAATTCCAAGTGAGAAAGCCCTATCCATATTTTTAGTCGCCTCAGACTGTTTTGGTCATATAACAATGCTTTTTCAGCGTTCGTTTTATGACGACGTGCATGTTTCTCTCTACCTTTAAGTTGTTGCAACGCTTCTTTTTTCCAATTCTGCGAAACATCAAATGCTGCAGGTCTAGCCTTTTTCTTTAACAAGACTGACTCCAAATATTCAATACGAGGGATCTCAAAACTACCATTGATTGGCCACTGAAGTTCGGAGGCATGTCTGGTTTGTCTGTGCCAAATATCATTAAATACTATACTTCCAATGCCATGCTTCTCCAGCATGGGGTCTGGCATGGATTCACATGCTCATGAATATTCCCCGTCGTCAGGCTGGGAATCCTCGGTAAAGAAAAAAAACCAGTATCAGTTTCGTTTCTGATCTGTCTTTCGTAGTAATAACCAATCACTGGTCTCTGCGTCATACTGACCACAGCCAATGACTGCCCTCTACCTAAGCACCGCCTCTGGCAGCCATCTTCAGATTTTTACCGCACGTTCATGTGTTGGGATCCTCGTGCTATTGCTCTCGAGCGCTAGTGCTATTTTTTTCACGTTGTTTCTCAAAAACTTCGTTTTTTCGGTCAAAAGAGCCTCAAGCTCCACCGACTCTCCATCCGATCAACGGGGACCCGTGTCGGATTCGTCTGCGCCCCTCAAGGGTGAAGATTTCGTCGAGCTACGCTTTTGGAGGACTCCAGAAGCTTCTCAGGCCCGGACATGGCCCAGGAGAAGGGAAGCTCGACGCCCGGAAAGCTGTTCAGGATCTGCCCTGGATGCCAGCTGCAGAACGTCTTTAAGGAGGACGAACACTCCTTTTGTCTCTACGGCTTACATGAGGACAAGACGCACGTGGAGAAGGACTGTGCGTTTTGCGGCAATATGTCGGAGCGGACCATGAAGGACCGCCATCAACGTCTCGCCAACTGGCTGGAAGGGAAGAGCCCGTCAGGCGAGAAGAAGAGGAAGAAATCCGAGCGGTCTTCTAAGACCTTTGAGGACGCCCCGGGGACGGGGGTCCAACACAAGGCCAAGCACCGCGAGTCCGCTGGCACCGGGAGCGCCGAACGGTCGGGCTCTACGGGCGCCAGGCAGGGCGCACCCTCCCCGGCACCTTCAGCCACGAGCCAACGCTCTGGGTCGGGTAAGAGGAAGGGCGAGCACCCGGCGAAGCTCCTGGAGAGGCCCCGGTCGAGCTCGAAGGCCCCATCGGAGGGGGAACGAGGCAGTGTCCCCCCCCTCAAGGATAAGGCGGTGAGCGCACCTAAGGTGGTGAAGGCCTTAATCCATCCGGCCAAGCCCTCTATCGATACTGTCGCGGCGGCCCTGGCTCAGCCTGTGGAGGCTACACCAGTGGTGGCGACCTCGGGGCTCAGAGTCTCCCTGCCACCTCGGAGGGAGTCCTCTTTTGTGCCCATCGATAGGACCCCCGTGAAATCCCCGGCGGGGAAGAAAAAGGGGGGGCAGGGTGTCGTCGTAGATTCGGCCTCAACCTCGGAGGAAGAGCTGATTGAGGTCTTAAGCCACGGCCTTGGCGTGGAAGAAGACCGGCCCGTCGGGATGGATCCCGACGCAGGTGACGACGAGGGCCCCTGATCGCCCGTCGGATTCCCCTCTGCCAGCGCCGCAAGACAACTCGGCAGCCATTTTGTTGGCTATACAGTCCTTATGTTCAGAGATAAGGACGAGACTACCGTTGCCGACGGAGGAACCTCTCCCGTCGGGGGATCCTGAACCGGGACCTTCTGGTGTTCCCCCGCCCAAGAAAAGAAGGATTCACCCTCCACCTCCTTTTCAGCCGTCGCGCCCCGTCCAGCCCTCCTCCCCGTCCACCCGAGGGGATGATACGGGGACTGACACGGCAGCGACGGGTACGGACGACAAGGTATACGACGAGGATCTACCGTCGTCACCTCCCACCAGGGCTTCTCCGCCCGACAAGATTGGATCGTTCCACTCCATGATCGCCAGGGCATCCGAGCTTTTCCAACTCTGCCCTGAGGAGAAGAAAAAGGAAGGATTCCTTTATCAACGGCGCGAGGCCAAGAGGAAGACGGTCCTCGCGGTGCCTCTACTGGACGACATTTGGGATGAGGGCCTCGCCCTCCTCAAGAACCCTTCCATGACGCCAGCTAGAAGAGACCGGTACGAGAAGAAGTACCGGGTCCCGGACGCGGCCCCCCTGTGCCTCCGGGCGCAGCCTACCCCGGACTCCGTCGTCTCCGCGGCGGCCAGGAAGAAAGCGGGGGGGGTGCGGCCTCCACATCGACTTCCCCACCGGACGGCGAGGGAAAGAAATTGGACGCTATGGGACGCAGGGTCATCTCGTCTGCAGCGACGACGATTAAAGCGGCCAACGCCTTGGCTATCGTGGCCCGCTACGACAGGGAGCTATGGTACAAACTGGCTCCCCTGCTGGACTTCCTACCGGACGACAAGAGGGCGGATGCCCTGGACATCCTACAGGAAGGTGAGGTGGCGTCGGACCACGCCATCACTATTGCGACGGACATCGCCGACACTGGGTTTCGCCAGTTGGGCAACGGCGTGTGCCTTAGGCGGCGTGGATGGCTCAAGGCTACGGACTTCCGTCAAGACGTACAGACCAGAGTCCTGGACATGCCGTTCGATGGGAACAACCTGTTTGGGAAAACAGTGGACGATTCCCTTCAGGCCATTAAAGCGGACACTGAGACGGCCCGGGCCCTTGGGGTTCTGCAGCAACGACGGGCGCCCTTTCGGAGCAGCGGAGGCAAGGGCGCCTCCAAAGGTTCCGGCGGCGGTTTCTCCACCTACCGTCAAGCGGCCCGCTCGTCGTCTCAGGAGGCCTACAGAGGACGAGGCAAGTCTGGCGGACCCCGCCGTCGTCGCCAAGGAGGTCAAGGCGGCAAAGCCTCGTCGAAACAGGATTGAACAGGCCGTGGGGTCGGGCCCCCACCGAAGCACCCCGGTGGGAGGCCGGCTGGCGAGCTTCGTCAGCGTGTGGGAGTCCATCTCCACCGACCGTTGGGTGCTGGACGCCTTAGCCCGGGGCCACGCGCTCGAGTTTCAAAGAAGGTGCCCGCGCGTCCCCCCCGTGGCCAGGAAAGAGCTTCACGTCCCTCAGCTTCTCCTGGAGGTAAAGGCGATGCTCAGGAAGGGCGCCATCGAACTCGTCCCAAAGAGGCTTCGGGGCTCCAGAGTTTACTCGAGATACTTCCTCGTGAAGAAGAAGACGGGAGGATGGCGCCCCATCCTAGACCTGCGACGTCTGAACAAGTTCATCAAGGCGCAGAAGTTCCGGATGGTCACCCTCCAGCACGTCCTGGGGCAGCTGGAGGAAGGAGACTTCCTGTCGTCGTTGGATTTGGAGGATGCCTACTTCCATATTCCCATCCTAAAGGGGCACCGAAAATTCCTCAGGTTTGTGGTCCAAGGGCGTCACTACCAGTTCAAAGCCCTCCCCTTCGGACTACGGTCGGCACCCAGGGTATTCACCAAGTGCCTTGCACCGGTGGCGGCGCAGCTGCGCCGCGAGGGGATCCACGTCTACCCCTACCTGGACGACTGGCTCATCCGAGCCAAGACGAGGGAGCTCGCCGTGGAGCACACGGCAAGGACCGTCCAACTTCTCACGGACCTGGGATTCTCCGTGAACTACGCCAAGTCCCACCTGGTACCCGCGCAAAACGCACTGTTTCTGGGAGCGAAGCTCGACACAGTGTCCCTTCTGGCCTCCCCGTCGGAGGAAAGGACCAGGTCCATCCTGGGCAAGGTACAGCGGATGTTGGTTTCCGACGCGGCCAAGGTGAGGTCCATCAAGTCCCTCCTCGGAATGATGTCTTCTTGCATCTACCTCATTCCCATGTGCAGGCTCCGGATGCGCCCGTTGCAGGAGTTCCTGGACGCGCGCTGGATCCAAACGACGGGCGGCTTCGAGGAGAGGATCACACTCGACGAGAGTTTCCGCCGAGCGGTCCGGTGGTGGGGCAACCGCGCGCATCTGACGGCGGGCATGGACTTCCAGACCCCAGACCACCAGGAGACAGTGACCACGGACGCCTCCCTGGAAGGGTGGGGAGCGCACACCGAAAATCTGCACGCGAGAGGCCTTTGGCTCCCGACGGAGAAGTCCCTCCATATCAACGTCCTGGAGCTCCGTGCAGTGTTCTGGGCCCTCAGGTCCTTCCTTCCGTCCCTCAAGGGCAAGGTGGTGAGGATCTTCACCGACAACACCACCACCATGTTTTACATCAGGAAACAGGGCGGAACCAGGTCCCCAGCGCTGTCCAAGGAGGCGCAGGACCTGTGTCATTGGGCCGTCGCCCAAAGGATGTTTCTGGTGCCGTTTCATCTGGCAGGGATAAAAAACACCATCGCCGACTCACTCAGCAGGGAGCTGCGCTCGTGCCACGAGTGGGAACTACGGCAGGATCTAGTGGATCGCCTCTTCCGACGGTGGGGCACACCCCAGATCGACCTGTTCGCGACGGCGACGAACTCTAAGTGCCGGAGGTTCGCCAGCAGGTTTCCCCAGGCGAGGAGTATGGGCGATGCTTTCTCGTTCCCCTGGGAGGGCCTGTTCCTCTACGCGTTCCCTCCTTTGCCACTGCTAATCCGGCTCGTCAACCAGCTCAAGAGGTCACGGTGCAGGATGATCCTCGTCGCACCTGCGTGGCCGAGGCAGATATGGTTCCCGGACCTTCTGGACTTGTCAGCGTCCCCGCCAATCAAGCTGCCGGTGGACGCGGATCTACTCTCCAGGGAAGGAGGCGCCATCCTCCACCACGACCCGAAATCGCTGAACTTGCAGGCCTGGCTCCTGCAGCGCTAGAGTTTGGAGGATACGACATACCGGCCGACTGCAGAGAGGTTCTTGCAAAGGCCAGGGCGTCCTCGACTCTTAAATGCCACGGACACAAATGGAAGAGGTTCTCTGTCTGGTGCCACGCACAGAAGATTAACCCTCTACGGATTACGGCTCCCCAGGTACTGCCGTACCTGCTGACGCTGGCCAAAGCTGGACTGGCACACGCGTCCATCAAGATTCATCTTGCTGCGATCTCCCGATACACCAGAACCACGGGCCGGACGTCCTTGTGGTCTCATCGTCTGGTGAAAGAGTTCATGAAGGGACTGTTCAGATCGTTCCCGCCGGTGAAGGCTCCGGCCCCGGCGTGGGAGCTCAACGTGGTGCTGACCAAGCTCATGGGACCTCCGTTCGAGCCTCTGCACTCGGCCCCGTTGAAGTTTCTGTCGTGGAAAACAGCGTTTCTTGTGGCCATCACCTCCGCACGACGGGTGGGAGAGATCCAGGCCCTTTCATGCAAGGCCCCGTACTTGACTTTTCACGACACGAGGGTAGTGCTCAGGACGCACCCCTCCTTCATGCCCAAGGTACCGTCGGACTTCCATCTCAACGAACCCTTGGTGTTGCCTGTGTTCTTCCCGTCGCCTTCGTCGCCGGCTGAGAGGACTTTGCACTCGCTGGATGTGGCTAGAGCGCTGAAGTTCTACGTGGACCGCACGAAGTGTTTTCGGAAGACGTCACAACTCTTTGTGAACTTTGGTCCTGTCAATCAGGGGAATGCTCTCTCGAAGGCTTCCATTTCCAGATGGCTCTCCGGCTGTATCATGTACTGTCATCGGTTGGCAAACCGACCGCTGCCTGGCCGTCCGAGAGCCCATTCCACCAGAGCGATCGCAGCTACCTCGGCGTTCCTTTCTGGTGTGCCCCTGCTGGACATATGCAGGGCTGCTACGTGGAGGTCGACGCACACCTTCACGAAATTCTACTGCGTCGATCGGGATTCCAGGGAGGAGTCCAGGGTCGGCCAAGCAGTGCTGCGCAACCTGTTCGCCTGAGGTGAGCCTGGTGAGGCGGTAAGATGCTTAATGTTGAGTTTGATGTACTGCTTAATGTTGAGCCTTTGCCACCTCCCGTGGTTGTGCATGTGTGTACTGCTATGTATTCTTTATTCATGAGCATGTGAATCCATGCCAGACCCCATGCTGGAGAAGGAACAAGTTACTTACCTGTAACTGTTGTTCTCCAGCATGGGTCTGGCATGGATTCACATGCGAACCCTCCCGCCTACCCCTCTGCGGCTCTTCACTTGGTCATACTGCCACTTCACGTGCTTCCAAATCTGGAGATGGCTGCCAGAGGCGGTGCTTAGGTAGAGGGCAGTCATTGGCTGTGGTCAGTATGACGCAGAGACCAGTGATTGGTTATTACTACGAAAGACAGATCAGAAACGAAACTGATACTGTTTTTTTTTCTTTACCGAGGATTCCCAGCCTGACGACGGGGAATATTCATGAGCATGTGACTCCATGCCAGACCCATGCTGGAGAACAACAGTTACAGGTAAGTAACTTGTTCCTTACAGTACATAGTACATGCCGGCGACCCCTCCTGTGGTGCGGGACGGCTAAATTCCAAAGATTGTCTATCTCTGCGGAATAATGCCCTAAAGCAGGTAGACAATTTCCCAGGCATATCTCAAATTCTTGGTGTTACCTGGTCAATAATTGTGTCTGCAGATACAATGCGCCAAAATTCAAATTGTCAGGGTTAAATTAAGAATCAGGTCACGACTCACCTGACCAAACCTGAGGAGGACTGATCGGTACTTCTAAGAATCTTACCTAACTAATCTTACCTCCTGTATGGTGATTTCGGCAAATCTGCCCGCCTCGATAAGTGGACCCTCGTCAAGATTCCGTCTCGGACCAAACGCTTATCGTCCAAGGATCGGGTCGTGCAGCGCTATTGAGGTGTCGCGTCTCGTTCAGGGGCCCCTTATGTCACACCGTCCGATCCCGGTCCGATAGCGTGCGTCAACCTTCAACAATCCGGCATCAATTTTGAGGGTCCCTATTCGGGCGCCAACTGTGAAAACAGAAAAAGAATATCGAGGCTGAGTACCCCAAAAGGAAATACACCGAACACGGGTTACAAAGGAACATACAAAGCACTTTATTTTATACTGGATCCAGTTACATAAACAGAGCAAAATCAGATAGCTATCGGCCCTCAGTACAACACAACGAACTCCAGCGTGGTTCAGTGTGTTCAGTGAGAGACGCTGTACATTAGAATGCATTCGCTTTTTATACATTTAGTGAGCGCGATGTCCAGCCCCACTTCAGGTTAATATTCCTTTTAATACATCACTGATCTAGGGTTCGTGCCAAGTCTCGAATAACCGCATATAACTGGTTTGCCTTTAATACATGTATCAACAAGCGTATGCATTAACTGTGTATTTTTAAAGTTTTCCATGCAGGCCTTCCTAAACATTAATACAATGTAGTTAAACAGATGTTCTTCGTTCAGTATTTGAATACATTGTCTCAACATATGCTCGTGGATTAGTTTCATTGCACGAGTAATCCTTCTACACATAGGTCAATGAAGGACAAGGGCCCTCATTACAAGTCAGGCGGTGGACCATGGTGCTATTAGCACCATGGTCCATGCTGGATTCCGCCATGGTGGATGGCGGAATTACCGCCCCATTCCAAGGTGAGTGGGGCGGTAATTCCCCATTCACCATTTGCCCTTCCCCATTCCCATTTTTGCCCCATAGGGCATAATGGGGATGGGGAAAGCCCCAATTACGCCACCGTAAATTACGGTGCCGTAATTAGCACCAAGGTCGCTTAGCGCCTTGGACTTTAACGCCTGCAAAAAGCAGGCGTTAAAGTGTGAATCAGGCGTTAAGGGTTAACGGCGCCGACGGCGCCGTTAAACCCTTAACGCCTGACTTGTAATGAGGGCAAAGGTCTCAGTTCATGACCTCGACAAGTGGCCTGCAGGCAAATTACACATTAGCTATGTACAGAGGTCAAGACGCCCATGTTGTATTCTGGAATGACATCGTCCACCATTTTAGCTCACAAGGTGACTTTTACACAACGAATCCTAAAATGGCGGTTGGACCTAAAATGGCGGCTCACATGGATTTAAGGTCAGGACCTTGCAACACAGATTTCTTTCGCAAGCGACTTTCGAGCAGCTTGGCATAGGCCAATATTAATATATTTATTACAATAGGAGGCACAATATACTTTCTATTTCGAAAGGTGGGGCGTATCACGATTGCCTGTGCAGTACTGCACAACATGTGCATCTGTCGTAATGTGCCCCTGCCCCCTTACATGGACATGTTGCCACAGGACGATGATGACGATGATCATGATGAGGATGATGGCATCCCTCAGCATCACCATGGCCATGACGGACAGGATACACGACAGGCATTGGTTGCAAAATATATTTGATGAAAACATCACGCATGGATATGGTTGTGGTACACATTGGGTGACGTGCACTGTGTTACATTAAATACTTACAAACTCATTGAAAAATGGACGGACAACTGTTTTTTTTCTTTTCAATTATTGTTGTATGGTGAACTATTTACAAAATGTGAAGGATTGAACATGCACCTCTGTCCAATCATGATCGGTTCAACTCCCAAAACAAACCTCCCCCCCCAAACAAAGGCCCAACACACCCTATCCCAGTAACACACATTTGCAACACAAAGTCCAACACAAAATCCAATTTGAACAGGAGATTACCAACGCCATCCCTTGACCAATAGCTTTCCACTGCCACGCACTGTCGTGCAAGGCCTACTTCCACCCCCTCTTTGGTGTTGGTGTTTGAGGCCCCATCAGCCGTGTTCGCCTCACTGAGCGCTGCACAGGGCTGCCATGTGCAGATGGGCTAGGTGTACCACTTGCTGACTCAACCGGTGGCGTAATGATGTGCCGCTGTTCGGCAATGGCCGTGACAAGGAGGTTAATGGATTCGGCCATGGTGGACATTACCTTGTTGCCCTCACGCACCCTTCTGGCCAGTTGGTACACCGCCTCAGTTGCTCGGCCTTACATCTGTGCAGTGTGTCTGGTATTGCCCTGCATGGTCGGCCTCGTGAGTTCGGCCTCAGCTATGTACCTGCTGAGAAGGACATGCATCGCCTCGGTACGGGTGAGGCGGGTCTCGATGTTTCGTATGTGCACTATTCCGGGAAGGGGCATGGGTGGTGGGCTGCATGTGCCGGGTGGGCTGAAGCAAGGTTCCGCTTCATGGTGTACATTTGCGTTGTCTCCAGGACCAGTGGCCTCCGTGCCGCTGCGTGCAGCTGTGAGACGACGTGTACTGTGCATGTCTGGGGTATGTGTTGCTGTGCCAGAATCCTTCAGGTCGGTCATGCTTCCTATTGGTGATAGGGGATTGGCAGGCATTGTTGGTGACAGTGGTGGACCCTCCATTTCCATTTGTGGAGTTGTTGCTTCTCTGTAGCTTCATCCATGCCTTGACTACTGGTGCGTGGTGGCGGGTCGGCCACTGATTCTGGGCTGTGCTGCCGCAGGCCTGCTGGTGTCTTAGCATGCTTTCTTAGGCTGGCAGGTGTGCAAGGGTGGCTGGTGGGATGCACAGTGGAGGAAGTTGACCCTTGTCTGCTGTCGCTGCATGCTTTTTCCTGGCTGCTGGGGGCTTTTTCCTGGCAACTGGTGGCTTTTTAAAGGCTGCTGGGGGCTTTTCTCTGGCTGCTGGTGGCTTTTTCCTGGCTGCTGGTGTTTTCTTTCTGGCTGCAGCGACGTGCATCGGTGGTGGGTGTAATGGCGAGCTCGCCCTCATTGCCGGTAGAGGTGCCTGTGGGCGACAATGCAGGGGTACCTTATTGTTGTGTCATCATCCATGTGACGACCATCACACTTCGTTCAATTCATTGACATGTGCTTCCTTTGGTACATGGTGGGGCCAGTATGGGGCAGCACACATGTGTAGGGGTGGAGGGATGTTGGTACATCACGATATGTGTGCACGGTTTGGAATGTGCATGTTGTTTGGGTTGCTGTTGGGTTCCACGATTGGTATTGTGTATATGCAGCCCTGTATTGTGCGCATGTGTGACCTGGCTGTGAGGGGGTAGAGGTATGCTTGTGTGGGTACGGTCATTGGTATGTCGACGGCCTTAATGGGGTGGGGGGTGGGCGCATATGAATGGTGGCAATGGTGCATGCATTGTGGACATGAGTTGTTGGTGCCATGCTGACACATGTCACAGGGGCCATGTTGTGCTCAGTGGTGTGTGTTGACACATGCTGACCGTGGGTCTGTCTGCATGACAATGTACATGTGGCTTGTGCCTGTGGTGTACGTTGATATTCTCCGTGGTGTGATAATGTTTCGGTATGAGGGTCTGGTTGGTGTCTTGCAGGGCGGCAGGTATCTGATGTCAGTCATGCACAAGGCACTATTGGCAATAAGGGTCATTACTGGGTATGGGATGTTGGTCGTAATCACTCAACTCGCCTGCCTCTCCAGAAGTTGTTGCACCATGCTCGGCATCACCGACTCCCTCGGTGCTGGCCATATTCAAGATGGAGGCACATCTTTCCTCTGAAGGGTGGAGTTTTAGGGGTGAATGTGGTCCTCCACCAGTGGCCTGCCCCTGGCTGCGCTCGGCTGCGAGTAGATTGCAGACTCTGAGACGCAGGTCGTCCCATCTTTTCCGACAGTCCCTTACTGTCCTGTGTGTAGTGCCCACCACTGACACTTTGTTGGCTACTTCGTTCCAGATCTCCTTCTTGCACAGCTGTGCGGCTCTGCACAGGTCAGCTCCAAATACCTTGTCCGCATTCTCAATAAGGGTGTCTGCATGGTGAGTTTTGGCTCACTGAACCTCGGTTTGCGGCGTCGGACGTTCCTCCGTGTAGCAGACATGTCCCTTTGTGATCCTTCACTTCCTCCTGTGTTCGACTCCTCTGTTTGGAGGATTGCAATGGATTGTGTTTGTAAAGATGGCCACCGGTGCATTTCCCGCTACGGCGCGATGACGTTATTTCCAGTTCCGGTATTGCCGGTACTGTTATTTACAGATTGTAGGTGCCGGAGTCGGTGTGGACGGCATTGTTGGTGCCGTTATGGGGTTTTTTGGTTCCTTTACCGGTATGCTGGTGCTACAGTTACCGGCATGCCGTTTGGTGCGGCTAAGCATGCTTGGAATCAGCCGTTGATTCCTCTGGCAGTGCATGCCGGTATCAGTAGGTAGGGCATGCCGTTAATAAGGAATTTTTACCTCCAAACTCGTAATGAGGGCCTGTGTCTCTATTTCATAATTCCCATGATTGCTGTCACCACTGTCTTCCCAGTTGGATATGGTGTGCCCTTCTTCTTCCGTATCAGTTTCACTATGGTCCGAGTCCTATCCCCACTTGTCTATTTTAAACTTTATGCGTCCTGCTGTCCACCCATGTTCATTGGCTCCCTTCTCGTTTTCCTTTCCTTTCTCCTCTATTTCCCTTTCCATTGCTTTTTTCTTCCTTGAACACACTGTCAAGTTACTGCTGCGTGCTCTTTTTTTTGTCATTTAAATATTTCCTCTTCCCTTTCTCGTCCTTGCTGATAATGCTTGTGGTGCCCTCTTCTTTCTTTTTATGTGTTCCTTCCTTGTCTTTAGACGCTTGTTTAGGATTCGTATACCCTGCAGCTGGTTTTAATAGCAGGTATATCATATAGGGAGGAGGAGGTGCACTTCCCTGCTCCTCAGCCTCTTTCCCTTCCTCCGTCTCTTTTTCCTTCTCTTTGTACAATTTCTAAAGCCCCAGAATGTCTTGTCTCTTTTTAAGCTTTGCTCCTTTGTATGTAGCTGCCAAACAGGAATACATACTTTCTATAATGTCTTTATCGAATGTCCCCTCTCTGGGCCACTCTTTATAACGCTTCCCCACTGTGTTGTGTACCCACTCAAAATGGTACTTTGCTATTTTATCACGATATGTGGAAGAAATTGCCCCAATGTGATTAAACGGACCATCCATCTAATAGAACAACATTGTTTCCACCTTATTCCTTTTTATTGAAATATTCTTCTCTCCCTTTCCCTTCCTATTATTTTAAACCTTTAAGCTCTCACTCCCTCCTCAAACAGTCCCACTCACTCAATTTGTATACCTCCCACTTCGCCTGATCGGCCTAGTTTCACTCGCTCCGGCCTTCTCTGGAGGCCCCGCTCTTTCACACCTCGCACTCAATGCTTGCACACAATGGCCTATTCCACACGCCCGCCTTGTTATATCATATTAGTACAGAAATGGCCTTCTCCCCACGGCCACCACCTTTACAACGAGGCCTTGTGTTAGTACGTTAGAAAACGCGTTTACTCCTCCCCTCGCTCAACTGCATCAGTTACTCGTGCTACACAGCTTTGCGCTATTTACAAGATATTTTGGCTATGCCTCTTCTGTTTTTTCCAAAGCCACATAAAACAAACACTACGTTCACTTTCCACAATACTAAAGAACAAACTGCTGCTACTCCTGAAACATGTGCACTCGTGTATCCCAAAAGAATAAAATGATGCAACTATACAATTTTCCTGCACTATGCGCAACTCTAGTCTAAACAAGGTTCGCCACATACCACGCAACCCTCTGCTCTAGCACAGATGTTGCCACTGTCTGCCTGCTCCCTATCGGACCGGCAGACCTAACATCTAATACTACTTAGGTCTATTAACCTCCACCACTAATGAGGGTGTGTCTTATACACCATCAAAATAGTACTTCCCGCCTCTAGCGCTTTCATGCACGGTACAATTGTGTATCCTTTTAGGAGATTCTTCACTTCTCTCGACCTCAGTCTCCCTTTAAAGGCCTTCACTTCAGTAGGAGTGAAGGCAGTGCCGGGCCAGGTGGATCTTTGGGAAGTGGCATCCGCGGACCTCTCCTGGCTCGAGCTCTTATCGCTGTCCCGCACTCCTCTGGGAGCACGGCTGGAATTCCCGCGCCTTGGTCGAACGGCAAAGATATCTCTCTGGGGCCTCCAAAAATGTATCAGAGGTCGCCTCGTAAAACACAAAAAAAAATTCAAAAGTAGTCAAAAAGGAGTGTAACAGTTTTATTCAGGGCCCCAGATGCAGCTGGGACAGCAAATGCAAACAGATCACAGAACAGAACTGCATGAAAATGCGCTGTCAAAGAGACACGCCTAAGGTTAGGATTTTATAATATAGAGGTAATTAGTATTCGTGATCGTACAACATGAAAAAATCTCCACTCACAAATCTGATTGGACTTCGCACTTTGAACCCTTATGGAAAAACGCACATTGCGATCAATAATTGGGTCCACAAACCTTCCCACACTGCCCTTATTTACACCCTGTGATGTCACAATCCACCCCCAATTCCCACAGAACAAAGTTAAATCATTGAAACATTTGAGACGACCAGCAGAACTTTAATCAACTGCCTTGGTCGCTTCATCTTGATTCTCATGAAAATTGCTCTCCACCATGACACCACCAGAGCCTTGAACCACAGACATACTGCTATACAAATGTTGCACATCAGGGACACTCTAACCCATTTACCAGGGAAAATGTTCTACGTGGCAATTTGAAACCGCTGTGGTTCTTTTCGGCTCCATTAGAAAATTGTATTTCATAAATGATTTTGAATCATAAAATGGTCATGTATTACTTATTCGTTGGCGAAACCTCTGAGCTCTAATCTGTGACCTCCAAAAAAATAACAATCACTGTGTACTTCTCTCAGCACCAATCTGGGATTGCAGACTTTGCACTAAATCACCAGCCACAGCGGCCTTTGCAGCGCACACATTCTAACACACGTTTAAAGCAAAAGCACGCTTTTGAGTCATATTTACTGCATTTCATTCTACCACTAAGTTTGATTATACTTACCTGTGCCCCTGTATTTATGGATTAGTTTTATTAAGGATTTTATTTCACAGGTATCAAAAAGTGCCCCCTCCCCTTTTACAGTGCTACTCTCGCAGCTAATAAGTGCGTTCCTTTATACCACATTGAACTTGCATCTTTATTACATTATCATGGTCAGTCACTTATGAGAAACCTGAGGCGTTTCTCCCAGGTTATTCCTGGGGATCCTTTGTTCAGGTGGCCAGGGGGAGGGCCATCGCTCTTGGATCCCAACCCTGGGGAGGGGAACGAGTGAGGAAGGATTACCTGGGCAGGGGGGGGTCCTTGAAGACTGTGAGAGGAGCGCCTTTGGGCGAGACGCGGTATCCAATTTTTTCTGATGCACCCTTACCCGAGATCTCAGCAGTGTGTATGGTATATTGCCACCAAAATCCCATTTTCCCCCAGTTCTTTCCCTTGTGGAAAAGAAGGAGAAAACAACAGGGGAACTCCAAGATCATCTCTAAAACCCAATACAAATTTTGCCTCCCCACAGCACTACAACTCCCATAATCCCATTCCCCTATTGAAATCCACAAACACTGGGACGAGGAAGAGGCAGGTGGGAGTCGTGAGGATTGCCCATAGCAACCAATGGGCAATAGATTGCTATGGGCAGGCTCCATGTTGTCCCGATAACTAGGTCAGGCAGGGAGGGACAACTTCTCGCACCTGACTCCAATAACCTCGAGCTTGTAGTATAAAAGCAGCAGCCAAAAACAGCATTGTGAGAGAGTCGGGGATGCTGGAAGGTACTGGAGAGCAGGAGAAAGCCCTAAGGAGCTGGAGAGACCCTGGGAGGATTGGAGGAGGAGAAGAAAGCTGCCCAAACACTGGCCCTGCTACCAGAGAGAAGATTGCTGTGTGGAGGAGGAAACTGTCCCTCAAGAAGGCAAGACATGGGGCAGCTATGGTTGCATGGCGATATGGACAGTTAAGCTCCTCCCCAGAGCAAGGCAGGCGGACCCAGGTCTCTGAGGGGCACAGGGAGAGACCCTGACCTCCTACAGACCTCCCCTTTTGGCTTCTGCAGCTCCCAAAGACAGAAAGTGCCATTTCGGGGAGCAATTAAGTGGGACCTTTTTGTTAAAATTATGGCTTTTGGAAGCAGGGTCCTAGCCCGGCCTAGGGAGAACCTTGAGGAACTTCAAGAAGGTTCCGAGCCCGACAGAGGGAGACCCAGTGGTGGAGCAAGGTAGACCACCCAACAAGAGAGCTATCCAAGCACGGCAGTTCGAGAGGAGGAGAAAGGAAGCCAGTATCGAAGGGACGACCAGGAGAGAAGTCATCTTGCCCTTTCCAACCTGGACCCGCAAAGACTCCGCAGAAGGAAACATAAGACTGCGAACAATAGCCCGAGTGTGTTTCAGCAGATGTCAATGGTACACAGAACAGATAAGATGGACAGAGACAGATGCCTGCTACCGTGGTACCGGCCTTGACTCCAGATAGAGTGAAAAGCCAAGTGGTTCATCACAGCCGGTGAGTCGAAGGGGAACCAAACTGTGTTGAATGAAAGTCGCAAAGTGGCACATTCAAAGAACTGTAAATTGTAAGGGAAGACCAGCTGTGGAGTGGTTCGGCACCACCACGTGGGTGCTTACTCGAGAGACTCTGGTTGATCCTGTATTGAATGAAACTACTGATAACAGAAGGCCCTAAGTGAGCCGCAAAGTCAACGTGGTCATACAGGGGTCTAGCAAAATACCTGTACAGTCGAAAGTCTTTGATCGACAAACCATTGAAAACACAAGGGAGGTAAATCCTGCATCAGAAGAAAGTAAAAGGAATTGTGAAATGGCAAGAGCGAACCCGGTGGAGGCATGCCAATAAAGATGGGCGAAGTCTAACGTCCCATGAAACAGTGTGTTGACAAAAGTGAACCCGGCAGAGGGATGTCCATGGAGAACTGTTTAAAAAGACATTAAGATTTGTGAATGCCAAGGAGAAAAATATCTTTGCAAAAGCCAGAGTGAACCCGACGCAGTGAGGCCAGTATTTGAGAAGGGTCTGAGCCCGGCATAAGAAAATCCAGGGGGTAGAAAACCATTACCCCATCGACACAAGAAGGCAAGAATAAGATATCTTTAGAATACAAGCCTGAGTGAACCCGACAGGAGGCAGGCTGATATCAAAAGGGGTCTGCGCCCGGAAGAGGGGTACCCAGAGGTGAAGAAGCATCACCTCAAGTGTAATCTGAAAAGCTTTTTGTTTGTGGTTTGAACCTATCGGATCCTCAGAAGCAGGAGAGACAACCTCTGAAGATCCTGTTATTGATATGAACTGTTTGAGGGGTCTGTGCCCGGAAGAGGGGGACCGAGGGGTGAAGCCATCACCCAACGTACATTTGGAACAGAACTCCTTTTGTTTTGCTACTTTTGAAACCCATCAAGTCCTTGGGGCAAGAGACTTTTTTTGTAGAAAAGAGACTTAACCACCGAAGGTCCTGATACGCAAAGCAGAACTGTTTTTTCTCTTGCTGGGAAAGCTCAAGAGTGTGCTGTGCTCAGGACTCCCGCCCTGTCTCGTGCTCAAAGCGTGGGGAAGGGAGACCCCCGGCTAACACATCCTAACTTATCATTTGTGAACACTTGAAAACGACCAAGAAACACTTCTTTCTTTCTTGTGAAACCCTATCCCACTCTTTTTGTATTTAGCGTAAGGATTGGCAATATGTTTTTCTTTGAATAGGCCCTTTTTATTTGACAAGATGCTACAAGGACTACCATATTATTATTTGATGGTCGTAGCTTGCTCCCATCTTAGATTTAGGTTTAGATTAGGCGTTTTTCCAACCTACCTACAGTTTAATAAACACCCTTGAACTGTGATCACTTGTGTAGGTCTATTCTTGATACCATGAGCCTCATTACGAGTTTGGAGGCAGCCATGCCCTTAACAAGCGCATAGCAAAAACAAAGAGGTGATGGCTGGAAGGTTTAGACTTAATCTTAACCACTGGCAATGCTCTGGGCAACCCTCCAGACCACCGTTCTTCGCCTGCCAAGCCATTACAGAAGGGAAAGACCATATGCAAATCAGGCTTGGCCCCACCCCAAAAGGGGCAGTCCAGCCCGAACTGCTAGGCCACATCCCTTCTGCACGAGACCACAAGCATCCCCAAACATGTTTCGCCCTTGTTGGGGCTCATCAGTGAGGAGTAGCTTGGGTCTCTAGGCCCAGCAGGCACGGGACCCACGTCTGGGCATACCCGTCCCACTCGGGGTGACATAGCAAAAACAAAGAGGTGATGGCTGGAAGGTTTAGACTTAATCTTAACCACTGGCAATGCTCTGGGCAACCCTCCAGACCACCGTTCTTCGCCTGCCAAGCCATTACAGAAGGGAAAGACCATATGCAAATCAGGCTTAGCCCCACCCCAAAAGGGGCAGTCCAGCCCGAACTGCTAGGCCACATCCCTTCTGCACGAGACCACAAGCATCCCCAAACATGTTTCGCCCTTGTTGGGGCTCATCAGTGAGGAGTAGCTTGGGTCTCTAGGCCCAGCAGGCACGGGACCCACGTCTGGGCATACCCGTCCCACTCGGGGTGACATAGCAAAAACAAAGAGGTGATGGCTGGAAGGTTTAGACTTAATCTTAACCACTGGCAATGCTCTGGGCAACCCTCCAGACCACCGTTCTTCGCCTGCCAAGCCATTACAGAAGGGAAAGACCATATGCAAATCAGGCTTGGCCCCACCCCAAAAGGGGCAGTCCAGCCCGAACTGCTAGGCCACATCCCTTCTGCACGAGACCACAAGCATCCCCAAACATGTTTCGCCCTTGTTGGGGCTCATCAGTGAGGAGTAGCTTGGGTCTCTAGGCCCAGCAGGCACGGGACCCACGTCTGGGCATACCCGTCCCACTCGGGGTGACATAGCAAAAACAAAGAGGTGATGGCTGGAAGGTTTAGACTTAATCTTAACCACTGGCAATGCTCTGGGCAACCCTCCAGACCACCGTTCTTCGCCTGCCAAGCCATTACAGAAGGGAAAGACCATATGCAAATCAGGCTTGGCCCCACCCCAAAAGGGGCAGTCCAGCCCGAACTGCTAGGCCACATCCCTTCTGCACGAGACCACAAGCATCCCCAAACATGTTTCGCCCTTGTTGGGGCTCATCAGTGAGGAGTAGCTTGGGTCTCTAGGCCCAGCAGGCACGGGACCCACGTCTGGGCATACCCGTCCCACTCGGGGTGACATAGCAAAAACAAAGAGGTGATGGCTGGAAGGTTTAGACTTAATCTTAACCACTGGCAATGCTCTGGGCAACCCTCCAGACCACCGTTCTTCGCCTGCCAAGCCATTACAGAAGGGAAAGACCATATGCAAATCAGGCTTGGCCCCACCCCAAAAGGGGCAGTCCAGCCCGAACTGCTAGGCCACATCCCTTCTGCACGAGACCACAAGCATCCCCAAACATGTTTCGCCCTTGTTGGGGCTCATCAGTGAGGAGTAGCTTGGGTCTCTAGGCCCAGCAGGCACGGGACCCACGTCTGGGCATACCCGTCCCACTCGGGGTGACATAGCAAAAACAAAGAGGTGATGGCTGGAAGGTTTAGACTTAATCTTAACCACTGGCAATGCTCTGGGCAACCCTCCAGACCACCGTTCTTCGCCTGCCAAGCCATTACAGAAGGGAAAGACCATATGCAAATCAGGCTTGGCCCCACCCCAAAAGGGGCAGTCCAGCCCGAACTGCTAGGCCACATCCCTTCTGCACGAGACCACAAGCATCCCCAAACATGTTTCGCCCTTGTTGGGGCTCATCAGTGAGGAGTAGCTTGGGTCTCTAGGCCCAGCAGGCACGGGACCCACGTCTGGGCATACCCGTCCCACTCGGGGTGACATAGCAAAAACAAAGAGGTGATGGCTGGAAGGTTTAGACTTAATCTTAACCACTGGCAATGCTCTGGGCAACCCTCCAGACCACCGTTCTTCGCCTGCCAAGCCATTACAGAAGGGAAAGACCATATGCAAATCAGGCTTGGCCCCACCCCAAAAGGGGCAGTCCAGCCCGAACTGCTAGGCCACATCCCTTCTGCACGAGACCACAAGCATCCCCAAACATGTTTCGCCCTTGTTGGGGCTCATCAGTGAGGAGTAGCTTGGGTCTCTAGGCCCAGCAGGCACGGGACCCACGTCTGGGCATACCCGTCCCCCTCGGGGTGACATAACAAGCGCATGGCTGCCTCCAAACTTGGGTCCGGGTTCCTTGAATGAGGAATTACTGGGCCATTCCAACCTTGAAGGACCCGTTAATTCCTCATTCAATGTACCCATCCCCATTCGAGCCCCCATAGGGCCCAATGGGGCAGGAGCTAATAACTGTTAGCTCCGTGGTCCCCTCCCGCAAAGGGCGTCTGGTCTGACCAGACGTCCAGAGCGGGTCCTGCAAGGGGACCTCGTAATAGGGCGGAATGGGTTTAACTGCACCGGTAAACCCATTCCGCCAGGGTCGTAATGAGGCCCCATGTCTTCCTTACACACCTTACTAAGTGGGTATTGTTAGAGGTCAGTATCTTTACTAAGTCGGCATGGTTAGATTGGCTAGAAGGTGGTATGTGAAAGAGAATATTGAATCTACCTATTCCCTATATACTGTTCTAGTGCGACATGAACTTGGGCTGATCTGATTGAAGGCAAGGGTAGCCTGGATGAAACCCGTGCTTTTTTGAAACCTTTTGTACCCCTGTAAATATTCCTTTTATGAAGGCTTAAATGCTTTTTGGATGCATATGTCTGTCGTGGTTTTAATTAAGCAATAGAACCCGAGCGTCGGGGGCATTACATCTCAGGTAATGCCCCGGGGCCCATAGGTAAGGACCCGAGTGAAGCGAGGGCCTTACCGAAGGCCCCGGGGCATTACCTGAGACGGTAATGCCCCCGACGCGAGGGTTCTATTGCTATTAGTACCCCGGCCCGCAAAAATTGCGTGACCGGGGCACTAAAAGCTTTTTTTTTTGTCCTGAAACGCTGCGGCGTTTCGGCGCTGCGGCGTTTCAGGAGAAAAGAAAACGACCAAGAAAATGGCCGCCGCATTTCCCTTTCCATGGCGGGCATCGGGAGCGGACGCGCTGGGAACACAAGTGTTCCCAGCGCGTCCGCTCCCGAAAAAGGATCAAAAATAAGGTAAGTGGGGTTGGGAGGGCGGGAGTGGGAGGGGGGGAGGAAAAAAAAAAGTACCTGCGTCCCCGGCGGGGGACGAGGGAAGCCTCCAGCCGTGTGAAGGCGCAGAGCGGGGATGGCCCCGCTCCGAGTCTCCACACGGCTGTAGGCTTTCCTCGTCCCGCGCCGGGGACGCAGGAACAAGAAGGTAAGTGGGGGGAGGGGGTGGGGATTTAGAAAAAAAAATCCTTACCCGAGTCCCCGGCGGGGGGCGAAGGCAGCCTCTCAGCCGCGGGGAGGCTCGGAGCGGGGATGGCCCCGCTTCGAGCCTCCTCGTTGGCTGAGGGGCTGCCACGCCCCCCGCCGAGAACAAAGGCCGTGGAATCCCGATGAAGGGAATCCCGGCCGGGTAGGGACCTGGCGAGAGCCAATCAGAATGGCTCTTGCCTTCTGATTGTCTCTCGCCGGGTTACTAATAGAATTTATTAATGAATGTGAAAATCGAAGTTTAACCTTAGGATCTTCTGTGAAAGATTAATTCACAATCTAACAGTTATTAAAAAGAAATTGAGCTACCATGATTGGATCTAGACTAGAGTGTGTATGGGATTACACATTATTTACAGAATATGCTGCTTTGAACCTAAAATGAAATGTCTTACCATATAATGCAGGTTTCTTTCAAAATAATATGTTTTCAATTGAATAAACTCTGCTCACTAGAAATACAGTGTCCTTGTAGACATATTCATAGAGAAGCTTGTACTTGCAGGCTATGCAAGACATCTAAAGTTCTTGTCTCGTTAAGACATCGAATTACAGGTGTGCTACAATTAATCCTTTTGTAGATTTGTTCATTCTTCTGACCAGATATTTAAGGAAAATGTTTGTCATTGTCTGATGAATGGACATCATTAATAGCCCTTATCAAATTTATTTTTAAATTAGATCAATTGTTTGTTGAAGGAACATTTCTATCACTCCAAGTATAATTTTATTAAGCACTAATGTACAAGGCCCAATTATTTGTTTATGTATTTTGTATGGAATTTCTTTTATAAATGGTAATAGTAAAATGTTTTTTTGTAAACCACATCACAATAAAAAAGAAATAAGTAGCAGCATTACCTTAGCAACGAGTGGACAGGCAATGCAACACTTTGACCTTAAGATGCATGCTGTCACACCACACCTCCAATTCCTGTCTACTCCTGGTAAGCCTCCCCTCCCTTTCCATGGAATCCATGAATCCAGATTGTTTACATTTATGTTGAGGCGATTGGGGGAACAGATTAGAGTGCTGCCAGGATGAAAGCCATGCTGTTGAATATCATGAGAGTGGCAGGCCAACTATTCTTCAATGGCCTACAGAGGGATCCAGCCCCAGAACCCACAGCAAATGATGATTGCTTCCAAGAAGCAGTAAGGGAATTGAAAAAAGATTTGACAACAAAGATCACGTTGTGTCATATAAAATGAAGTTCTATACTGGTAAACAGACGCCTGTTAAAATAGCTGATAATTAGATCGTTGAACTAGGAAAACTAGCTGCTACTTGCAACTTCAAAATGTATACTGAAGAGTTAATATGAGATATATAACTTGTGTTCACCACCAGTCATAAAGTCCAAGAGAGATTCATGCAGGAGAAAGACGCATGTTTGGATTGGATTCTGATTTTGATACATATGTACAACATTTCCGACAGAATGAACTGCATCTAAGCACAGATAATAGTTTTGTCAACCACTACCCAATCTTTGTGTTTATTTCCAGTAGACCAAAGATCAGTGACTAATTGAACAAATAAGTCTTTACAGCTTTACGGAATATCGGGAGAGAAGTGTTACTTCGGATATTAAGTGGTAACAGATTCCATAGTTTTGGACCATATATAGAAAAACACTTGTTGCCCCTGTGTACAAGTCTTGAGACTGCAATCACCAATAGCTGTTTGTCCAGTGATCGTAGGTTACAAATCGGCTTGTAGGGTACCAGCTTTCTGGATAGGGAACTAGGGGCTAAATTATTGAGGCACTTGAAGACCAAACATAGTGTTTTAAATTCAATTCTTTGTTTAACTGGCAGCCAGTGCAGAGAACGGTGCAATGTTGATATGTGGGTCGATTTTGATACTGTAAATATCAACCAAACGGCCACATTTTGTGCTTTATGAAGTCAGTGGATTTGTTTGTCTGGGATCCCCATGAGAAGACCGTTTCCGTAATCCAGTTTAGAATTGACCAAGGCTCCCACCACTACTGCATGGTTTTTCTGGTGAATGAAAGGAAGGCTATGAATTGAGTCTTCGTATCTGTTGGTTGCAGCCTTAATTAGACTGCCACAAAAATCCCTCCTTTGTTTACCTTGGCAACAAAGGAGATAGATAATCGAAAAATAAGAGGTGGTTGTAGGACCTTACCTTGTCCGCAGTCCCAGAGTCGGGCTCCTCCCACGCTCCCGCTTCAGTGCTGTCTTGTGACCTCGCCGCCATGCTCAGTGATCCTTGGGGCATCATGGTTTACCCGCGCTGCCCCCGGTGCAGTCGTGTTTTTGGCGGCTCGTCTGGTGTTGCACGATCACGGCGCATACTGAAACATGATTGGAGGTTGCCATGGCGCGTCCTGGGTGCCCGGCAAACTCGTTCTGCCAGTCCAGTGAGCAGCACAATGTCACGTGACCGCTAACCAGGAACTGGCTATAAAAGGCCCAACCATCAGTTGTTCATTGCTTTTCGGCTGTTCCTGTGAGTGGCTTTTGGTGTTTTCTTCTCATGATTCAGATTTTATTGTGGATTTTGACCTTGGCTCTGTCTACTGGATTGCATTTGGAATATTCCCTGGTTTTCGGCTGCCTGTGTGCTTTTCTCTGGTTTTTTGACTCAGGATTTTTCCTTTTCCCTCTTGGATTGTTATTTGACTTCCTTCTGTTCTGGTGACCTGGGCTCACTTCTGTCTTCAAAGGAACTTTGGACTTTGGATTTTTGTCACTGGATTACTTCCCTGGAACTTGCTGCTGGAACATTTGACTGTACTTTCCCATCCTGTGCTTTTCATCTCCTGAGGGAGGTTTTTCCCGCTCCTGTTTTTTTTTTCCTTCCCTTCCTTTGTTCCACTATTGGTGCCTAGTTAGGTAGGTTATTTACCTGTCTTCGTACTCTGTTGTTCTTCGAATTATTGTGTCCTAACATTGTCCTTCCTTTCCAGCTGCTTGAGAATCCTGCGCTGCAGTTCCAGTCCCCCTGTGGACCCAATAACTGGTTAGCGAGTTGCTTTGACTTCCCTTGACTGGTGCTTGGGGACAGAGGTATTTAGTCCGCTGGGGAGTCCACATCTTGACAGGTGGCAGGGGACAGCAAGATTGATCCGCCAAAAGGTGTTTTGGCCCCATGAGAATTAGTTCAGTTGGATATCATTGAAGGTCATCTATAGAGCCACTTCTTTAATGCAGTGCACCATTTTTAGCAGCGATTCCTGAGTATTATGTACTCTCGTGTGAATGGGGGTGTCATCTGCATAGGAATGATAGCCCAGATCCTACTTCCTGAAAATGCCCATCAATGGTTGCAAATATATACTGAACAGTAGGGGTGATAGTGATGATTCCTGTGGGACCCCACATTCCAACTGAATCATGTTTGACGTAAACCCTGCCATTTTCACATAACGGGTGGTCAAAAAAGATTTCATCAGGACACCGTGTGTGAAGAGACTCTGCCTACCGTGGGCAATCTGGACAGAAGGATGTTGGAGTCCACTGTGTCAAATGCCACTGAGAGATCAAGCAAGACCAATAATGTGAGATCCCCTTCATCCGCCATTTTAAGTATGTCTTCCCACACGGCCACTAAAGCAAACTCAGTACCATGCAACTGACGGAATCCTGATTGAAAGGTATCACACAAAGATACATTTTCATTATGTTCCTGTAATTGGAGTGGAACTACTTTTTCCAATATTTTTGCTGGCCATCTGATACCTGCCACCGGTCTATAATTCTGAAGGTCCATAGGATCCAGGCTAGATTTTTTTAACAGAGGGGAGACTGTTGAAACTTTCAGTTAGACCTTGGGCAAGAGAACGGTTAACAAATGAGGAAATAAATGGAGCTAAAAAAGATGTGTGTGTTTTTGCAACACATGTGGGGAGACCATAAAACAAATAATTAGTGGGTTTTAGTTTAGATAGTAATGACATAACTGGATCAGATTTCACTGGAGAGAAGTCAAATTGAAATTCTGATTGTGGGTTCTCTTCCCTCATATCAGTCTGCAGTCCAACTTGTACAATCTTTTTCTGGATATTTTTGATTATATTTATGAAGAAGTCATTGAATTAATTATCTTTAGAAGTGGAAGGAGTAATGCTGGGGGTGGCCCTAGTGGGTGCAACTTTCTCACTCCATAGGCATTGAGTCTCTCTACATATGGTTTTGGAGCTCTTGTCTTATAACTTTTTGAGTAGTAACTTCATGTTAGCATGTTTGTACTTGTTTGTGCTGATTATGTTGTGGCTTACTGTGGCGACTGCAGTTCATGCGAGGAGTAACAGCTGGGCTATGCTCTTTAAAACCTCAAACTGGGCTCCTCAAAACATTGCTACTTGTGTTCTTCGAGTCAGTCGCTGTTATGGAAAACACCCCCGACCCCGCTCTCCTTCCCTCTCTCTCCCTCCCTCCCTCCCTCCTTCTGAAGCTATTGACTTTCAGCTGACTTGGAGAGCAGCTGCCGTGACCTTTGATCACTTCCCTGTGGATGCCTGAGAAGCGCTGTGAGCAAGCAACTTTGTTTCCATCATTGGTTTCACTTCTCGGAGCCCTCTGTAGCTCGTGGACGTGTTGTGCCTACGCCTGTATTCATTTAAAGAGAGCCAGAAACATTTTAGGAGAACATCGTGCATCGCTCTCAACTGGGTGTAATTAATCAGGGAGAGGTACTTGAGGACCTCTGTGAAATAGCTGAGTAACATCCAGCCACTGGCAATCACTACTTAGTACCCTATGAAGCTACGGTGAGTCCTGGCGTGTTTGTATTCCTTTTAGCAACCGCTGCACGACAGTTATTGTTGGGGGTTGCTTGCCATGGACATCCGGCAGGCACCCCAGGTGCTATTCACTTCAGCACACGGCAGGCCCAGTACCTGTGGGGGTTAGGGCCTGCCCTGGACATCCGGCAGGCCCCCTGGTGCTATGGGGCATCATCATCAGGGGTGGGGGCACAGCCTGCCAGCCCCCTGACCATGCAGACCTCTGCCACCGTCCTGGCACGAGGGTCCCACGGCATCAGGGCATGCAGCCCTGTACCTCCCCAGGTAGGCCTGCAGCCTACATGGTAATGAGACACGGACTCAGGAGTTCCTCTTGTGGAGTCTGCAGCCGTTCTGTTGCACGTGCCTGCAGGGGCTCCTTTTATTAGCTTGGGCCATGACACAGTCTTGGCCCATCTAAAAGGGGCAATACACGTGGGAGGGGCACATCCCCTTAAAGGGGCAAAGCACATGGGAGGGTCGCACATAACACTCCTGCTTTTCATAACGAATAAACAAACGTTGCTAAGACATACACGCATCCCACCTGTTACAGAACGACAACGTAATTATCACTTTAGAACTTGCGGCGTAGACAGATAGCAGGATATGCCACCAAAACCTACATAGCTAACTCCAATAGTTAGACATGACACATACTAACCCATTCTAAACATATTCAGCGGGTGACAGTCGTGGTCGGTGAGCTGCCGGTGGAATGTAGGTTTACAGTTTACAAAACCCTTTATTAACCTGGGGTTCGGAACTGCAACTACCAACAAGACGCCATGGTTGGCGGGTTGCACTATACGCACACCAAGCCACTGCGGGATCACAGCTTCACATTATTGTTCTTTACTGAGACCACTTTAAGCATATAACTACTATGCAGGTTCACAGCATCCAAACACACACGATTACTGAGTCCTCTTTAAGCAATTGCAGGATACAGTTTGTCTTCCATCAGCGTTCGTTCAGGAGCCACTTCCCGAGTCCAGGTCCATTGATGGTACAGTTCACGGCTGGCAAAGCCGCACCTGGTGGGTACCAGTGGCCACATCGGCATAGTCCCTTGATGTTCAGAGCAGAGCAGCGAGACGCAGGTCGCAGGGCGTCCACACTGCTCCATGTGCTGTTGAAAGGCACGGGTGACAGGACATCACTCGCTCTCTCTATGGCCATGTTCCCCCAGTCTGGAGTGCCTCTTTCCTCCAGGGGCGCAGGAGGGCGCACAAGCACTCATGATGAGCTGCAACCCACTTCATGCCCGATGCACTGATGCTTGGTGTTGGATCAATGCCATACTTCAATTGCATAGGGCAATCTTTGGTGCACAGAGACATTTGTCCATTGCGTGCAGCATCTTGGGCATTGCACTGGTCGTGGGATATGCGATGCGCAAAGTGCAGTGCGCTCAGGTACCCTGGGTTTGGAGTTATGATGTGGTGCTGGTGCATTAGCTCTGCACTGTGGCATGTGTTGACATACTCGTATTCCTCTGGATGGATCGGACTCATCCCAACCTGCCCTCTATGTTGGTGCCTGTGGAGCAAACATTCCTCCTCATTTCTGCTCTGGTGTGGAGCGCCTTATAGTTACCCCCTACCCCCTGCACACCTTCTTTGAGTACAGGGGTATGTTTGCCCTCGCTGTACTACTCCAGAGTCATCACATTCCCCTCCAGCGGCAGTCAGGCAGGGCCCCGGGAGGGCAGGTTGGTTGACTGCAGTGGCCTGGTGTTGGGGCCACCTAATAAGGGAGGCAGTCAGGGTGGCTTCCGTGGCATTGTGTTGGGCCCCTTGTAAGACAAAATGCTGAGGCCACTGCTCCTTGCGGGTATTGGGTTGGCCAGGATACGTGTCGTAGTGGGGGCACTGTTGACCCACCACTGAGGCCCTCTCGACATCTCCCCCCCCAGTCAGGGGAGGGCACCTCTCTTCCCTTCTGCTACGGCAGCAACCACTCTTCTTCCTTGATTGTGCGGCCACCAGACCACAGAGCTGATTTTCCCCCACAGGGGGCAGCACTGCCTTCACTGCCCCAAACCGGAGCAAGTCTGTATATGGCCCGCCCCGTGGCCCGGCTTTTGGAGGGCCATGTGTTTCTTTGTTTCAGCGTCGGCAGGGAGCATGCGTTTTTTCTTACTACTGCTCCTGCCAGAGCAGTCACACTCGCCACCCGCGGAACGGTATCTTTGTTAGGGCATTTTCTTCCTTTATTGCAGCTCTGGCATGGAGCATCCATATTTTCTTTTATCACCGCAGGACCCGGGACCCAGTGGAGTACCAGTGTTCACCCCTCTGTTCCTCCTTTTGAGCACCGCAGCAATACAGGCCCAGAAGGCAGCGAATCTCATTCACAGCTCCAATGTAGCCCAGGAACTCCACCACCATGGTGATGGCCTCCACTGAGATGAGGATGGATGTAAGAGCCAGTCTTTAGCGATGCAGAAGACTCCTGCAAGACAGAAACGAGACTGGTTCTGTCCACCAGTATCCATGCCCCGAAGCCTATGCTCCAGACCGGAGCACTTGTATTTCTCAAATTATCAATGCCGGGGCCCGGGATCTCAATGAAGCTCCAGCGGTGTGGCACCACTGGGGAGAGGTGCTGCCTTTTGGGGCACTCACCAGACATTCTTTCGAATCGATGACCGCGGCCGCCTCATTTTCCTTCCTTATTCGTGTGCTCCGACTAGAGCCCCTCCTTTCATCTCACCGCCAGAGCCTGGGATAACTGTGGGGCTCCGGCGGTAGTACAAAGACTACACCGTGTTGCTGTCCGCAGGGTGGGGGGGGGCAAAGGGGCCCATTTGCCCATTGCTTCGGACCTGGAGCATGAGTTTGTCCGTTGTCCGGCAGCCCAGAACCTTGATGAGGGCTGCCGGTGTAACGTCACTTTTTCCTATCTGTCAGAAAATCCTATCTTGCTGACTGAGCATGCGTGCGCATGATCAGTCAGTACTTAACGGATAGGATTTATTGACAGCAGGAATGTGGTGTGCCTGTTTGTGAGGTTCCAGGGGTGCAGTTTCTGTAACTTGATGTGAGCCAGGCTCACTGAAATAACAGAACACGGAGAAGCCCTGTTAAAAGTTACTCATAAATGGACGAAAACCTCACGAATCCACCGGACGCCGGAAGATAAACACAGCGGACACTGTGTTTCATAAAGTCCCAGGATTTTAATAAGCACTAAATGTGCAAAACATATGAAAGTATACATAACAAATATATATGTACGTGTATGTGAAGTAAGTGCATCACTATCACGTTAATAATGCACTTATTTCACATACACGTACATATTCATGATAAATCCGGCTGACTGCGCATGCTCAGTCATGATGTATAGTTAAGCACTGGGGGCAGGGCCGTAGAAGAGGCATCTTTCTACAGATGAAAGCAGTGGGGACAGGGGAAGGGGCGCTCAGCCATCTGTTCACATTGCCCCCCCCCCCCCTTAATGAAGCCTTGTTACAGTGAGAAGTGTTAACACTGCATGGCTCAGTGAGTTCAGTGCTGTTGCTCAGCTTGTTTTCCAGTCCCTGCTCGACTTGGCCACGTTTACAAAAAAGAAAAAAAAATGCATAGGAAACAACGCGAACATCCCGTCCTCCCATAAGCAGTTAGGCACACGCTGTGAGACTCGGCTGATTGCCATTCTAATGGGAAGCCCCACGCAACGTCCTGGACGGGCTGTCTGCAGCCCCTTAATGACCTGCAAGGACTCCCAGCGCTCCCATTGTAGGTTGAGTGGGGGCATTTTACATTGATGGGCTCTTTCAATATTAGAGACCCTTTGAAGACTCATTACCTGGCAAAGAGGTAAACAATTGCAGGGTATTTACGGCAACACTTAGTTTAGTCATGATGGAAACAAGCATTGGCAATGCCAATAGTTTGGGTTTTTGTGTAGGCATGGGAAAGGCGCTTGGTAGGCCCTGCTGTCTTTAATGGTATGAACGGTAGCAGGTGTAAGTACCTGGGCATCTAATGGCAGTGCCTGGCAAATGCCTGATATGTTTTTAAAAACCAAAAACTGTTAACAGGACTTCACTGAAGGGCACACACAGTGCTTATATCTTGATTGGCTGAAGGCAGACCAGGTTAAGACATTTTTATTACACCAGTAGCATTTACAGCTCAAATTAAGTCATTGTCCAGTGCAAAGTTTGATGTTAAGGTTTGATTAAAGAGAGCTCAAATAGTTCCCATGAGAAGGTGTTTTGGGCGCTACTGGTTGGGTATGATTCTTATCTTCCCACTTGTGCTTTTGTTCATATATTATTTTTCCTGTAGGTTTAAATTTTCTATCTTGCGCAGTACATTGACAGGCCAACTCTAGCGTGAACCGGAAGACTGAGTCCGTTCACCAGTACTGCGATAGCACCTGGCTAGTTCACTTGGGGACTACAAGTCGACACTTTGTAAATGGCTATTCTTTTTCTTATTACGCCAAATACGAGAAAGAAAATGAGGAAGATGGCAGGGGGGTGGGGGCTATGTTACGTGTGTTGTCATGAGCCAGTCCTGGTTTTTCACTTTGCATACTGGTCCTTGTAGGCCTATACTTATAATAGGAAGAAGTACAATACCAGTCCTAACATTTAACAGGAAATAACTGGACTCAGTTTCATGAAGGACATGGGGCTACTTGGCAGGTACCATCAATGGAGCCAAGGACCAGAGGTGAGAGACGAATCAAAGACCAGAGCAGCCAAGGATCCAAAAAGCCAATGATGTGCTTATAAGTCGCACACATACAAGAAATTAAAATAGACACCAATTGTTAGAAAATAACAATTTTAATAAATGCTTTTTGTTAACATATTATGTTTGTGTTCTCTGTATGTATTATTTGCGTTATAGTTATTTTTCAACTTCTAAGACCTATCCACATTGTTTTAGAGGTGTGCTTATTTTTTCAGCTTATTTGGTTGGGAGTCTGCTTGGTTTGGGCGTGTTTTGAAGGGGCATTCAGCTTATTTTTTCCTTCTGACCTGGCAACACTGGGCTGGAGAGCCCTGGAAAAGACACAGTGGATTTTACAACCCCACCATGCAGGGGCGCTGAGTACAGGGGGGGCTGCGGGGCCCGTGCCCCCCCACCCCCCTGGCAGAATGAAGTCGGGGCTGAGACCCCCCACCCCCCCCCCGGGGCCGGAGAGAAGAGACGCAGTATGGATGGCCCTTTGTTCCATCCATACTGTGTCTCTCTCTGGCGGCCCGGGTAAAAGCTGAGGAAAAACGATGTTTAGAAATTGTGGGACAGATGCAAAGCAAGAGGCTCTTGCTTTGCATCTATCCCTCAATTTCTAAAAATCGTTTTGGGTTGGGTATACTTCTACATCTGTGCACCGGGGTGCACAGATGTAGAGGTACACCCAACCCAGAAGGATTTTTAGAAATGGAGGCACAGATGCAAAACAAGTCTGTCCCTCAATTTCTAAAAATCTTTTTGGGTTGGGTGTATTTGTACATCTGTGCACCCTTCTTGGAAAGAGGGGTGAACAGATGTAGAGGTACACCCAACCCAGAAGGCTTTTTAGAAATGGAGGTACAGATGCAAAGCGAGGGAGGGGGCAGGGAGCAGGGGCAGGGAAAGGGAAAATGAGACCGTTTGCATGTCTCTGAGTGTGCACGTGGTGAGGGTGAATGCTATGGGCGGGGAGCGGAGGCGTATGAGCCAGCACTTTCTAGTAGAGCTGCCATATTTGAAATGGGGCAATGCTGGTGCTCCTCAGTTAGCTGGCTATACTCTTGATGGGATAGTACTGCTGTAAGAGGGCTTCTATAATTGTTGAATCTTCTCAGCGATAATACTATGCTTTTGTTGAGGCAATGCTAGTTCATCTTAGTGGGGCTGCTATACTTTTGATGGGACAACATCAGCACCTCTCAGTTGAGCTGCTACACTCTTATTGACAAGGCCCCAGCACTTCTCAACAGATGTATTTCTTTTTATTTTAATTGGTTATTTATAATGCGTGTACTACCCAGAGGTTTCTAAGCGCGGACTGTGGGAGCGAACCTGTGTTGCACGGACCGAGGGAGCGAACCTGTGTTGTGCGGACTGAGGGAGCGAACCTGTGTTGCGCACACTGAGGGATCGAACCTGTGTTGCTCTGTGTCGTCTTGCTTCCAAGGCGAGCACGTTGCTCCTGAGCTATCCTTCCGATACTCTAAAGATCTGAAGTACATTTAATGATACAGAACCAGAACTATTGAGCAAGTCTGTCATCATCAGAATATCTCAACACTGTCGTGGTTATACAAGAGCTCATATATTTAAAGGGATGGAATTACTCAGAATGTAGCAGCACTATTCAATAACCCAAAGTTCTTAAGCATAGTTAATGTGAAAATACTACACTTCTCACCGTTGGGCCAGTACTACCACTTCTCACAGAGGCTCCTACACCTTTTATGGGGCAGCACTGATCCAGCCTACTGCTCACATGCTCGGAATTGTCATTTCTCAGCAAGACTGCAACACTATTCCATTGTGTTCTGTATGTTGAGTGCTTCTTCACCACCAATGTGGATTCATGGCTCTCTCCCAGTGTCTAAATAGTAGATCTGTCTACATTCGATTGGCAACAGGCATGTCCGGAGCTGCCTGCTGTCCATAAGCTGCCGCTCAGGATGTTGGAAGCCGTGATGGGGCAAGTGATAGAAGGCTCAAGCCTGTCGAATAGCAGAATCAGCAGGGTCTTAAAACCTGCTCACTCCGTCTGGAGGGGCCATGGGGCAAAATGAGCCTGATCCCACATACAGGGGGTTGGGTTGTTACCCCTTTATCTCTCCTGAATGAAAGAATTAGCTCTCTCAGACACAAGTTATCACCCCTGCACACACTGAATGAATATGGTATGGATCTATAGATCGAGAAAACTGGAGTGACAATTCAGAGTGTTTTAACAGAAATATAAGTGTCTTCCCAGATGGGAGACTGACTGCATTAATATACATGGGGTCACTGAGATGACCAAGAGTGAAACTGTACATTCAGTTGTGAGATTACCAGCAACGGTTGATACTATGCTCCAAGGAGTGAGGTGCCCACTCAATATATCACACTGTTTATAGGTGTGAGACCCATCCTGAATGCTTGCCCAAAGAGCCTTGGCCAGAGTTTCACACTGAAGAAGTGAGCATGTGATCTAGGGTCTGCAGCCCACACACTCGCAGGGGATTCCCATGCTCCCACTTGCAAGATTTGCACCAAATTGGTGAGATTGTGCTCCAAGGTAGGAGGCACCCGCACAGTCTTTGCTCTGACGTTTGACACACTCACAGGATTGGACGGCATTTCGTTCTCCCATCCTAGTTGTGTTGCTCTGCCTTTTGAGGGCTACTACAACCTGGATGATTATAGAGGGGTGGAGTAGGGGCACAGATGACTTACTGGAATGCAACTCGAAGGCTTAAATCTCCTTCTTACTTGACTTTAGTATATGCAGTACATGCTAGCCAATGTTTCCACTGTTCTGCGCTGCGCGCGACTCCACCACCCCCCGCGCGCCGTTGCACCAAGTTGGCGACTACATGCAAATTTGTGGTCCTATAACTGCCAGTGATGTCACTTCCTGTATTTGGGCCCCCTCCCGGGAAATTCATAAGTCGGCTCCCCTGCCACCATGTACACAGGGCATGGGTTTTGGAATGGCACAGAAGTGTGTTGGCAGTTCACCTGTGCCATGCCACGTCCAGGTATATTGCGAGGTAGGATGATTTTGGACAAATGTTATCATTTTAGTAAAATAAATGAAAATGACTATGTGGGAGATTACAGAAAAAAATTGAGGGACTGGCAGTGTCCAAAATTGGACTGTATATGAACGGGTAAGACTCAGGTCCACAGGATGAAACTTGAGTTGCTTGAAGCTGTTTGCATCTCTGTCATTCTGCCAACACCCCAAAAATATGCACCCATCACTGCGTGGTGCAGTGCATAGATAAAGGTAGGCCAGCATTCTGATGTCAAAGGAGCCTCAAAGTACAATTGTAAGGTGATTGCTGTGCATGTTTACACTTCACTGCAGACTCTTAAGGGCACTGCACAGACAGAGAACCTCACCAAATGCCAAATTACGGAGCATGTTAGGGAGAAGTATGGAGATGAAAATCCCACCTTTTACAGCCAAGATGATTTGAAGATGTTGTGAACACGACTTTATCTTGGTACTTCAGTGAGATGGAAGGCATTTCATTGGTAATATTTATAGATAAGAATAGCCTCTACCTATCATTGAGGATGGGTTTACCCCTCCACCTCTGTGGACCTCTTCATTCTCCAGGCATCTGACAGGCCCAATAACAGATACAAAGTTCATTATTTTGGGGTACTAATCCGTGAGGACAATTCTGAGACTAACTTCAGTAAAATGTGAAGAAATTGTATAGATGCATTGGATGCTGTAATGCCTCGCACAATAAATGAGACTTCAATATTGACTAGAAACTGTTGAATGTTCTGGAGCAGCGTGGACAGGCTCACGCCTGCCTTATCAGAAGTGAATGCGGGTTTGTTCAGTCCTGGACCACAGGCACCTGGATTCCGTAGACAGGCATAGTCTTCTGCTTATGGTCATCTTTCCCGGAGAAGGCTCTCTTGCTGTCCGCTTTCTAGAGTATGCACTAGTGCCTCCTATTGAAGAATGCCACTTTGCCTACGAGAATCCGCCTAGCACCTGAGCTGTCTTCCTAAAAAGGGCTGCCCTGTGCCACCTCTTGAAGTGCCACCCAGTGGAGACACATTGCAAGCCCACATTTGTAAGGATGGCACATGCAAGGCTGACTATTGCCCATCTACTGGCTGACTCTGAGTGGACAGGGGTTTTTGCATCATCTTAATTGATATTGGGTGGGTAAGCTGTAAAGAGGTTCTGGTGCTAATGGAGTAATAGAACGCAGAGCATTTGATTGATTTGATAAGCGGCCCCCTTCCCCCTGTGGCCCCAAAGCATGTGGCCACAGCGCTGGAGACCCCTGGGGGGCAGATGATCACTGCCCCCAGGGGTGAAAAAGAAAAAAAAAAAAAGGCGAGGGAAGGGGGGAGGTGGGAGGGGGTTTGGGGCCCTGGGGCCCACTAGGCCACCAGGGATATAGGAAAAAGTGGTGTCCTTGGAAAGGGGAGGATATCCCCTTTCCAAGGACACCACGTATATGACGCATTGCTGGTCACGGATCAGCGCAGAGCGCTCGATCCGTGACCAGCAACCCACTGGACCACCATGAAAACGTTTGTGACGTGGGGGGGGGGGGCTGCTTCAAGTAAGCAGCCCTCTTCCCCCCCCTGGCCCCCAAAGCATGGGGGTACATATGTGCACAACCCTGGGGGCAGATGGCTGATCATCTGCCCCCAGGGAAGGGGGAGCAAAAAGATTTTTTTTTTATAATAAATAGAACAGGGATGGCGGTGGGGGTGCTGGGATTTTTTTGCCCCCATGAAATGGTGGTGGCCCTCCCCCTCCCACACCAAGTGGAAAGGGGGCCACCCCTTGTAGCCCTCCCTGGGGGCAGATTTATGGCCCCAGGCAGGAGTACATGAGGTGGCCCCCCACCCAGTACATGATCATCTGCCCCCAGGGAAGGGGGCAAAACAAAAAAGAAATAAGAAAAAGGGAATTTTGGGTGGGATGGGTGGGGGGGGCACTAGCCACCAGGGATATATTTTACAGAAATGGGGGGTGGCCCTCTCCCACTCACCCTAAGGAGAAATGGGGGCACCCCTTGTAGCGCTCTGCTCCTAGGAAGGGGCATCTGACTCCAGGGAGGGCTGCATGAGATGCCCCCCTCTTATCTGCCCCAGGGAGGGCTGAATGAGATGCCCCCCCTGCATTT
Organism: Ambystoma mexicanum; assembly: GCF_040938575.1. Taxonomy (NCBI): domain Eukaryota; kingdom Metazoa; phylum Chordata; class Amphibia; order Caudata; family Ambystomatidae; genus Ambystoma; species Ambystoma mexicanum. The sequence goes on from NC_090928.1 coordinate 447,267,044, forward strand.
GGTGTGGGGGTATAGGGTCACCTCCCAGTACATTAGAAAATTACCTGGCGGTTTAGGGTGCCCCTCAGCCCGCCCTAAAGTGTAGTGTACCTTTTCCATTTTTTTTTTGTTTACGAAACTTGCCTTGGCGCAGAGGGGCACATTGGTGTGCCAATCTGGTGCCAGGGTGCCCAAACCTTAATGCCCCACCCACTGGGGGGGCTGTCCCACAATTTTTGGGGGCCCTCTCCCCCCACCCCAAATGGAGGGGGGGTGTACCTCACGCAGCCGTTTGTAGGAGGCCCAGGAAGACCTGCATGAGGTGTCCCCGCCACCCATTTGGTTTGAGGGGGGAGAGGGCCCCCAAAAATGGTGGGACAGGCCCCCCAGTGGGTGGGGCAGTAAGGTTTGGACACCCCGGGGCCAGATTGGCACATCAATGTGCCTCTCTGCACCAAGGGGAGTTGGGTTACCAAAGGAAAAAAAGTGAAAATGGTGGAACGCTTTTTAGGGGGGCTGTGGGGCACGCCAAAGGGTCTGGGAATTTTCTAATGGGATGGGGCATTGACCCCCTCCGCCCCCAGCCGCAATGGAGTGGGTGCCATGTCATGCAGCCCTCCCTGGGACCAGTTATCTGCTCCTAGAAACGGACGCCTAAGCCCAGGGAGGAGTGCAGGACAGCCCCCCCCTTATCTGCCCCTGGGAGGGCTACATGAGATGGGCCGTGTAAAGACCGGTAGGGGGTGTCTGTACCTCTGCTCCCTATATGGTAGAAGAGAGGCACAGAAGACCCCAGCCAAGATTCTCTATTACGGTAGCAATGGACGAGCAATCAAGGCCTAGCTTCTCAGGAGGTGATGCAGGCTGGTTCTTAAGTACAGTGTATTCCCCAAGCCCCCACAAAGGAATGTCCACACACTGTATTACTGAAAACACAGTCTTTATATAATTAATTCAAAGGTTATGTACACTTATCACAATAACGCACCTTGTGCTCAGGAAAATCAATAATGGTAAATATCTACAATTCTAAAGTGGTACCACTAATATTAGACCTCATTAAAGTGCATCCACAAAAATGTCACACAGATCAATAAGTGAAACCAGCAATAGAGAGAAGAGAGAAAATAAGGTGGTTGAACAATAGGCAAAATACTGGCCCCTAACACTAAACACAGTTCTGTGTGGAGATCCCCCCACCTGGGCAACCTGTAAAAGAAAGAGATCTAACACAAGCCCAGTCCATATGTTGTTCAATAGTCTTATTCTCTCCTACAATGTTTTTACCCCCCCAATGTACCTGGTGGAGTCGAGTCCTTCGAAGAGGCGTCGACGGATCCTTCTTGAGCGACCCCCTTTCAAGCGGGAGTCACGGATCGTCGAGAGGCGTCGAGAAACGTCGAAGACCTCGGGGTTCGGCGACGGGGAATCGACGGCCCTTCTTGAATGCCTTCCCTTTCAAACGGGAGACACGGGGCGTCGAACGTCCGTCGACAAACGAGGTAGAACGATGTCGAAGAGGCGGCAGCTTCGTCCGAGCGGTGCTCGTCGGCGTCGGGGCGTCGGCGTCCTGCAAGGCGGAGGTGTGCGGGGCACCTCGATGACAATAGTTCTGGACCGCAAAGATTGTAGAGACGGAAGCCCAGCAAGGGCGTCGGGTCGTCCGAGTCTTTGAGGTCGTTGGGTGGCGGGAAACACACCGGCAGGTTTCTCCTCGGCGCGTTGGTCGTCCTCGACTTTCTCCGGCAGGATAAGCGGTCGACGATGCGGTCAAGGGAGTCCTTCGATTGAATGTTCTTAGGCAAAGGAGCGGACGGCTCCGGTCGTCGGCGGCACGGCGTCAAGTGGTTCCCACGGCTGGGCAACACAACTTCGACGGGCCTCCAGCGGTTACACAAACCTGCGAACCCTGGTCGACGGCAATGGACTTCGACGGCGTCGATGTCCGGGTGCTTCACTTCGATCTCCTAGGCGGTCCCGTCTCGGGTCGGCAGCCTTTCGAGGGTCTGACTTCCAGGGCGCTTCGGCGAAGATGTAGCGGTGCTCGATGATCCCTCGGAGCACGGGAAGAGGGCGCCTTACCAGGTCCTCTCTCGGGTCAGTCCTCGACGAATTCGGCAACCTTCAGATCTGTCGAAGCAAATGCAGCAGCAAGTCTTCTTCTTCCAGCTGGACGTCGAGGATCAGCAGTTCCAGTTACTCTTGAGTGGAGACTCAGCTTCTGAACGCTTCTGAACAATTTCCAATGGTGAGAGGTCCCCAGATATACTATTCGGTCTCTCATCCACACTGCTGGCACACACACAGCAGCCAATCACACAGAAGGGCATTCATGCAGTCAGTCAGCCAATCAGGCACACAGTGCATTCAGGCCACACTCCTCCCTTTCAGACACTCACAACAAGGAATGTGGATTGGGACAAGTACCCAGCCATTCAACACTACACACTGCATTCAGGCCAGTTTCGGGCAGGGCTGTCTCAGTCTTTGTCTCTCATGCCAGAAACCAGACAACCACAACAAGGAGTGTATATTGGTCACACACTCCATTCACCCAGGTCCCACCCACAGGAGGTACCCACAACATACAGTCACTGGGAAGGCTCCAGTCAGTCTAGCTGGGCCTTCACAACAACACCATATATGGAACTTCCACCCAACAGCCAGTCAGGGGGAAGGGACAGAGTCAGGGCTTCCCAGGACTTTGGGAAAAACAAGATAACAGGCAATAGAAAGCAAGAGGCCACAGGGGCCATCTTGTTTCCTATCAGGAATCAACTGATTCCAATGGCAGGGCCTGGGTATCCCAAAATGGAGGACACCCAGAGCACCTGTCAAATCCAGCATGGAGCTGCCACCAGCCCATACCCTGCTCTGTGGGCCACCCACAGGTGCCCAAAAACATACACTAGGGGCACAGGGTTGTACCCCTACCCATGGGTGCCATAAGGGTATCCCATGGGTCTGTTCACCAAACCAAAAGAGAGAGCTGCACTGCCAGGAGTCCCAAATGGACTCATGGGCAGAAAACATGACAGAACACACGATAAAAGGCAGTAAAGGACAAGGATTCAGAGGCCCTGTCCCCCTGATGAATTTCCAGCATCACAGTCGCCCCCCCCAGACTAAGGTGGAGGGTGTCTAATCTCCCACGGGATAGACACCCTCATCCAGACGGTCAACATACCTTCTGGAAAGGCCATCTGCATTATCGTGACTCTTCCCTGGTCTGTGCTCTATGGTGAAGTCTAGCCCTTGCAGGCTAATGGACCACCTGAGCAATTTCGGATTCTCACCCTTCATCTGCATAAGCCACTTCAGGGGCTTATGATCTGTTTGGACCTTGAAGGTAGATCCCGTAAGGTAGGGCCTAAAACGCCTAAGGCTCCAAACTATGCTAAAACACTCCTTTTCAACAGTAGCCCACCTAAGTTCTCTACCCTTGAGTTGTCTACTGATGAATATGATAGGATGTTCTCTCCCTTTGTCGTCTAACTGGGACAAGACAGCTCCAATTCCGGTGTCGCAGGCATCCGTCTGGACGATAAAGGGTCGGCTGTAGTCAGGCGCACACAACACAGGTGCCCTACACAGACTTTCTTTCAAGCCATCAAAGGCCCTCTGACAGTCTTCGGTCCAATTAACCTTCCTAGGCTGTTTGGGTGAAGTTAGAGCTGTCAGGGGTGCAGCTATGGTTCCATAGTCTGCCATGAAATTGCGATAGTACCCAGTGAGGCCCAAAAAGGCTCTCACCTGGGTTTGAGTAGTGGGAGTCTCCCAGTTCTGTACATCCTGTACTTTACTGGAGAGAGGTTGGATTTGACCCCCTCCTACCTCATGACCAAGATAGGTAACTTTCCCCTGAGCTATCTGGCACTTGGTGGCCTTGATAGTGAGGTTAGCCCTTTTCAAGGCCTGCAACACCTTATCCAGATGTGTCAAATGCTCTTCCCAGGTGGAACTGTAGACGGCAATGTCGTCTAAGTAAGCCACACAAAAGGCTTCCAGCCCACTGAGCGCATGGTTGACCAATCTCTGGAAGGTGGCAGGGGCATTCTTCAACCCAAAAGGCATGACCCTAAACTGGTAGAGTCCCTCAGGTGTTGAGAAAGCCGTCTTTTCCTTGGCATGGTCCGTCAGAGCTATTTGCCAATAGCCTGAGGTAAGGTCAAAGGTGCTCACAAACTTGGCAGCACCTATGGTGTCCACGAGCTCATCAGCCCTGGGCAATGGGTGCGCGTCAGTTTTGGTGACGGCATTGACTCCTCGGTAGTGCACACAGAACCTCCAATCTTTGGTACCCGCCTGGGAACTTGCCTTGGGGACAAGGACCACTGGACTGGACCAGGGACTGGTTGAGGGTTCAATAACACCCAGATCCAACATCTTGGCGATCTCAGCCTGGATGTGGTTCTTGACGGTATCTGACATACGATAGCACCTGCTTTTGACAGGCACACTGTCACCAGTGTCAATTTCGTGCTTACACCACGGTGTAAGGCCCGGTGTCAGTGAAAACAGAGAGGCATACTGCTGGAGCAAAGCCCTGCAGGCCCTCTGCTGCTCTGTTGTCAAATCTGGAGAGAGATGTACTCCCTCCACTGAGCCATCCTGAGGGTTGCTATGCAGCAAATCAGGAAGGGGCTCACTCTCATCCTCTTCTTGCCCTGAAGCTAGCAAGAGACATGAGACCTCTGCTCGCCTGTGGAAAGGCTTGAGCCTGTTGACATGGAATACCTGGGGGGCTACCCCAGAGGCTCCCATGTCAACCAGATAATTGACTTCGCCCATCTTGGAGATGATCCTGAAGGGTCCAGTCCACTTGTCTGCCAAAGCTCTAGGCTTGGTAGGCTCCATCACAAGGATTTCCTGTCCCGGAGTCCAATCCACTTGTGAAGCTTTAAGGTCATGCCAGTACTTATTCAATTCCTGGCTGGCCTTGAGATTTGCTGTTGCCTGACCCATCATTTGTGTCATCCTCCGCCTGAGGCCTAACACATAGTCCCCCACTTGCTTGGCGGGACCGGGAGGGGTGGCTTCCAAGCCTTCTCGGATCAAGGCGAGGGCCCCCCTCACGGGATGTCCAAAGAGTAACTCAAAGGGGCTGAAACCAACACCCTCTTGAGGTACCTCTCTGTAAGCAAACAGCAGGCATGGCAGGAGGAGATCCCATTTCCTCCTTAGGGGTTCTTCCAAAGCCCCTAGCATGCCCTTGAGAGTTTTATTAAATCTCTCAACCAGACCATTGGTCTGGGGGTGGTAAGAGGTGGAGAACTTGTAGGTTACCCCGCACTCTTTCCACATGGTTTTCATGTAACTAGACATGAAGTTGGATCCTCGGTCAGAGACAACCTCCTTGGGGAATCCAACACGGGTGAAAATGCCCAGGAGAGCCCTGGCAACCACCTTGGCAGTAACAGTCCGAAGGGGTATTGCCTCAGGGTACCTGGTGGCATGATCTACCAAGACCAGGATGAACCGATGTCCACCTGAAGTGGGAGGGTCAAGGGGACCGACGATGTCGATGCCCACCCTCTCAAATGGTGTGCCAACCACTGGTAATGGCTGCAGTGGGGCAATGACCCTGCCTCCAGTCTTGCCAGACAACTGACAAGTGGGGCAGGTCCTGCAGTGGGACTCCACCTCTACTCCCATCCGTGGCCAGTAGAAATGGGCAGAGAGCCTCTGCTTAGTCTTCTTGGTCCCAAGATGACCAGCCAAGGGCACCTCATGCGCCAACTGCAGAAGGAAGGGCCTGTAAACCTGGGGTACCACCAACCTCTTGCGGGCACCAGGTTCAGACTTAGTGGGCTCACTAACAAGGAGCTCACCCTCCCAATAAATCCGGAAATTCCTAGGCACTTCTCCTTGTGCCTGGGACAGGGCCTGTTTCCTCAGACCCTCGAGAGAGTGGCACTCCCTCTGTCCCCTACAGAAGTCTGCCCGGGAGGGTCCCCCTTCAGCTAACAAGCATTGAAGGTCGGGATGATCCTCCGGGTTGAGAACCTCTCCCACAGGAGAGTCTTCTGCCTCTTCTCCCAAAGGAGTTGAGTTTGGGTTTTCCACTGGACCCAGCCCGTCCGGAGCATGGATCCCAATGGGTGCAGCAGGAAGAGAAGGTGCTCCCTCCACAGAGGTGGCCTTCTTGGTCTTCCGCCTTCTTGCCTTAGGCCTCGCCTTTGGCTCGGGTATCTGACCCACAGCCAGACCCGGTGTCACCTGTGACCTAGTGACTGCAGCAGCAGTCATGGGAAGACCATCCGAGATCAACCCCAACTCTACTAGATCATTCCCTAACAAAATGTTAGCAGGGACATTGTCCTGAACCAGGACAGGAAGCTTCGCTGTCTTGTCTCCAATCATGAGTGTGACTAAGGCTACAGGCGATAATTTGGGAGGCCCACCAGCTAACCTGGTGGTTTGCAGAGGAGCACCTTCATAGTCCTCTGGCCTGAGCAGGGTCCTGTCCACCACTGTCATGCTTGCCCCAGTGTCTCTCAAACCAGTAGAAGGCTGGCCATTCAAGAGGACACTTCTCAAAAACCTACGGGTGTTCTGTGGGATAGTCGCCAGTACTTCCGCGTACTGGTCCCAGGCCCCAAGGGACACTAGGGAAATCTCTACCGGAGCACCAAATGTGATCCCGGTAGAGGAGGGGAGGACAGTGGCCTCCACCTCAGACACGGGGTAAGGGTAGGTCAGGCTGACAGCCTGTACTCCAAGTGCCTTACCTTTACACCTGGAGTCACCCCTTTTGTGGTCCAGAGCCCCACAATCCCAACAAGTGCCAGGAGTGCGGGGTACGGTACTGGAACCACTGGGAGCCTGCTTTGCAGCAGGTGGACCACTACTCTTATTCCCACCCACAGAGGACTTATCCCCACTAGATTTTTGGGTCTTGGGAGAGGAAGGTTTAGGTTTGCCCGACTGTGACTGCTTGTGGGACTCCTCAGCTTTTGGAGAGGCCCCCTTTTCTTTGTCCTTGTCCTTCCCACTGGAGTCCTTAGGGGACACCCGGTGGGAGACCCACTTGTCAGCCAACCTAGCCAGCTTAAAGGGGTCCAAAATGTTCTGGTCAGCCACATACTGACGCAGCTCCGGTGAACAGGCTTCAGAAAAACGCTCAAAAAACAAGAGGTGGGACAACTCAACAAAAGTTTTCACCTTGTAACCATCAATCCACCCCATCATGTTCATGTGCGCAGCACTCACCCAGTCAACCCAAGACACATTCTCTCTTTTCTTAAAATCCCTGAACCTTCTAAGGTATTGGGTAGGTGTCTTGCCAAACTTGGCAATCAAAGCAGACTTCATACACTCATACTGACCCCTTTCTTCCACACTCAGCTTCAGAATACAGTCATATCCAGTTTGAGGCACTCTGCTTAACAAACACTTAGCCCAATCTCTTTTATCTACATCATGAATTGCACAAGCCATTTCAAACGCTTCAATCCATTGGAGGATATCTGAACCCTCCACAAACACACCAACCAAATCTTTCATAAACTTGGTGGCTGGGGACCTGCCATTCTCAATTGGTCTAGCTGACGTCTCCACTCTAGCTTTCTCTAGCTGGATCCTCTGACATTCAGTGTCCTTGTCTTTGAGCGCAAGATCTCTATTCTTGAGTTCCACTTGCTGTGCCAGCTCCTCTTTCTTAAGCTCAGCTTCTATTTCCAACTTGCGATATTCAAAGGCCAATTTCATCCTTAATAACTCAAGTTCCATGGAATTGCTGGGGTTTGGAACAGAGGCAGCAGGAAGGGTGGCATTCCCAGAAACAGATTCAGCGACAACCCCAGGGGCAGAGTCCTCATTGGTTGCATCCCCCCCTTCATCAAGAGTTTCACCATCCGTCTGGTAGTCTACCAGGGCAGCTATCAGCTCAGCCCTTGACTTATCCACAAAGTCTAGCTCCCTGGCTTCACAAGCACTCTGGAGAGCCTCTAAGCTCATCCAAGTCAATTTACCATTTGCAATGGGCTCCATTGCTTGTAATGCAGTTATTTGGTACACACCCAAACCTTAATCTAATAAAGTGCGGATATTTTGTAAGTGGCACGGTTATACACTGAGTCTTAAAACCATAAGCATCCCACCGCTGCCACCAGCTTGTAAAGACCGGTAGGGGGTGTCTGTACCTCTGCTCCCTATATGGTAGAAGAGAGGCACAGAAGACCCCAGCCAAGATTCTCTATTACGGTAGCAATGGACGAGCAATCAAGGCCTAGCTTCTCAGGAGGTGATGCAGGCTGGTTCTTAAGTACAGTGTATTCCCCAAGCCCCCACAAAGGAATGTCCACACACTGTATTACTGAAAACACAGTCTTTATATAATTAATTCAAAGGTTATGTACACTTATCACAATAACGCACCTTGTGCTCAGGAAAATCAATAATGGTAAATATCTACAATTCTAAAGTGGTACCACTAATATTAGACCTCATTAAAGTGCATCCACAAAAATGTCACACAGATCAATAAGTGAAACCAGCAATAGAGAGAAGAGAGAAAATAAGGTGGTTGAACAATAGGCAAAATACTGGCCCCTAACACTAGACACAGTTCTGTGTGGAGATCCCCCCACCTGGGCAACCTGTAAAAGAAAGAGATCTAACACAAGCCCAGTCCATATGTTGTTGAATAGTCTTATTCTCTCCTACAATGTTTTTACCCCCCCAATGTACCTGGTGGAGTCGAGTCCTTCGAAGAGGCGTCGACGGATCCTTCTTGAGCGACCCCCTTTCAAGCGGGAGTCACGGATCGTCGAGAAACGTCGAAGACCTCGGGGTTCGGCGACGGGGAATCGACGGCCCTTCTTGAATGCCTTCCCTTTCAAGCGGGAGACACGGGGCGTCGAACGTCCGTCGACAAACGAGGTAGAACGATGTCGAAGAGGCGGCAGCTTCGTCCGAGCGGTGCTCGTCGGCGTCGGGGCGTCGGCGTCCTGCAAGGCGGAGGTGTGCGGGGCACCTCGATGACAATAGTTCTGGACCGCAAAGATTGTAGAGACGGAAGCCCAGCAAGGGCGTCGGGTCGTCCGAGTCTTTGAGGTCGTTGGGTGGCGGGAAACCCACCGGCAGGTTTCTCCTCGGCGCGTTGGTCGTCCTCGACTTTCTCCGGCAGGATAAGCGGTCGACGATGCGGTCGAGGGAGTCCTTCGATTGAATGTTCTTAGGCAAAGGAGCGGACGGCTCCGGTCGTCGGCGGCACGGCGTCAAGTGGTTCCCACGGCTGGGCAACACAACTTCGACGGGCCTCCAGCGGTTACACAAACCTGCGAACCCTGGTCGACGGCAATGGACTTCGACGGCGTCGATGTCCGGGTGCTTCACTTCGATCTCCTAGGCGGTCCCGTCTCGGGTCGGCAGCCTTTCGAGGGTCTGACTTCCAGGGCGCTTCGGCGAAGATGTAGCGGTGCTCGATGATCCCTCGGAGCACGGGAAGAAGGCGCCTTACCAGGTCCTCTCTCGGGTCAGTCCTCGACGAATTCGGCAACCTTCAGATCTGTCGAAGCAAATGCAGCAGCAAGTCTTCTTCTTCCAGCTGGACGTCGAGGATCAGCAGTTCCAGTTACTCTTGAGTGGAGACTCAGCTTCTGAACGCTTCTGAACAATTTCCAATGGTGAGAGGTCCCCAGATATACTATTCTGTCTCTCATCCACACTGCTGGCACACACACAGCAGCCAATCACACAGAAGGGCATTCATGCAGTCAGTCAGCCAATCGGGCACACAGTGCATTCAGGCCACACTCCTCCCTTTCAGACACTCACAACAAGGAATGTGGATTGGGACAAGTACCCAGCCATTCAACACTACACACTGCATTCAGGCCAGTTTCGGGCAGGGCTGTCTCAGTCTGTCTCTCATGCCAGAAACCAGACAACCACAACAAGGAGTGTATATTGGTCACACACTCCATTCACCCAGGTCCCACCCACAGGAGGTACCCACAACATACAGTCACTGGGAAGGCTCCAGTCAGTCTAGCTGGGCCTTCACAACAACACCATATATGGAACTTCCACCCAACAGCCAGTCAGGGGGAAGGGACAGAGTCAGGGCTTCCCAGGACTTTGGGAAAAACAAGATAACAGGCAATAGAAAGCAAGAGGCCACAGGGGCCATCTTGTTTCCTATCAGGAATCAACTGATTCCAATGGCAGGGCCTGGGTATCCCAAAATGGAGGACACCCAGAGCACCTGTCAAATCCAGCATGGAGCTGCCACCAGCCCATACCCTGCTCTGTGGGCCACCCACAGGTGCCCAAAAACATACACTAGGGGCACAGGGTTGTACCCCTACCCATGGGTGCCATAAGGGTATCCCATGGGTCTGTTCACCAAACCAAAAGAGAGAGCTGCACTGCCAGGAGTCCCAAATGGACTCATGGGCAGAAAACATGACAGAACACACGATAAAAGGCAGTAAAGGACAAGGATTCAGAGGCCCTGTCCCCCTGATGCATTTCCAGCATCACAGGCCGCCCCTCCAATTGGACCATGTGTGAATTCCCAGGGGTGTCCTCTTTTGGGAAATGCATGGGGTTCCCTGTTTCCCTTGCTGGCTTCGACACCCTAGGCCCAAATCTGTAGGTTGCCCACATGAACAAAATGGGCAGTGGCGAAAGTCTTGGGGTTCCCAGTGGGTTACCCTTTTCCTTTTGCGCCCCTGGTAGGTGCACCCACACATGTGAGGTACCGTTTTCATCACGACACGTGTGGGGACGCAGGAAGGTAGGCCATGTGTTGCTAGTGGTGTGTTTCGGTGGGTGGCCAGAGCGAAATGTCTGAGAATTGTCTTCATTTCCAGCCAATTTCAGAGACATTTCCCTGTGTCCACTCACCGAAACATGTCGCCAACAACAGGTGTCATACCTTCTCGCGTTCCCACAGGTGTCCTGACAAAAAAGGTACCTCACATGTGTGGGTGCACCTACTGGGGGCGCAAAAGGAAAAGGGTAACCCGCTGGTAACCCCAGGCCTTTCGACATAGCACAATTTGTTCATGTGGGCAACCTACAGATTTGGGCTGAGGGTGTCGAAGCCAGCAAGGAAAACATGGAACCCCATGCATTTCCCAAAAGAGGACACCCATGGGAATGCACAGAGGTCTGACTTGCGCGAAGCAGCCCAGAATGTATTACCCAGAAGCCCAGACAAAGTGAACATTGTGTTTTTTCCCCACCAAATATCACACTTTGTCTGGGATTGTGGCTGATAAAAACTGGGGCAATTTGCGCAAGGCAGACCTCTGTGGATTCCCCGCAACCCACCCAGAGCTCACCCCAGGGGTCCACCCACCCAAGCATCTCAATAGCTCACCCACACTTGCTACCCCAGGATCACACCTAACCCTCTACCCACTCTTCCTCACCTAGAATCCCCCCTGCTCGTTGCAGCATCACACCAACACACACACACCCTAAGAACCCACCCAAGCTCACTTCCATACCCTAGCCCACCCCATACCCTATGACACCCTGATCACTCCCAGCCCGGCTACATCACTGCAACTCATGTGGCTCACCCCAGCACCCCAACCACCCTTGCGCACCTTAACAAACCCTAGCTCACCCCAGCAAACCTACCTCACCCCAGCACAACCTGCCACACCCAGGAACCCTAGTTCAGCTAAGCATTCACCCCCAATGCAAATGCAATAAAAACAAGCACAACTCATTCAACATAGCTCATCCCAGCAGCCGACCTATCCAACCACTGCCAAAGCACCCCAGAAAACATGAGTTCACCCCAGCGCCCCATTCTCCCCAGTCACACAACCTCCCTGACACCTCACCCGACCTCACACACCCCACCAAACTTCAACAAACCACTTTGCTGCATCCTACACAAGCTTACCCAACAACGTCACCCCGCCCTAGCTACCCAGCATAACACCGACCCACCCTAGCTCTCCGCAGCACGCCACCCATCTACCCTAACTAATCCCCTCACAATACATATCCACCCTTGCTCCCTCCAGTACATAAACCTCCCGGCCTAGCTTGCCCTGGCACAATACTTATTGTAGCTCACCCAGGGCACCATAAGCTGCCTCAGCAAACCAATCCACACACCAATCCCAGCTTGCATCAGTACACTCCCGACCTTTCCTCTCTCCACCTCACCACCAACCCACCCTAGCTCACAACATAGCTCACGACAAAAAAAACATTCCACTCACCCTAACTCTTACTGGCATACAATCTACCCGCCCTAGCTCACCTGTGCAGTACAACCACCCTCCTCTACCTCTTAGCAACACCCCCTGCACCCTAGATCACTCCAGCACAAGATCACTATAGCACCCCATCTGTCAACTCAAGCTCACCAAAGCATCCCATCATCCGAGCATCCTATACACCATATGCTCCCCCAACACTGCACATTTTAACTCTCAGCCCCTAGCCATTCACTCTAGCTCACCACACACAGCACCCACCCACCTAGCTCATCAGGTACAACATCCACCGACCGTAGCTCACACCAGCAAAACACCCCAGCCTAGCATGACACAGACTAGCACGCCAATCCTAATTCACCCCAGCAAACCATCCATTCTAGTTCACCCTAGCCTCACACCCACCAGAGCTATTCCCACCAACCGCCTACCCTAATTCACCTCATCATCCCACTGGACCTAAGCTCATACCAGCACCCAGCCCACTTAACCTAGCCACCCAGTATCTGAACAAGCTTACATAGCTTATCACAGCACATCACCCACCCTAGGACACTAGAGCAAATAACAACGTCACTGTGGCTCATCCAAGCACGCCACCGTAACTCACCCCAGCACAGCACCCACCCATCCTAGCTCACCCCAGCAGCCCACCCACCCACATAAGCTCACCCGAGCTGTATAGCCAAGCACCCAATTACATCCCAGTACAGGCTCCTCTCAAGACATCACACACCACCTAGGGGTGTCACGGTATTAGTTTTATGACGGTACGATAACCTTCTTGCCAAATGACGGTATATCATGGTTATCGCGGTATAGCAGGTGGAGTCAACTAATCTTAACAAATATTTTCTAAAAGGTCATAAATTGACAGATTTATCATCACAAACAAAACCAGGCACCCAGGGCCAGAATTGGGCTTTTCAACATACTTTCCACTGAAATGCCACCCCTTGCTTCCACCAAACATAAACACACATGTGGAGAGGAGGAGGGGGGGGGGACCTGCTGCGACTGGCAAAGCAAACTGAATAGCTTTTCTTAAGTGGTCATTTAGGCTTTATGCTCCCCCCACTGGCTACTGGTGAAGATGAACATGTTGCCATCTTGATAACCTGCATGCCACCGATCAATGGAGGCTGATGGTAGTATACGCTTGTGCGCATATACACACACACACACACAAAGACACACACACACACACAGACGCACTCTCTTTACGTTACAGCCTTTAGTTTACTTGCGGGCCAAAAGGTGTTCAGTACTCATGGACATGTTACCCTTTGGTATGGCAGCAGGGAATACCCACAGAGATGAGTGAATTTCGCAGTGTGACTTATTATATGTAAATTCAATGATAGAACCAGGGAAATCCCCCATTGCCATATGTTTAGAGAACATTATCCATTATAAATATATAAACCACAAATCCGCCAACCCAAAGTAAACCCTTTTCCTTCTTGGCACTGTATCTATTCTTCCTATTGCTAACATATTGATTTTGTGTCAGGCACGTGTGGTTTATGGAATGGCATTAAAAACTGCTCCAACTGAAACTACTTGGCAGACGGCACATCCAACAGTGCAAGACCAAGACTGTGCAGCACTTGCTTACTGCAGCCTTTCCAAATCAGATTGAAAAGCACACTTTACGGTATGAACGGTATAACGGTATAAACAATGTGACGGTTATTATTGTTCAATTAAGTGGTTCACGGTATCTTTAACGGTATACCGTTATACCGTTACATCCCTAACACCACCCTAGATTGTATCTTCTTGATGCCCGCCCACGGCATCAACCGAGCAAACCCTAGCTCACACAAGCATCCCCTAGCTCACACAAGCATCCCCTAGCTCACACACGCATCCCATAGCTCACACAAGCATCTCATAGCTCACACACGCATCCCATAGCTCACACAAGAAACCCATAGCTCACACAAGCATCCCAAAGCTCGACCGACCACAACACACACCCAACTGAGCTAAAAGCAGGACACTTTAAGGGCCTTATTACAAGTTCAGTGGCACGGCAAAAAGTGGTAATTTCATTACTGCCACCTTTTTGGGCGGTAGCAGAATTACCGCCATTTTTCACAAACCACTGAACACAAACACAAAAGTAAGCCAGTCAGGTAACACAATGGTGTCCCCTCCAAAAACATCTTTTTTTTGGCAGATACCCCCCGATTACTGGACAATTATCAACACACTTGTTCTGTGACCAAATCGTACAGTTTCCCCTCATGGTGTAGGAAATGGTAGGATGATCCTATAATTTTAGCCAACCGCGCGTGGCACCCTGGAACTTGGAGTTCCATATTAAATTTGACATATAATAAATACTACAAGCACCAAAATGCAGAAGCCTGTAGTGCTATGTAAAGTGTGCAGTGGACCTCTGTTGCACCAGTCTGTATGCAGACCTGTCCACATTGGTCTCTTGGTGGCCCTGGGTGGGTTGCCCAATGCCTGCTCTTGGTAGGATTTTCTGACGGGCAGGAAAAAATGACAGGTCAGGCTGTCAGATTTTCCTACCCCATCACTTTTTCCTACCCCTGGGTGGGTTGCCCAATGCCTGCTCTTGGTAGGATTTTCTGACGGGTAGGAAAAAATGACAGGTCAGGCTGTCAGATTTTCCTACCCCATCACTTTTTCCTACCCCTGGGTGGGATGCCCAATGCTAGCTGTCGGTAGGATTTTCTGACGGGTAGGAAAAAATGACAGGTCAGGCTGTCTGATTTTCCTACCCCGTCACTTTTTCCTACCCCTGGGTGGGTTGCCCAATGCTAGCTGTCGGTAGGATTTTCTGACGGGTAGGAAAAAATGACAGGTCAGGCTTTCAGATTTTCCTACCCCGTCACTTTTTCCTACCGATGGGTGGGTTGCCCAATGCTAGCTGTCGGTAGGATTTTCTGACGGGTAGGAAAAAAATGACAGGTCAGGCTGTCAGATTTTCCTACCCGTCACTTTTTCCTACCCCTGGGTGGGTTGCCCAATGCTAGCTGTCGGTAGAATTTTCTGACAGGTAGGAAAAAATGACAGGTCAGGCTGTCAGATTTTCCTACCCCGTCACTTTTTCCTACCGCTGGGTGGGTTGCCCAATGCCTGCTGTCGGTAGGATTTTCTGATGGGTAGGAAAAAATGACAGGCTAGGCTGTCAGATTTTCCTACCCCGTCACTTTTTCCTATCGGTAGGATTTTCTGACAGGTAGCAAAAAATTACATTACAATTCCTGTCAGATTTTCCTACCGATAGGATTTTCTGACAGATAGCAAAAAGTGACGTTACTCCGGCAGAGCCGACAACCATTGTTGGTGCCTTTTGTTGTCCCCCAGCGGGAGGCTGTTTCATTGCGGCCGGGGCCGCTCCATTATTACTCTCCCCACGGCGGCAGATGCCTCTGGGGGCATCGCGGGCTGTTTTTCCCCACAGCTCGGCAGGGCTGGGACATCCCCTCTTTTTTTTTTTGCCACGGCCATTCCACAACACCACCTCTGGGGGTCAGCTGGACTGTTCTTGGTGAAGCATAGCGCCGCGGGATGTGGGCTGGATCCTCCCCTGACCGCATGAGCACCCTCCTCGCAGAGGGCCTCGGCTGGGGAGGACCAACAGCGAAAGGTGCCACCTTTCCTTATTTACCTCCCGTGTGGGGGCGGGGCAGCACCGCTCTCCTCCCGGCGGGAGGTTGCCACACTGCCGCACCACCGCCCCCTCCTCCCACGGCAGCAGATGCCCCAGGCTGCCTCCCATCCGCTGCACGACGGGGCAGCCGATTCACCTCTTCTTCCTCCGGCGGGCCTGGGAGTTGGGCAGCATTTCCCAACGTGGGATTCGTCACTCGCCTTCGGCCGCTTCTTCTCTGGGGCCATGGCAGCACCGCTCTCGCTGATGCAGCAACACAGGGCTGTCACCTCGCTGATTTTCTTTAGGTTGAGTAGTGTGGGTTCACTTTGCTGCTTTTACCAGATCCCTACCTAAGTAATAAATTACAGACAACTTATGTGTATGGAAAAATTGTAGGCCGTAGGCATTTTATTTTCTTATAGAAAATCCAACATAAAAAAAATAATTACATAGCCATATGCTTTTGGGCACATTGTGTCCAGTTCCGAAGCAGCTCAAGGCTCCTTCTGAGTCCTTGTTATCCCTGAGCCTTCGTTCCTGGGCACATGCCGCCTACGACGTTTCTTGGACCGTGTATCGAAAGAGTACTCCGCGTTCTTTTCTTCTGCCTGCTCCTTCTTTTCTTGGACCGTGTACCGAAAGAGTACTCGGCGTTCTTACTTCCGCTTTGCTCCTTCTTTTTGTACCGTGTACCGAGAGAGTACTCGGCGTCCTGGCTCCTGCCTGCACCCCCACTTCTTCCGTTTCTCTTGTAGGGTGGGTTGGGTGGCAACGTTTTTCCTTTCCCTTCTCCAGGTACCAAGAGCCTACCTGAGAGAGGTGAGCTCTTACCTGGTTTGTGCCGCCTCTCCTTTTCCCAGGTTTACTTATACCCCCCTGGCCTTTTGTTCCTTCCTGGGGGCGGCCGGGTTACCCCCCTGACCTCTTGCTGTTATATTTCGCACCTTCCCAGGTGCCATTTCCTGCCCCTCCTGGGCTTTTGTTTCTTGTGGCGCCATTCGGACGCCCCTTCCTACGCTTTCGCGCCGTTTTCCCCCCACCCCGCGCCTAAACTCCCAGACCCTCTATCGTCCCGCATTTCATGTGGCCCGGGGCCTGGGTCATAGGCTGAGTAGTGTGGGTTCACTTTGCTGCTCTTACCAGATCCCTACCTAAGTAATAAATTACAGACAACTTATGTGTATGGAAAAATTGTAGGCCGTAGGCATTTTATTTTCTCACAGAAAATCCAACATAACAAAAATAATTACATAGCCATATGCTTTTGGGCACATTGTGTCCAGTTCCGAAGCAGCTCAAGGCTCCTTCTGAGTCCTTGTTATCCCTGAGCCTTCGTTCCTGGGCACATGCCGCCACACCTGAGTGGGTGTTCCTTACGCCCGCTCAGGTCCCCCCCAAAAGCCCCCTACCTACAGCCTCTTGCCTGAAGTGCCCTAAAAATGTTGTCGGAAAAAAAACCCATCCCAACCTTTGATAGGTGCACTCCATCTTGGTGAAACATGTCCGGGTTGTTCCGGTGTAAGCCATGTCTTATGAAATGCAGTCCTGTACTCTTGCAGTACTTCTCTACTGATTTATTTAGTTTCTTTCTCGCTATCTCAATTGCGTGCCTCTTTTGTGCCCCGTGCCAGATCCTTCTGGGTATTATTTCTGACATAAAAATTTCTGTCTTCCACCAGCTGCGGGCTATGCTATGCAGTGACTCACAGATCTTTCTTTGCAATTTGCCCCTGTTCATGCTCACCAGATCGTTCCCCCCTAAATGTATAACCAGGTACTCGGGGGGGGGGGGGGGGGGGGGGGACAGGGGGGGTTGTTCCCTGAAACCTATTAGGTCCGATAGCCTGTCGTGGATGTCCTCCCAGTGCATCCCCGGGAGGCCCCACCATGACGTAATTGTGTTCCTGAAATGTAATCCTTGCTTCACCTCTTCCAGCCACCTGCCTGCCCGGGTCACAAAAGAGTGCCCCACTATCCAGGCCGATTTGTAGGGTCCGACCTCTGTGGAAACGGGGGAGATAAGTGTCATATCAGTTCCTCCCTTATGTATCTCTTAAAACATTGTGACTTCCATCCCCCAATTCGTCTCACCCCCTTTGCTCCCAGGCCCCCCGCCCACGCAGAGGTTGCTGCCCCTATCCTGAAAGAGTGTGTCCCGAACTCGGCTGGATCCCATCCCGCTTTCGCCACCGCTTGTTTCAATACCGCCTGAAACTGGTACCTACTGAGCGCGCTGCCGTCCCTATGGATCAATAGCTGCCCGTCGACTTCTGGTCGCAGATCTAAAAATTCCCTGGTGATGCATCTGGGACAGTGGTTCTTTTCTTTGATGCAATTGAGATCTATCGCTCTCCCCCTCCCCATTTGGTCTGTCTTAGATTTCCTTAGCATTATCGACATCCCCTTGATGCCCATACTAATGTCCTTCCTTGCCAGGCCGTCTCCTGCCACCGTATTCCTGGCCACCAGTTCCCCTATTCTGAAAGCCCCATAATAAGCTAGCGCAAATGCTGCCCTGAACAGCGCAGTTTCGTATGTGCTGCTGCATGTATCTTGCAGCACTTTCAGTAAAATTATCAACTTCCCAAAATTGACCGGCCTTCTGCTATCAGGTTTCTTCCCCTCTAACTTCGCCCATCCCCTCATAGCATATTTTATCTTATCGCTGTCAGTCGGGTCCGGTATGCCCGCCACTTTTGTGGTATATGCCACCGCCGCCAGGTGCGCTGCTGCCCAGCTTTTCTTTTTACCTTTGGCAAATGCCCCTTCAAGAAATTCACAGATTTTTTCCGTTGATATTTTTTCCACCTCTTTTACACCTGTTTCCAACAACACATCTTTTACATGCTTTGCATACTGCTTACCCGTCTTGTATGTCAGGGCATTTCTGGTCAGCTTGTCGATGACCCTTTCCTTTTTCCGCTCTTCTCCCACCTCTTTTGAGTCGACCTTGAGGCCAACCGTGCGTTCCTTTCTAGTGCCTCCAATGGGACCCATGCCTTCCGCGGCGTGGGCGTTTTTTCCTTGTCGGCGTCCGGTCTCTGCTCCCTGAATCTCTCCCACTGAAAACGAGAGATTGCATCAGCCACCACATTTTCCTCCCCTGCGATATGCCTCGCCTTTATGCATGTATTTATTTTTAGGCTTTCCAGTGTGATTGCCCTCATCAATTCCAATACTATACTGCATGACGCACTTCCCTTGTTTAACACATGCACTACTGCCATGTTATCTGACCATACCGCCAACTCCTTGTTGCCTAGCTCCTTCCCCCATGCGCATAACGCGACCCATATCGGGAAGAGCTCCAGTAGCGTTATGTTCTTTGTCCATTCCGCCACCTGCCATGGTTTTGGCCACTTGTCTGCACACCATTTTTTCCCCAGTATTGCTCCAAAACCAAAGCCACCGGCTGCGTCAGTGAACAACACTCTTTTACCTTCCTCGTTCACTGGTGAGCGCCATATCACTATTCCCCTGAAGTTTTCCAGAAAGTCTGCCCATACTTCTAGATCCCTCCTGATTCCCCCTCCTATCCTGACCCTGTGGTGCCCTTTGGTAGCACCCCTTCTTTTCAGCTCGATCCTTCTCTGGAACACCTTCCCCTGCGGTATGACTCTTCCTGCGAAGTTCAGTTTCCCTGCCAGCGCTTGCAATTCCCTCACTGTTGCTTTGGTTCTTCCTCGTAGTTCCTGTATTGTCTTGAGCAGCTCCGTCACTTTGTCCTCTGGGATCCGACGCCTCCCCTTGTTCGAGTCAATCTCTATACCTAGGAATTGGATAACCTGCGTTGGTCCCGTCGTTTTCTCCTTTGCCAGAGGAATACCCCACTCACTCGTTATTTCTACGAATTTGTCCAGTGTTGACTTGCACATGTCCGCACCTTTGGGGCCGACAAATAAAAAATCGTCTAGGTAATGCACCATCATAGACTCCATCATCTCTTGTGCCACCGCCCATTGTAAAAATGAACTCGCCCTCTCGAAATATGCGCATGAGATGGCACACCCCATTGGTAGGCATTTGTCGATGAAGTATTCCCCCTTCCAATGCATACATAGCCATTTTTGTGATCTGCTGTTGACTGGCAACAGGCGAAATGCCGATTTAATGTCTGCTTTCGCCATCCATGCCCCTTCCCCTGCTTTTCTGACCAATTCCACTGCCTCTTCGAAATCTGTATATGTTACTGTCGCTTCGCTCTGAGCGATGCCGTCGTTCACTGAGGCCCCCGGAGGGTAGGAAAGGTGGTGTATCAACCTGTATTCCCCCTCTTCTTTTTTCAGCACCAGCCCTAGCAGGGAGCACAAGAATTCTTCGAATGGTAGGGCCATGAATGGGCCCTCCCCAGTTCTACTTCCTTCCTGATCTTACTGGTCACTATCTCCCTGTTTTTCGATTGCTGATTTTAGATTCCTAGGAATGTCTTGTGCTCCTTGCCCGTTGAACGGGATGTTAAAACCCTCCTTAAAGCCTTGCCTGATCTGTTCTGCCGCTTCTTGGTCGGGGTATTTTCCGAGCCACCTTTCCATTCTCTCGATCTTTACCGGCATGGCCCCTTTCCTGCCCCAGTTCTTATTTCCGCGTCTCGTCTCTTCTGCCGCTCGGAGCTGCGGCCCTTGTGCACTTGGAGCTGCTGTGGTCACCCTTGCATCTCTCGCACTTGTGGCTGAATTTGCACTTCCATCCCAAGCTGCATGGTACTCCATTTTCAAAGCTCCTGCATTGCCCTGGTTCCGCTCGAGCCGTGCCCGTGCTCCCACTGCCCCCACCCTGTGTTGTCGGGGGCAGGCTACTCTGCCATCCTCTCTGCGGCCCGTAATTTCTGCTCCGAAAGCTCTGTTCCCTATTCCTGTCGTAGCTGGAGTCGTACCTTCTGCTACTCGATCTATAATCTGTCTTGTAATCGTTCTGCCAGTACTGCCTTCTCTGCTGTCCCCCTGTGTTCCGCTCCTTGGAATCCCATTTTTCTTTCAGCACATTAAAAAATGTAGAGGTTAAAGTTTTCCTCGTCCCAGCCCATATCCGGAAAGCAGTCCATCTCCTTTCTGAACTCATGGTCGTACTCCAGCCATGCGTCCCCACCAAATGCTGCGTGGACCTTCAGCACCCTCTGTTGATAAGCAACTAAGACTACCCCGTCTTCCGGGAATTTCTGTAATATGATTGTCGACATTATGGTGAAGGCCGACATCCAATTATCGAAGTTCCTTACCACTGGCCCCTTTTTGAGTAAACTTTTTTCATCCTCTTTCATGTCTTCCACCGCTACATTCATCCCCCTTTTTTGGCAATCTAATAATGTAAATATATCGATCAACTCTTTTCTCCAAATTTTTTCCTTTACTTTGTCATTTATGTACCAGGCCATCGCTTTCATTGACCTGCCCTGTGCGTCTTTACCCATGGTTGGCCTGCCATATTTCGTCATGAGTGGTGCCTCATTTTCTACTGCTGCCACCGGCGGTGTGGCCCCTGCCCCTATGCTTGGCCCTACGGTCACAGCTTGTAGTGTCGCTACAATTGGCGCTCCTTGGGGCACCGGGACTACTGGTGTCCCTTGCGGTGTCGGGACCGGAACTTCTTTGGGCTCATCTGGTGCCCCCTGTGGGGTAGGAACCGGGGCCTCTCTGGGTTCTATCCCTGCCCCCCTACCCCACTCCGCTTTTCCTTGCTCACCACTCCTCTCCATTTTACCCAAGCCTTTAGGTGATCCCTTTCTTCGTCCTCACTGCTGGATTCTTCTGATGAATTTCCCAGCCATTCTTCCCTGCTTTTCTTCCCCCGTCTGCTCTTCTTGTCGTTGGTTCTGGGCGACTTACCCGAAACCGTGACGCAATTTTTTAACATTTTTACTATTTTATTCCCAACATTATTATTCACAGTACCTTTCTTTTTATCTTTCCTCTTTCTCTTGGTCGTCGTCTCTGTCTGTTCCTCTGTTCTTTCTGATTCCGCTCTCCCCCCTTCTGTCCTTGAGGCACTTCGCCTTCGCTGCTGCTGTGTTCGATGAACATCAGGGGGGATGTTGCCTTCGCTCTTTCTTCTTTCTGCATTACTTCTAGCACCCATTGTGCTCCATACTCCTTCTTTGCCTTTCTTGCCCATTCTGAGAATTCTCGGGCCCTCTTCGCTCTTCCTTCCGCCATCCTTCTCGTCTGAATTCTGTCGGTCGGGCTTCCGTTTGGCAACTGCCAAGAGTATCCCTCTCTCTCGCTCCGGTGCCGTTTCGTTTGCCGTGGTAGTCTCAAGCGTCTAGCGATGTAGAAAATGCGTGAACCCGCAAGAGCTCAGTTTATAGAAGGGTAGAAGGCGTGTGAGCCCGCAAGAGCAAACGTTTTTCCTTTCCCTTCTCCAGGTACCAAGAGCCTACCCGAGAGAGGTGAGCTCTTACCTGGTTTGTGCCGCCTCTCCTTTTCCCAGGCTTACTTATACCCCCCCGGCCTTTTGTTCCTTCCTGTGGGTGGCCGGGTTACCCTCCTGACCTCTTGCTGTTATGTTTCGCACCTTCCCAGGTGCCGTTTCCTGCCCTTCCTGGGCTTTTGTTTCTTGTGGCGCCATTCGGACGCCCCTCCCTACGCTTTCGCGACGTTTTCCCCCCACCCCGCGCCTAAACTCCCAGACCCTCTATCGTCCCGCATTTCATGCGGCCCGGGGCCTGGGTCAATCTCTGTTCATGGGCGATGACACGCACTCCTTTTCTTGCGGCATTTTCTTGCGGCAAAGTGCCGCAGGCGCACCCCGCCGCAGGGTGGCCCGGGCCTGCACTGTGGCTGAGGCAGAGAAGCGCAGGCCCCTCCTGACATGCGGTGGAGTCGGGCGCTCTTCTCCTCATTCCCTCTCTCAACACACACGAGAGATGGGCACACACGAGAGAGAGAGGCTGGGGCTCGTGACTTCCTCGTCGCCATTGTTAGGGGTTGCCTGCCATGGACATCCGGCAGGCACACCAGTTGCTATTCACTTCAGCACAAGGCAGGCCCAGTGCCTGTGAGGGTTGGGGCCTGCCCTGGACATCCGGCAGGCTCCCTGGTGCTATGGGGCATCAGCACCATCGGGGATGGGGGCACAGCCTGCCAGCCCCCTGACCATGCGGACTTCTGCCACCGTCCTGGTACGAGGGTCCCACGGCATCAGGGCCTGCAGGCCTGTACCTCCCCGGGTAGGCCTGCAGCCTATATGGTAATGAGACACGGACTCAGGAGTTCCTCTTGTGGAGTCTGTTGCTGTTCTGTTGCACGTGCCTGCAGGGGCTCCTTTTATTAGCTTGGGTCATGGCCCATCTAAAAGGGGCAATATACGTGGGTGGGACACATCCCCTCAAAGGGGCAATGCACATGGGAGGGTCACACATAACAGTTATTATCCTTATTCATTGATCATTCTACTTGAGTTTAAATGATATAAAAAATAGCTGTGCATGGCAGTGCAAGGAATGAGGTACGCGGACACACAGCATTATAAATCATTTGTCCTCAAAAAACATGTGGACTCACTTGAGAAAAAGTCAACACTGGCAAGAATTAAACCACAGCTGCAAGAACTGTGCAGACTCACTTTAGGAGCCGGTTGTTTAGGAGTGCCAGCTGCCCTAAAAGACTGTCGGTGACTACAGGGTTGAACCCTCAGAGCTGTCAAGCAACTGTGAGCCAACTAAATTAACTTAAAAGAAAGAATTTCCATTATTGCAATAGGTTGTTGGTACTTGAGCACAGCTGTCATTAACTGCAGAGTTGAACCCTTGCAGCCAATTTATGACCGTGAGCAGACAATAAGACAGCCATTTCATTAAAGAAAGAATCATTTACAGCTGCCATAAGTTGTCGATATGGGTACACTGCTCTAAGAAGCTGCTATTATTACATCAGGAGGACTGTAAACGCGTTCTAAAGTGGGCAGCATTTCGCTGAAAGAAATTAGATTGATTGGAACCATCAGTGATCCATTTCTTACTGGGACAAACATATTTACACAAAGTAGATCAAGTGATTTTGCCTCAATTTTACAAGTGCTGCACGTAACACTAATACGTGTTGAGAACACTTCGGACTGTGAACGCTTTCTTTACGTGGGCAGCATGCATGGAAAAACTAAAAGGTATACTCTAAGGAGTCGGGAACCAACTCCCTTTGATAAGGAAATGGTAGCAAACCATGGATTAGAGGGGGCAAAGGTTAACCAGGTAACACCAGGGAAATACTACTTTTTTCCCTGTGCAATCAAAGACCGACATACAAGTGGCACAATCACTTCCAGATACCGCAATACTGAAAATAGCAAATGATATGGCAGTAGGGATTGACATTTCAGGTCCCGTTTTGTGTGATGTGGAAAGGATAGCTAACACATCACATGAATGCATACTTAAGCCTGGAAGATGAAATCCATGCTTTAGATATTGCATCAACACGTTTAAGTGTCTCACCTTTTTTTTTTTATTTCCCCGTTGAGGAATAATGGAGCAACTATACAGGACCATATACAAGCAGAAGATGTGTCCTCTTTGCCATTTCACCGCGATGATACTCTTTCTCATGATTCCTATTAGGGAGAATTCTCATTTATGGTTTCCACCTGGTAAGAGTGTGAGTCCTTTTTCCCACTCTTACATGTGTTTTGCCATGTGTATTTCTACTTTTTGTGTGATCTTGGGCTCTGGAGCCACACCACTCCTTGAACCCCACTTGTGTGTGTGTGTGTTACACAGCACCTTCAGTGCAGTGACACATGGTTGTCTTTGAGACTTCCCCTGACTCCATTTTTCTGGGGCTGACTACTGTCCCCCAGAAACATGTAAAGTTGCCATTAACTTTATGTAGTCTTTTTACATTACAGACCCAGAACACCCCATCTTACATGGAGTATTGGAAAGGGTTAATTCCTACCCCTTTTTGTCTGTGCCTCTTGGAGCTTTGTTTTGCTCTATTAACATTTAGACTTGGCTGGTGGCAGTGGTATCTTTTCTTCCGCGATTATAGTGTATAAACGTGGTACTCTTTTAGGCTATTATATTAGCCTCATAAACCCGCTTGCCCAAATACTTTTTATTTTGGCTCTGGTCGGGTTTAGTCGCCATTTCTTTTTGTTAAGGTCCTTCTTGTGTTTTACTTTTCGCGCCAAACCAGGTTTGCCTTCTTTGGCGAGCTTCTGTCCAGAAGCCCTCCTTTGGCGTCTGGGTGTCTAGGTGGGCTGAATGTGAGGGAGGGGTTTAGTCACGCCCTGCACAGGATCTCCTCGGAGACCCAAGTCGCAATTTGTGTCGATTGGCTGAGGTGGTTGTCGGGGCTAGACAACCCCCCTGCTGAGTGATTGACAGCCAAGCTGTGTGAATGGGGGATTTTGGCATAAAAGGCAGGACTCTTGGGCTGGAAGTCAGAGTCGCCACTGGAACTGCAAGAACCGAAGAGAAGCGGAGAAGAAGACGGCTGCTCCAACTCCTGAGTCCCGGTGAAGCCCTGCTGCAGTCCTGAGCTATCTACCCTTCGACGACAAGAGAAGATCCAGTCCGGAGTCTTCTTCCCTTGAGCTTGGTGGGATCAACCAGCTCACCTGCAACAACCAGAGGATCCTCTTCTTGGTCGAAATTGCTGCACAAAGCTGTAATGGTCCAGATAGCCATCTGAAGAGCCTCTCCTGATTTAAAGGAGCGCACCTTTTATTCACCATTGCTTCGCTGCTGCTGGCCTCATCCCTGGGTAGTGCAGATTGCTCCAGACGTCCTCCTTCTTGTCCCCACGACTGAAGCTTCAGGAACCATGAGTCTGCAGGAACTACCAGGAACAACTACCGTGGCACCAGCTTTCTTCAACTAATAAGGTACTGTGTCCGACTTCGAGGAATTGGAGTGAACCCTTCTTCCTCACCAAAGGCTTGTCCTTTTCTTCCTTCCCTCTTATAACTGTTGCTTCCCTTTGTGACAATATCCAAGTACTTCTGGCAACCTCGAATCGTGAACTGTCTGACTGTGTGATCCTCGCCAACAGGACCCCTGTTCCACTTGACACTGGCGCAGGCCTATTGACTTTTATCTATTTGTTAGAGAGTGTCCTCTGATTCTAACTGCCTTGACAAAAGTATTGCCTGTGCTTTTTATCCCAAATTCTCTGGTGTTAATTCATGTGCTTAGTGTGTTTCACTTCGGTTACATTTCTTTTCTGCGAGTACGCTTATTTTTCATAAGACCGAACTGTCATTACTGTCAAAAATGTATCTCGTATGAACCCCCGGTAATGTTTTTGTTTCATAACACCGGTCTGTCAAATCCTAAGGTAGTTACCTTGAATTGTTCTGCACAAGGGGAATTGGTTGTGTGTGGTGTATTTGAAGTGTGGTTTTATTTTTTATAGAAGTGAAGTGTTTTGTGAACAGATAGGAGCTGAAAGTGGGAGTGAAAGTGATCTGCGGTGCCTGTACCTTGCCCTGCACTTTCTTCACTTTCCCTAGCACCTGACACGGAAGGAGGGGGCCTCTGCCCCTGGAGCCCAGCAGAAGGACTCAAAAGCTCCATTTGTCCACGGAACGCGTAGCAGAAAGTGGGAGTGAAAGTGATCTGCGGTGATCTCGGGACTCGAGGGAGCCGAGAGCCGCCGACCGCTTTCTCCCCCCGCGTCTTGTCAACTTTAACTTTCACTTTGGGAAGACCCTCGGATCTTAATTTGAAATTTTAAACATTCTTTGTTGTCATCCACCTATCTGAAGCAATATGGACTCCCATGTCCGGAAAGCCAACAAATCTTCAGAAGAGGGAGAGGGGCGGCGTTTACGAAGCCACAGCACTCCCATCATACTACTTTCTGAAGACTTTTGTACGCCTGCTTTGAATTTACCTCCGGGGACGGAGACGGAGTCGGAGCCTCTTTTTGGTGGGGGCGGGGGTTTGGCTAACGGAGCCCTGCACCTAGCCCAGCGGAGCACAACTCGAATGGTGGCCTCTTTGCCCGTGACCTGGGGGCGGGCTTGGAGATGGCTGCTGAAATCATCGAAGTCATCGATGCAGACGTTTCTGAGGGGCTTTCCTGAGGTACTCTCAAGGGGTGGGAAGAGACGGGGTCCTTGCGTCCCTGCAGCATACCTCTCTGGCCAGTGCTGTCACCGAGCTGGATGCCGACACGTCTGGTGGGCTAGAAGGACCCGCCTCTGATGTCCTTAATCCACCCAAAGCCCTCGGCGAAAGTACATCTAGGGGCAGAGTTTTTCCGGCTCCGACTCCATCTGACAATAACAACGGTACTGATGGAGTGGGTGGGACTAAGCCCGGATTAACCACAGTAATGATTCACGCAGTACCAGAAGCGGCATTTATCCATGCCCAACGTTTGTCTCCCTTTGACAAAGACCCCACATTGGGCGGGAGTATAAGTTATCACCCTCAGTCTATCAACACCCAGCAGTCTGGTCTACTGGGGAGCTTGGCAGAACCCAGTGTTACCTCTTCAAAGACGCCATCTCCAACACAGAAGGAGCCACTTCTCTCAAAACATCAAGGAGTACCCGCTATTACCAAAGGCAAGCAAAGACCCGGAAAAATCCAGCAGACCACTAAAGCTTCAGTGGAAATCCAGCAACTTTTAGATGGGAAGGAAAATACCACAAAAGGCCCCAGTGTTCAGCGAAAAAGAACAGGGGGTCTTAAAGGAAAATCTCTACCGACCCCACTACTGTCTAAGGCTTTGAAAATATTTTTTCAAAAACAATGCAAGAGGAAATTCGATTCTTCCTCTGAACTTTCAGACAGCGAAATACTGGACGCTGTTCAAGACCTCCCACCACTTAAAGAACGCAGAGTTGAATCACTTTTACCAAGTACGACTATCCTGTTACCTATCTCTCCACAAAGTTCTCCGGTTTTAGGTGTGGCCTGCCCGCCGGAAGTAACCACCCAAATACTAGGCCAGAAGAGTAACAAACTACCTTTGGAAACGCGGGCGGTCCCCAGCCCGGCCTCCTGTCTTCAGCCCTCACAATCCTTGGGGGTTTCTCGGGCCAGGCACAACTCAGAAGCATATATCAACAAGTCCTCCCCTCCGAAGATGTGGAGTGTGGAGGCCAACGGGGAAGGAAGCCCCCTGCAGCAAATACCTTTGACCCCTCCACACATTTTACCACTGCAAAGGCCTCTAGACTCATCTCATAGAAACGCAGGACGTGCAGAGGCCTCAAGAGTCTCTGGCTCTTCAACAACGAGATGAAGCCCTCCCACAGCTCCTAGAAAATTAATTTATCTCCAATAGAAGGCTCAGTCTGGGACGTCCAAATAAAAAAGGCTACGTAGATTGCCTTTTTGCTTCACCACCCAGGCGGCGGTCTCAAGGGTCTAGCCCAGAAACACTCAGATGTGCAAGTGATCATAACTGTGCAACTCCAAGCCCGACAACAAATAAGAAACCGGACGTGATGTCAGTTATGGCTACGGTAACCATAGCGCTGGCACCATTTAGTAAGCTGAACGAGGCTCTAAACGACTCATTAAAAGACTATTCTCCTTGCAATGACCCACTCAAAAATGATCTATTTGGAGGGCTACATTGCGGCTATGGATTCAAAATCGAAGGAGCATTTAGCCAATTTCGACCGCCTAATGACCGACTTAAAGAAATTGGGCAATGCCCGTAATCAGAGCGGGCAGTCCACAAAGAGTACGCAATGCAATTTGACCTTAGAGGAAAAGTTTTGTCTCGGCCCTGTCCTTTCAAAGTCCTTAAAAAACAAACAGTCGGCAACGACAATTGATCTAACTAACGCTCCACTGATACCTTGCCCTGCGATGGAAAATGTGGAGGACGGTTTGTTGAGGGCTCAACAATCGGACTTGGTGACATCGAACGGGCTGTCAACAGGATATGCGATCTTCGACAAGGCAAGATCAAACCAGAAAAGACCCACTGAAAACCCTAGACAAGTGGTTTTGCAAATTCCTACAAAACTCCCATCTCTAGCAGTATCAAACCAGGCTATTTCAAGTACTATTCGACAAGAGCCTCCAAACCCGATAGCTCCAACTGCCTCCAAGGGCACACAGCCATCTTCACCAATTACGATAAACGACTTTTTGGAGGATAAAACATCAATGGACCTAACCATCCATTCGGAATCAGCAGAAAGCCCGAAACCAGTACAGACAATGACAATTCTTGAACTTTGGTCAAACACTTTGGGAAAAGACGATGAACAACAGAGGGCCTTTCCTTCTCCGGGGTTACCTGATAAAGGTTTCTCCTGAGACCTACAAGAACAAAACCTCTCGGAGGTCTTCTGTTCACGTGCCAAATATGCATCGAAGAACCTACTGCTGTCATGATGCCTACCCCCGGGCATCCGGATCGAGTCCATCAGCCTCGGGAGCAGGCATCCAGATATTTATCAAAACCCCAACAGCCCCGGCTGGGGGCTGTTTGGGTTCAGTCCTGGCGCCTTAGGCGCCAGACTCATAATAGGAATCAGTCCTGGCGCCATAGGCGCCAGGTTCATAGACATTACTTACCTCATGCAGACCATGCTGCAACAGAATCCAAGCCAACGTGAGGCTTGGATGGGACTATTTTGTTACAGGGACTGTTTTTTACTCGGGCATGGTTCTGGGGAACTTCTTACCTGGAACTACTTTGGAGGCTATTTAAACCACGCCCGATCAGCAACACACGCTTCGCGTTAGTCTGCATTCTGCAGCGTAACGCTCACCGTGCCTGCAAGCCTGCATCCAGTCTTCTGCCACGTCCGCCTCGAATCCGGAGCTCCTAGGAAAAGGGGAAAAGAAGGCAAAAAGGTTAGATAACGAACATAATTTTTATTCCTTACCTGATTCCGGACCCAGCATGTCTCCGAGCATGGAAAGAACATTATTCCAACATGCGTTGGAAAACGCCAGCTGTAGCGCCGCGTTATACTCACCAGTCCACAGCATCTTTCAACTTGGCGCTCTCTCCATCTTTTTCGTCATTGAACTCCAGCATCTGGGAAAAACCAAAGAAACAACAAGGTGAGCCCGAAGCCGACAAAAATCATCACTTACCATAGACTTACCTGATTTACCACCGGAGGCTTTACCCTTCAACATGCCACATCTTCATATGCCGCACCTATAAAGGGAGAGAAAACAACAAATTAAACTCAGGCAACTTTACCGGGCAGTGTTGGGAAATACAGACTCTTACCCAAACGCCATCAGCTACCTCCAGGCAATATTCTTTTGGACCCAGTGCAATTCTAAAAAGGGAATGAAACAAGAGTGAACATCGGACATATTGAACTCTTTTGAACTTTATAAGCCCCGGAGTCAATAGCCGGAACTCCTCCAGTGCCTTCAAGCCAGTGAAGTAACTGGTATCTACGCGCCCCTGCATGCCACGCAGGATGGAGAGCTCATCATTTAAATACATAAGGTGAGCTACTAAAAGGAAATATCAGAGGTGGCTACTGGGGAGATCGAGAGCAGAGGGGGGGTCCTTGCTAAAATCCACTGGTGGCTAAATCCCTTTCTCCACTTGCAGGAGGATACTTCTTCGGGTCAAGCAGATGAAACTAGGCGGGCCAGTCCAAACAGTCATCTCTGCATCTACGCATCACGTTGGTGGAGACCGCAGCTGTCCGGGTCCGACCGACGCCCCTGTGGGAACCAGGTGAGCATAACACTCCTCCACCACAGAATGCTCACCGAAGCAAGTAAAACGAAGATCTCCGGTGAAAGATCGCCACGAGAAAACAATCGGAACCTCGATGAAAGAAGATGGTCTAAACCATGATCACCGTTCTATAAGAACAATTGAGACGTCTAGTCAAGTTAAAGATCGAAAGCAAGGTGAAAAGATGCACTCTACGACTCGCCTTTTTAAACTGGAGCAAACACCAAAGATACAGGAAAAGCTGATCCTTAATAGGCGGACCATATTACGTATCCTGTCTAAAACATCTAAGAGAACACCTTGAAAACGGAGGATCTCATACTTGTTGAACCTTACCACAGAGATGGTTTAGCCAAAGCGTATTTGCGCATTAAAGCTGCGTCTCTTGTCACCTATAGCTTGGAGGCCTCCCAAGAGCTTGAAGCCTGAGGTTTTAGACTTTTAGAACTACAAACCATCAGATTGAGTACGACCTGTCGAAGAAACGATGTTCACAAAAGTGGAACGTCCTCCCGATTTGCATCAAAGACTGAAGAGCTTTATAGGGACCAAAGGTGGGGGAGATTCCCAAGAGGTCCTGACAGAACCAGAAAGATCTCCGAGCCTTCTTTAAATCAACAAGATGGCTCTAAGTCAACAGAATATAATCACAGCGACGTAGACTACCGTGATTGGCAGCGACCTGTCACAACACACTCAAAACCTCAGGACCGTGTCCGTGTGTCAAGATCTCTACCAGCACGCCGAAACAGGAGCCTGTACCTGAGTAAAAGATCTGATAGGTCTACGGAACGAAAAGATTTGGAATCCACGCCACCAGTAAACCACCGAGGTAGAACTGCAAGAAAAGGAATATGGGCATGGTTACCGAAATCTCGATCCAACGAGTAAGGGATAGCAGTTACAGCCTCTGTTCCAGACCCTAGTTAAAAACCTAGACAAAAACAAAGAATTAACAATAAACAAAGATATAACAAAATTGTCATGCATAAAGTTTGGATCATGGAATACGAGAGGGCATCACCACCTCACGCAACCAGGAACACTGGATTTAGGCACTTTTGATGTAATCTGTCTACAGGAAACTTGGTTGGAAGCGATCCCCGTCCTCGATGGTTTCACAGTGATTACTTCCCCGGCAACCAGAGGCCCATTGGGCAGACCATCATACGGCTTGCTTTTAGCGGTTCACAATGGCTCAGGGATAACGCTAATCAAGAAAACATCAGAATCCTATGGCCACTTAGCGGCTCTTCTGACCTGGGATGCCATGTGGGCACCATTTGTTCACCTTGGGCAATGGATGAGCGTTATGAAGAGATATCGAACTCATAAGCGACTGCCATTTTACACCATCTCAACAGCTCTGTTGGCTAGACTGGACTCTTTTGAAGTGCAGAGGGCGGTAGAAAGTGACCATAATTTGCTGTCAATAACCTGGTCTGCTTGGCGTAGCCAAAACCCTAAGTGGAAGAGCGAAATTGAATCCAACTGCCAACAAACACGGCTTAAGCTATCTTCCGCTTCTATCATCAGTTTGGAGAAAAAATACAAACAGCAGTTTAAGACCAACATAGACAGTGGCAATGAGTCAACTGTAGACTACCAACCTCTACTTATGAAACATTGTATGCCAACTAAATCTGGGCAAGGAAAAGGTCAACATGTCTACAACACCGACCTGGCTGAACGTCGTCGCAAGTTAAGACAACTCAGAAGACGTACTTTGAAATCGAACACACCGGAGATGTGGTCCCAATATGTGACCGAACAAAAGCTCTACTCCTACTGGCTAAAATTTCATAGAATCACCTTGTACCAACAAGATGCAGAATGTATGCTTCAGATCATTGCACAAAAAAAAACCAAAGGAATTTTGGTCGCTAGTAAGGTCCTCTGGCCCTCAAACGAACAAAACTTGTATCAACGCTGTAAGTGAAGAGAAGTGGGTGCTTCACTTTAAGAATCTATTTGCTCAAATTTCAGATGCTGTGCTCTTGTCCAACGAGTTCTCCGCGCATCCGTGAGAAGACGTAACAGACAAGGAAGATATCCTGAGGAAAATCCAGAAGCTAAAAGTCTCGAGAGCACCGGGCCCTGACGGCCTTACCAACTTTGACCTGAAGCAATATCCAGAGGAATGGGCATTGACGATTACTGAAATTTTTGCACGCTGTATTGAACTCAAAACTATTCCTTCGTCATGGAAAACGGCGGTGGTGGTGCCCATTTTTAAAAAAGGCTTGAGAGAAGATCCATCTAACTATCGGCCAATCGCCCTTTTGGATATCATTGGCAAGGTCTTTGAGTCGCTGCTGCTTGGAAAATTCCAACATTGGGCCAAATCGTCAGCCTGCGCGGACCTGCTCCAAACTGTTTTTTTGAAAAACGCCAATACATCGGCCAACATTATGTCCAAACATCTTGAAAAGCAAAGTTCGAATAGGCGGCCCGCGAGTTTACCTCTCTTTCGTGGATCTAACTCAAGCTTTTGATCAGATCGACCGCCAACAGCTATGGGAGAAATTAGCGGGTTGGAATTGCCCAATATCCATCTTGGCACCTATTAGAGCTATCCATACAGGAACCACTATGCGAGTCCGTTTGAGTCAGAATGGTCTGTTATCTGCAGAGATTCCATCTTTCAGGGGTAAAACAGGGCTGCCCTCTGGCTCCTGCACTTTTCACAGCCTTTCTGGGAGACTATAAGGACTTGGCGCAGCAAGTTCGGGCTTTTCCCCCTGAAATTGGCTTGTCAGAGATCCCGTACTTAATGTACGCGGACGACGTGATCCTAATCGATCAAACTCTGATCGGGCTCCAGCGTAAGCTAGACAACTTGGCGGCCTACCTATCTACAAACCATCTTGAGATCAATAAGAACAAGACTAAAATCCTGACAATGGAAAAAGCACAGCGGAGAACCAAAAAATCGATCTGGATTCTGGAAGGTTCTAAATTGGAGTCAGTTGACTATTTCAAATACTTGGGAGTCACCCTCGACTGCTCAAAATCTGAGTCTCAGATGCAGCGAGTCCTATGGGCCAAGATGCGCAATCTCGCAGCCCAAGCAAGAACTCTTGACAGGAAGTATGGAAGGTTTTCTCTGTCGCCGGCCATACAGTTCTACAAAACAAAAGTGACAGCGTCTCTGATATATTGCATGGATGCCTATTTGTCAATGCCAGAAACCATCTTGTTAAAACTAGAGGAGTTTTTCTGACGCTCAGTATTGAGAATCCCAAAGTCAACAGCCGTCTCTGCGATAAGATGTGAACTGGGGCTGCTCTCTCTAGAGGCATCTCTAAATAACAGCAGAATGCAACTGTTCAGGAAACTTTTGCTTACAGATAGTCCGACTCTTTACCATAAGATCAAAGAGGAAGCCATAAAAGGGACCTGCCCTCAACTAACTGCCTGGTGTGACAGAAATAGAGCCCTGTTGGTTTCAATAGCGTTCATAGAAGAAGAGCTGATGATTAATCCTCTGAGGATTAAGGCAAAGATGGAGGATTTAGATTGGATCAAAACCCTCGATCAGGCGGCCTCAAATAAACTTATGGCGCATCTTCCTCTCATAGTTCGCAAAAGAAAAGAAGTTGCGGAATATGTAAAAAAATTCCCGAATAAGACCCTGAGAAGCACCTTCCTCAGGGCACGTCTCAATCTTTTAACCACAGGGGAAATTTTGAAAATTTGCTCCCAAGTGGCAACGAACGTATACAGACTATGCCCAGACAGCAAACAACCGGAAACTATACACCACTTAATGATGGAATGCCCAGCAACGTTCATTCTCAGATAGTCTTATCTGTCGCCACTGTTCCTGGACAGTGATTTTTGGGAGAAGGACCTCTGGTGGACCCGCCTTTTGTCAGGCGATAACATCAAATGGACAATCTCAGCGGTCAAAATTATAAAATTGGCTATGGACAAAATCGCAGAGCTAGAAACAAGTGACGACAAGTAACATCTAAACCAAAAACGGAGAACTTTCTGCGGAAATCTTAAAACTTAATGTCGCCTTTTTTTATCACCTTCAACGTCTTGTAAAAGCCTTAATTGGCTCTAAAACAAGTAAATAAAAATAAAATAAAAAAAACAGATGTACTTATATTTTTTAACCAGAAACCTTGAGTCAGTGTTTGCTTGAGTCACAGTAATTGTAGTCCTTTGTGTAATCTCTACTACTGCTCAATTGCTCTTAAGATAAGTCTGGCTGCTCAACCATTGCTACCACTCTTTCTGTGTAGTACTGGCTTGTACCAAAGGTGAACTTGTATTACCACTTGTAGTCTTAATTGTGTGCAGTGGTCCCTAAGGGCACTGCATATGATTCTGCCTAACTATTTCTTTCTCATGATTCCTCCCAAATTGGAGGGAGTTCTTCAGCAGCATTGAATGTGGTTTTGCAATCAATTATAAGACTATATGACACTTTGGTTTTAGTAGTTAGATCAAATACATCAATCTTAACATAACTACAAGAGTATATTAAAATCAATACTCATTCATAATGTACTAAAATTCATCTAGAATGCACTAAAACAAGGCACAATCAACTACTTTAAGACTGTTTTATCTAATAATGGTACCAATGAGAGAGGAAATGAGCCCTCTTCCACTGTTCAATATGAATCTGAACAAAAAAGGAAATCTAATACAAGTGTTCACCCAAATAAATAAAAAAAAACATTAAATGAATTGCGAAAAACACTAATAAAGGATCTAGGAAATTCCTAAGGTCAATCTTGGGGGCAACACATTCTGGTGAACAAATAATATCAGATCGGTTAAATACCGACATGCAAGATCCAGAGATTATAATAATTAAGGATACTCAACAATCATTGGAGAGAACTGTCCCCGAGAACATGGGGGCGCTCATGAAAATATAGACATACAACTTAAGGAACGACTTAAAGGAGCTAAAAAATCAGTAACTAAAAAGAAAAAGAAGAGAAAAATAAACTTAATGGAATTCGAAAATTCTTCTCGGTAACAGATACAGCAGTATGTTTTGTTTCTATAGAAGACGAATCTAAACAAAAGGATATTAGACCTCATGATTTACTGGCACCTGACTTTCCGGTGCCACCGGGAGATTACAAACCCAGAGGGCCAGAAAGTCAGGCCCTGGCAAATTGTAAGTCCCCATTCCCATAGAGTCCAATGGGACTCTATGGGAATGGGGACCACGGAAGCACCGGCACCGTTGTTAACTTCCGTGATGGGTCTGCCTACAATGGCCGTTGTGCCCGGCAGGGTCAGACCTGTTGGGCACGGCGGATCCGGCAGGCAAACCCGTAGTTTGCCGGTCCGGAAACAACAGTGCCGGCAAACTTAGAATGAGGCCCATTGACTCCCTCATTAGTCCCAATGTAAAGGAACAAGAGGTAGTAGGTATAATTGAAGAAGAGATTGACAGAAATAGGAGGAGAGGTGGCAGATAAAGAAGGCGTTTCACAGACTGCAACAGTAGCAATTATAACAGACTCGAACTTCAAACATAAATTCATTATGCCAAATATTAACTCCTCAACAGTAATATTAAAATTAGATGAAGATTACAATATGTGTGACCTCTGCGACTCTTTCTCACTCTCGATTCTCCCCTCTGGCCCAACTCACTCTGCAGGGCACACTCTGGATGTTCTGATCTCTTCAGACCTTCCCCTTTCTATCCCTCTCACCACTCGTCTCTCCTGGAGTGATCACTTTCTCCTTTCCTCCCAGCTCACCCTCTCTACCCCTCAGGCCAAGCCAACTCCAGCACTGCCACCTACCTTCTTGGTTATCCGACCCATGAAGCATGTTTCAGTGTAGGCTCTCGCCGCCACTTTCTCACCCTCTTTCCCCCATTGGCTGACTCACACCCTGACACAGCCCTTTCCATGCTCCACTCTGCTATATCTGATACTCTAGATGTTCTTGCCCTTGTCAGGAGGATCCGCCTGAAGCCCAAAGCCAAGTGCAACTCTTGGTACGACTCAGACCTCGTCACCCTTAAACGCAAGTGCAGGGTGGCTGAGAGGAAATGGCGTGCTTCCGGTACACCCTCTGACAAACTGGCCTGCCGCCTGCTCCAAAGGCAATACCGGCTCTCTGTCCGCACCAAGAAGAGAGCCCACATCCAAGCCCGTGTCTCTGTGTCATCTAACAACCTGGCTGAACTCTTTAAAATCTGCAAGGAGCTGGCCAATCCTGCTGCAGTCTCTACCTCTCCTGTCCCCTCCGTGTCCCTCTGCACGGGCCTCCCTTCTCATTTCATCTCTAAAACTCAGGACAACCCTGTCCTCTCTCTCTTCCTCTGCCCCTCCTCCCTCTACTCCCTGCTCTTCCTCTGGCCCTTCTTCGGCCACCCCTCCTCCCTCCTTCTCTGCCCCTGTTCTCCCCAGATGAGGTTTCTAGACAAGTCTGATCTATGAAAGCCTTGTCAAAATAGGTTCACCCCTGTTCCTCCAAAACCATCAAGGACCACATTGACACCCTGACTCCTCCTCTGGCTGACTTCTGCAACCACTACTTCGCCACTGGAGTCTTCCCTTCCCCCCTGAAGCACACCCTTGTGCACCCTCTTCTTAAGAAACCCCCTGGCCACCCTTCCTGCACGGCTATCGCCCAATATCCATCACACCTCTCCTAGGCAAAATCCTGGAAAAGCTGGCCATCTCCCAGCTTAATCTTCACACTGAATCTGTTGGTTGTCTCCATGACCATCAGTCTGGCTTCTGAGCTGCCAGAAGCACGGAAACTGCTCTCCTGAACATCCGTGAAGACCTACTCTCCAACCTTGATTCCAACACCCCCTGTGTCCTCATCTTACTTGATCTCTCTTCTGCCTTTGACAGAACTGCTCCTGCTCAAACGTCTCTGTGATAACCTGGGTATCACCGATCAGGCCCTGGCTTGGCTGACTTCTTTCCTCTCCGATCGACCCTCCCAGGTCCAACTTAGGTCCTTACTCTCCTGTATCTCCATCTCTACCTGTGGTGTTCCCCATGGGTCTAACCTTTCTCCCTGGCTTTTCAACCAATATCTGGCACTTCTTGCCCACCGCATTGCCGCTCTCTGCCCCATCTTTCGGTGCTATGCGGATGACTCCACTCATTTTCAGGCTCCCTTCCTCCACCTATTCTCCTTCTCTCATCCCTGACTGTCTGTCTGCTATTCAGGAGTGGTGTGCCGCCAATGATCTCTGCCTTAATGCCAGTAAGACCGAGATTCTCCTCATCGGCACACCTGCTCCCTCCTTTCCTGTCCCTCTCTGGCTGGCCTCTCTTAGCCCTCTTTCTGCTACCACCTGTGAGGCTAAAAACCTTGGGGTCATCTTTGACTACACACTCTTCTTCTCTCCTCAGATATCTGATGTCTCTAAGAAATCACACTACCAGCTGCACCTCCTGAGAGGTATTCTTACTTTGCTCTCCTTCCCCCAGAAGCTCACTGTCTCCAGAGCCCTGGCTCTCTCGAGGCTGGACTACTGCAACAGCCTCTTTTTAAATCCGCCTGCCTCTACTCTCTGCAACTCATCCAAACCAAGACTGCGAGTCTTGTCCTTGGCCTCAAGTCCAGGGACCGTATCTCTCCAGGACTGAAATCTCTGCACTGGCTCCCAGTGGCAGCGGGGATTAAGTTCAAAACCCTGTGCATTGTCCAGAAGGCCTTCTGGAGCCTGGGGCCTCAATACCTTCAACTCTCTCTTCCTAAATATCTTCCTTCTTGAGCTCTTCACTCATCCGCTTCCAACTCCCTCAGGGTCACTCGCTTCTCCAAGCAACGAGTTGGTGGTAGATCTTTCTTCTGCTGGGGCATCCCTCTGGAACAGCCATCTCCGGTTCTCGAAGCACCTCAAGACCTTCCTCTTAGCTTCTGCTTTATCTCCTCCTCTCCCCTACTGATCTCCTGGCCGAAACTGAAAATTGCACTGGTTACCTGGCTACCCTCTGATCTCGGACCTAGGTCCCCTCCCCGCCAGTTGCACACCTGCACTGCCCCCCTGGCAACCCTTGCACTCAGGGACTGTTTTTGTATCCCTACAGCCCCCTACCAGCACTTGACACCTGATGTCTGCACTTACCCTGGCACTTGCCACCAGCTGGCCGCACTTTTTATTTATTGTTTTTATTAATTTACTGTTTATCCTATGTTCTGCACTGCCTCCCCTTTTCCCCCTGCACTTTTCCCCCTTACTCCTCCCCTGCACTTGTGCAATCTCAATATCACCTGGCCTAGTAATATCATTGTCTCTGTCTTCCCTCTGTTCCCCCTTGCTTCATCGCGCCTTGAAACACTTGTGTATAGGCACGTTATAAATGCCATATCATATCATACCTTTAAACAGATTCAGAACATTGTCCCTCTTCATTACAATTCCTGAATTAGAGACGATTCTGACAACAGACCCAAAATTGGTAGATCTGTTTGATGACTGTTGGTTAGACTAATGTGCGGTTCATTTTTATTTTCCATTAATCAAAAACTTGGTCTACGCCAACTATGACAATGTTCTAAAAAGGGGGTTTGCCTCCTACATATTGAAACCCGAGCAAGGTGGTGGAAGTGTTATGTTAGACGATTTTAGAACGTTTGAAGAAGTAAAAAATAAAATAAAGTGTAATGCTGATGGGCAAGGACGGAGGCAGGTCGTCACACTCGATCAAGAACCAGTCACCTTGGCCTGTCTCGCCTCTACCCTCACCAAAAACATTGGAAATCATCCCAGGTTCGATAAAACATGAGGTCACAATAATTAGTTGGAACTCTCGTGGCCACAATAGCTTCTTGGACACTAATATGAGAAAAATGTTCTTGTAGTTTGACATTGTGTTAATACAGGAAACTTGGCTAAATGTTGTTCCAAGCGTTGACAGGTTTTTATTAGACTTCAAGTTGTCAAGAAAGGGAAGTAAAGGATGTCTGTTTGGAGGGATGTTTACAGCGGTAAAGAATGTTGAAGGGACAGTCATTGAACACATTGTATCAAAATCTGAAGGTATTTTGGTAACAAGTGTTTCCGCACAGAGTCGTGCGAACATATTGAGGATATACATTATTAATGTTTACTTGAATCTTATTCGAGATGAAATTGATGACGAGTTCGAAAATATATTGATAGATTGTATTACTAACTATGTTACTAGCTTCACTACTGGTCCTTTACTAACGGTGGGGGATTTTAATAGTACTTATCTTGGAGTAGATGAACCTTTCGATGAACTGAAGGAAGGGAAAGTTAGTAATTGTGACTCAGGACAATCTGGAAGAAAGATGTCCAAGGAAGGTATCTGGGCACATTTCCTGCCTAGATGGGAGTTTACTAAGTTAAACTCCCATTTTCATCCCGGTGAAACCCCGGAACCCACCTTTTTCTTTTGGCCAAATGTTGAGACAAAGGATATTACTCTTGGTTGAGTGACCACACAATGTTCACAGCGTGCTTTATAAGATTGGGAGATGGGCAAATTCCATTTAGTAAGAATAATGCCAAAGTCAATCGAGATTTAGGAGTATGTGGAGCGATCTAACACAGCATGAGAAAGACCATTGTTGCTCCCCTAAAGAGTTTACTAACACTGTGACCTTCGTTAAAGGGAGATTAAAAATAACAAAGAATTGGAAACAAACTGTGCTTGCAGAAAGTAAAGGGAAGCATTTTAATATTAAAATAAGAATGCATCAGAAAAATGTAAGAATAGATCTTAAAAAGGTTTTTAAAAAGCCCTGAAAACGGAGTGGGATGAAAACAAAAGCAGAATATGGTCACTTAAACAGAAGTATAAAAACTCGTTGAACTACAAAATGATAAATTATATTAAAGAAAAACAAGAGTTCCTCATAAGTATAGTTCAGAAAGATGCACATGCGATTTGGTGTAAATTAAGTAACAGAGACAGAAATCAACCTAAAATGCAATCTATATTTGTAGCTGAAGTACAGTGGGTTAAGCAGTTCTCTTCTATCTCCAAGAAGAACGGAATAGAAGAGGCAGTAGACAATTAAAGCATAACTCGGGGCGAGACATGGAAATATGAATTTGATATTGAAGATATGAAATTCACCATTGAAATGTCCAAGAATACACGTTCATGCGGTCCTGATGAACATCAATTAGCCTTCTGAAGAATAACGTAGATCTATGGGCCGAGATTCTCTATAATCTCTTTACGCAAATAACTGAGTCAATGATGATCCCCAATCCTGGCACCATGTGATTATAGTACCAATTTTCAAAAGGAAAGACGTGATTCTCCCACGAGTTACTGTTCCACTGCCCTCATAGATTGCTCCTCAAAGATCCTGGCCAATCTGATCTTGAATGATTTTAATAAGTTGGCAGAGAGAGAGAGAGAGTAAAAAGATATAATCCATGTCAAACAGGATATAGGAAAGGGATTGGGACAGTGATGAGTGGGATGATCTTACACTCCTGCATGGCACTGGCAGGATGGGGGGACAGGCCATACACTGTGTGGCAAGCCTGCTTCATATGTTGGAACTGTTGTATTCTAAAAATGAGGCGAGGGTCAGATTGATTACGGAAGGTAATCTGTCTTGTGATTTAATAGTCAATAGAGTAGTCCGCCAAGGCTGTGTGATAGCACCATCACTGTTCAACTTCTACATTTCTGATCTATGGGAACATACTTTAAAATGGGGAGCTTATCCACCTAAATTGGATGGCAACGGCATTCATTGTATAGCATATGCAGATGACCTGCTCTTATTAGATCTCACACCGGACGTTTTGCAACATTCACTCAATGGGATAGCGGATTTTCTTAGTAAGAACAAACTGGTTATAAATCCAGTAAAATCCGTAATAATGACGGTAACTAGTAGAAAGCAGAAAAAACACTTTTCTTGGACCATCAATGAAATCCCTGTAAAAGACGTAGATTCATTTTGTTATTTAGGCTTCATCTTTGTAACTAAAATGCCCTAAATATGCAAAATAAAGTTAGAGCGAGTATTTCATTGATGAAATGCATGAAATCACGATTATGTGGCTTTTCGCTAAATCCGCTCATTGAATTCCACTTCATGAAAGTAAGCTCAATGATAGTATATGGCACTGAAATAGTCTGCTTCCCAAATAGGAAATATTTCAACATTTTTTAAGGATATATTTGGAGAGAAGTCCTCGGATTACCTCGATCAGTTCCAATAAGTGTAATACGTTTAGAGATAAATTTGCAATCTTGTTGGGTTCCGTATATGAACAAGTGCATCTCTCTGTACAAGAAAATTACTAGTGTTGAAGTTTTTAGTTTAGCCAGTATATTACGAGAGACTCTCAAGGCAAATTTTTTTTTTCATAACCTTTTATTAGAATATGCATATCAATCAGACATCAACGACAGCATTGTATTCAGTAACAGCAACATTCAGCATCACAAGTTTTTAGGGAGGGTAAGGAGTTAGTTTGCGTTAAGCCGACCTCCGTTGTTCGATATGACATTTGAGTTTGGTGGAGGTGGCAGCTGCTGCAGATGGGGTGGCAATGGGGAATATAGCTTGGTCAATAGAGGGGGCTGCTTTGTAACCACCTAGTTAGTGGTGGTCTTCTGGACAGAGCCGGTAACCTCGCTGCAAAGTCTATGAAAGGATCCCAGATGTTCATGGTTTTGGTGAGAAAATTGTTTCGGATTGCGGTTACCTTTTCTGCCACTGCAATGTCCCAGCATTTGGACCACCATAAAGCTATTGAGGGTCCTTCCTCATGTTTCCACAGGCGGGCCATGGCAATTTTCGCTGCGAGGAGTAAGTGCGTACACAATCGAGGTAAGTTACCTGAGATTGGCAGCGCTCCGCCCCCTGTTTCCCCTAGGAGAAAAATCCCTGGATCCCAAGGTATAGTGAGTCCAGTGATGTCTTTGATGTGTTCAATCACCTCCCTCCAGTATGTCTTCGCCTTTGGGCAGGTCCATGCCATGTGAAATAGAGATCCTGGAGTGACGCACCCTCGCCAACAGTGATCCTATAGCGCTGGGTTGGCTCTGTTGATTTGGACCGGGGTCATATAATATCTATAGCAGAATGTATAACCCCCCTTCCTGTTAGTGATGCATTGTGAGCTTTTATGCAGCCTGGTCCATATTTTTGCCCACTCCTCCACTTCTATTTCCCGACCCAGGTCCTTTTCCCACTCGATCATGTATCTTTCTTTTTTCGTGGGGTCAATCCTGTCCAGGAGACGATATAGTGTGGAAATTTTGCTTCTTTTTGTTGGGGTTGTTAGGGTGCTTTCTAGAGCTGTTAGTTCTCTTGCACACTTCTCGCATACCGCCCTATGAGATAACCAGTGCCTTATCTGGGTATAGTGAAATCTTTCCCTCTCCTCCACCCCAAACTTCTCTTTGCATCTCTCGAATGAGATGGGCGAGCCCTCCTCCAGGAAGTCACCCGTTTTAAGCAGGCCTCCCTCCCTCCATGACTTAAAACTATTGGGGCTGCAGCCTGGTGAAAACTCTGGGTTGTTCCAGACAGGGGATAGGGGGCCCAGGGCACCCCTGATGCCCCATTTCTGAGCTGCTGCCTTCCAGCATCGGGCTGTTGTGAGTGTGGCCGCCAGGGGGCCTGCATTCGCTTGCGTTTTCCTTTCTGGGAGGTGTGGGAGATCCGCGGGGCTGTCTGGGCACCAGAATTCCTCTATCTGCTTCCATTTTGGGGCATCCTCTTCTTGTACCCAGGAAAAGGCATGTGATAGTTGGGCTGCTAAAGTATATCTGGCGATGTCTGGTACCCCCAGCCCACCCTGATTTCTGTCCCGCATCATTATACTTTTACCAATGCGCGGCTTTTTCCCTCCCCAGACAAATCCCTGCAGTTTCTTTTGCATGTCCACCAGGACTGGGGTCGGGATTCGGGCCGGTATTGCAGTGCAGGTGTATAGCCACCTGGGGACAATATTCAATTTTATGGCCGCAATTCGGCCGAACCAGGATATCTCCCTGGAGGACCAGGATTTTAGGTCCTTCTTAAGGTTTGTAATAAGTTGTGGGAAATTTGCAGCATAGAGTTGGGTTGGGTCCTTCGTGATTCTCACCCCTAGATAATCATTCGCATCTTTTCCCCATGAGATAGGCATTAGTTGGCGAAGGGCTGCTCTTTCCAGGCTAGGGACATTAATCGCGATGGCTGAGGACTTGTCTAGGTTAATTTTGAACCCTGAAAGTACTCGAATTCGTCAATTTCCCTCCATAGAGAGTTGAGGGATGCCGCCAAATTCTATGCTGTTATTAAAACATCATCCGCATATAGTGCGATTTTTGTATTCCCGGCCCCCAATCTGGACTCCCCTTATCCCGGTATTCTGCCTAATCTTAGCTGCAAAGGGCTCCATAGATAGGGCAAAAATCAGGGGG
The DNA here is from genome assembly GCF_040938575.1 of Ambystoma mexicanum. NCBI lineage: Eukaryota > Metazoa > Chordata > Amphibia > Caudata > Ambystomatidae > Ambystoma > Ambystoma mexicanum. The sequence continues at coordinate 447,310,833 of NC_090928.1, forward strand.
GATAGTGGGCAGCCCCGTCTAGTGCCCCTAGATATTTGTATTGGTTCGGATCTCCTGCCATTAACCCGTAATTGTGTTGAGGCAATTTGGTAGTGGGCCATAACCCATTTGGTAAAGTTTGGGCCGAATCCGAAATGTTCCAGGGTGGCCCGCATATACCCCCAGTCCATCAAGTCAAATGCTTTGTGTGCATCTAATGATATTACTGCCATTCTGTCCCCGGACCTGTGGGCACGTTCAATAATGTCTATTATTCTTCGGATATTGTCATGGGTTCCTCTCCCGGGTATAAACCCTGTCTGGTCACTGTCAATTAGGTCCGGCAGAACCATCCCCAGCCTGCCCGCCAGTACTTTAGAAAAGATCTTACGGTCATTGTTCATGAGCGTGATTGGGCGATAAGAGGCCGCTAATTCGGAAGCCTTCCCGGGTTTATGCAGCAAGACTGTTAATGATTCCGCCATAGACCTTGAGACGGAGCCAGATGTTAGGAACGAGTTGAATAATTCCACCAGATGGGGGACCAAGAGCCTGGAGTATTTCTTGTGAAAGGATGCGGTTAAGCCATCTGGGCCGGGAGCCGTGGGTTTCAGTGATTTGATGGCCTCAATTATTTCTTCTGCTGAAATAGGGGTTTCGAGGTGCTCCAGCTGTATTGTGTCCTGCTTGGGGATTGATTGTTAATACTCTGGGAGGTTCTCTAGTATTGTCGGTGACCCTTTCATGATTTCCGAGTGGTATCTTGATAACTATGCAATTTTATCCGCGTCAGTATAGAAGGACTTGCTGTCTGCTCCAGATATTGTAAGGATGTTGTTTCTGCTTCAAGTCTTTTTCAGTTTTTGCCCTAGTACTCGGTTCGCTTTGTTCCCCTTTATGTAATAAAACTGTTTCGTGAAGGCAAGGGCTTTGGCGGTGCGGTCCGCACAGTGCATTTCTAATGCAGTTTTGGACTTTCTTAGCTCTCTCTCAGCCTTTCTGGAGTATCTCCTTTTTAGATCAGTCTCCAGACGGTTCACCTCCTCCTCCAGCTTGGCTGCGGCTATCTTGGAGACCCTTCGTTGTTCAGCTCCTGCACTGATTAAAGAGCCCCTGACGACTGCTTTCATTGCGTCCCAGATGATGTTAATGGGGGAGGACTCTGTGGTGTTCTCTCTGAAGTAGTCGAGTATTGTGTTCTCCACTTCCATCCTAATGCATTCATCCAGTAGCAAAGCGTCATTCAACTTCCAGTGTTTTTGTGCAGGGAGCTTTTGTCCTGAGATAGCTAGTTTCGCCGACACTGGAGCGTGATCCGAGATCATGCAAGTGTGAATAGCTGTTGCGTCCAGGCATGGGTATATGACCCCTGAGATCAGAATAAGGTTGATTCCTGAGAAACCTTTTATGCACCTGGGAATAGTGCGAATAGTCTCTTGAGGTCCTGTTAAAGAGCCTCCAGGCGTTGACTGTTTCCGTTTCCCTTAATAGCTTGGCTAGGGAAAGAGCTTGTGCATAATGAGATTTGGTGGGCGGAAGGGTTTTGTCCATCTGGGGATTTGGCACAGAGTTGAAGTCCCCTCCCATGATTAGATGCCCTTCTTGGAATGCTAAAATGGTAGGGATTAGATGTGTGATGAAGTTAGCTTGGGCGGAGTTGGGGCCATAGATTGCCGCTATAGTGATCGGGAGTTCATCGAACATCCCCTTGAGTAGGAGGAATCGCCCATGTAGATCTCTTTTTACAGTGATTTTGGTTAGGGGGATCCTGTCGCTTAAGATTATAGCCACTCCCCTTTTCTTTTGGCCCGAGGTGGCGAAGTATGCCTTTCGGAACTTGTTAAATCTTACTCTATGTTCGTCTTCCTGTAGTAAGTGTGTTTCTTGAAGCAAAACGATGTCCCCCTCTAATTGTCCATGCCTTTGTTCTACGGATTTCCGCTTCCGTGGTGAGTTAATACCTTGCACATTCCAGGAGAGGATTGTTATTGAGCTCGTGTCAGCCATAAACCCCTGTCCCTTTTTTATCCGAGAGTGAAATCCTGTCTGTTTGCTGAATGTGATCCTCCATTTCTGAATTTGCTTCGATGTTCCGGTGATGCTTCGTTGCTGCCGTCACTGATCCGTCGCGATGTGATCTGAAGTTCCGGCCCGAGCAGCTGGGGCTACCGGACCCATAATATTCTTTTATCTTTTGAGAGTTCCATCTCCCCCCCCCCCATAGAACAAACATGTAGGGCGAACAGCGTCCTACTGCCACTTGGAACTGATGGCCCTGATGCGCTTATAATGGCTAACTGGACCGCCGAGTAAACTGTAAACTAAAGGATATGCCATGTACCCGCACTGCCTGGGGTATCAGATTCTGTGCCTTGGCGAGAGCTCGCTCCAACATGGAATTCCCATTTGCTTTTGGCTCTGCAGAACCCTCCAACCTGCCTCGCTGCAGTCAGTACTGTCCATTGTAAAGTTCCATAGTTCGGAGTATAGATAGGTGTGCTTAACTGGATATCAGTCGGGGTTGGGGTTTTTCTTAGGTGGCCCTCGGGGTCTGCGATGTCGGGCTGGTTTCGACCATGATCCGTCTGAAGGTTTATTGTGCTGGGATTGGGATCGCTCCTCGGAGTCCGACACTCCTCCTGTTTCTCCAATGCCCATAAATTTGTCGGCCTCTCTTTGTGAGTGGATTTGTCTCTGGGCCCCTTCCCAGGTGAACCTGACCGAGGTTGGAAATCTCCAATGGTAGGTGATCTTCTTTCCCCTCAGCCACTCCGTAAATGATTTCATGGCTCAGCGTTTCTGGAGCGTGGAGTTTGCTAAGTCTTGGTACAATGATATCTTAGATCCCTGGAATGTTATTTGGCCCGATTGTCGTGCTTCGTTCATGATTTCTTCTTTGATTTGGTAGAAGTGGACTCTCACTAGGACGTCTGGTGGGAAGTTGGAAGTTGATCTTGGTATCGCCCTGTGAACCCGGTCCAACTCCAGGGGCGCCTCATCCGGCAAGGTTATGATAAATCTGAGCAGTTGAGAGACGTAGTTTCTTAGCTCTGCATCTGGTATGGATGCTGGTATCCCCAGGAGGCGGATATTGTTTCTCCGCGATTGATTTTCAGCATCTTCTTGTTTCATTTCCAGGAGTTCACATCTTTCTTCCAGTGCCCTGATTTTATCTCTGTCAATCTCCCCCTCAAACCGTTGGTCACAGACTTCTGACTCGAGCTCAGCCGTCCTGCTCTCCACTTCACTCATTCTCTTGTCTAGGGAGTCTATTTTTTTAGATGATACTTCTGTGCTTTTATGAATTTCCTTTGTCAGCGCGGCGAGTAGGTCCTGCAGGTCATTCTTAGTTACCATTTGCGCTGTGTTGTTTGCCGGTGCTTCGTTGGCGGTAACCTTTTCCCCGGAGATAGCTTCGGGCGTTTCCCCTTTTTTTGCGCGTTCCGTTGAGGCACCGGCCATCAAAGCCGCAGTGTCCGCTTGCTTGGATACTTTTCCACTTCTAGCCATATCTGCTCCCGACTGATCTTTGTTTCACCCCTTTGGTGCTCTATCCGCTTGTTCACCCTGTTGCAGGGCGAGATGGATGAATTATTAGTTGGGGGTGCAGCGACAGATCAGGTAAATTCCGCGGTGAATTTTGGGCCGGTGATAATGTTATGGTGGAGTTTTACACGTGGCAGCCCCGGATAATGTGCAGGGAATAGACTCCCCGCCTTAGCCTTCCTCCCCGCTGTGATATAATGGAGCGTTCGGAGCCCCCACTCTTCACCTCGTCTCTGCTATGGCTGCGGGGATTGCTGCTGAGCTGAGTATTCCCCCTTTTGCAGGGGCCAAGGCGGCTCCGGTGTGTAGTGGCACCAATGTCGCTCTGTACCTTATGCTCCTAGGCAGGAGGAGCCGGCGTGTGGACTAGGCTCCGCGATGCGCAGCTGCTCTCCGCTGCGAGTGGTGTTTGCAGCGGCGGGTTTCCCGCAGTGTTGCGGGGAGCCTCAAAGCGAACGCCTGGTGTCTCGGGCAGCCAGCCCGAGAAGCAAGCTGGCTTCCGGGCGGGATCCTCGAGAAGGCGAGGTAGGAGATGGGGGTTTCGCGAGAACAGTGGGTTCAATCCTCCTCCAAACCTCCTCCAACCCCCGTCCGCCTCCGCTCGCTCTGCTGCCGATCGCCTCCGCCGATGGGATAATGTGTGCTTCAAGTCGCTCGGGGCCAGCTGGAGAACCGCGGGCACACGGCACTGCTGTTCACTGCTCGCGGGACCACCTGGGATCAGGCAGTGCATCGGCCGCCCGCGTTGTATTTAGGCGTCTGCCCCTCCCCCATCGTTTCGCTTCTCACGGCCCGATGCAGTGGTGGCCGCCATCTTGTCGCTGGGTGATCTCCTGGGCTTGGGAGCGTCCGAACACGGAGAGCAGGGCACCGATCAGAGTGCCACTCTCCATGCAGGCGCCCCAGTGCTTCCCCTACGTTGTGAGCCGTTCTCGGCGAGAAACGGAGGCAGGAACAGGCGATGTTGTGATCCGTGCCTCAGGCCAGCCAGGAGCCTCTACGGAGCCATGCCGATCGCGGCGGCTCCAAGCCACGCCCCCGAGGAAAGCTCAAGGCTGATTTGAACAAATATTTATAAAATGTTAGAAGATGTGTTGAGTTTAAACAATTGTTGAGTCTTAATAATGATGATTCTTAAAGTGTCATGAAGCATAACCTATGAAATTGCGACAGAATAACAGATTCAGACGATTTGCAAAAACTCAAACTGTATATAGGAAAGTCTGTTTGATAAGCAACTAAAAATGAAGTAAGACCATACTTACAAGAATTCCACTCGTCCTTGTTTAGAACTTGGCACATGAAATTTCGTCTATTTTTAGAAGTGATTCGACCAAACGTAAAATCCCTAGAGAATTAAGATCTTGCACAGTATGTAAAAATCAGTGTATTGAAACTTTGGGCTTCATTCCGAAGCTGGTGCAAAGGGATTACCGGTACCGGTAAGGACACTGGCGCCGGTAATCCCTTTGCGCCCTATTCCGAGGTCCCTTTGCGGGTCCCCCTAAGGCCGCCTGGTTTGACCTGGTTTTACCAGGCGGCCTTAGCGGGAGCCACAAAGGGTCCAGGGAGCAAATAACGGTACCGTAAATTGCGGTACCGTTACTTGCACCTTCCCCATTGAGCCCTATGGGGGCTCAAATGGGAATGGGGAATGGTATTTTCAATGGGGACTTACTGGTCCCGCAAAGGTCCGACTAGACCGGTAAGTCCCCATTGAATGAGGGCGGACTCAGTACCATTATTGGAGGCAGCCATGGCGCTGTTAGCGCCATGGCTGCCTCCAATTTCGGAATGAGGCCCTGTTACGCTCACCTGGCTCCCACAGAGGCGTCGATCTGAACTGGACAGCTGCGGTCTCCACCAATGTGACGCATAGGGCCGAATTGACGGACTGGACTGGCCCTCCTAGCTTTGTTTGCTTGGCCCGTAGGAATATTCTTCTGCAAATGGAGAAAGGGAATTAACCACCCATGGAGTTGAGTGTAAATACCCCCATCCCCGCTGTTCTCCCAACGGATCACCTTTGATGTCCCCTCTTATAGTCTCACCTGATGGTTTGAAAAGATGAGCTCTCCATCCTGCATTGAGCGCAGGGGCGCGTTGATAACCAGTTGCTTCACTGGCTCGAAGGAATTGGTGAGTTCCAGAACAATATTGACTCCGAAAAGTATGCAGTTCGTAAGAGTTCAAATGCCTGACTTTCACTCTTGTCCGATTCCTTGCAGATTGCAGCTTGACCCTAGTGAAGAGTTCCTCGTGGCAAACGGTAATATTCTGGTAAGGATTTGTATTTCCAACACAGTTCGATAAATAATATCAATATGTACCCTGTTGCTTTCTCCCTTATTCAGGCGCTGAGAGAAAGTATGAAGCCTCGGGGAATAATACCTCCGGCGGTAAAATCAGGTAAGTCTATTGTGGTGAGGAGGGTTCCCCTTGATAGTCCCTTTGTTTCACCTTGCTGTCCTTTTGTTTCCCCTTAGGGGCCGGGGTTCGGCAAAGATGCAGTGGAAGGTGCGCCGACCCGTGAAGAGGAATAGTACCCCCGGTGGTAAAATCAGGTAAGTCTATGGTGGGTAACTAATATTCCTCTGTGTATTCCCTTGGCTCACCTTGCTGTTCTTGTCTACTCCTTAGGTGCCGGAATGCGGCGGGAACATGCAGGAGGATGCGGTGGAATGTGAAGATGCTGCGAAGGCCGGTGAGTTCAGCGCGGCGCTGCAGCAGGGGAGGCGACGCGCATAAAGTAACTTTTTCTTCCAGCTCGAAGGCGCAATGGATCGGGAATTCAGGTAGGGATCAAAGGTATTGCTCTTGTTCTAACCTTTTCTCCTTCTTTCTCCCTTTTTCTAGGAGCTCCAAACTCGAGGCGGGCGTGGCAGAAGACTGGATGCAGACTTGCAGGCACAGTGAGCGTTACGCTGCTGGATGTAGAATAACGCAAAGCGTGTGCTGCTCTTCGGGCGTGGTTTAAATAGCCTCCAAAGTAGTCCCAGGTAAGTATTCCTCCCCAGCCCCACCCGAGTAAAAAAATAGTCCCTAGGTAAAATAGTCCCTTCCAAGCCTCATTTGGCTTGGAGCTCTTGCAGCATGGTCTGCATCAGGTAAGTTTGCAGCATGGTCTGCATCAGGTAAGTTTTAATCTATGAGCCTGGCGCCTATGGCGCCAGGACTGACTCTCCATATGAGCCTGGCGCCATAGGTGCCAGGACCGCACCCAAACAGCCCCTAGCAGGGGTTTTTGGGCTTGCTTAAGATAACTTGATGCCTGCTTCCGGGGTTTCTGGACCTGGTCTGGGTCCCCGGGGGTAGGCATCATGACAGGCCCTTTGTATGTAATGATTGAATGCCCGGCATTAATGTTGGTGAGGATAAGATGTCTTGGTTCGTTTGTACCCTCCACCTCAAATGTTATATATCTAAGTCATATGGCAAAAGCTTATGAATGATGCAGTTATCTTTAATATTAGCTTTGGTAACGTTCCTTATGAATATTTTAAACTAGCGGATAAAGTAATCTGAAAGAGGTTTTTAGTGTTAGGGGAAAAGTATGTATGATTTTTTATGATGAGGATATATCACAGTTATTCTGTTTTATGAACAATGGCCCTCATTATGGGTCCGGCAGTAAAAATCCGGTGTTACCGTGATGGCGGTCGTACCGTTTCCACCACTGCGTGGTGGTGGGAACAAGGTAGGCTTACGGCTTGGCGACCGCGTGCATCACCAATGCGTGGAACCGGTGCCACTGCCACCAAGGAAACACTGGCAGAGACGGATGTACCGCCACAAAACTTGGCGGTGCATCCGCCACTGCTGCGTGCATGCCAGACATAGCGGCACCACGTATGCGGAGCCAGAAACATCGGAACCAGAAATACTGTGATCGCCACAACCGGAAAGAAAGCAGCGGCCATTACAAAAATCACAATCCACTGCAATCCTCTGGTACCAAGAGGCATCCAGCAACTGTGAGTGGCCAAACATACAGAGGGACATGGCATCAATAATCCCACAAAACCACGTGCGCAAGCCCCGCTTCAGTGAAGCAGAACTTAACCTGCTGGTTCACGACATTGTGGAAAACGCAGGGGAGTTATTCTCCGCTGATAAGCACCGCATCACGCAGCTGAGGTGCAAGGCCAAATGGGCTGAGGCTGCCCAGAAGGTGTCAACTGTGGGTGTCACAGCCCGTAGCGTCAAGGACTGCCATAAGAGAAGGGATGACCTCCGCATAAGGATGTGTAACCCTCTGTCAGCCCACAGACGTCAGTGCACTGCAACAGGTGGTTGACCACACTCAACCATAAAGCTGCTCCCATGGGAGGAAAAGTGCAGCAGTGTGCTGCACCTTGAGGTCATCGAGGGAGTCAGTGTAGGGGAGGCAGGAGCTGTGACACCTGGCGAGGCTGGTGAGTACAGAAAGTGCAAAAATATGAAGGTGAATCAATCTAAACCTGCCCCCCATCAATGCACAGAAATACACATCACTGTCCACATCACCCCGAGCACACCCAGTACTCTCATGCCCCCCCAAGCCAGGCAGATGGCCTGCACCCAGGTATGACACATACACACCTACATGACAATGCAGCACACATCAATGCGTGTAACCACAATGTGATGTTGCTCAATGACTGTGTTGCATGTAATAGCACTATTCACATCCTGCCGGACCACTAACAGCATGCCTTTCAGTCACCTACAGGAACATCATCTGAGACCGATAGTGGACTACCGGGGACGTCGAGGGAGACCGGACGTGCACTTCGGCCAGCGCAACGTCAGTCATCCACCGCTACAGGCACTGCAGCCACCTGTGAAGTTACACAGGCCCAGGTACACCACGCCGAGGAGACCAATACCCCTGCTGCCCCTGGGACACAGCAGGCGCCCCAGGCCCACACCCTTGCTGCCCCAGGACACAGCAGGCGCCCCAGGCCCACACCCCAGCTGTCTCTGGGACACAGCAGGTACCCCAAGTCCACATCCCTGCTGCCACTGTAATCCCACAGGGAGGTGCAACACCACCACCACGCCAGGATGAGTCCCAGAGCACGGACAGCAGTCCAGAGGAACAGCCCGTTGAGGCAGTCGGAATGGACAGTGAGGAGAACCCCAACACCCCAGAACCACTGGGCACATTCAGCCCCATGGGCCCCCGGAGTTCCATGCAATCCCCAACACATTCTTTGCTGGAGATCGGCAGCCGTCTCCAACAGATTGAGGAACGGCATGATGTTAGGCAGAATTGCAGGCAGTACCCTCTGTGACGACTACACACAATTAGTACTACAGGTGTGAACCAAACCAACCTTTGGTATAAGTCTGTACCACTCAGTTTTTGGTAGCGAGCTCAGCAGCCAGGCTTATCTCAAGAGTGAATGTGAGCAGTACAAGTAGTTACACAGAGGAATTTCAACCACAGTGGTTCAAGTAGACACTTATATTCAAGGTTTCTTGGTAAAAACACACAGTAATTTATTAGACACTCATCTAGAAAACATTTCACTAGATGAAGGCAACTTAATATTATATACCAATACACTTCAATACAAAACTGTAAGCTTTTGATACAGTTTGAGCTCCCCTGAAATAGGAGCCAAATGGTAGTTCAGTTACTTAGCAGTGAGCAAAAAGGACAAAAGTAAGTAGAATAGATCACATATACTTTCTAGGCAGTGCAAATAGTTTCAGTTCACCAGAAGAGGTCAATTCAAGTCAATAGGCCAGGCCAAAGTCAATGGGCTAGTGTTCTGGATAGGAAAGTGCAATTCTGGTATCAGACGGTAAAGTCTTTGCAAAAGTTCTCAGACGTAGTTTAGAAGAAAAAGGATAATTTGTCGGGTCTCAAGCTTATTAGGCCTGCAAGTTGGGACAGTTTCACAAACTTACCACGAGAGTGGCGCTCTCTCAATCGGGTTGGCACAGTACCTTTTGTTTGAAGAAACAAATGTTGCTGAAGTCGTGGTTCCTGGCAGGTCCTGCAGATCTCACTGTTCCTGAGCCTCAGTCGTGGGGACAAGAGGGAGGCCGTTGGGGGACCCTGCACTGCGCGGGACCGTTGAAGAAAGCAAACAAGATGGAGTAGCTTCAGTTCCAGTAGCTGTAGATTCAAGAACACAAACTGGTGTCCCTCTCCCTGGTTAATCCTAACTTGCCTTAAGAATGGTATCCAGGTGACTTATGAGTTAATTGGTCCCACCAACTAAAAGAAAGAAGCCGTCCTTGAAGGAGCTTCTCTGTCGAATGGAGTCGGACCTGCAGCAGGGCTTCACCAGGCAAACCAACGGTCTAGGAGTTGCAGCAGCCATCCTCTTCCAGCTCGTCTTCGGTCCTTTCGTTCCAGTGGTCGACTCTGCTTTCCAGTCCAAGAGACTCACCTTTTAAACAGTTTTCTCATTCCAGCCTAGCTGTCACTCACTCAGCAGGGTGGCTGTCCTTGCCGGACGGTCAGCCAGCCAATCATGCCAGAGTGGATTTGGGTCTCTTAGGAGACTAAGCACATGGAGTTTTGGACACCTCCCTCACTTCCTGCCCACCCCAGATGCTCAGACGCCAGAGGCGGTCTTCAGTCCTGAAGCCCGCCAAAGGCACACAAACAAAGGGACCAAACATGGTTTGGCGCACAGAGATGAACACGAGAAGGTCCTTTCCAAAAAGAAATGGTGAAAAAAGAAGACTGGGACCTGTTTAAACAAAGGGGCTTAAGGCACCATCTTGAAAAACATGGCTCCCGTGATTTTTAGCTACCGGTGTTTGCGGTCGGGAAAAATCCTGGTAGTTCGTTGTAAAACCACTGCCACCAGCCTTTTAAATAGGAAAGGGTAGCATTTGACTGCTACATGAGTGTTTAGACAATGGGGATACTAGGTAACCCCTCCAGCACTCCATTGTTCCATTGTAAGATGGTGTGTGCTGGGTCTATGAATTTGGAAAGACTAGTAAAGTCAATGGCCCTATTTACGAGCATGGCAGTCTGGGAAGTACGGTACCGGTAAGCATGCCGGTACTGTACTTCCCAGACTGCCATACTACAGGCTCTGCTCGCAGGAACCATTTCACCTGCCAGGTATTTCCTGGCGGGTGTAACGGCACCCGTGAGCAGAGCGCGCCAGATGTACTGGCACATGCAGAGTTGTGCTGGTGCATCCGACGTCCCCATCCCCATTCAGTCCTATGGGGCAGAATGGGGATGAGGAGGCCCTTGATTCCGGCACCCGTAAATGTGCAAGTACCGGGTCTGCCTAACTCGGCATGACCCGGTTCTTGCCCATTCACGGGTGCCAGAAAAAATGCAACTCTGGTGGCAGCCGTGCCGTTTTTAAGTGACCATACAATAGCAAAGCATTCTCTTTCAACGGTTGCCCACCTTGTTTCTGGTTCCTTCAGCTTTCTGCTGGTGAAGCAGATGGGGTGCTCCCTACCTTTCTCATCCAGCTGACTCAGAACTGCTCCTATACCTGTATTGGAAGCATCTGTTTGCACAATGAAGGTTTGGCTGTAGTCAGGAGCTCTTAAGGCTGGAGCTTGACAAAGGGCTTTTTTAAGTCCTTCTAATGCCTTATTGCACTCCTCATTCCATCTGACCTTTTAAGGAAATTTGTGTGAGGAGACTACATTCAAGGGAGAAGCTATGGTCCCATAGTTCTCTATGAAGTTCCTATAGTAACCAGTGAGGCCTAGGAAGGCTCTCACTTGGGTTTGAGTAGTAGGGTGGCCCAGTTTTGTACAGCTTGTACCTTGCGAGGCAATGGCCTGATTTCACCTCATCCTACCTCATGTCCAAGGTAGACCGCTTTACTCTGACCAGTTTGACACTTACTTGCCTTTATGGTGAGATGGGCCTGCTCCAGAGCCTGCAAAACATATCATAAGTGGTCAACATGCTCTTTCAAAGTAGGGCTGAACACTGCAATGTCATCCAGGTATGGCATGCAGAAGTCCTCCATCCCATTTAGAACTTGATTAACCATCCTTTGGAATGTTGCAGGTGCATTCTGTAGTCCAAAAGGCATTACCTTAAACTGGTAGAGGCCTGCTGGGGTGGAGAATGCAGTTTTCTCCTTGGCATGGTCTGTTAGGGCTATTTGCCAATAGCCTGACGTGAGATCAAATGGACTGGGGTACTTGGCTGAACCAAGTTTGTCCACCAGTTGATCTGTCCTTGGTACAGGATGGGCATCAGTCTTTGTGACTGCATTAAGAGCTCTATAATCCACACAGAATCTCAACTCTTTGGATCCTGCCTTTGGCAGTAGTACAACTGGACTAGACCATGGACTGGTAGATGGCTCTATTACCCCAATATCAAGCATCTTGTTGACCTCTTCCTTTATGTGGGTTCTTACATGATCTTACATCCTGTAACCTCTGCTTTTAACAGGTAAACAGTCACCAGTGAGAATATCATGCTGGCCAGAAGAGGTCAAGCCTGGTGATAGTGAAAACAGGGAGTCAAACTGATTTAACAGAAACTTGCACTCCTCCTGTTGTTCCAGTGTCAGATTAGAAGAGAGATTGACTCCTATCTTCTCATCGAAAGGCTGTCCTCTGAGTAGGTCAGGTAGAGGTTCACTCTCCTCCTCCTCTTGAGCTGAAGCTAGAAGCAAAGCTCCTACGTCTGGTCTTGAGACATAAGCTTTTAGACGGTTGGTGTGAAAGACTCTGGGAGCCTCCTTAGGATTGCCTAAGTCCAACAGATAGTTGACCTCTCCAAGTTTTCCCAAAACCTTAAAGGGTCCTATCCATTTGTCCTGTAAGGCCCTCTGCCTTGTAGGTACCATAACTAGAACTTGCTGGTCTTGAGTAAACTCAACCATGTTAGCCTTCTGGTCATGCTAATGCTTCACCAGAGCCTGACCTGCTTTCAAGTTATCTGATGCTCTGCCATCATGAGTGACATTCTCCTACGGAGACCTATCACATAGTCAGTGACTCTCACTGGCTTGGGGGAAGGAGCACTCTCCAACCCATCCTTAATTAAGGCCAAGTGACCTCTAACTGGATGGCCATAGAGAAGCTCAAAGGGACTAAATCCAACTCCCTCCTGAGGGACTTCTCTATAAGCAAATAGAAGGCATGGCAGTAGAAGGTCCCACTTTTTTCTAAGGGGTTCCTCTAAAGCACCTATCATGCTCTTCATTATACAGTTAAACCTCTCTACCAATTCATGTGTCTGTGGATGGTAGGCAGTTGAGGACTTGTAAGTCACTCCACAGTTCTTCCACATGGCCTGCATGTAGTGGGACATAAAGTAGGATCCCCTGTCAGAGATGATTTCCTTAGGAAAACCTACCCTGGTAAAAATACCAACTAGGGCCTTGGCAACAACCTGAACTGTAACAGTCCGCATAGGTATAACTTCAGGGTATCTGGTAGCATGGTCTACTACAACCAGGATAAACCTGTTGCCTGAAGAGGTTGGAGGGTCTAAGGGACCAGCAATGTCAATTCCTACCCTCTCGAAAGGGACTCCCACCACTGAGAGACGCACCAAGGGTGCCACATTCTTGGCTCCGCTCTTGCCAGATGTCTGTATTTGTATTTGTATTTATTTATTTATATAGCGCTTTACACCAAAGCGCTGCACAATTGAACAACTTAATACATGAAACATAACGATATAATGGTTGAAGCAAATTACAATATGAATCAGTCAACAAAACAGTAAGAAGAGCAATTAACTGAATGGAATAGGTAAAGTAGTGGAGTAGGACTGTGTGGGAGGGAGAGGGGTAAGGAGGAAAATATTCAAGGGGAAAGATAAGGAGGGAGGGAAAGCAGAGAGGGGAAAGGGTTTCAAGGAGGAGAATGGAGAAGGAGAGATTTAAGGGAGGTGCGGAATGAGGAGAAGGTAGGGGTAGAGCGGATTGCGAGTGGTAGGGAGTTCCAGTGCAGGGGGGCTAGGAGTTGGAAGGAGCAGAAACGGGGGGGGGCACAAGGGCTCGGGGGTATAGTGAGAAGGAAATGGTCAGCTGAACGAAGGGAACGGGAAGGAGAGTAGAAAGAGATGAGGGAGGAGAGATAATGGGGAGCAAGACCTTGGAGGGATTTGAAGACAATGCAGAGAAAGTGAAATTTAAGGTGGGAGTGAAATGGAAGCCAGCCAAGGGAAGAGAGGGAAGTAGAGATGGAGTCATGGGGGTTAAGGAGACAGAGGGTACGGACAGCAGAATGGTAGATAGATTTGAGGGGGGCGAGATGAGAAGTGGGTAGTCCAAAGAATAAGGAAGAGCAGTAGAAGAGGCGGGAGAAGATAAGGGAGGAGATTAAAAGTTTGGTAGCATGGAAGGAGAGAGAGGGGCGGACTTTGCGAATATTAAAGAGGTGGTAGCGACAGGCACGAGAAGTGAGAGAGATATGGTGGGAGAAAGAGAGAGAGGAGTCAAAGTGAAGGCCTAAGATACGAGCATGGAGATGGGGAGAGTAATGGGAGGGAAGAGAATGAAAGGAGGAGGAGAGGGAGGGGGAAGAGAGTTGAAGGGAAATAATAAGACTTCAGTCTTGATAGTGTTAAGGGAGAGAAAGCGGGAAGACATCCAGTTCTTTATGGCATTAAGGCAGGAAGAAAGTTTTAGGTGCAGGTCAGTTGAAAAGGAAGAGAAAGAGGGGAAGAGTTGTGTTGTCAGCATAGAAATGGTGGGAGATGCCAAACGAGGAGATAACAGGGGCAAGGAGGGAGGTGTAAAGAGAGAACAGGAAAGGTCCAAGCACTGACAATTGTCTGACAACTGTGACAGCTCCTACAGAATTTACTTGATCAGTCCCCAACTTAGGCCAGTAGAAATAAAGAGAAAGCCTTTCCTTATTCTTCTTGAAACTCAAGTGACCAGCCAAAGGAATCTCGTGGGCTAACTGTAGGAAATGGTGTCTAGTCTCTAGAGGCACTACAATTCTCCTGTAGTCCTCTGGGATAGACTCAGTTGGTTCACTGTAGAAGAGGCCATCTTCCCAGTATAACCTATGCTTCCCTGGCTCTTGCCCTTCCAGCTGGGAAGCTTCCTTGTTGGCGAAGGCCTTCAAGAGTATGACCCTCTCTCTGACCTCTGCTGAAGTCTGCCCTACAGGGGCCACCTTCTGCCAGTAAAGACTGCAGCTCAGAATGGTCTGCAGGATCCAGATCCCCAACAGGGGGAAGGTCTTCTTCCAGCTCTGAATCTTCAGTTGCTGATTCAACCAATCCTGGTTGTTCCTCACACTCTGCTTCAGCTGGTGGAGGAGTCACAGGTGTGACTTTGGACAGTCCTCTCAGGGATGTCCTTGTAGGTAGCACATGAGTGCTTGCCGGCTTTTTCTTGGAGTTTTTAGGTTTCCCCTTTTCCTCCTTCTTTGAAATAGCAGTCAGTAAGTCCTGTGGACTGGGGGTTATAGTTTCCTCTATAATTTCCCCTAGAGAGCCTTTTAAGGTACTCTCTCTGGCCTTCCTTATCTGCTCCCATTTCCTTTTACTGGGAGGCCTGGGGGCGCTTGCTACAACTCCAAGAGTTTTTAAGTCATTCCCCAACAGGACTCTCCCAGGCACTTCACTCTGCACACTAACGGGTATCTTGAGAGTCATGTAATTGCACTGGATGAGAGCTGGTAACTATGAAAGCATTTGGTCAGGGCCTCCAGCAAGCTTAGTGAGGTATTTGGGTGCCTTAGCAACATCCTCAACCTTGAAAAAAGATCGATGCACTACAGTAATGCTGGTCCCAGTGTCTCTGATGCAGGGGTCTCCTGACCATTCACAAGTACACTGTCTTTGTAATATTCTTTGTTATTGTCTGGGATGGAATTATTGACATCTAAGTTCTGTTGGTCCCACAGACCCAGGGACACTAAAGAAACACTGGCTGAGACGCTCCTGGGTTCCTCAGCCAGTAGGTGAAAGTTTCCATTTGCCATTTGTACTTCTTCCTCTGGGGAAAAGGCTAAGGAGACAGTGTGGATCCCTGAAGGTTTACCCTTACATCTGGGATCCCCTTTCACATGGTCAGTTGACCCACAAGCAAAACATTTCCCAAATATTTTGCTAAATGGAGGTTTGGTCTGACCTCCCTCTGGTTTAGCACCAGAGGTTTCACTAGCCTGATTGTTTTTCCCAGGTGGCTTACCCTTCTTATGTTTGTGGCCCTCTTTTGGATTGGAGGTATTGAAATCCTCTTTGTTATCGTTCTTGTGCTGCTTTCCCTCATCCTTCTTCTGAGTAGCCCCAGAATCCTTGTGAGTAGCCCTGTTGGCAACACACAAGCAAGCAGCCTTTGCTAACTTCTTTGGATTAATTTCCTTGGAATCAGCCAAGTGCTGTCTGAGCTCAGGAGAGCAGGCATCATAGATAGACTCTAACATGAACAGATGTCTCATACCTTTATAAGTGTTAACTCTGTAACCCTTAACCCAACCATCTAAGTTTTTCAAACATTCACACACCGAGGTAACCCAAGTGGTACCATCATGCTTTTTGAGGGTTCTAAACCTCTTACGATACTGGGAAGGAGTTTTCCCAAACCTAGTTATCAGAGGTAGTTTCATAGTTTCATACTCCATCCTGTCTATTTCCCCCACCTCCTTTACAGCATCAGTTGCAACCTGGGGTAGCCTAGACAAAAGCCAAGGAATCAGCTGATTCCCTGTAATTTCCTGAATCCCATAGTTATATTCAAAAGCAGCCAACCAATCCAAAATATCAGGCTTAATCTCATACATACTTACTGCATCTTTGGGCATGCAAGGCCTCTTAGGACTGGAAGACCTAGAAGACTCTGGGAGAGAACGATTCTCAAGAGACAATTTCTTGATTTCAAGAGCATGTTGCAATTCCATTTCCCTTAGTTTAAGTTCTTGATGTTTACTTTCAGTTTGTGCTTGGAGCCTTTTAAGCTCTAACTCAAGTCTCATCTTCTCAAGAGAGACACACTCTGGACTCAGTACTGGACCTGGTAGGGTCCCTGTGGCTAAAGGTTGAGGCCTAAGGGCAGGTAGAATTGCAGTAGGGCCTACATCTTGAGACTCCTCTGCCTCTTCTAACTCATCAATAAAATGTGAGTTGGACTCTGAAACATTATCATCCTCATCATCATTTTCCACATTTGCTGCAGGAGTAGGTGTAGCAGACCTACTTCTCAGACTTTGAAATTCCAACATCTTTCTATCAATTCATTATTTTTGCCTTTAACAGTGAGGTTCCTAGTTTTACACATTTCCTTTAGTTGGTCAACTGTTAAAATGACTAGGGCCTCCTGTCTGTAGCTATCCATATCAGGCATGATAAAACAATTGCTTTTATAGAGGTGCTTAGCCTTTTGAAGGTTATTTGAACAACAGTAAGAGCAGCACTCTCAATGTAACAAATATACTTTATCCTCACCACTTGCCACCAGTGTTAGGCAGAATTACATGCAGTACCCTTTGGGAACACTACACACAATTAAGACTACAGGTGTAAGCACAATCTCACCTTTGGTATAAGTCTGTAATACAGAGTATTGTGGTAGCAGGGCTGAGCAGCCAGGCTTATCCCAAGAGGGATGTGAGCAGTACAAGGTGTTACACAAAGGACTTGCAATCAGAGTGGCTCAAACAAGCACTTACTCAAGGTTTCTTGGTAAACAATATTAATTTATTTACACACTTGTTTAGAATACATTCCACTAGCAATAAGCAGCTCAATATCACACTATAATACTCTCCAGTGCCCAAACCAATATGTTTCTGAACAAGTTAGGCTCCCCAGAAGTGTGAGCAAAATGGCACTTCAGTAACTTTAAATGAGAGTAAAAGACACAAGTTACACGAATTAAACACAAATACTTTGTTAGGCAGGGCAAATAGTTTCAGTTCACTACAAGAGGCAGTTCAATTCTATAGGCCTGGGCCAAAGTCAATGGATCAGTGTCTTGGATAGGATAGCACAGTTCTGGTTGTAAATAGTTAAGTCTTTGCCAATGTTCTTAGAAGTAGTTGGCACAAAAAAGAGTTATGTCGAATTAGGAGCAAACAAGACTCCAAAGTTGAGAAAGTTTCACAAACTTTCACTGCGGCAGAGAGGATTACTCAACTGCGTTTGCACAGTACCTTGATAAAGAAGAAAAGCTGTAGCTGAGGCAATTGTTCCTGGCAGTTCCTGCAGATCTTGCTGTTCCTGAGCCTCAGTCGTGGGGACAAGAGGTAGGACGTCAGGAGGTTCCTGCACTGCACTGGGACGGATACACAAGCTTGGCAAAACGTCAGTTTAAGGTGCGAGTGCCTTAAAGTCCACAAACTGGTATCCTTCTCACTGGCTATCCAGTTTTCAACAGCACTCTGAAGAAAATTCGACCAGTATGGAGATGGTTTCCAGGTGGCTTGCGAGTTGGTTGTTCCCACCAGCTCAAGGGAAGAAGTCATCCTCGAAGGGGCTTCTCTGTCGAGGGAGTTTCAGGCTATTCGGACCTGCAGCAGGGCTTCACCGGGCAAACCAACGGTCCAGGAGTTGCAGCAGTCGTCTTCCTTCAGCTCGTCTTCGGTTCTTTCATTCCAGTGGTCGACTCTGCTTTCCAAGTCCCAGAGACATGCCTTTTAAACAGTTTTCTCCCATTTATTCCAGCCTACCTGCCACTCACCCAGCAGGGTGGCTGTCCTTGCCGGACAGTCAGCCAGCCAATCATGCCAAAGTGCATTCAGGTCTCTTAGGAGACTGAGCACAGTGAATTTCCAGCACCTCCCTCACTTCCTGTACATCCCAGACACTCGGGCGCCAGAGGTGGTCTTCAGTACTGAAGCCCGCCAAAGGCAAGCAAACAAAGGGACCAACCTGGTATGGCGCGCAGAGACAAACTCTAGAAGGACCTTCCCAAAAAGAAATGGCGAAAAAAGACGATTGGAACCTGTTTTTGCAGAGGGGGCTCAGATGCCATCTTGAAAAGCATGGCTCCGGTGGATTTTAGCTACCGGAGCATTTAAACGGGTTGCGGTCGGGAAAATCATGGTAATTCCACTGCCACCGACCATTATGAGATGAAAGGGCAGCTTTTGAGTGCTACATGAGTTTTCTAGGCTTTCCCTCCAGCACTCTGCTGTAAGGCAGTGTGTGATGGGCCTAACTATTTAAAAAGACTAGCAAAGTCAATTTAACTTTACATTCACTGGGAGACAGTAGTCGGTCCCAGAAAAGGTATTTAAAGCTTGGAAAGTCTAAAAGACATCCCTGTGCCACTGCACCGAGAGTGCTGTGTGACACACAAGAAAAGATGATGCCTATTGAGTTGTCTAAAACTCCATATCCAAAGAACACAAAAGTAAAACACATATCAAAATGCATGAAAGAGTGGGAAAAAAAGGCTCACACTCTTTCCAGGTAAAAAATGAAAGTCCTAAAAATCCAACAAAGTTGCTGTGGGTCTCAAAAGGTAAGGGAAATTAGCACATTTATGAGAATTCTCCCTAACATGGACTACCAGACTGATTGTGAAGCTCTTGAAGTGGGGATGTAACCAATGATGGCCCTACCCCTGGGGGTGTTGTTGAATCTGAATCTGGGAACACCCCCATTCCTGCTGCCTCTGTTCCCACCTCCAGTAATGTTTCTTCAGGGAATGCCTTGGAACTTGAAGGATGAAATTGGCCTTTGAATATAGAAAGTTGGACGCTGAAGCTGATCTTAGGAAAGAGGAGTTGGCACAACAAGTGATACTCAAAGATAAGGATCTTGAACTTGAAAACAAGGACAATGAATGTTAGAAAATCCAGCTAGAGAAATCTAGAGTGGAGACTTAAGCGAAACGAGTTGAGTGTGTCAGGTCCCCAGCCACCAAGTTTATGAGAGATTTGGTTGGTGTGTATGCAGAGGGTTCTGATATCCTCCAATGGATTGAAGCGTTTGAGATGGCTTGTGGAATCCATGATGTTGATAAAAGAGATTGGGCTAAGTGTTTGTTAAGCAGGGTGCCTCAGACTGGATATGACTGTATTCTGAAACTGAGTGTGGAAGAAAGGGGTCAGTATGAGTGCATGAAGTCTGCTTTGATTGCCAAGTTTGGCAAGACACCTACCCAATACCTTAAAAGATTCAGGGAATTTAAGAAACGAGAGAATGTGTCTTAGGTTAACTGGGTGAGTGCTGTGCACATGAACATGATGGGGTGGATTGATGGTTACAAAGTGAAAACGTTTGTTGAATTGTCACACCTTTTGTTTTTTGAGCATTTTTCGGAAGCCTGTTCACCGGTGCTGTATCAGTATGTTGCTGACCAGAACATTTTAGATCCCTTTAAGCTGGCCAGACTGGCTGACAAGTGGGTCTCCGCAAAGCAGGCTCCCAGTGGTTCCAGTACCGTACCCCGCATTCCTGGCACTTGTTGGGACTGTGGGGCTCTGCATCACAAGAAGGGTGACCCCAAGTGTAAAGTTAAGGCACTTGGAGTCCAGGCTGTCAGCCTGGCCTACCCTTACCCAATGCCTGAGATGGAGGCCACTGTCCTACCCTCCTCTACAGGAATCCCATTCAGTGCTCCTGTAGAGATTTCCCTAGTGTCCCTTGGGGCATGGGAACAGTACGCAGAAGTACTGGTGACAATCCCATAGAACACTTGTAGGTTTTTGAGAAGTGTCCTTGAATAGCCAGCCTTCTACTGGCCTGAGAGACACTGGGGCAAGCATAACAGTGGTGGACAAGACCCTTCTCAAGCCAGAGGACTATGTAGGTGCTCCTCTGAGAGCTACCAGGTTAGCTGGTGGGCCTTCGAATTTATCGCCTGTAGCCTTAGTCAACATTACGATTGGAGACAAGAGAGCGAAGCTTCCTGTCCTGTTTCAGGACAAAGTACCTGCTAACATTTTGTTAGGAAATGATTTGGTGGAAATGGGGATGATCTCGGATGGTCTACCCATGGCTGCTGCGGCGGTCACCCGATCACAGGTCACACCGGGTCCGGCTGCGAGTCCGGTACCCTCGCCGACAGGGAAACCTAAGGCACGAAGAAGGAAGAGCAAGAATGCCGCCTCTGCGAAAGGGACCCCTTCTCTTCCTGCTGCTTCAGCAGCACCCACTGGGATTCATGCTCCGGACGGGCTGGATCCTGTAGTAAACCCAAACTCGACTCCTGAGGGAGAAGAGGCAGAAGAACCTCCTGTGGGAGAGGTACTCAACCCAGAGGACCACCCCGACCTTCAATGTCTGTTGGCTGAAGGGGGTCTCTCCCGGGTGGACTTCTGTAGGGGACAGAGAGTGCCACTCTCTCGAGGGTCTGAGGAAACAGGCCCTGTCCAAGGCACAGGGAGAAGTGCCTAGGACATTCCGGATCTATTGGGAGGGTAAGCTCCTTGTTAGTGAGCCCACTAAGCCTGAACTTGGTGGCCTCAAGAGGTTGGTGGTACCCCAGGTTTACCGGCCCTTCCTGCAGCAGTTGGCGCATGAGGTGCCCTTGGCTGGTAATCGTGGTACCAAGAAGACTAAGCAGAGGCTCTCTGCCCCTTTCTACTGCCCCCGAATGGGAGTAGAAGTGGAGTCGCACTGCAGGACCTGCCCAACTTGTCAGTTGTCTGGCAAGACTGCAGGCAGTGTCATTTCTCCACTGCAGCCGTTGACAGTGGTTGGCACACCATTTGAGAGGGTGGGCATCGACATAGTCTGTCCCCTTGATCCTCCCACTTCAGGTGGACATCGGTTCATCCTGGTCTTGGTTGATCATGCCACCAGGTACCCTAAGGCTATACCCCTTCGGACTATTACTGCCAAGGTGGTGCCAGGGCTCTCGTGGGCATTTTCACCCATCTTGGATTCCCTAAGGAGGTTTTCTCTGACAGAAGATCCAACTTTATGTCGAGTTACATGAAAAACACCTGGAAAGAGTGCAGGGCTACCTACAAGTTCTCCACCTCTTACCATCCCCAGACCAATGGTCTGGTCGAGAGATTTAATAAAACTCTCAAGGGCATGCTAGGTGCTTTGGAAGAACCCCTAAGGAGGAAGTGTGATCTCCTCCTACCATGCCTGCTGTTTGCTTACAGAGAGGTACCTCAAGAGGGTGTTGGTTTCAGCCCCTTTGAGTTGCTCTTTGGACATCCCGTGAGGGGGCCCCTTGCCTTGATCAGAGAAGGTTTGGAAGCCACCCCTCCAGGTCCTGCAAAGCAAGTGGGGGACTATGTGTTAGGCCTCAGACGGAGGATGACACAGATGATGGGTCAGGCGACAGCGAATCTCAAGGCCAGCCAGAAATTGAACAAATACTGGCATAACCTTAAAGCCTCGCAAGTGGATTGGACTCCAGGACAGGAGATCCTTGTAATGGAGCCTACCAAGCCTTGATCTTTAGCAGATAAGTGGACTGGACCCTTCAGGATCATCTCCAAGATGGGCGAAGTCTATTATCTGGTTGACATGGGAGTCCCTGGGGAAGCCCCTCAGGTATTCCATGTTAACAGGCTCAAGCCTTTCCATAGGCAAGCAGAGGTCTCATGCCTCTTGCTGGCTTCAGAGCAAGAAGAGGGTGAGAGTGAGGCCCTTCCTGATTTGCTGCATATCAACCCTCTGGATGGCTCAGTGGAGGGAGTGCATCTCTCTCCAGATCTGACGACAGAGCAGCAGAGGGCCTGCAGGGCTTTTCTCCGGCAATATGCCTCTCTGTTCTCACTGACACCAGGCCTTACACCGTGGTGTAGGCACGAAACTGACACTGGTGACAGTGTGTCTGTCAAAAGCAGGTGCTACCGTATGTCGGATACAGTTGAGAACCACAACCAGGCTGAGGTCGCCAAGTTGTTGGATCTGGGTGTTATTGAACCCTCAACCAGTCCCTGGTCCAGTCCAGTGGTCCTTGTCCCCAAGGCAGGTTCCCAGGCCAGTACCAAGGATTGGAGGTTCTGTGTGGACTACAGAGGAGTCAATGCCGTCACCAAAACTGATGCACATCCATTGCCCAGGGCTGATGAGCTTGTGGACACCATAGGTGCTGTCAAATTTGTGAGCCCCTTTGACCTTTCTTCAGGCTATTGGCAATAGCTCCGACGGACCATGCCAAGGAAAAGACTGCATTCTCAACTCCTTAGGGGGGTCTACCAATTTAGAGTCATGCCGTTTGGGTTGAAGAATACACCTGCCACTTTCCAACCTTTAGTCAATCATGCACTCAGTGGGCTGGAGGCCTTTTGTATGGCCTACTTAGACAACATCGTCATCTACAGTTCCACTTAGGAGGAGCATTTGACTCACTTGAATAAAGTGTTGCAGGCCTTCAAAAGGGCTATCCTCACTATCAAGGCCACCAAGTGCCAGATAGCTCAGAGGAAAGTCACGTATCTTGGTCATGAGGTAGGAGGGGGTCAAATCCAACCTCTCCCCAGTAAAGTACAGGATGTACATGACTGGAAGACTCCCACTACTCAAACCCAGGTGAGAGCCTTTTTGGGCCTCACTGGGTATTATCGCAACTTCATGGCAGACTATGGTACCATAGCTTCCCCTCTCACAGCTCTGATTGCGCCCAAACAACCAAGGAAGGTTAATTGGACAGAAGACTGTCAGAGGGCCTTTGATGGCTTGAAAGAAAGTCTGTGTAGGGCACCTGCTTTGTGTGCACCTGATTAAAGCAAGCCCTTTATTGCCCAGACAGATGCATGCAACACTGGAATTGGAGCCGTCTTGTCCCAGTTAGATGACAAAGGGAGGGAACATCTGATCATATTCATCAGTAGACAGTTCAAGAGTAGAGAACATAGGTGGGCTACTGTTGAAAAGGAATGTTTCTATAGTTTGGAGCCTTAGGCGTTTTAGGCCCTACCTTACAGGGTCTACATTCAAGGTTCAAACAGACCAAAAGCCCTTGAAGTGGCTTATGCAGATGAATGGTGAGAACCCGAAACTGCTCAGGTGGTGCAAGGGCTAGACTTCACCATAGAGCATAGACCAGGGAAGAGTCATGATAATGCAGATGGCCTTTCCAGAAGCTATGTTGACCGTCTGGATGAGGGTGTCAATCTCGTGGGAGATAAGACGCCCGAACCTCAGTCTGTAATGCTGGAAATGCATCGACGGGACAGGACCTCTGTATCCTTGTCCTTTATTGCTTTTTATCATGTGTTCTGTCTTGTCTTCCGCACAGGTGTTCATATGGGACTCCTGACAGTGCAGCACTTCCTGTATTTGGTTTGGTGAACAGACCCTTGGGATACCCTTATGGCACCCATGGGTTGGAGTATGACCCTGTACTCCTAATATATGTTTTTGGGCGCCTTTGTGTGGCCCACAGAGCAGGGTACGGGCTGTAGGCAGCTCCGTGCTGAATTGACAGGTGCCTTGTGCATCCTCCATTTTGGGATGCCCAGGCCCTGTCATTAGAATCAGTGGATTCCTGATGGAAACAAGATGGCCCCTGTGGCCTCTTGCTTTCTATTGCCTGTTACCTTACGTTTCTCGAAGTCCCAGGAAGCCCTGACTCTGTCTCTTCCCCCTGACTAGCTGTTGGGTGGAAGTTCCATATATGGTGTTGTGGGGAAGTCCAGGCCAGACTGGCTGGAGCCTTCCCAATGACTGTATGTTGTGGGCACACCCGTGGGGTGGGACCTGGGTGAATGGAGTGTGTGACGAATATGCATTCTGTGTTATGGGTGTCTAGTATCTGGTGTTTGACACAATGACTGGGACAGCCCTGCCCGAAACTGGTATGAATGCAGTGCTGAATGGCAGAGTGCTTGTCCGAATCCACATTCTGTGTTGTGAGTGTCTGGATGGAGAAGAATGGCCTGAATTCACCATGTGCCTGATTGGCTGCCTGACTGCCCTTCTGAGTGATTGGTTGCCTGAGTGTGACCCAGCAGAGTGAATGTGAGATCAACAGTATATCTGAAGTTGATACTTGATGCTTACTCTCGAAGCCGAGCTAGAAGAAGAAGGTGAACCTCTGTTCCCTTCGTTGCAATCTAAAAGCTGCTGTGCCTTCAAGAACTGATCGAAGAGAGGACCTGGTTAGGAGCCCTCTTCCCAAGCTACGAGGGAGCATTGTGCACCAGCTGATCTTTGCGAAAGCTCCCTGTTAGACCTACGAAAGGCTGCCAACTGGAGAAGGGGACCGCCGAGGAGAACGAAGTGAAGCACCGGACAGCCGTCCAGCATCGCTGACTGCCGTCGCCGACCGGAACCGCAGCGCTCCCTTTGCCTAAGAACATTTTGATCCAAGGACTCCCTTGTTCGCCATCGTCAACCACTTTTGTCCTGCCGGAGAAAGTCGAGGCCACTGACGACCTAGGAGAGTCCACCGGTGGGTTTCCCGGCTCCCGAAGACCTCAGAGTTGCCGACAAAGCTACTGAAGCCAGCCGTGGTCACATCCCGTTCACCAAAGCCAGGCGCCGACGACCCACCCACGCCCTTGCTGGGCCAAAGTTCTTCATTGACTATTTGCGGAAACGACCACTCATTGTCGAGGTGCACTGCACGCCTCAGCTTGCACGACGTTTTCGGCCGATCATCAACGAGCAACGCAATAACTGAAGCTGATGCCGCAATGACAGGGTTCACCCTTTTTCCTCGTAGGATCTCGACGATCTGTGGCTCCTGCCTTAAAAGGAGCCGCTCAAAAAGGATCCATCTACGACCCGACATTGAACTCTGCTATTCCAGGTACATTGGGGTTGTAGAACTATTTAGAAGGAAATAACAATATATGGACTGGGCTTGTACGATATATCTTTATTTATAGGTTGCCCAGGTGGGGGGAATCCTCACACAGAACTGTGTCTAGGTAACAGGGCTCAGTATTCTGCCTATTGTTCTAACCAACTGCTTTCCTCCTATGTCTATTGTTGGTTCTCTTTATTACTTGATTTGTGTGACATTTAAACTTAGTCCAGTTGATGCACTTTAATGAAATCTGATAATAATTGTGATACCACGTAGAACTGTGTATATATTTGCCATTGTAGATCAACTGAGCACACAGTGAGTTATTGTGATTGTGTATATAACCTTGAACCTTAATTACATAAAGACTGTGTTTTAACTAATACAGTGTGTGGACATTCCTTTGTGGGTGCTTGGGGACTACACTGTACTTAAGAACCAGCCTGCATCACCTCCTGAGAAGCTAGGCCTTGATTGCTCGCCACGATACCAATAATAGAAAATCTTGGCTGTGGTGCTCTGTGCCTCTCCTCTGCCATATAGAGGTTGCCAGACATTTGGTCGAAAAAAATTGGTCGACCAGACAAATGGTCGAACCAATTTGGTCGAAAACCAAATGGTCGAAATTTTTATTTTTTTTATTTTAACCTTTTTTTAATTTTTTTGGGGGGGTCCCCCCCAACCCCCTTTTTTTCTCTAAAAACCCCTTTTTTAACTAAACGAAAACCCGAAAAATAAATATATAAATTTAAAAAAAAATTCGACCATTTGGTTTTCGACCAAATTGCGTCGACCAAATTGCAGTCGACCAGTTTTTTATCGACGAATTGACTGGACACCCATTATAGAGAGCAAGAGAACAGAAACCCCCCACCCGTGGAGTCTTTACAAAGACCTCTCCATTGTTCCCAGTTTATTTCTGCTGGAGAGAGTTTTGGGTTGAAGCCCAGTGTTCCTATTTTTGATTGGACCCTCACATGTTCCAGGATCCTGAAGACATATGCATCTCTTTTGGTTTTATATCTTGTATTGGTACTCATTTGTTTCCTGCTTTTTATGCACCTTCAAGTGTACCCATCTCTTAGTGGGATTTATGAACCTTCTTGTTTTCACTTCTAAAGTTGTAAGTGAGGGTTCCAAAGTGTTAGGAGGATGGTGTTCAAAGGTTTTCACAAAATCGTATTGCTTGTGGTTGTTCTCATTAATTGTATTATCTGGCTGAGTGGGAGGCACACAGAGTACACCAGGATATGGCTAAATGGTTTAGCTTACAACAAGAATTTTCAAACGCGTCAGAATAGTTTCACCTTTAGTCTCAATGTCCGGTGTGGCAAGTCAGAAGAAGGCTCTGAACTCTGAAATTCCATTTCACTGAGAGCTTTATTATTATTCTTTAAATTCTTTATTTATACTCAAAAATAAAGTACACAACATATAAACAACAGCAAAGACCAGAAACAAAGAAGGATATCTGTCATCAAAAGTTAATAAATATGACACCAGTGAAAAGTATATACATAACATTTTCAATCCACCCCTAACCCCCTGCCGCCCCCAAGTCAAAAGATTATGGAACTAGTACACATCTAAAAATTTCCCCCAGATTTTATCAAAAATCAACGGTTTTCTCAATCTCCTGAAAATTGTTCTTTCCATGTCTGCAAGTTTATACATTGATATCGGTGCAACCCGAGACTTCCAACCATGCAGAATCATTTTCTTACTTATTATTGCTCCTCTGAGAGCTTTATTGAACAAAGGATAAATGCCTGTCTTTCCCTCTGCTAATGGGCTTACCCACCTAACAAAAATAAGGTGCTTGTCAGTTGTCAGTGAAATTACGAACACTTTCTGTCCACTGTCCAATCCAACCCTTTCTTACCCTATCACTATTATAATAACAAAAGACAGGGGACTGACACCCATCACCTGGCGACTTGTTTCTCAAAAGGTTCAGTTCAATAAACTATCTTCAAGTAGTTCTTCTTGACCACTTTTATCAACTCGTACAGTTCCTTTAAAGAATGTAACTCCTCTCTTGATAACAAAGACCTGTTGCTTTCTTGTACTATTTTGTTTGTTTACTTTACTCTCTTTGCTAGACCAAGTAGACCAATATTTAGAATTCTCCCATGAGACTTTCTGGTCCTTGATATGTAAGGTACGGTCTTTAGGTTCTGTCTGAAACTGGTGTTTATTCTTCTGTTCTATTTTTGCCTTATCTTTAGGCATTTTCTTTTTTTTCCAAACAGTTTTTATTTAAACAACTGTGAGCCAGAACACAAATACAAGCAATGTTACAGCGTCAGATCCAAGGTAATTATCAAGGTGGTCACCATCCTTTCGTCCTCCCCAGATATCTTCAGACTTTTCTTTTCTGTTGCTTCTCTTTAAATTCATTCACTCTTTTATATTGCAGTATTTTACTTATTTCTCCCTGACTGGGACGACTAGCTACACTCCAATAAGGATTCTCACATACTTCTCTATGTGTCAATATTTAATCTTTAGAGGGATGAGTATGAGTTTTCCAGTACTGATTCTCACTCACTTTTTGGGCATTCGAAATCTTATTTTGACTAGGACGAGTATGAGCATTCCAGTAAAGATTCTCATTCACTTCTCAGTATGTCTATATCTTATCTTGACTAGGATGAGTACGAACATTCCAGCAATGATTCTCATTCACTTCTCGGTAAGTCGATATCTTATCTTGACTCTGACGAGAATGAGCATTCCAGTAATGATCTTGTCCCCCTCCCGGATCTCCCTTTCTCCCCGTTACATGTATTTGTTGGGGATAACGTCACCGGGTTTATTATGCATATGAGTTCCTTCTGTTTGTCAGGTTGGCATTTCCTCTTACTTCTATTCCTTTCCTTTTGGGTTGTCGAAAAAGGACTGCTCTTTGGTGCTTCAATGACTAATGGGTTTTGTGTTTGCTGCAGCTGAGTGGTATTGACATTGTTCAATGGACCACCGGTCCACCACAATTCTGTTATGGTCACTCCACCGCTCTGCTGTCTCTCTTCGGATTGGGACGCTGTGTGTCCGACTTTGTTTCTGTCCCTTATTTTCTTCTCAGACACTGTATGTCTGCCTCTAAAGTGGTTTTCTTGCTGCCAAAGGACGCCGCACATAGTGTGGCTCATCTGTGTAAGCCAACGTGCTGATTCTTAACTCGCAGACTTCCTCTCTGTTGCCAGTCTCCTCCCTGCTCATATATTATGTAGCTGTCGGACCTCCCCAGCGGACTTCTGTGTTCCTTTCTCCTTTCTCTCTATTTGTTTCATATTCTCTAGGCTTCCATAGGTCAGCTTCCTCGTCCCAGTAACAGGTGCTTTTTTCCTTTTCAGGACATTTTTAGTTTCCAACTCACAATAGCACATATTGGTCTTTCTTTCACCTACATCTTTACTGGATGGATTTGAAGAGTTCTGGATGGAAGATTTTCTAGGGAGTTTCTCACAGGAACGGGAGTCCTTGTCCCCAAAGGGGACGTCTCTCCTGGTGAGTTCCTGCTTGCCTCAACCCCTAGGGAGGGTGTTACTGAGCGGGCACACCTCCCATGCTTCTCGGTTGGATGTGGCTTCCCCTTGTGGGGAAGGGCCAAATTCCTGTGATTCGTCATACCGTTCAGTCTTAGGAATAAGGCTTTCCTGCACCCCGCTTCCCTGAGTCCCTCAGTTATTTAATGTCAGTATCAGCCTTGATTCTTCTTCTCTCAGTCCTGCAAGTCTCTCCTTCCTGCATTGGCTTTAGGGTGTACTGCAATGTAAGGAAGGCATGGTATCAACAGTGAGACAGACACAAGTGACCACAGTTCAAGGAAGTTTATTGAACTTCAGAAAGGGTTTGAAAACACCTACCTAATCCTAAATCTACAGATGGGAGCAAGCTATGACCATCAAATAATAATAACACAGTCCTAGTGGTGTCTTGTCAAAATAAAAGGGCCTATACTAATAAACCTATTGCAAATCCTTACTTTTAAATACAAATGGTGTCGGAAGCAGTGTTACGAAAAAGAAAAGTGTTCACAAAATGCTATGTTAGGATGTTCAGGCTGTTGGCATCTCTTCCCCACGTTTTCAACATGTGACAAGGCGGTACAATCGAGCTTAGCACAGTCTCTGGCTTCTCTAGCACGAGGATACAGTTCAATCATTAGCATCAGGGCCTTCTGTGCCCAAGTCTCTCTACCTTTCAAAGTCTCTTATTTCAGAGGGCCTGATGCAACAAACAAACAATAAGTTCCTTTCCTCTTTCGGGTTTTTACAAGTACTCAATTTCTCAGGCGATTCACTATTCACCTCGGATCCCCCTCAGTCAGGCTCAGATCCTGGATCCCCCTCAACCGGGCTCAGATCCTTTTAACACAATGTTCAATTAGTCTCCCTCGGCTTGAATCAGACTAATTCCAAATTCCAATATAACTTTTAACAAAAACTTGCTTTAACCAAAATCTTTTAGCTGATCTCCCTCTGCCGGGCTCGTACCAACTCCATCTACTTTGTCATCAACTATCGAAGACCTTCGAATGTGCACAGAGTTTTACTTGACCCGTTGGAGGACCAATTCGATTTCACAATTCTTTATCACTCTTCACATTTGCCACCTTTCAGTTGAATACCCAAAAGAGACTTTCGAATGAGCATCCACGTGGTGCCGGACCACTCGTGTCTAAGGTATCGTATCTTGGCTTCAAAGTTCAATCACTCATCTGTGGGGGCGGGGGGTTACCGTGTCTCGCCATTGTGTGCCCCACTCCCACTCTTCAAAGACCGCTCACCCAGGTGATCCTCCCACACTGGTCCATCCCCAGGAACTGGATCCAAAAGCGATGGCCACCTGGATGACAGATCCGCGGGGACTAGTGTGTGAGACAGCTTCAGGTTTCTCACAGCACTCTGCTTCTCTCTCACTGATATCTCCATCAGGCTACTCTTGTATATGTTGCTGATTTTACCTAATAACTGCTGATATAAGGCACATTTCTCTGGAAGTCTCAGTTTTCCTTCCATCTTAATGGACATGAGAAGGGGCTTGTGACATCCTTCTTCCCCTCCTCCCTTGCAGCAGTTTCCTTCCAGCAGCAGCTGCACGGCACGCGCCGAGGGCACTGCCACCCACAGCACCCTGCCGCACTGAAAGCCTCCGTCGAGCCATCCATTCAGTAAGGCTTAGATACCCTTTAACCTGCCTGCACCAAGAAATAAATTGTATATCAAATGCCATTGCATGCAGGCGTTGTCGAGGCCGCACTGCCTGACCCACTTTGCCTGATCTACTAATGCCGGGCGCAGCGCGGCATGGAACCAAGGCTGATGCCTCGCTGCTAGGCAACTAGCGGCTTCTTCCTTTGTCCACATCCGCCGACAGGCGGAAGCGCCGGCGGCCACACGAAGGCCCATACCAAGGCCCCTGTTTGCCCCTGGAGCCTCATTCATCACCGCCAGCAGCT
Organism: Ambystoma mexicanum; assembly: GCF_040938575.1. Lineage (NCBI taxonomy): Eukaryota > Metazoa > Chordata > Amphibia > Caudata > Ambystomatidae > Ambystoma > Ambystoma mexicanum. The sequence continues at coordinate 447,341,400 of NC_090928.1, forward strand.
ACCCCGAGGAGAGGGCAGGAGCCCCTCCTCCCTTGCAGCAGTTTCCTTCCAGCAGCAGCTGCACGCCACGCGCTGCAGGCACCGCCACCCACGGCACCCTGCCGCACTGAAAGCCTCCGTCGAGCCATCCATTCAGTAAGGCTTAGATACCCTTTAACCTGCCTGCACCAAGAAATAAATCGTATATCAGATGCCATCGCGTGCAGGTGTTGTCGAGGCCGCACTGCCTGACCCACTTTGCCTGACCTACTAATGCCGGGCGCAGCGCGGCATGGAAGCGAGGCTGATGCCTCGCTGCTAGGCAACTAGCGGCTTCTTCCTTTGTCGACATCCAACACGAAGGCCCATACGAAGGCCCATGTTTGCTCCCTGTTCGTGCCATGGAGCGCTAGGGAGTGCTCACTATTCTGAACCGTCACACATGCCACCAGTCCGGCACGGCGCTGGTTAAAGCTCCGCTGCACATTCATTCCCAGCTAATGATGCACTTCGGACCTTAGGACACACACGGAGCATCGATAAGAAATGCGGTAAGACTCATCCTCGCCCTGAGCTAGCTGAACCCAATATGGTGAATTTACCCAGCATGACGTCCTTTGTTGCCCCGTACGGATATTAAGGACATTACCCTCTCTCATTCGGGAGCGCCCTCACTAACTCAGTATCACATTTTCTATCACCACTCTAGCTATGATTCACCGCCTCGTGTAAATGCTCATATGTACGTCGTGCACCATCCTTTATGTGCAGTACTCGCTCAGCGTTTGATGTCAATCCAACTGCTCGCAACTTGCTGCACTCAACTAGCCAGATAAGCTAAACCATTGCCTTTCTAGTCATTGATTGCATTTTGCGCATTTACTTACCTACCAAGATTAGCTAAACCATTGCCTTTCTAGTCATTGACTGCATTTTGGGCATGTACTTACCTACCAAGATTAGCTAAACCATTGCCTTTCTAGTCATTGACTGCATTTTGCGCATGTACTTACCTACCAAGATTAGCTAAACCATTGCCTTTCTAGTCATTGATTGCATTTTGTACATGTACTTACCTAGCAAGCCGCAACAGGACTGCCACTTCCTGGCTGATCCTTCCTCTGCCCAGCGCAGAACACCTATACGCTCCCTCCAGTGCACTCTTACACCACCGCACAGACGGCTAGGGCACTTGGATCACGACATGCGGCCTCTGCCAACTGCCAGCCACCTTATTCTTGCTATCATCGTAGGGTTCATCATCGCCAAATCCCTTTGTCCCCCCACTCCTAGCACCGCCAAGATCGACCTTCACCACCTTACTTTACAATATCCTACAATGCCCCTTAGTAACCCTTACCTCAATGACCCTGCCTTATGGCTCCAACACTTCGCCACTAAACCCACACCTAATCAACCTTGCACGATCCAAGTCAGGAATCTTAGACTCAGATCCAGACTGCCTCGTGCCCCCCGTGCCCATTGCACTCAGCGCACACACGCCACCACTAATACACAGAAGTTACCACGATCCCACAGCGCCATCTCTGCCAAAGAACTCAAGGGTGCCCTCGTTAACGCCAGATCTATTATGGCCCACGCATTGGACATCTCCGACCTCATCACCGACCATAACCTTGATTTTGTGGCCATCACCGAAACTTGGTTACAAGCAGCCTCTGGCCCACTTCTTTCCCTCGCTATTCCCAACGGTTACACTATCATTAGAGCTGACCGACAATCAACATCTAAAGGAGGCGGAGTCGCATTCATACATAGAAATAACATCACACTTGGAATCATCCCCAACACTGAGCTCAGTTCTGCAGAATCCCTCTCCATAAAACTCACCTTATCTCCAACCAACACTGCAACTATCCACCTTATCTATAGACCTCCAGGACCACTTGGCTCCTTCATAGATGAGATCACGGCCATTTTGACTGTCAATACTAAACTCAGCTCTCAGGTATTGCTTCTAGGTGACCTTAACCTTGGCCTACTCGACACCAAGGATCATCTGGCCTCTGAGGTCGCGACCACTTTAGCTAATTTAGGATTCCAACAGCGCATCGACGAACCTACCCATATTAAGGTCAGAACGCTCGATTGGATTACTGACCTCAATAGCAACACCACCATAAGCTCCAACCACGCTTGTGCCTTGTCCGACCTCCACATCATCATCATCTTCCACCTACCAGCGACCAACCCTCTCACTACTCCCACGATAGCTCCAGCCATTCCCACAAGGAATAAAAAAGACATCACCAGGGACAAACTACTCCCACTCATTCTTCCTATCCTGAATAAATGTGTGTCCCAACATAACGACCCCACAGTCTTAGTAGAGATCTTCAATCAAACACTGCTTAAAGCCATTGATAGCATAGCACCGCTTAAACTATGGAAAGCTAAACAACAAGCCCACTTGAATTCCTGGTTCACCCCGCAGTTAAGAGCCTTACGCTAAGAAAAACGCAAGGCTGAATCACTCTGGAAGAGCTACCCATGTGACCCTAATAAAGAACGCCTCATCATCACCACCCACAATTACAAGGAAACGATTTTACAAGCCAAAAAGGAGACCTACAACCAACGTATCATACAAGCAGAATCCAACACTAAGGAGTTATTTAAAATCCTTAAAGAATTGGAAGCCCCCTCCCTCGCTCCCGACACCTGCACCAAAGACAGTAAATGGTGTAACAACATTCAAAACGCTCTCCTTAATAAAATCACCACCCTGCAATCGAAAATTAACGCCAAACAAACTACCCTACTCACCAACCTCCCCACTAAACCTTACACCACTCCGACGTCCCCCTTTACTCACACCCCTTTTAGCTTCACCCCACTCACCATCCTCGAGGTCGAAAACATCATTCGCAATTTAAAACCCTCTAACTGCCAAGGTGACTCCTGCCCAGCACCCATCATTAAGGAAGCGGCACATGACCTTGCTCTTTTTTTAACCACCTTTATCAACTCTTCATTCCTAACTGGAACGGTACCCAACAACTTAAAGGACGCGTGGGTTATCCCCCTCCTAAAAAAACCAACTTTGGACCCCGAAACACCAACTAACTACAGACCTATTACCACTGTACCGTTCCTACTCCAAATACTTGACAGAGCAGCATACCTGCAGATTCAGAACTACTTAGAAACCAATAACCTCCTCGGCTCAAGACAATCTGGTTTCAGACCCAAACACTGGACTGAAAGAGCTCTTCTTGACCTCAAAACTCAAATTGAGGACCTTAAAGACAATGGTAAACTGGCCCTTCTACTACTACTGGACTTATCCGCTGCCTTCGACTTAGTCAATCACCAAATACTATGTCGGCACCTGAAGTCCGCTGCCCACTTCTCTGACAACGCATCCAACTGGATTAGGTCATTCCTCGACAACAGGCACATGAGAGTTTTCTCACCTACCGCATCGTCCGACCCTACACCAGTCCCTTGTGGAGTCCCGCAAGGGTCCTGTGTCTCCCCTACTCTCTACAATGTCTTCACCAAACCATTATTTGATGTGCTTGACTATCTGGGCGTCACCTACACGAATTACGCTGATGACACCCAGATACTCATACCCATTACTGGTGACTACATTGTTGACTCTAAAGCCCTTAATGACATTTACCTTGTCATACAAGCATGGATGGCCCAGCACGAACTGTGCCTGAACGATGACAAGACTGAGCTTCTCATCCTAGGCACGCAACAGAGACTTAACAAACTGAGTCCCCTGTTTAGCTCCTTTAACATTGACGGTAACCTAATTAAAGTATCTAAAGATACCAAAACTCTGGGTATCTACCTGGACGCCTCCCTGGCTCTCACCCGACAAACTAATGCAGTTGCCGCTGCGTCTGCCTACACCTGTAAATTGATCTCAGCCTGTCGCCCATTCCTCACTGCCCAGAACTGCATTACCCTGGCCAGGACCTTGGTTATGTCCAAATTGGACTACTGCAATGCACTGTACCAAGGCACTAACCAGGGTAATCTCAACAAACTTCAGACTACCCAAAATAATGCCATTAGAGCGGCTCTTAATATCCCCCGATCTGCCCACATCTCAGAAACCAGGAAGAACCTCAACTGGCTCTCAGTCGCCCAAAGGATCTCCTTGAAAGCACTGGCCCTTACATACAAATGTGTTAACCACCAGGCCCCCTCATATCTAGCTTCACGATTTACTCAACATATACCAACGCGAGTACTTAGATCGGCACAATCACAAGGTCTTGCGATCCCTAGATTCAAGCTTCAAACTGCTGGGGGTGCCAGCTTCCCTGACTTGGCAGCCAAGCTTTGGAACACTGTACCACTCACTATCAGAACCCTACCATCATTTAACCTTTTCAAACACAAAGCCAAGCTCTGGCTAGTTACATCTCACTAACAACTGCTCTTCTGACTCTGGACGGGCCTCCTGGGACCCAGCTCTGCTTTGTTCCGGCACTACTGTTCTGCCTTTTGCCCTGATTTGTAACGTCAATTGTATATTTTGTATATTTTTTGTTCTCAATCTGTTGGTACCATTGTGATGATATGTCATATCTGTAATTTGTCTGCCAAGATATGTGCCCGGTTGCCCTTGGGCCTGGTCTGCGCTATATAAAAAAACAAATACAAATACAGTGTCTTGATCTTCCCACTCCTCAGCACTCCTGATTCTGTTCCTGCTCAATGCTCTGGCATGTGTTTGTTCCTTCTCACAGTGTGGGCTCCGACCCTTTCAGATCGGGGTCTTGTAGGGTAAACCTCCAACAACCAGACAGATAAATACCAATCCCCTAGAGAAAAAGGCTTGGTGCACCCTTTTGTGAGAAGAACAAGAGCTTTATTTGTATACAAAAAGGAAATGGCAACAGGGTATTATAAGTCCTCTGCCGCAGAGCTCTCTCTCTTCCTCAAAGCAAGCAGCACATTATAACTGCAAAAATCGTCATCTATGAGGCACACAATATACAGTGTTCATCCCCCTCCCTCATCGGCTACCACCAATATACATGCTACTGATTACATATGTAGCCTCGGTCCATTGATCACATCCTCTTCAACTCAAACTTCTCCACATGTGGGTTTCAATCTCTTCACCTTGGATTGCTGTTAGGTGATTCGTTAGGCTACTGAAATCATTGCCCTGCCCTGAGGCCTAATCACGTGATGTGCATCTGGCCCTCAACAGCTCTGTGGATAACTTCGAGTCTGGTCCTTACAAATAAAGCAACTCTTTTCTCATCCCAGATGCGCAGACGCCCCCTCCACACCTCCCCTTCGCAATCTGGTATGCCTTGGCATCACCCTTTGCTGTCCCTGGTACAAATCACAGGCCAAATTGTCCTCTTCCCCCCCCACCCCCACAGCTGCTCTTTCCGGAGGGATGTACGTGGGGTGGCCTGGTTTTCCTACAAGTCCAACCAATCAGTCTAATTTGTGATGGATTTAGGTGGTTTGTTCCCGGGCATCTGGCAGTTCAAATGGGGTGGTCATTCTCCTGGGGGGCGCTGGTGTCCTGAATCTCAACAGGTATTTTAGCAGCTCAAGACCTCTGCCCTGGCATGGATTTGTCCTTCACAGCCCTACTTGTATTAGGTGTTCACATTCCTTTTTAATAACGTGAAGCTCTAACAAGATACATTGTGTATGTTCGTGTTCCCTACCTCCCCTGAGGTGGAGGTGAAATATTCAAACGCGAGGCCTCATTGTTCTGTGTTCGCAGCATGGCCTGCGAGCACTCAGTCCTGACTTCAAATATGGTAACGCTTCTATGTTTCTCATCATTGGACAGGGGCTTGTGCCATGTGTGGTATACTCCTGCAGTATATCTAACACTCTAAAGAGCTGTTTTTAGTTTACTGTACACCTATCTAAATTTATATAATCCATACACCCCACACTACTCACCTGGGTCCACAGGACACCCCCAGCTCCCTTTGACCACTTGTGTTTGGTTCCCCTGTATTTAGTATATTTTCCATAGGCGGTATAGCAGCCGAGGACTGTCCGGCCCCGAAAAGAAAAGGAAAGTCGCTCCGCAATAACAAAGACTGCTGCAGCAAAGCCGAGCGTGGAGCTAAAACAGTTCCAGCTCGTAACGCGTAAGCAGGAAGCACACCGCTGAAGCCAGCGCAGGGAGATGCTGTAGCAGCGGCAGCCCCAGAAAGGAGCAAACCGGACAAAGCTGTGAGGCGCCCGACGCTCGAACAGGCCACAGGACCAAAAGGTAAGAGAGAGCACATGAAATTTCACCTGCTACATGAGAGCAGATGGACCCCCGTGGGGTTGATGGTCGGGCCAGCTGAGCGTAGGCGCTGCAGGACTGACTCAACATTTACAAATGGCCACCACTAAGGGCTGATCCTGTCTGTGCCCATCTCACCAGCAGCTGCCTCGGAGGGCAGGAGCCCCCCTGCTGCACCAGCACCGGATCCAGGAGAAGCAGGATCGCTGAGAACTTCCCTGCACCTTTCCTATGCTTTGTGGGTAAGCGTCTCCACCCCTACACCGTGCTTCAGAAGCTGCCACCCTTTGCATGCCCATCTGCAGTGCCCCAACATCCACATAGGCTGGAAACGCACACCACGAGGAAGCCATCTAAAATGGCGGTGTTTGTTTTTGTTTACCTAACGTCTGCTGCTGCGGATAGGCTGAGCTGCATCTACGTCCCTACTTCTGTGACCCTCAGGCACCGAAAGGTGTTCCTCTACTCTGGTATGCTATCTTTTCCATGCTGCAGCAGTTCTCTATTCCCACCTCCCAGATCACCACTGTTGGCATGTCTCCGGAACCCCATCTGACCGCCAGATCCCTTTTGACCACCACTGTAGCGATCACTATCCATCTACTTTCCCCGCTGGTGTGTAGGAGCAGCATTTTGGGATCTTTGGGAATCGTTCTGCCCAAGACTCTTGCCAATTTTCCGAGGACCATCTCCCACAGGGCCGAGACCAATCTGCAGTTCCATAGCATATGATCGAACGTTCCTTCTGAACCCCCGCATTTGAGACACGTGGCTGTTTTTCGGCTCTGTAGCCTGTCTTGCTGCATCGAAGCGGCGAGGTGCGACTCCATGCCCGACACGTCTTCTGTCCCCGATACCACCTCTCACATGGCTTGCAGTAAGCAATACTGACAATCCCAACTATTCACTGCAAAGCACTCCTCTGAGTCCTACCGAACTACCACGCTATCTTCACCGTCGCAACTAGATTCTCTCCCCTTTTAGGATCCGTGCCGAACTGATGGCGCACACAACATGCCTTATTCTCTAAACTTGTAATACAGTACTTGCCTCCTCTTCCAACCTAACTGTGTGTCTATATCACCACGAGCGCACCACCGTGGCTACCTCTTACTGCCTTTGTATCATTTATAGCATTGACTTATACACACAATGGTCGTCATGTATAAAGTACCTCAATGAGTATAACCTAAAGGGACTTAATATACTCTTCTCCCGCCCAAAGGTCCCTATCTTGGGCGGGAAGGCTCTTTTCCAAAGCTTCTCAATGGTGCCAAAGGACATTCTTTCAATAGATGAGTGTTTGAGCCACAATACAAGCATGAACCGGAAATACCCCAAAATACTGCATCCATTTCTACGAATGGTACAAAAGACCGAAGAATGCCTGTACCATTTGTACAGATCTGAAAATACTAAACATGAGGAACGGGGGTTGCAGGGCTGTCTCCCGCTACCCATGTTCGGTATTTTTTCATTCGGGAGTTGCGGGTGGTGTCGCCCGCTTCCTCGACATTGGAAGCGGGGGACCCAAAGAAAAAAAAAGGGACCCTGCAGCGTCAGATCCGACCGGTGTTAGAGGGATGGAACTGACGCCGCAGGGGTACAGGATGCGGCAGCGACAGGCAGGAAAAAGCTAAGTTGGGGGAATGAGAGGGGGTGGAAAAGGGGAATTAGAGTAGTTTAAGTACTTTTGGGTTGTTTTACCAAATTCAAAATGCAGCGAAATTGACTACGGCCAATTGCACCGCAAATGTTTTGAATTTGGTAAATCAACCCAAATCTGTATGAACCTATATCTCTGCGTCGCTTCCGTTCGTCATTGGTAAGGGAACCCCTGGTAGTTCCCACTTGCATGGGTTCAGCTTCTGTGTTTTTTGTTTCTCCTATATTGGGTCTTGGGGGTGGCAACCAACCCTTCTCTTTTCCGTTTTTTTGGTTCTTGCAAACGGAAACCAAGTTGCTTGACTAATGTCATTAGTTCAGAAAAAGTAGATGGACAGGGTATTCTTGAAAGTTTGTCCTTTGTTTTCATGCAGACCGTGCTGGAATAAGGCGAATTGTGCTGATTCTGGCCAGCCTGTCTCCGTGACAATTTGCTTGAAATGGGTGATATGTCATGATGTGATCGGAGGGATATGGACGGCATGAAAGGGAAGAAGCAAGATGAGGGACCACATGAGAGAGAGCACCCGATCGAAGGAAGACCACCTGAGAGGGGGTACCAACCGACCAAGCTGCGAGGTCGGGAGAGCACAGTCCAGATAATTAACAGTCTTGGGACCCCGGAAGACAGCATTAAGAGAGACGTGGACGGAAGGACTACAGCTGACACCGCTTACATGAGTATAGGATACGCGGGAAGAGTTTGTTCCAGCAAACGGAAAAACCGGAACGGAGGTGATTGGGCCGTCCTTCCCGGACAACCGGTGGCTTACCGGGGCGGGGATCCGCTCTAAGTGCAGCATGGACCGTGGCAAGCCGAACGATTTCACAGGCAGACACCGGCTTGCCACGCGGTTCCTTTCACAACACGGTCGAGGCCGTACCCAGTGACGCGGAAGGCAGAGACCCGCTTCCGAGTTCACCGCCAACACTCACCTTCAGAAAGCGTCACCGAGACCTCGAGGGTGCCAGACCTCTTCAAGACAGGGGTTCCTCGCGGGGACCCTGACTTGGCGGGCCGGGCAGGCAACCCTCCTTCAAACCAAGAGAAAGGGGGCGGGGCTTATGGGGATATTTATAGAGAACCAAGCCAAGTCTGTGCTGATTGGCTACCTGGACCCCAACCCCTATATAAGGTAAAAACAAATGATGGACTGGGTGTCTCTTTGCCATTCTCTTCTAGGACTTCGAGAGAGAGAGCTGTGCCTGAGACGCTGTGGGCTTACGAGGACTAGCTGCAAGGTCAAGAAGCCACATCCATATTCCAAGAAAAGAAGCATTCTTGAACTTTTTGTTCCTCTTTGAATTCCTGTATCCTGAATAAAGGTTTGACTTAAGTTCCACTCCTGGCTGCCTGTCCCTCATTCACAAATTTGGTGGCAGCGGTGGGATGTCACAGCACGCCATGGAAGGTATCATTAAAACCCTGGCAGAAGGACAGCAGCAACTTCAGCAGATCATATAGGTCCAGTCACATCAGGCGCAGACTGACCGCCAAACCATCCAACAAACCCTTCAGTTGCATGCAGCAAACCAAGATGCACTAAAGAAAATGACGGAGGCTGTGGTAACCAGTAGAGGCAATCCGATGGCTCCTAGAGCTGTGTTACAAAAATACCAAACCGGTGAAGACCCCTGTTACTTCTTCACCAATTTCGAAAGAGTGGCACGCAATGCACAATGGCCCATGGAGAAGTGGGGTCACTTCATTGCACCCTTGCTGACCGGCAGCATGCAAGTAGCATACCAAGCGGCCAACCCAGTGGGGGAAACAGCCGACTCAGACATCAAGAGAGCCATACTTGAACGTATGGGAATGGATGATGAGTCATACCGGATCCGCCTGAGGGATGCTAAACTAAAGACGGGGGAGACACCTCGTCAGCTGTATTATCGGATCCACGACTTGACAGAAAAGTGGCTGAAGCCTTCCAGCAGCAGCATTCAGGAGATGGTGGACAAGATTAAGCTGGAACAGTTCACAGAGGCACTCCCCTCAACGATGCAGAGGTGGGTGAGGCAACACCACCGGCCCACACTGACCGACCTTTCGACATTGCTTCTGCCTTCCAGAAAGCAGGTTCAGTCCGAGCATCCATGATTGAACCCTTTACAGAACCGCAGCGATGAAACCACAAGGAACGGTTGAACAAAGGCCAGCACGATGGAAAGCCAAAAACATAACATGGCCCACCGTAACCAGACAGCCCCAATGCTTTGATTGTGGTGAATGGGGCCATATAGCGAGGTTTTGTCCGAAGAAACCTAAACCAGCGGAGCTCATGGAAATCTGGTTCGTTCAAGGAAGGGAATACCGGAGGAGTCGTGAACCGTACTTTCTAGATGTCCGGGTGGACGGAACTACCCAGAAGGCTCTGCTGGACAGCGGAAGCGAACAGACAGCAGTCAGGCTGGAAGTAAGTGGGGAGAAGGTCGGGCTGGATATTCCGATACCTATAAAATGCGTGCATGGCGACACTGTTTCCTATCCTTCTAAGGTAGTTAACATAGAAGTAAAAGGGGTGGAGTCCAGAATGAAGGTTGCCGTCATGCCACACCTGCCAACCCCGGTTCTCCTGGGAACTGATCTCGCCTCTTTCCCCGAATGTGTAAGGGACACAGAGTGGTTGCAAACAGCCCCTTTTTCCCGGATGGACATAAGGCCTCCCATCCCAAAACCCCCAAGAAAAGCCGAAGCGAAGTAAGAAGGGAAAAGATGAAGTGGGAAAAAGAAAAGAGGTTTGCGGGGGTCATAGATTGGTTACCCGATGACAAACAACCTACATTTCGAGGTGAACTGGCCTTAGATCCTACCCTAAAAACCGCTTGGAACCAGGCCATTGCATACCCAGAGAAGGGAACAGCATATCCTTGGTTCAAATCATCGAAGGGATTGATATATCGGATAACCAAGGACAGGGCTGATCGGGAACTGGAACAACTGTTGGTACCCCAAAGTTTCAGACCCACCGTCCTGAAGCTAGCACATGACGCTACCACAGGAGGACATTTGGCGAGGGAAAAAACGCAGGATAAGGTGCTGAAAAGATTTTATTGGCCTGGGGTGTTCCGGGACGTGACCAAGTATTGTGAGGAATGTGAGGTTTGCCAGAAAACCAATCCCCGGTTACCACCGGAGGCCCCGCTACAACCGTTACCTTCGATAAAAGAGCCATTTTCCCGGATAGGAATGGACATAGTGGGACCATTAGAACCCAACAGCCACGGATATCAGTACATCCTAGTCATCGTAGACTACGCAACACGATACCCCAAGGCTTTCCCCATGAAGGGAACAAGCGCCACACAGGTCTGTAATTTGTTAGTCCCTTTCTTTTGTCGAGTGGGACTCTCAGACAAGATACTTACCGACCAGGGGCGGAATTTCATATCCGGGGTAATGCGGAGAGTCTGCCAACAGCTGAACATAAAACAGATCCGTACCACCGTCTATCATCCACAGACGGATGGGTTGGTAGAACGTTATAACAAGACTATCAAACAAATGTTAAAAAAGGCAACTGAGCCCATGGGCACTAACTGGGACCGGGTATTACCCTGGGTACTCATGGCGTTACGTGATACCCCACAATCGTCCACCGGGTTCTCCCCTTTTGAGTTGTTGTTTGGTCACAAACCCCGAACAGTACTTGATCTAGCACGCAGCGAATGGGAAAACCAAGAGGAAGAAACCCAACTCACAGATTATGTGATTAATCTTCGGGATACTCTAACACACATGAGAGAGCTGGCTAGGGAGAACCTGAGCCGGTCACAACGGACACAAGAAAAATATTACAACTGCAACACCCGAGTAAGGTCCTTTCAGAAAGGCGACAAAGTACTGGTACTATTGCCCACGTCTTACAATAAGATGCTGGCCCAATGGAGGGGTCCCTATACCGTACTGGATGTACTCGGGCTGGTCAACTACTTGATAGAACAACCAGCCCGAAAACAGAAAACCAAGAACTATCACATCAACCTACTGAAAGCTGGGAAAGAGCCAAGCACAGCTCCAAGCGGAATGAATGTAATGTGTCCCGATACACCAGACAGTAGTTCCGAGGTCTCCGCCCTGCAGGCAGTGCAATGGGGACGGAACCTGTCGGAAAAAGAACAAAATGGAACTCCTAGAAGTCCTTAACCCTCTGAGAGAGGTCTTCTCATTCTTTCCAGGCAGAACTCCACTAGTAGAACACCGAATCGAGACCCTACCGAACCAGTTCGTCCGGTTAAGACCCTACCGACTTCCTGAGGCTAAAAGAGCACTGGTGCAAGCTGAAATCGAAGAAATGCTGAAACTGGGCATAATCAAGAGATCGACAAGTCATTGGTCTTCCCCGATAGTCCTGGTGCCCAAACCTGATGGCACGACTCGATTTTATATGGACTATCGGAAACTTAATGAGATCTCAACCTATCAGGCCTACCGCATGCCTCAGATAGACGAGTTACTGGAACGACTTGGAGCCGCCCAGTACCTAACCACCATAGACCTTACTAAGGGTTACTGGCAGATACCTTTACGGGAAGAAGATAAAATTAAAACTGCTTTCTCTACCCCGTCAGGGTTGTACCAGTTCAGTTTTACCATTTGGTCTCCATGGGGCTCTTGCTACGTTCCAAGCATTGATGAACCAAGTACTGATGTCACACAATGATTACACCTCAGCCTACTTAGACGACGTTATAGTGTTCAGCAAGAGCTGGGAAGAACACCCTGAACATCTTGGAAGAGTTATAAAAGAACTGGAGACGGCCGGACTGAAAATCAACCCAAGGAAAACAACCATCGGGGCCCAACAGACACGTTACCTAGGTCATTTAGTAGGCATGGGAAGGATCCGGCCCCAACTTGACAAAGTCGAAGCCATTCAGAAACTACCCATGCCTAGCAATCGCAAACAAATACGGGCTTATTTGGGTTTTGTGGGTTACTACAGAAGGTTTATACCCATGTTTTCCTCAGTGGCAGCCCCACTGACAGAGGCCTTAAAAAGCACCTATAAGAAGGACGTCTGTTCCGATCCTGACGCAGTCATGGCATTTAACCATCTGAAGAATTCAATCTCAGCCCTACCTGTCCTATGTTGTCCGGACTTCAATAAAGAATTCTTCCTACAGACTGATGCGTCTGGTTCTGGTTTAGGCGCGGTGCTTTCACAAGGAACAGAGGAGGATCTGTATCCCATCGCCTTTATCAGCCGTAAACTGCTTCCCCACGAAGAGCCGTACTCAACGGTAGAAAAAGAGTGTTTAGCGATCAAGTGGGCAATCGAATCTCTGAGATACTATCTCTTGGGTCGGACATTTGCTGTATTTACTGACCATGCGCCTTTACAGTGGTTGGCCGTACAGAAAGATTCGAATCAGCGTGTGCTAAAATGGTTCCTCACTCTACAAGAATATCGCTTTAAAACATTACACAAGCCTGCATCCTTCCAGGTGGTTCCGGATTACCTTTCCAGGAGCCTTGATAGGCCCGAGCGGCTCGATTCCTCGGGGGGAGTATGTGATCGGAGGGATATGGACGGCATGAAAGGGAAGAGGCGAGAGGAGGGACCATATGAGAGAGAGCACCCGATCGAAGGAAGACCACCTGAGAGGGGGTACCAACCGACCAAGCTGCGAGGTCGGGAGAGCACAGTCCAGATAATTAACAGTCTTGGGACCCCGGAAGACAGCATTAAGAGAGACGTGGACGAAAAGCCTATGGCTGACACCACTTACATGAGTATAGGATACGCGGGAAGAGTTTGTTCCAGCGAACGGAAAAACAGGAACGGAGGCGATTGGGCCGTCCTTCCCGGACAACCGCTGGCTTACCGGGGCGGGGTTCCGCTCCGAGTGCAGCATGGACCGTGGCAAGCCAAACGCCTTCACAGGCAGACGCCGGCTTCCCACGCGGTTCCTTTCACAACACGGTCGAGGCCGTACCCAGTGACGCGGAAGGCAGAGACCCACTTACGAGTTCACCGCCAACACTCACCTTCAGAAAGCGTCACAGAGACCTCGAGGGTGCCAGACCTCTTCAAGACGGGGGTTCCTCGCGGGGACCCGGACTTGGCAGGCCGGGCAGGCAACCCTCCTTCAAACCAAGAGAAAGGGAGCAGGGCTTATGGGGATATTTATAGAGAACCAAGCCAAGTCCGTGCTGTTTGGCTACCTGGACCCCAACCCCTATATAAGGTAAAAACAAATGATGGACTGGGTGTCTCTTTGCCATTCTCTTCTAGGACTTCGAGAGAGAGAGAGCTGTGCCTGAGACGCTGTGGGCTTACGAGGACTAGCTACAAGGTCGAGAAGCCACATCCATATTCCAAGAAAAAGAAGCATTCTTGAACTTTTTGTTCCTCTTTGAATTCCTGTATCCTGAATAAAGGTTTTACTTAAGTTCCACTCCTGGCTGCCTGTCCCTCATTCACACATGACATTCTCTGAACCCTGAGTTATGTCCAAGAGAGTTTCTTGAGCTGAATAGGTCAGCTCTGGTTGGTCAAACATTTCTCTAAAGGAGAGGAGAAATGTGCAATAATCCCTCATAGCCGGGCTATCAAGAGTCGCCAATGTTGTGGTCCATGCCAGGGCGTTTTTGTGAGATTGGAAATTATAAATCCTATTTTAGCCCTAGCTGGAGAGAAAGATAAGGACCAGAAAGAGAAATACACAGAGCAAGCGTTTATATACTTGGCTTTCTCGGGTTGCTTTCATATTTCTCCATGTTAGGTGATGAAGCAGGGGGTTCTACCCCTAATGTTACTCGTGCTGCCATTAGCTGTTACAATGTGGCATTATCGGCCTTCAATGCCTGGACTTCATGTGAAAGTGACTGGACAGCATTCATTAATTCCTGAAGCTGTGCCATTATGGTTATTTGGGCTTCTTAAACTGTGAGAATTAAATCCCACTTTGAAGCAGACGGCATGTTTGCAGCACGTTGAACAAAAGTGGAACCAAATGCAGCAATTCCTTGTCCTGATCTCCTTGATAAAGGGGAGCAAGGAAAAAATCAGCCGCAAGCCCAGATGCGGGAAAAAGTATTTCCAGAAAATACCCTTCTGTTATTATGGGAAACCAGAGCTTCTGAAGCAGAAATGCTTTGTCCAATGGTTATGTAAGTGAATAGGTTTTTAGAAAGCTGGAGTGGCTTGATACAGAGAGTGCTCCGTCTGCAGGTGGCACAGAGAAGAGCAGTAGAGTTCACAGAGATGCCCAAGAACAGCAGCTGAGTTCCCAGAGATGTGAGCGAGGCACAACAGGACGGAGAACAGCAGCAGAGTTCACAGAATGTGTGCGAGGCACAACGGGAAGCTCCGAAAAATGGAGTGTGGCAGAAGAAGAGAATAGAAAGGAAAGGAATAGATTTCAAAAAGTGTAATGTCAATACAGGATGGATACCTGTTGAGACTCAGTTTCCGTGACTTTCCATATCCTACTTCACAATGAGTTGCTAACGTGCAGCACGTCGGGGGCCATCTTGAAAGAAACTAGACCGCACAAACAAAAGCAGTTGATACTGTAGCAGAACAATGCTACGAGTCCGGCGCCAGAGGTTCCAAAGGGACCATGGAATAGTGAATCTGACAGATTTTGGGAAAACAGCAGGAACAGAGAGCCTGTCTAACAGGAGAAAAGCTGATTGGGGTTCCTCTTGGATGTGGCTGATGGAAATTCTCCGTCAGAAGTCCTTTCCAGGAGGAGCGGTATGCAGAAGTCTTTCCCAAGTCAGAACCAGAGTACCTGAGATGGTTTTGTGAGCAGGGAAAATGAAAGGAAGAACTTACCTGGTAGAGTGGCATAGAGCTATTGAATCCCCTACCTGCCGTGGTCCTTTATAATCCCAGTGCATTTAGATAAATGTCCCAAGAATCAATTAAGTCTCATATTGTAATTGAATGTATTTTGGGGGAACCCTATTTGTAAGCTGTCACTAAATGGGGGCTGGGCCTATGAATGAAACTTTGTGGAAGTATTTTTGAAATAGAGGGCCCTTCTATAACTGCACAGGGCATGTTCGTATCCGTCAGTAATCAATTGATTAATTAATTTTCTATGTTTTCTAGGAGAAAATTTATATCTGGATTCATGAGCCTGGTGTACAACGTGACTCACAAATATTCAGGTATTGATAGACTTCTTGGCCTGTGAAAACCATAGTTTACTTAAAAGTAAAACCCTTATTAGAATGTTCTATCCCTCAAAGTGGAATAGAAAGGAGGTTATTTCCTACCCTTCAGTCTCAAGAAAATGAAAATTTAAATAAGCAATTTCATTTTTGCAAATAATATTGCACAGAAATAGAAGGATGCTGCCTTCAATGGACTGCTAATGCCAAGTAAAGGTTACTTGCTGATTACTTTTCCATTAAAATGTTATAATCTCATGCATGTTTGACTCTTTAATACATCAGATATTTTCCTCTCCAAAATAAAAGTTTCCTGCTTGAACCCAAATCTTAAGAAACAGTAGCAAGGCTAATCCTAACAAAGATTATTGGATCGAGGACCAAGCTAGAAAAATAACGGAATCCAACATTTTAGTGTTGTATCAGCCCTAGAAGAAGTAAGTTGCACGTGAACCCAATATTTTCTCTGATGGCAACATTTGTCAATGGTTTCAGGGAAAACCAACTGAATTGTATCATTGTAAAGTTTATTCTAACAAAGGTTTAATCTTTTCTTAGTTCTATGAACATTTGTATGTATATATCGAAAGAGGATTTTATTAAGTTATTCAGATTTGCTTTTATACAGATGTTTGTGTGTATTGTTAATGTAAATATTAGCAAGATAATAGTAAACAGATTGCATTTCATTTCTGGAGACAAGAAGCCTGTATCCATGTGGAATATTGTAGATTCATTCCTGAGCATTGAATGTTAAGGGACCACATTTAATTTCTTGATTCATTATTTTAAATAAAACAATATTCTGATTAAATACAGTGGGTCTCTAGTCCCACCTTTTGGTGTGGGATTGTAGTAGTTTGGTTATTGGACGAGTGACATTACTCAGTGAAAGAATCAGTGGAAAGAAATGTAGATATGTAATGTAATGTCATCTTATATAGCACCTTCCACCAATATTGTTGGCCTCGCTGTGTGTTGCTCTCAGAAAGGAGGGCTGGGTGTGTTACATAGCTGGAATTCAGATGCAGAAACCTTTGATGTTTACTGATGCTGGTCAAAAGTACCTGTTACCTGTGTGCCGATATGAACATTTCTGTTTGTGATTGGTGCAGACCAGGCAAATTGGCTGTATGGACGGCACCTGGATTCTGGAGTGCAAAAATTGACAGCATGGTTGTTGATGGAAGCCTGATAGGGTCTGAATCTATTACGTATACTAGAACGTGTTGGTCGTATGAAGGAGTATGGGTAGTGTAAGGATGCAAGAGTTTTGTAGTGAGGAGTTAGATGAGGAGGTTTGGGGCAAGACAGTTAGGGTGTTGTTGCTTTCTGGCTCTTGGTTGTAGATTTCAGGTGCAGACCAGTGTCACACATCAGAGGGTCCATACATCAATTTGGTTTCCAAAAGTTGGCAATGGCAAGAGTTCTGAAAAGGTCTTGTTGTCAATAACCCAAGTTTCTTGTGCACATTTTTTAGTTTGTTACTATTATTTTTTATTTCTTTCAGAGTGGTTGGTTGAAAAGCCAAGTTTTAAAAAAAAGTTTTTATTATGTTTTTAACAACATGCACATACAATAGTCCCCACAACATATGTTGCTTGTGCTATGCAATGATTCAATACCTTGACACTGAGATCTTTAATATAATGGTATTATCTCCACCAACAACTAACAATGCTCATAACTTTTAAATCGGTAGAGTTGCCATAGGCCTGAATAGTCTGATGAAGATGCATACCTTTACTCAAACTCCTTTGCTGAGGTAACCTGACGAGGTCAGCCGTTACACCCTATGGTTATCAAACAATCTCGGTTTTAACCCATGTTTATCAGCACTTCATGATGGCTTTGACTCAGGAGAAGTGGCCAGATCATTTAACAGTTGCTGCCAGTGAATGCTAAAGCTTTCCTCAAATTGCATATCTTTGTTTCTGCGTAAATCTTTTAATTCGGCTAAACCCCACTTTCTAAAATACACTATCCATCGTGGAATAAGTGGACCCTTAAGGTTTTTCCATGATATTGCGATTCTCCTCTTTGCCTACACCAATAGAAATTGAGCGATTTTCTTCGTCCGTTTGTCCTTTTTGCTCCCTGGTAGCCATCCTAACGAACAAGAGGAAGGGTTGCAATTATAGGATTACTGGAGTAATGTTTTAATCCTCTCCATCACCTCTCCCCAATAACACTGAATCACGGAGCATTTCTACACCATATACCAGAACCCTGCTGAACCTTGATAGATATGGGGTAGCACTGTATTTATTGTTTGAATTTTCCCTGGAGTCATATATACCCTATGAAGGATATTAAATAGATCAGTTTGAATATGGCATTCCTGGATACCTTCTTCATGTGTTCCCAGATTTTAAACCATACTTTATTCGATAAGAACATCAGAATTAATTTTCCCATTTTTCTTTGATTGATGGGGACGGAGTGGGCTTTCCATTTAAAATAAACCTATATTTCGAAGGGATTGTGTCCTCCGACGTATTCCTTATCTTTGATCGATCATCTCCCAGCTTGCTGGCCTCGGAATTCTTTTTTCAGTAGAGGGCGCTGCGCGTCGACCTCCCTCGAGCCGATGTCCCTCGACGTCCTCTGTATCGGCGCCGACGTCATCATGCGTATAAATAGACTCACGCAGCGTCCGTTGCTCAGTTCCGTTTTTCCGCGCTTCGTGGGGCCTCGGAATATCTTTGCTCAGTTCTTCAGTCAAATATATCATTATTCCTCGGGAATATCGACTCGTACTCGATGGCTTCCTCACCCGAACCGACGACTCCACGGTCCGACTTCAAAAAATGTTGAGACTGTGGAAAGAAAATGTCTTTGACGGATCCTCACAGGATCTGTTTATGGTGCCTGGGAATCGAGCACCTTGTTCGGAGTGCGAGGACTGCATGTCCATGACGGCGAAAGCCTTGAAGGAGCGTAAGGGGAAGCTCGAGAGAGGTAAGGCAGTTAAAACTTCTTTGAAAGTTTCCTCGGCGGAGTCGAGACATTCGTCTCCTCGCCATCACAAAAGACATTCTCGTTCTAGGTCTCGAAGCAGTTCCCATCACTCTTCGAGATCTAAGCATTCAAAAAAGAGACGTCGAAGATCCCCTTCCTCGTCTTCGTCTTCTTCCGTTTCCCCAAAAAGGGTCTCCTGCCCCACAAAACATAGCTCTCAGGCTGAGTGGGAGGAATTCAGGAAAAAGATGCTAAGCGTCTTCGAGAAAGCAGCCTCGACCCCCTCAAAGACTGCTGAGGGTGATACCCTGGGTGAAAGACCCGAAAAATCAAAAAGCCGCGTGTCGCAGCACCCGGCGAAAGAAGCCATTCGAGAGCGTCACAAACCCTCGAGTAAAGGCAAAGTTGCGTCTTCCACGCCGTCGTCGAAGATCCCTTCAACACATAGATCGCCGTTGTCGATGCAGTTATCGAAGGGTTCTTCGACGCACAGGTCAGTCGAGTCGACGCCGAGAAAGGATAAACCCACAGCCACCTCACAGCCAGTGGCCATACCCAGAGCCTCGAGCACGAGAATGTTGTCAACAACCACAAGTAGAATCCCGATATTCTCGAGTTCATCGAGGCCTCTACCACCTTTCTTGACGCCTTTTTCGATGGCTTCGATAGCTTCGAAGCCTTTAACGTCCGCGTCGACGACGTTGACATTTTCTCAGCCAATCATGACGAATTTGGCTGCTCTGGAAATGGGATTTATACCATTTTCAAGACCTGATCACTCCAGAGTCTTATCTTCTATTTATGAAGAAGGGGAGGATTCGGATCAGGAAAGACCTTTTGAGTTGCAGGGATCTGCAACTCCTGCACCTGAGGAATTTACCTATGAGGAAGGTAGGTTGAAAGACCTCCATGAATCCCTACAGGAAGCAAGTGGGTTGGACACTTCCCCAGAAGTGGAATTTGCCACAGCAGACCCAGGGGAACATGCTGAAACCCCTTATAGAACCATGATGGCAAGGATCATGGAGTTTATGGGGTGGTCCACACCCTCACCTGCTTTTCAGCAAGACGACCTCACAAACATCATGTTCAAAGGTCCACAGGAGGATCCTGTGGTGCCATTTCATGCAGCATTACAAAGGAGAATATTGGCAAACTGGGAAACACCTGAGGTAATCACGGCGGTTAACAAAAAATGATCAGCTAAATATAGGGTGTCTTCTGCTGACCCTGAATATTTATCCAAACACCCAACTCCGGAGGGTCTGGTTGTTCAGGCAGCTACTTCAGCAGGTAGTAAATCGGCTTACCCTACTGTTCCACAGGATAGGGATGATAAGAGATATGACTCTATGGCCAAAAAAGTATTTTCCGCATGTAGCATGGCGTTGAAATCCATCAATGCTACTTGTACGCTCGCAAGGTTCAGCCACACACTTTGGGAGTGTGCTTCATCAGCGGCTGACTGCCTCCCGGAGGGAGAAGAAAGGGAAGCGTTCCTAAACATCATCAAGGATGGTAGACGCTATGTGCGAATCCCTTCAAACTGGCATCGATTCTGCTGACAGCATCAGCAGGGCCATGACGGCAAGTACAACAACCCGGAGATTTGCTTGGTTGCAAAAGTCTGGTTTTGCTCCAGATGTGCAAAGCAGACTCTTGAATATGCCCTTTGACGGCTCTTCTTTGTTTGGTAAGAAGGCGGATGACAGTTTAGAAAAACTACAAACATCAAAGGCAGCAGCAAAATCCCTAGGAGCTGCAATCTGTCAGACACCATATCGCCCCTCAGGAACCTCTTGGAGAGGTAAGTCCTTTCGCTTCTATTCCACATTCGGAAAAAGGCAGAGGACAGCCAGTTCAAAGGGATCAGAAAAAATTCACCCGAGGTGGACGGGGTAAAAATACAAAAGCCGCAGCAGCAGCAAATGCCTCTTTACCCTCGGCATCTGCATCAGCCGCCTCCAAACCGCTCTGAGGACTCTCTTCACAAAACACCAGTAGGGGGCAGGTTAACTCAACATCTGACGGAATGGCAGGCTATTACGTCAGATGCTTGGGCATTGGAGACAGTTGCCCAAGGTTACTGCCTGCCTTTTCTACGCATCCCTCAGAGTCATCCACCGGGGAACAGCTCTCTGAAAGTTCCAGATCCGCTCCTCTTGCAGGAAATTGTAGACCTGCTAGAGAAAGGTGCCATAGAACCGGTACCTGTAGTGTAGAGGAACAAGGGCTGGTACTCCCCCTACTTTCTCATACCGAAGAAAGATGGAGGACTGAGACCTATCTTGGACTTACGAGAATTGAACAAGTTCCTCAGGAAGGACAAGTTCAAGATGGTAACTCTCTCTCAGATCCTTCAGGCCCTCCAGCTCCAGGACTGGCTGGTATCTCTGGACCTCCAGGATGCTTATTTCCATGTGCCAATCCATCTCAAACACAGGAAATACCTGAGGTTCGCAATTGGCGGCTCTCATTATCAATTTCGAGTTCTGCCATTTGGACTGACCTCCGCCCCGAGGGTCTTCACCAAGCTAATGTCGGTAATGGCTGCAAGTCTAAGGAGGGAAGGGATCCACGTCTACCCCTACCTGGACGATTGGCTGATCAGAGCTGTATCTTCGGAACAAGCTCAGATCCAGCTAAATTATGTCTGCCACTTCCTTCACAAACTGGGCTTCTCCCTCAATTTAAAGAAGTCACAGATGATACCATCACAGAGACTCCAGTTCATTGGAGCGGTCCTGGACACTTCCCTGGGAAAAGACTCGCCACCAGAGGGGAGGGCTCAAGATATTCTGCAGATGGTCACCAAGTTTCAAAATGCCCAACGTCTGCCAGCCTTTGACTTTTTGAGGTTGCTAGGCCTCATGGCATCCTGCATCTTCCTTGTGCCAGAGGCTCGCCTGAGAATGAGATCTCCTCAGTGGGCACTGAGAACTCAGTGGTCGCAATTCTCAGGGAGAATGACAGACCTCCTTCAGGTTCCGGACAAAGTGGCTCGAGACCTTCAGTGGTGGGCCTGCCAGAAAAACATCTTGAAGGGGGAACTGTTTTGGCAACCATGGCCGGAGATAACAGTAGTCACAGATGTCTCACTCGCGGGGTAGGGAGCCCATACCAACGACTTGACCATCAGCGGTCGTTGGTCTCCACCGGAGTCCAGACTACATATCAACCTGTTAGAGCTGAGAGCATTCAGACTAGCGCTGAAAGCTTTTCTGCCATCTGTACAGGGGAAAAATGTCCGGATAATGACGGATAACACAGTGGCAATGCACTACCTCAACAAAAGAGGAGGCGTAGGATCACTGTCACTGTGCAGAGAGGCAATGCAGCTCTGGTTTTGGGCAATTCAAGAAGGAATCTCTCTATCAGCAGTTTACCTAGCCGGAGAGAAGAACTTGACGGCGGACGCTCTGAGCAGGCAGGGCACAGTCTCCCACAAGTGGGAACTAGCTCAGGAAGACCTTCAGGAGATCTTCGCCCTTTGGGGAACCCCTCAAGTGGATCTGTTTGCCACCAGTACCAACAGAAAGTGTGATCTGTTTTGTTCAAGGGAATTTCCCCCGAGAGGAGCTCTAGGGGAGGCGTTCGTAGTGTACTGGGAGTTTCCACTCCTGTATGCATTTCCACCGGTCCCTGTCATTCCTCAAATGATCAGGAGGTTGAGAAGATTCCGGAGGACCATGATCCTAATTGTCCCAGACTGGGCCAGGAGAACGTGGTACCCAGATCTTCTGGACATGCCCATCTGCCCTCCAATTCGTCTTCCACTCAAGGAGAATCTTCTCTCACAGAAGGGAGGTCAGGTTCTCCATCCAGACATCAGAACCCTCAACCTTCACGCCTGGCTTCTGAAAGGTTGAGATACAAGGATTGGGACCTCCCTGATGACGTCATGGAAGTGTTGCTTTCGGCAAGAAGGCCAGCAACAAAGTCTTTATGCGGCTGCCGTTGGAACACATTTTGCAGCTGGTGTAGAGAAGAGAATATCGACCCCTTTTCATGTGGTACACCAACGGTGTTATCCTTTCTACTCTACTTGGCAAATTCAGGCCTTCAAGTTGGCATGATCAAGGGCTATCTCGCAGCGCTATCGATCTTCAAGCGCACTGCAGAGGAGCCTTTGTATTTCAAATTACCCTTAGTAATACAATTTCTAAAGGGATTAATTAATGTCTACCCTCCAAGACCTTTCCAGGTTCCTTCACGGGACTTAAATTTAGTCTTAAATTTCCTGATGGGTACTCCTTTCGAACCACTCCACTCTTGCTCGCTAAGATTTCTCACTCTTAAAACTGTCTTATTAGTGGTTTTAACATCTGCTAGAAGGGTGCACTTGTGTCATATCATATTTCCCCTCCCATTGTGCAAAAGAGAGGTAGAGGCCTCCCTCAAAGAAATCTCCTAGTGATCTACAACCAGCGCTAATCAAAGAGGAGCGACGCCTATCCCTTAGTATCCTGAAGATAATTGCATCGAAGCCTAGGGGCAGAACTGGACAGTATGGTGCATATGACTGCAGTTTAATTAAAGCACTTTTCCATACTAATTGTGTTATTTGCACTATACAAGTATTACCTCTCGTGCCCATTGAATACTATAGTAGTTATATAACCTGTCTGCCTTTCGGGAGACCCCTCAGTAATGTGCTTATTTCCAACTGGCAGGTCTTTTCAACATGTCACATATTGCAATTGGGCAGCCAAGAAATACAGTTTGTTGTCCGGAAGGGCCAACCACCCCTCGTGATATGATTTCTCTGATGTTGTTAGTGCTACCCTACCGCTATCCGTATCCCATAGCAGCGCTACGATCTTCGTGACTAGTATTTTTTTTAAAACTTGTTTAATCGTATAGGGGATATTGGTAAGAAAATATAACAATCTAGCAAGAATTACCATTTTGCACAACACTGTTCTCCCCATTGGTGAAAGAGGTAGCGACTGCCAAAAAGAAATTTCCAATCCCTGTCAGCGCCTTGCCTATATTGTAGACAAATGTTTCCTCAACCTCATGGAAAATTTGAATACCCAAATATTTAAAGGATTCTTGTTCCCATTTCACTCCCCAGTCTGGAAGTATATATTTGGGTTTATGTCTCATTCCTGCCAGTGGCAAGATAAGTCTGTTATCTTTATTGATCTATAATGCAGACAATTGGGCCTCATTACAAGTCTGGTGGTATCCCACCTGGAAACCTGATGAGGTTTCCTGCTGGGAATTACTGTTACTGGCACTTGAACTGCCAGAATTACCAGCAGGTTCAAAGTGCCGGCAAGGGTGGTTAATCCTCATTACATGGAGCTCCTTAGGATTACATGGGGGGATTGCTGGTAATACCGGCACTGATAATACTGCCTGTTTTTGTGGGGTTCCTGACTTACCTCCAACTCTTGGCTGGAGGTAAATCAGGTCCCCCACCGACAAACCTTTACTTTGCTTGTGCGGAAACGTGCCGGTATACGGAAATAACAGCATGTTATTTCCCCACCGGCAAACCTGTAATGAAGCCCAATATCTTCAAGTTATCTAGCACCTCCCCAATTATCAGGATTTTATACTGGTGGTTACACACATATAACAGTGCAGTGTTGGCAAATAAGAATATCAGAAATTTTACCTGTTTCAGACATATATTTCCTGAAATATCACAGCTGAGGTTCTAGTGCCATGGCAAAGAGAATTGGGGACACTCGGCAACCTTGTCAGGTGTCCATCCCCAAGGTCCACCTAGAGGACATACAAATTCCAGTTTTCACCGTAGCCATAGCCGTAGGCTTATTGTTCAATAAGCGTATCCAGTTTATGGCTTTCTGACCCAATCTGTAATTTTCGAATACCTTAAACTGCCAATACCACTCAAGTGAGTCAAAGGATTTGACCGCATCAATTGAGATTATTGCTAATTCTTCAGACACATTTGTAACCCTATCCATAATGTGATGTAGTCTTTTAAGATTTATGGATATACTTCTCCCACCTACAAACCCACATTGATCCGGATGCTCCAACACTGGGACTACTCTCAATAGTCCTCTGGCTATAATTCTCGCTTGTATCTTTGCATCTATGCTTAGAAAAGAGATGGGATGGTAAGAGTCACAGTATCTCGAGTCTTTCTAGGGTTTGAGTAGAACAATAATTACTGCCTCTCGCATGGACTCTGGAAGGATTCCAGTGCGTAGGGCGCTATCATACACTAGTTTTAACCTGTAGACCATAACTTCTGCGAAGGTCAACCGGAAGGCCATCATTCTCCAGTGTTCTGCCCTTCTTCAAGGAGTTAATGGCATGCAAAATGTCACCCTCTTCTATCAACGCATCCAGCATATTCCTGGAGTCTTCCGAAAAGTGATTCAATCATGCCCACTCTAATTAGTCAGATGGCTCCCCCTCTGAGTATCTATTCACACTTGAGTTAAGTGTATTGTAGTCTCGGAACTCTTCATTTATTTCCTGTTGTGTGGATACCAATGCTCCTGGTTTGTCAGATATTTGTGTTATGGTAGATATGGATGTCTCATTAATTAACCATGCTAGAAGCTTGTCTGCCCTGCCACCTTCACCATCAATAATGATTGAGTATTGTTCATATTCAAATGTATGTAAATCCTCTTGAAGCTCATTACTCCTTCTTTAGATAATTCAGCTTCACAGTGGTTTACCATCACCATCTCCATCTCTCCCTCTATCTGTTTAATAGATTGTTCTACTTCATGTAATGACCCGTGAAGAACCACACTCAAACCCACAGCATCCCTCTAATTGTTACCTTAAAAGCTTCCCAAATCAGACCCACATCGTCAATTGAATTATCATTGAGTTAAAAAAGGAGGGTATTTCCTCTTCAAGTTTAGTCCAGTACGCCATATTGCTCAAGTTTAGGCTCTTCGTTTCTAGGACGGAATGGGCAGTTTCCTTTCTTGCTAATTCAGTATCATGGCCAGCCAGAGGGGAATGATCCCAGAGTATGCCCCTAGTTATTCAATTTATGTTAATATACTGAAATGTTCCCTTCTAACAAATATATAATCGAGTCTTGAGTGGGGGTCATGAGTGTGGGAGTAAAATGAATATCCTATTTTGTCCCCATGACTTTCCATCCATAGCTCGATCAAATCTAGGTCAGTTGTCACACGGTTCAGAATTAAGGATGATTGTTTCTTGAAGGGATATATTGTGTCTGATGTATGTAATGATGGATCTAAGAGGCAATTTAAAATTGCCCCCCAAAGAAAAAGGTCATATCTATAAACCATAGCCTGTTTTAGTACCTCCTGAAAATAAACATTATTATCCACATTAGGCGCATAAGAATTAACAATGCATATCTCTTTACCATCCAATCTATTAAAATCAAGGTTCTACCCTCTGGGTCATCTAACTTTTTTACAATATGTATAAGAACCTCCCTCACTATCCAGATTAAGAACCCCCTAAGATGAGTAACTGGATCCATATACAGCCCTTTCCCATCTACACCGCAATGCAACCAAGGTCCAGGTTCCAACAATGCATTTCCTGTAATAAGGCAATCTGGATCGCCTTCCTTTTCAAAAGGTTCCCTGTTCTCATCCTTTTTCCCCCCTATTCTCTAGTGTCCTGACATTCCATGTGACAAACCTCACGACATTAAGTACCATTCCTAGTGTAACATGTAATAATGCCCATCCCCAAATATTCTGTTCCAAGCAGAGCCCTGGATTTCAACATGTTCACTACTCTGCAGAACGACATACCTTTAAGTAAGGGTAGGTAGCCCTCCACTAATTGCTCATCCAAGAGCACTGCTTATTTTACCTCCAACCAACCATGAATTAACAACAACAAGAGTTAAACAACAACAAGAAACGTACAGAACAAAACTCGGTCCAAAGACTGTCTGGTAAAAAATCCCAGAATACCTGTAATTGGTGTCCGCAAATCCAGATGTCCACACCGGGGAACAGCCCCCATTATAGTGGCCAGTTCCCCTGCTCTAGTGGATATGGGTCAGAGTAGCACCTCTGATCTGGTGAACCTCCAAAGATATTATCACTAGTACACTGACACACACACACCCATCGTCCTCGGGATGTGCGGAGTGTGCGTCCATTGTCACAATATTTTAGGGGTTCTAAAGGGTTCCTCATAGAAACCAGTCCCACTGGGACTGGACCCCCACACAAAAACATGGGAACCAGTCACAGCCCCCCATACCCTTGTCAATGTTCTTACTCCGATCAGAAAGAAGCGTTGATCCTGCTCCCCAGTTGATTCAGAGTGATCAGTTAACTTGGTCCAGTAGGTGCTGTATCCAAGTTATTGTATGAACCATCATGTCCTCACTCCCTCAGGGGTTTGTTGTCCAGACAGTCCCAGGCACCTTGTGCATCTAAAAAACAAGGGTTGTCTGCAAATAATATCTTCAATTTAGCCGTGATAAACTGCATTTTATGTTAATATTATTTGTAAAGCGTAGTTTTCACCCGTGGGCATTATGGCGCTAAATGGGACCTGACAGTGAAATACCAGCAGCTGCAGAAAAAAGAACTAGAACCAGTGTTCCAGATAAGATTTGGAGGTGGGAGTATTTTACTCCCCATTTTTTAAAGTTGGGAGTAAAATACTTTTTTGTGAGTAAAAATTTAAGTCCAATTCCCAATGGGGAGTATTTTATAAGTGGGTAAAAATATGTTTTTACTGGAAAAAAAGAACTGTTTTTGCACTCATTATTTCTTTGTACCGAGTTATTCGAGTACATTAAAGGATACAGGTTTACTTCTTCTAATCAGGCAGCAATAGTAGTTTCTTCCTTTGGTACTATGTGCACTACTGGTCCAAACATATCAAATGGAACTGTGTGGGTGAAAGCAGGGGGACAAGGTATTGGTTTCCTATTATTTTTGTGGGAGTATTTTTACTACCTATTTTAATTTTTTGGGAGTATGTGCCTATTTTTAGGGAGTAAAAGTGGCCGATACACCCCTTATCTGTGGGGCTGACTAGAACAAAAGGGTTTTAAGATGACGGCGAAAAAGCAAATGATTGTCAATAGCTCAGAGGGAACGAGGAAGCTTGTTCCAGAGCACTGCAGCGGCCACTGAAAAAGCACGTCCACCAATCCTGGAACGATGAAACCGAGAAACTTAAATCAGGAAGCTGGAGGCAGAGCAATGCGATCTGCAAGGATTATAATGATGGAATTTCTTCTGCAGAGATTTGAATTCAATGCATTGCGAGTCTGGAAGCCACTGAAGACTGTGAGGTATGATCCCGAGAGGAAAGACCTGTCGCAACTCTGGCAGTGGTGTTCTGTAATATTTGAAGCTAGTTAAGAATATAGGCTGGCTGGGCCACAAAAAGGGCATTACAATGGTCTAAGTTGCCAAAAATCGAGGAAGCAACCATCAGGGCGTGCAGATGAGGGGTCAAGAAAGGAAGAACATCTGCAAGATCTTAAGTTTGAAATGGCCCACAGAGCTCACTTGCGCGTCCATCGATAGAGAGGCAGAAATCTTGACACCGAGATCCTTAACTGCAGAAACAGGTTAGGGAAAAGGGCCCAGATAGGGTGGCCAGAACTCAGGCGTCCAAATATTTGGGCCGTCGAAGGGGAGCCAACTACTAAGACCTCTGTTTTGTCACCATTCATTTTGAGACAGTTCTGACTCATCCAGTCACTGACAGATTTCGGAACAGTTTATGAAATTATCTGGCGCATCAGGTTGGGCAAGGTTGAGCAGTACCACAATCTGATTATCATTCGCATAGATGTAACAACAGAGTCCAGAGGACTGCATGAGTTTAGCCAAAGGCTGAATGTAAACATTGAACAAGATGGGTAACATGGTAGAGCCCTGAGAACTCCACAAGTAATAGGTAGCTGGGCGGACTGGAACGGGGACATAGACAGAGACTGGGATCAATCTGCTGAGAACAAGTGAAACTAGGCCAGCACTGGACTGGAGATCCCTGCCGCAATTAGCCTGACCAACAAGATGGAATGGTCGATGGTATTGAATGCAGAAGATAGATCTAGTAACATCAGTGCACCGATGTCACCTTGGTCACCAAGCACAGCCCAACACAGCCTCAGGTTGCAACGCAGATTGAAAGGGATCAAGGAAGGAAGATTCTTCCAGAAAATAACTGAACAGAGGGGTAATCAAGGATTTAAGTGTTTTCATCAAGAAAGGAAGAAGAGATATGGTTAGCTGGGAGAAGAGGGTCCACAGAAGGTTTCTTTAGAAGGGAGATAATCAAAGGTTGTTTGATAGCAGGGGGAATATAACTAGTTGCTATTGAATGATTCACAGCAGAGGTGAGCAATGGGGCGATGTCAGGTAGAATAGTTTTTAGAATAGAAAGTGGTGTAGCGTCTAAGGAAGACACAGATTTAAGCTTGGTTACAACCCGGATAATATCATTAGAATTAAAAGAAGAGAAGGAGGACCAAGAGTGGAGCTGACTAGTAGTAAGTGCAGAATCAGAGATAGAACAGGTTGCTGAATTCGTCATAGAGCTGGATATATTTTGCTGGATCATGTCAATCTTGTCGATAAAGAAAGCCAAGAGAGAATTACATAGTTCCTCGGAGGGCGGAGCAGAACAAGACAAAGAAGACCTGATAGAAAGAGTATCAACGGTTTTGAATAGCTCTTTCGGCTGGTTAAGAGCTGACTCAATCTGGCCAGTGAAGTAACTTCACTTAGTATCGAAGATAGCTTGATGATGGACCTGTGTCACTTCTTGAAAGCGAGTTCTAGCGGAATGACAATAGCTAGAGCGCCATTTCCTTTCAGCCTATCTGCGACGCAGTTGTAATTCAGCTAGAAGGCAGGAGAACCAAGGTTCAGAGTGATGCACACATGATTTGGACAGTTTGAGCGGAGCCAGGCGGTCAGCTACTTCGTTAAAAACCTGCGAAAGCCGGGACATGTTGATAGTCTCGGAGGCACAAGCCATTTTTAGCTCATCAGAAACCATCGAAGACTCAACAGAATACCATCTGCATCTAGGGGTGTCGGGGAAGAACCCGCACCATGGGAGAGGAGGGAAGAGAAATTAAGAAGGTAAGATCAGTCCATAGCACATGGAGGAAAAGCCTTAATCAATGAGTAAGGCAAAAACATCAGATCTAACGTACTGGCCAGGTTATCGGTGGGGCCAATGACTAATTGAAAGAGCTCACGGTCAATAATGGCAGACAAAATCAGTCAGCAAGGGTGGAAGACATTTTGATATAATGCAAATTGAAATCCCCCAAGAGAATCACATCACAGAAACAATGTTTAAGATCAGCAGCAAGCTCTAGAAATGCCGAACAAAATACCTGATGAAACCCGGTGGGCGGTAAACTAATAGAATGTGCAATGTTTTTGAAACAGAAATTGAAATCCAAATAGGGATGGCTTCCATTTGACTACTATGGGCAAATGGTAGCATAGAACAAAAAAACGCAGTTTGAAAGATAAGAGCAAGGCCCCTGCCGAGATGCGCGGAATCTGTCAACCCGCAGGATGTCCTAATTGGGAGGCAAGGATTGTACGAGGGTGGGAAGATTCACGCAGCCAGGTTTTGTTAATTAAAGAAAGCGTAGGAGAGAAATCATGCAATAAATCATGACAATGAGAAGCGTGGGCTGATAATGAACGGGCGTTAAACAAAATACACCTAAAATTATCGGAGGTAGCGTGCACATTTCTAAAGTATTAGCCTGTTTAATGTCAAAAAACGTGGTTGGAAGCACCGTGCAGGTTGGGGCAAACTGAAGTAGAGAGTGGTGTGAATAAGTAGTGGGCAGGAGGGCAGAAGATAGAAGGACCTTCCAGGGCTCATCCGAGGCCCGGATGGGAACAGATAGGCTGGACTTTGGTGCGACTTTAGCATGGCAAACACACTCCTGCTGCACTTCCTTATTAGCATACCCTTACATAGGCACATAGTATCACCAAATCAATCATATGAGTCTGTATAGTCGACAGGGAGAACAGACTACTCGTAGTAATTGCGTGGATGCCAGACAAGAGCTCCAGCACGAGACCCGAGGCACTTGTCGGAGGCCAGGCATCCTCGAGCAAAAATTGCCTTACAAGAAACTCAGAAAACCTCAAATAAATAATTAAAATAAAGAATTTTAAGTAAATAAAAAGTTAATAGAAGTAGAGTTAAAAAGGCGTCCAGTCACTGCCACGACCATGGAAGACCCAGCGCCAATCAAATAAGCAAATGTATAAAACATCAATCGGCTGCTGTTCCATTGCTGTGAATCTCTCATTCACCTTCCACAGGTCCGTTCAAATAAGGGGAAACATCTGCACTCTCTTTTTGATGTTTATTCCACAAAGATAACTTCAAATCCTTTATGGTAGCCATGAGGCCTTCCATCGTAACACCTTCAATGTTTGTTGCAGGTTCTGGTGCAACCCCTTTATCTGATGAAGTGTTTTTGCTCTGCTTGCCTTTGGAGCCCACATATTGTTCAATTTCTTTTTTGTCCTTTCACCATACTTTGTGGTTGATAGTCCAATTCATATTGCAAACCTTTTGGTCCATGGTTCTTTCAAGTTCCCGGACAGAGCACTCCAATGGACCCCTTCCACACACTGCTGTAATCCTGTCTGGAGGAAAGAGGGGAGGAGGTACAATGAAGCCTCAGTTTTGCCTCAGAATTTGATCGCTGCTTTCCAAAGCATGGAACCCTTATGGGAGAGATATAATTAAACCTTTTAGGAGATCATTGCACTGGCAGTCGCCCCCCCGCCGTGGAGACTTATTTAGCTGGCGCTAATCCAAAACCAATATGGCGCCCGTCAGTACTGCTTTTGAGAGGACTCCCAGTTATCCGTGTTTTTCATCCTGTGTCAAGCAAAATGAGTCGCTCATCAGTGTTCCCAACACTACAACTTTAGGGTGTCAACAGAAATCCGTGTCCCCAATGTCTGTGAATATGTTCCACTTGTCTTCCAGCCTGTGGCAAAGCAATTCAGAGTCCCCCTTCCGTCCAATTCTGTGAGACGGTCCAAAGGAGAGAGGAACTGTGAAGCCCCTGTTTCAGCACCGGGGCCAGTCACTGCCTCCTGAGGTCCTTAATTCCTTAGAAAGGAGAAATATGCTTCCCTTTGGGAGCTCCTCACACCAGGAGCGGTCCCTTTTTCACGGGGAACACTACAGGTGTTTTTCATCATAAAACAAGATGGTGCCAGCCACCATCGCCTCAGAAAAAACTACATATTATAAGGAGTTTGTGATCCCCTCCAGGTGAGAAAAGCCACTCACAAGCATACCTCACCCTTCAACCACTTTTATAGGGTTAATGCAGTGACATAAGTCCCATTGCTGTCTTAAGGCGACAACACAACACGCCTCCTTTTTTTTCCATTTAGAATTTATTAAGCATTTTTTCAAAAACTACATCAGTACCAAAAGACAAACAGAACCATAGAAGAGAAAAAACAAAACACCCCTCCTCCACCCCCACCCCCCACTGTCCTTGTGTAGGAGCACCAAGGTCCAGTCCAGCAGGAAGGATTCCATTGTATCATGAGCTACAGCCGACAGCTTCTCGTAGGTGAAAATTGCCCACAATTTCGCAAGCCATTCTGCTTTTGAGGGCACTGCCCCCCCTCTTCCAGTTCTGAGATATGGCCAGTCTACCTGCTCTCAACATGCTTTGGATCACTCCCGGGAGGGCTTCCAAGTCTGTATCCGGGGACGGGATACCAAACAGAAGCTCGAGGGGGCGCTGTTCAAGAGCGATGCCCATAATATCCTTAATCCAACTCAACAGTTCTGCCCAAAAGACTTGCACACAAGGACATTCCCACCACAAGTGGTACCAGGTACCCCGCTGACCAGTCACTGGGGCAAAACGGAGAGACTCCCGGAAACATTTTAGACAAACCCACCGGGGGGAGGTGCCACATGTGAAGAATCTTAAATTGTGTTTCATTGTTTACTGTGTACAACGTCCCCGAGAAGAGAGCCCCAAAGAGTTTAGCCCAAGTGGAGTCGTCCAAGGCCCTGTTTCTTAAAGCCCTGTCTTCCTGACAAGTGCGTCGTATTTAAGACATAGTAGAGTTTAGACAGGGATCCCTTCCTCGAGGAGGATTCATCAATTACCTTTTCAAGGGATATTGAGGGGACGGGAAAAGTGTTCCTGCCAATGGGGGCTAGTGAGGAAACCCTTAACCCGGAGGTAATCAAAAACAGACATCGAGGCATCTCCCAAGGTCTCTACTAAGACTGCATAGTCAATTAATCTATCCTGGCGGAAGAGTAGGGCCGCACGCTCAAGGCCCGCATCCAACCACAGTTGCATGTTACGGAAGCCTTTATTACCCAAATCAAGGGGAGGACCCCACAAAGAGGACAGAGGGGAAGGCCACGATGAGAGGGCCCGATTCTCTTTGGTGTTTTTCCATAGTGTCCATAAGACTGACAATGTCGGGTGAGTTTTCACACAACTGGGGAGGTCATTGAATGACGACCATAAAAAAATCTGACTTTCCTCGGGTGAGTATGAGTGTCTTCAATGTAAACCCAGTAAGTGCGCAACTCATCCCTCATATGTTCCAACATAAGCTGGGCGGCCTTATGGTATAGGCAGAAGTCCAAAGCCCCCCCCTCAGAGACCTCGGGAGCGTCAGGGTTGAGTGCTCAATTCTAGGTCTTTTGCCCTTCCATATAAACCGTTGGATCATAGATTTAAAAAAACCTTCAGGGATCATGACTGGGAGAGACGTAAAGAGATACAAGAGATGAGGAAGGATATTCATTTTAACAGATACCATGCGACCGAACCACGATAGGATTAAAGGCGCCCAACGATCAAGATCTAACTTAATTTTGGCAAGGAACGGAGAAAAGTTTAACTCAAAAAGGGTACCCAAGTCCCTAGGGACGAGGACTCCAAGATATGGAGTTGCCTTCCGCTCGACTCTCACCCCACAGACAGCATCCCTCCCCCCGGTGTCCCGGTCCCATCTCCCCATTGGCATAATACAGGATTTTGATGGTTTAATTTTTAGCCCTGAGAAGGACCCAAAGGCGTGGATCAGGCCCAGGAGATTGGGGAGCGGCATGCTCAGGTTAGTTAGCTGGGCCAGTATGTCGTCTTCAAAAAGCGAGAGTTTAAAATCCGATTCCCCAACCCTAATCCCCGTGATCCCCTGGTGTTGTCGAATGGCAACAGCAAGGGGCTCCATTGCCAGGGCCCCCTGGAGGTGGAACGGGTCAGAAACTACACCATTCACCGCTACCCTTGCCATAGGGCCGTTCTACGAAGAAGCGATCCACCCTCAGAATTTCTCACCCAGACCCATCCTTCGCAGTACCTTACCCATATATGGCCACTCGACCCGATCAAAGGCCTTTTCCGTATCAACTGACAAAAGGTACGCTTCTACATTGTTTCTCGAGGATTCGTGTATAAGGTCCAGAGTCTTTCTAATGTTGTCTGAAACCTGCCTACCAGGAATGAAACCCACTTGGTCCCCATTGACCAGAGACGGCATGAGAACAGCCAACCTGTTGGCAAGGAGTTTCGCCAGAATCTTAACATCAGTGTTGAGTAAAGAAATAGGCTGGTAAGATTAACATAGGGATGGATCTTTCCCCTCCTTGGGAATCACAACTATACGGGCAGAAAGCATGGATTGGGGGAGGGCCCCCGAATCCAGGGTTGGATTAAACAACTCAGCTAAAAAGGGAGCGATAGTTGAGCGGAAGGACTTATAGAAGGAGTCTGTGAAACCATCATCACCCGGGGTAGTACCACCTTTCATGGAGCTTATCGTATCAACAACCTCCTGGGATGATGTGGGATTTTCCAGAGCGCTCGACACTTCCGGGGGGAGGCGAGGGATTGGTAACGTTTCCATAAAAACATCAGAATCCGAGCCATCCCCTAAATATTCCATAGTATAGAGCTTTTCAGAATACTGAGAAAACAGCTCTGCTATCCCCTGGTCATCTAAACATTTGACATCCCCCTGAGTGAGCAATGAGTGAACCCTCCTTCTGTTTCTAAGCTCCCTAAATTTCCATGCCAGGATCTTCTGTCTTTTCCCCCTTTTCCATGTACTTTTACTATAGGAAATCGAGCTTCCTCTCGGTTTGACCCACCACGAGCGCAGACTATTTCGCCTTGAGCTGTTGGAGTTCTGCCCACTTCCCCGGGAGTATCTGGGATCTATCCTACCTCTAAGGAACTTCTCCTCCTCCTGCCACCTGCGACATGGGGAAAGAAAAATCTAAACGGCAAACTCTTCAAAGTAAGATGGATTTTTATACAACAGGCCCTCCCCCCCCGCCAGGGGACGCAGACTCCAGAGGAGGAAATTGCCGACGAGGAGGCTCCGGACCCCCCAATTTCTCTGTCCGACCTCATGAAAGCGATTGGGGACTTGAGAACATTTCTGGAACTCAAAATAGGCGGCCTGTCCTCAGAGGTCTCCCTTATCCGACTGGATCTACGCAGTCTCTCAGTTAGGGTGGGCGAGGCGGAACAAAGGGTGTCCGCCACAGAAGACACCGTCCACCGCTTGGAACAACAACTTGCCGCAATCACCCAGAAAGTCACCTAGCTGGAATACCGCGCTGAGGGTAACGAGGGAAAACGCGACGCAACAATCTGAGGATCCTTAGGATACTGGAGAAAGAGGAAGCCCCAGTGCTGAGTTGTTCCTGGAAGACTGGCTGACTCACGTCTTCGCTCCTAAAAAGCTATCCACATTTTTCTCCATAGAAAGAGCACACAGGGTGCCCACTGGCCGACCTACCCCTGGAGCACCACCTAGAACAATGATTGCACGCCTGCTGAATTACCGAGACCGCGATGCGATCCTGCAAATGGCCAGTGCCTCCGGCCCGATCACGTACAACGGCTACTAGGTTGGGTTCTACCCCGATTACACCAAGTAAGTTCAAAAGGCCCGCCAGTCATTTGACTCTGTTAAGAAGAAACTCCAGTCGTTATCTGTCAAGAACGCCCTGTTCTTACCGGCACTGCTCAAAGTCTACTACGAGGGCTCCACTCACCTCTTCCACAACCCCAAAGAGGCATGGGACTGGCTTGAAACTCAAGTCCTCACGGACCCTAGAGCGGGGCGCACACCACCGGGCCCGCCCACACAGAAGCCCTGGTCCGAGCGGCCCTCGCCCCCTCGATCCCCGACCAATGCAGATGACGGCACGGCTGTGAACCCTACGGAGAAGGGATAAGCCCCACGCAATATGGGGACGAATCTGCAACACAATAACATGGGAACGCTCACTTAGCGACTGCCACACCTAGTGCGTTGTGGGCGCTATCACAGTCCGGGCTATCCCGAGGAAGGTTACCAAGTTATAAGTTTGATGTTTGGGCGACAGGTGCTCCCAGTTGGGGGGGGGAAGTACAGGGAGTGGGGTGTTTTAGGAATATAAGGAATCAGAATCACGGATCGAGAAGGCATGATACTGACAAGCACTGGCGAGTGGGGCACGCACGGCCTACGCGCGGGACAGTTGATACCACAATTATCCAGTCGTCAGGCACATCACTACGGGGCGACCCACAGACGTTTCCCCTGAGGGAATATCTCTACACTCCTTTGAAAACTATGCAACTGCCATTGATCCTTCCAGATGCCGAGTTAAAACACCCACGCTGATAGAATGAACTCCAACAAGGTATCCTTACTGTCCTGGAACGTTAACGGACTTGGCTCCAGCATAAAACGAAGACTGGTGCTCCAATATCTCAATCGCTACTCGCCAGACATAGCTCTTCTAAACGAAACGCATCTGATTGGTACGAACACCAACTTTTTCAAAGGTCCAACTATCCACATGCCTACCAGGCTGGATTCACGAAAGGCGCCAGGGGCACGATGATACTCGTCCACAAGCGTGTCCCCCTACAGGTTAGAAAGGTCAAAGCTGACCTCCGCGGCCGCTATGTAATGATATTCACTGATATTTGGGGCGAGAAATGGGGCCTCGCAGCAATTTATGCCCACGCTCACGAAAGAACTACTGTCCGAGCTGCGAAATGTGCTCCTGGAAGAAGAGGCCGATCTGTGGGTGATGGGGGGGGGCTTTAACGAAGTGATGGACACCGCAGTCGATAGATCTCATAGGAGATCCGGATGCTGCCCCGCCTCTACGCCACTCGCCATGTTCGCCGAAGACCTGGGGTTGACAGACACATGGCGCTCACTCCATAGTGACGAAGCTGTTTTTTCCTTCTTCTCCGGCGTGCACAAATTGTTCTCAAGGATTGACTATGCCTTCATCCCCCGCAGCACAAACCACAGACTTCTAGCCGCTGAATTCCTTGCAAGGGGTATTTCGGATCACTCTCCACTTCTTCTAACCTTGAAGAATGCCTGTCGATGTCCGGATCGCAAATGGCGCCTGAACACATACCATCTGCGGCTCCCCGAAATTGTGGATGAACTGGAAAAAAAGACAACAGAGTATTTCGAATTCAACAAGGGCTCAGTGGACTGCCCGATCTCGATCTGGAAGGCGTATAAGACAGTCCTTCGGGGAGAAGCTATCTTGGCGGTTTCCGCCCACCAAAAACGACAAGTCCAAAAGATCAGAGAGGCAGAGGCACATGTCCTGGAGTGTGAGCGACAGACCCTAGAACACAGCGACCAGGAGACAAAGGATGCCCTGACCAGGGCACAAGATGCCCTCAGTAACCTAGCTCTGGACAATGCACGAACAGCCCACCAGCTAGTCCGGAGTCAAATTTATGAACGTGGCGACAAAGCAAACAAGACACTGGCCTGGTTGGAGAGGCGTGAACAAAACAGGGGACATGTACGTGCCATTAAATGGCCGGATGGCACACTACTCACAGACGACTCTGACATTGTCGAAGCATTCGCCACCTACTACGAGAAGCTCTACACCCCACCTGCCGAGAGCTCTCCTGCTGTACCCTCCCACTACCTCGACCGGATCGAGATCCCAAAACTCTTGCAGCACCAGTCAGAACTCCTGAACGCTGAACTCACGGAGGCCGAGGTGCAAGAAGCACTAACACAGCTCCAGCCTGGGAAAACTCTGGGTCCCAACGGTTTCCCCACAGAAACATGGAAATACCTCGGAGGTACACTATCGGCCCATATGCACCGCATGTTCCTACGTAGCAAATAATTAGGGACGCTCCCCTTGGACCTCAGGAAGGCATGCATAGTAGTCATACACAAACCAGGGAAACCTCCAAAGGAATGAGCCTCCTATCGTCCCATCTCACTAATTAATGGAGAAGCCAAGGTCCTCGCCAAAACACTCGCCAACAGGCTTCTGAAGGTGATAGAGACCCTTACCCATCCGGACCAATGTGGATTTATGCCCGATAAATCCACTCGCATGAATTTATGCAGAATCCAACTGGCGCTGATCAGAGCCAAAGAAATACCGGCCCCACTAGCCCGCCTGGCAGTGGACTTTGAAAAGGCATTTGACTCGGTGGGGTGGGATGCTTTGTGGGCAATCATGAACCGGATGAACCTGGGGCAAACATTTATATCATGGGTCAGGCTGCTCTATGCATCGCCGGAGCCTCTAAATAATTTCCCTTAGGTAGGGGTACTAGACAGGGGTGCCCGCTGTCTCCGCTTTTCTTCCTCCTGGCCATCGAACCACTTGCTATTGAGCTCAGAGCTAACACCAACTGGACCGGATTTTTCCTGCCCGGGGGGGGAGAAGACAGCCTCTCGCTCTACGCAGATGACCTCCTTGTGTACCTTAGTAACCCGCGCACCTCATGCCCTATTGTCTCCTTCATCCTTAGAGAATATCAAAACTTTGCGGGCCTGAAAGTGAATGAAACCAAAACCATTTACTTCCCAATCCAGGGTGGCGAATCTGCGATTCCTGAGACCTGCCCATACCATATCTCTATCAGGGAATTTACATATCTAGGCATACGACTCGATCCGACACTTGAAGGGTTCCTCCAGCTGAACCTACAACCAGTACTAGAGCGGTTTAACAAAGACACTTCCCACCGGCAATCACTCCCCCCTATCGCTAATGGGCAGAGCCGCA
Source organism: Ambystoma mexicanum (assembly GCF_040938575.1). Taxonomy (NCBI): domain Eukaryota; kingdom Metazoa; phylum Chordata; class Amphibia; order Caudata; family Ambystomatidae; genus Ambystoma; species Ambystoma mexicanum. Next base: position 447,380,429 of record NC_090928.1, read on the forward strand.
TTATTCAAAATGATGACCCTCCCCGGACTCCTTTACGTTCTCCAAAACGCCACATTTACCATCCCCAGAGAAACTTTTGCACTTATTGATAGGACCTTCGCACGCTATTATGGGGAGGGAAGCAATCCAGAATCTCCCTTGACACGCTCCAGAGATTGGTCTGGGAGGGGGGTATCGGTTTACCCTGCATACGTATGTATTACCTTGCGACACAGATCGGAGTGGTAAACTATTGGATGCATGCAGACCCCACACTACCACACATCCGTATCGAAATAGAGACCATGACCTCGTTAACCCTGCTGCAGACTCTGTATGCCACCCACAACCACCTCCCGAAGTTACCCAAGACGACGCACCATATCCGTCGAGCTTGGCGGGAGGCACGCAAACTGATCGGCTGGAAAAGAAAGCCAACACTGTCCCAACCTATATGGCACAACGCACTCTTTCCAGAAGTAGTGAAAATGGGCTCTTTCGGTCATTGGCACGCAAAAGGGATAAACACACTGGCACATGTGATACAGGGGGGTCGCCTCCTGGACTTCGGAACCATGCAGGTGCAGTTCGATCTGGCGCCCATGGACCGGTTTCGGCACGCGCAACTGGCCCACGCCATCCACACCCAATTCCCAGACACGACAAACACACCCCCATGCTCTCCCATTGAGACCAATATCCTCCCGCAACGCATCCCTTCAAAGGTCACCTCCACTCTCTATCAGGTCCTCAACTCTTTCGGGGCTACACAGCTCGACGGGCTCACAGCAAAGTGGGAAAGGGATGTGGGCCAACTGGAGCCGGAAGACTGGGTTGATGCATTAATGTCCCCTAGGGAAATCGGGATAGAAAATAAACTAAGCTCAGACTAATACAACTGAGAATCCTTCACTGCTCTTATCACTCACGTACTGCAATGGCCAGATGGGGGGGCTAGAAGATGGGACATGCATTAGATGCAAAATTGAGCCAGCCACCTTCTACCATATGATATGGGACTTCCCAGTGCTACAGGTCTTCTGGGAGGACTGTATTAATATGATCTCTGCTGCCCTGGCAACGCCAATCCCTAGGGATCCCATAATGGTACTCTTAGGCATCTGGGGAGAAGTAGACCTGACAAAATATGAAAAAATGTTCCTGTCAATAGCGTTAGGGGCAGGCAAGAGACTTATCGTGGCTAAATGGGGTTCTGCAGACCTACTGTGCCTGAACCGCTGGAGTAAAGAACTGGATAGATGCGCGGCTTCAGAACGCCGGATCTATAATGCACAGGGTTGCCCCTGCAAATTCGAAAAAATATGGGGCAAATGGCTTGATGCTCATTGAAACCCGCCGATGGATGCAGATCAACACCTCTAATAACACTATTTGCCTGCCTTGTCCTGCAACTGTCCTGGGCCCTTGACCCTGCGGGGCCCCTCTTGCTCTTGATATTGCTATGCCTCTCTCATTTGTTGTATGCCGATGATTCATGTGTATTGTTATTATGTTATGCTCTTTAAACCCAATAAACAGAGTTATAAAAAAAAACAAAGTTTCCCAGACACTGGCTTCCCCCACCTCCCCATTATCATTGATTGCAAAATACTTATTTATGGCTGCCAATAAGTCTTGGGCTAGCTCCTTGTCGCGCAACAAGAGGTCATTGCATGTCCATCCCGAACTCCACAGAGAGGCTGGGGGAAGCCCTATCTGGACTATCAGAAGGTCGTGGTCCGACCGCGGAATCCGTTCCATCCTGAAGTCGGATACACTGTACTATCAACAAGAACGTAATCAATCCTGGAGAACGAGGAGTGAGGGCTAGAAAAAAAGGTGAGTAAGGGGTCAAATCCCTTATTCACCTTTTTGTAGAGTGCGAGTCAAAAAGGCCTAGAGCTTCATTTGTACTACGAAAGGAGGCCGCCATCTTCCTCTGGGCTCGCCCATCAGTACAAGGGCGATCAGACTTCCTATCTTGATCGGAAAGAGAACCATATTAAAGTCCCCACCCACTACAAGGGCCCCCTCTGTGAATGTCATAATTTTTAATTTTCTCTCCTCCCAGAAAAGGTCTTGTGCTTCGTTGGGGCCATAAACTGACACCAAAGTAATTTTGGATCCCCTGATCTCCCCCCTGACCATAATAAAACGGCCCTCTGGGTCCTTTCGCTGGGCATGAGCTACGAAGTGAGCCTTGAGAGACACTACCACTGCTACTCCCTTCTTCTTGGCCTGACATGAGGCATGGAATACCTCCTGAATAGCCTTGGACCTGAGAGACATTTCCCTACCCCTTGCCCAGTGTTTCTTGGAGGAATAGAAAGTGAAGCTTGAACCGGTTGAATTCCTTAACCACTAGAGACCTCTTATAGGGGGAATTCAGACCTCGAACATTCAAAGAACCCAGCATCGGAGCTTGAAATGAGTCAGCCATCAGGGGAACAGAGTATTCTCCCATTCCCTCCAGGAGAGCTAGCGTCATCTTCAACCCCCTGGCAATTCAATCTAGCAAAATCCCATTCCCTGAGAATAACCCTCAAAGGGATAAAATACCAACTCAGCAGTGACCTCAACAAACACAAACCCCCTTGAAACACCCAAACCAATCCCACAAACCAACCCAACCCAAAACCAAACCCCCAACCCCCCCAACCCCTGAGCACCTGGAAAGCCTGCGACATTGGAAGCACCGCCTATCCAGGCCACCAGTGCCTCGCTCCAACAGGATAGAGATTAATATAAACACCCTCATCTCTGAGCCCCCCCAACAGAGCGAACACCAGTACAAATCAACCCCCCCCCCCCGAAACCCAGTACCAAAACAACCAGACAAATCCCCAGACTGGGTCAACCTGGACCTTGAGACCCAAGCCAGATATCCGGATTGTGAAGCACAACCCAACAACTGAGAACTCCCACCACAAAATATGCTCTAGAGTGCTGCAAGGGGAGAATCAGTCAGTTCAGGGCCACCCTCCTGAACCTCCTATTGCCACAGACCCGTCGCCTTTCTGAGAAACTAGCGGATTTACGAGCCTCCAAGGCATCTCCCCCAGGGCCACTTCGACCGCTCTAGGGCGGGGGATCCCCCAACAGTTCCAGGGACACCCTACGAATGTCGTCCTCATGACCAAAGAGTACTTGTAGCCATCATGTTCAATGGAGAGTGAAAACGGATGTCCCCATCTATATCTGACACCCTTGGATTGAAGCCATTTCGTTAGAGGACCACATAGCCGACGACGAGCCAGAGTAAAGGCTGAAAGGTCCTGATAAATCGTGACTTGCGCACCTTCCCAGTCTATTGGGCCCTTCTTCCGTGCTAACTCCAAAATGTAGCTCTTTTCCGAAAAGTAGTGAAATCTCACAAGGATGGATCAAGGACCTTTGCTGGGCGCCCCTGCTCTGTGGGCCCTGTCTATGGTGGGCTCACTAGTATCGGATCTGTCAAATAGCTTGCTGACCACCCCGTTGATAGTTCTTAGGATGTCCACCTGTGTTTCTCAATCTCTGTCCGGGATCCCCAGGAACCTCAGGTTATCATGACGCTCCCTATTCTCCAAGTCATCAAGCTTCAGGGCACACTTCTCCTCTCTTCTCTCCAATTCAGATAAGCGCATGTCAAACTGGGTCTCCAGGAGGTCAATCGAAGACTTGTTGGTCTCCAGGGCTTGCACCCGCTCATCCACCGCATCCACTTTATTGTCGAGGGAGTCCAAGTGCTTGCTGATATCAGCCCTAAAGCCCCGGATCTCCTCCAGCAGCGCCGTCATGTTTCTGTTCACTGCCTGCCTCATTGCTTCGGGGTGAGCTGGAGAAGGCATGCTATTTCCCTCTATGCTGAGAGGCGGGCGTGGCGGAACCTCTGAAGCGAATGCACCCAATCCATCCGGGGAGGTATCCAGCAGAGCCTCGTCCCCGGCCGCAAGGGGGAGGAAGGGAAGAAAGTTCAGACGACCCTTTGATTCCAGCTGAGGGGGCCAATCCGCTGGTATGCTACACAAAGCCAATCCACTTAAGGAACCCAGGGTTGCACTCCCAACACACCCACAGATAGGAGACCTCAGGGCTGACCGACCACAAGGAAGGGGAGCCCTCCGGTTGGACCGGGTAGCAACACTATGACCGGAGCGACCTCTTGTCTAAGGCTCGGAGGGCGGCGAGACCAGTCACTAGTCACTACAGCTGGATCTTTGCAAACTAACGCAGATATGTGATCTTGTCCTGGGTAACTGGAGGGTCAGACAGCTCGAAACCCCGGGGGGAGGAACAGAAAAGCGAGCTGCTGGCGCAAAAGTAAGGTCACAGGAGAGCATGCGGGTGCAGAAGCCTAATACGGACCATGGAGGCGGCATGGAATTGCTGCGGAAAGGCCCCACAGCCTCATAGCGAGGGACAGTGCGACCTTGCGTCTCAGACAAAAACCGCTGGTGGGAGCCGCGCAAGGCTGACGGGTGCCCCAAATCCAAGTCTTCACAGGCTGTGTGCAGGGGCACTTGGTGGCGTGAATTTCCAGGGGTATCTTGCCTAGGGAGGGGGGCCTCGTTCCTGGGTCTCCCCCCACTGTCCACTCTTGTTCCGCTCGTGCCCCCCGCGGCCCTCCTCCCACTGCCGGCACTTAGCTTAGGGGATGAGGTTCCCGGTCGAGGATCACCCGCGGGTACGTGGATGAATACCCCGCTCCAGCTGTTCTCTGACACAGCACAGGGAGAGTGGAGTCTTCAGGCGCCGGCAATGCCCCGAGCCGAGCACCCCAGCATCAGCCCCTCGTTGACCCAGCACCTCCAAGATGGGATGGGGCCCCTTCGCGCCCCAGGCTCCTCACGACTGGCTTGATTCTGCTACCGCTCTTGACTCCGCCGTGGCCTTGGGCACCCAGAGGGTCTCTGATGTCTGGCAGGGATAGTCCAGGAGGGGGCCCCGAGGGCAGCCGATCCCAGCGTCAGGCGCCCCTCCCCCTCTATTCGCCAGCGCCATTGCAAGGGGGAACCGGATCTTCACCGGATCCTCGGCAACCGCAGCTTGGATCTCTAAATCAAACGGAGCCCCCACTGCCTAGGTTGCTGAGAGAGGGGTCTCCCACCCAATTCCACCACAGCAGAGCACTATCCCCTCGGCGCGGGTGTATGGACATGGGAACTCCGCCTCACCAGAGGCGCCGCCTGATCTCTGGATTCCGGCGGCACAGCAATGCCAGACCTGGCACAATCGAAGCACCAGACAAAACAGCTGCACCTGGGGGGGGTCCGGTTCTCTATCTTAGGGATTTTAGGGGGGCTCAGGTCCCTTTGGCCCTATCTCGGAGCAGAGACCGACGGAGATGCATTAGACCATCTCTGCGCGCCCGGGTGGCTCCCACATTCCTCCTTTTTCATAACTTTTTAAAGAAACTCAAACAAGAACAATGTAATCATACAATCACCATAAAACAATTTGGTACCAGCTACAGATTCCTTGTCAGCCATCAACCACACAGTCCTGGAGATATGCTGGACAGCATCAGGATTCTCTTAATGGCTATCTCCTTTCTTCCTCTCGTCCTTGAGCACTCTCCAACAGGCACTCTCCTCCACTTTAGACAACAGGGGCACCCACAGATGACATTGAAAGCGATGATCCACATTCAGCAGAATATTCTGCTGAATGTGGATCATCGCTTTCAATGTCATCATTTATCGCCTCCATCCCTGGAAATGGAGATCCTCCACCTTGGGAGCCACTATACCCTTCCACACCTGGCAAGCCTGCCAGTTTTAGAAAAAAAAATGAAATTTCTGGTAACGGTGTCCTGCCCATCAGACGCTGTCACCATCGAACCTTTGACATCAACAACATGAAACAAATGGGGTTTATACGTGAGAGAGAATTTCCCAGCGGGGCATCGAGTACTCGCCAACACTGCATCACCCAACAGTAGCGGGTAGTCATGTAACCTGGCGTTCTCTTCCTCATTTGCTCTCCATCTCTCATCTTGGACCACTCGATTATCTGTTTCACCTGGGCTGTGATGTACATGGTCAGGGATGAATCCTCTGGGACACCTCCGGAACAGGGCCTCTGCAACAGGGCCTCCGCCGGGCACACATCTGTGGAAGAATGAGGCATGGTGCGATATTCTAGCAAAAACGTATACAGTGCTCTTCTCGCGCACATACCTTGTCCATGATTGATCCTAAATACCGGTGACAGACATAACAGGCATCTAGAAATGCCAAGAGACTTTCACTCTGAAACAGGGCCCATCATCAGAGTATACTTCCGCAGGCAGACCATGAGTCGCAAACATCTTTTCCATTACAGGAATGCTATCAGATAGAGCCGTGGACGCCATGACCTTAACTTAAGGATACCGAGACCATTGGGCCACCATTACCAGAAAATATGTATCTGTACCCGTGAACCCAAAATCCATGTTTATGGTTTCCCAGAGCCTACAGCTCCTTTCCATAGATTCAATTTGCAGCTTCCCTTTTTATAGGAGCTGCCACCTGGCACCAGACACAGGCTTTAACAAATTCATCCACTCGTTCTTCCATACTGGGCTACTGGGGAACCACACCTTTAGTCTCAGACAAGCCTTTGTCTTGGCTGTTCCTTGGTGTCCATGATGTGCTGGTTCTAGTACTCTCAGTATATGTTTGGTGTGGCCCACCATCCTCCACCCTTGCAGTAGTAGTCCATCGCCAGTAAATGTGAGCTCATTCATGACACATCACAGCTGTTCTAATGCTACTTTGGCATGGCTTGTTCGCTTGTCGAGATTCGCCAGCACACTCAACCCTCGTGATGGCCTCCCGCATAATCTGAAAACATTAATCGTCTTTGGATGCGCTTTTCATCTCCTCAACGAACATCAAATTAGGTATTGCAGCCTCCGTGATCAGCTGAACAAATTCAAGACTTTGTGACGGGAATGGCAGGGTGTCTCAAAAGATAGTCTGCATTGTCACTTCTCGGGCGATAGATCAAACTAACGTCATATTCTTCAGGGGTGAGCATCCACTTCTCTATGCGTGCTGGGGGTTTCGAAGAAGAGCATGCCTAAATGGGAATAAGAGGTTTGTGATGGGTGTTCGCTGTCACCGGCTTTCCATATACAGGTGGAAATGTTGGCATCCCCACAATACTGCCAGGGCCTCGCTTTCGATTTGTGAATACTGTTGCTCTGTGGCTGACAGCGCCCTGCTTGCATAGACCACTGGTTTCACCTCCCCTCTCTTATTAGACTGTGTCGGAACGGCCCAGAGGCCGAAAGGGCTTGCATCCACAATTATCTCTGCCTTTTGTCCAGGATCAAAGAAGGCCATTCTGCTGTCTGTTGCGAGCGCACCCTTGATCTCTTCAAACATTGCTTGTTCTAAAGGTGTCCACTGCCAGGGACTCTCCTTCTTGGTTAGGTTCGGAAGAGGCTCAGCTATGGTTGCAAGGTCTTTAATGAACCTTCCACAGTATGTGACCATACTGTGACGATTGACCAGGTAATGTCACTTATCCTCAGGGGGAACCCTTCCCATGAGGCTAGGGAGGTGCAGCTGCTACCCAGTAGTGCCCCTATGGGTGTTTTAATGCTGGAGGACCTCATGGGGAGGGACTCCCCCTCTGGAGATGAGGACGATCACCTTGGGTACAACCCGTTGCATAACATCACACCCCCACATGCCTTAGCCCCCTCCTCCATTTCAAACTACCATATTGAGAGTAAGCCAATGTATTTCTGTAGTGTCTGGAATACAGCCAAGACAGAAAATATTAGGCCGAAGAAGAGCACCGAAAACATGAAGAATACTAACTGTACTAGTACTGAAACGAGGTGGTTCAAAAGAGGCATGAGGAATACCAAAGAGTCATTGACAAAAGGTGTTAACATTACACTGAGGTGCAGTAAGCCCTAGACACTGGAAAGAGAAGGAGGACTCCTCCTCGTCGAGGAACCCAGTGTTTCGAATATGCACTTGATTTGAAGAGTGCACTATGCAGACGATGCTGGCAAGTGGCTGAGGCAGTCCGTGACAGGTCCTGCGTCGACAGAACTAAGCCCAGAAGAAAGCAGGCAAGGCAATGGCGCGACCTTCAGGAGGAGGTGGACCGCGCGGTCCCTTAACAGTGCCGAGACTACAAGGAGCTATAGCATTCGGTGCCACTGCAGAAGCATTCCCAAAGCAGACGGCTGCAAGAAGCAGAAAGAAGACCGACCCCATTCCCTGGAGAGACCAGCTCTCTGTGAGAAAGTCTCAGAAGGTAACAGGAATCACAAACTGACAGGTAGGGGCAGGAGAGAGGTCTCCGATTCATGCCGAGGCAAGCGTAAGGCCTATTAGCTGGCCAGGAAGGGTCTGGGACCCCAACAGAAGAGAAGAGTGCATCCAAGGAAATCATCCTTGCATCAGCGGCAGAGACAAGCTTACTCGCCACCAGAGAAGGATCTGGGACCCTTAGTGCCAAGATGAAACCCAGGTTTGAAAAGAACTCTCAAACACCAGTAGAGGGGAGTCATTCTCCTGGTGAGAAAACGGAATCCTTTGAAGTGCACTTAAGAGACTCCAGTGGAAGGGAGTCACCCCCCCTGGCCTTGGAGAGTGCAGACCAGTATCAGGAGAAGGGAGAGATTCTCATGGTCCAGAAAATTGACTATATAAAGTGCTGGAACTACCATCCAGGTGAAGGGAGTCATCCGTTTATAAGAGGACATTTTGGGGACACCACCAGTATACCAGGAGAAGGGAGTCCTTCTCCTGGGGAAGGAACTCTGTTAGATTGCTACAAGCCAGGAGAAGGGAGTCATTCCCATTGGCACCTTTGTACAAGAGAACATTTTTGCAACGCCACCCATATACCAGGAGAGGGAGTCGTTCTCCCAGAGAAGGAACTTTCTGTTGGATTATATTAATCTTTAGTTGTAGTGTAAGGGATAGATATAGGTTGTGACACAGGACGGTCGATTTCCATTTAATAAGGTTTTAGAAATACAAATATAATCAATATGAGATAAGATCTTATGAGGTATTGAATGAAGTGCAAAGTCAATTTCTGAAGGATGAACGAGCCGGTAAGAATCCATTAGACCTGACTCTGAAAGACACAGAAGAAATTATTTCTGAATTGTACAGCTCTTAAATAAACACTTCGATCTTCTATCCAACAAAAGGTCCATGAAAGTATAATGCTGGCAATCCCCTCCATGGAGTCCTCTTGGAGTCCTCTTGGACTCCATGGGATAGGGATTTAGCACCCTTTCTGCCACCTGTAATATCCCGGTAATACCGGGATATCAGGCGGTGGAAACGGTAGGTCAGTTTGCTGGTATCCCGCTGGGATTACAGGCAGGATATTGGCAAACCTATAATGGCACCCAAAGTCTTTTAAAACATGTAGGATCATCTTCACACTTGTCCCTGTAAAGGTTTTCCGTGAGATGACGGGGCTCATTACAAGCCTGACTGTCCGGAAATAAGGGTGCCGGTAGCACCATACTGGCACCCTTTACAGACAGCCAGACTACAAGTATGCCTTGATGGGCTTTATTTTGCCGACATGAGTTTTTTCGTTGTTCAAGGGGGGTGGGGAATGGGACAAAGGTAGTAGGGAGGGGTTTAGGGTAGGGATACAAATATAGGGAAGGGATGCTTGGTGTGGGGAACCCCCTAAATAGTAAAACACAATTGGCAAATGGACATAGAACCAGTGCAATTTAATTACTTAATTGAAATGTGTAGTGCTTTCTTTATTTTTTAGTGCACTTTCCTAACTACTCTCATGCGTCATTAAGGGCTAAATTGACTCAGGTTGCACAAAGGTACTTCCCTTATGTTGCACCAAAATGCTGGAATGCTCCCCTACCTAACCTGAGGTCCTGCAGCTCTCTTATCAGGTTCAAACATGGCCTAAAGAAAGTGCTCTTCCATTAACCCCTTTTCGCCTGCTGCCTGGTTCTCCTGGCCGCATCCAGTCTGCTGGTTTATGTTTTTTTGTAATCTGTCTTGTCAGCTCTCCTATATCTACGGGTCTTTTTTCAGAGCTATATAAATAGTAAATACATTATTTCCTTTTTTCTATAACTGCTGTGTTAAGTGACTGTCAACAGTTGGTTTTTGTAACTAATTGTGTTTTACAATAATACATTATTTGTTTCATTTATTTTGTAGATTGTGGACTGCACATGAAGATCAATGAAAGATCGATGTACTTTTTTCTGGTGTAGAAGAATGCACATTATATTTGGATTTCCCATTCAAGATCTGCTGACCATTCTGAGTGTTAAAGATGAACATCTGCTGGTTCCTTGCTGAATATTTACTCTAAAAATGTCTTTAAGACAGAAGTCAAGAATGAGAATGAGCCCTGTAAAAATTATTCAGCCTGTAAATCATTCCAGTGCACCATCGTATTTAAGGAGGTCTCAGTCCGAGTCTCTTCCCGGTATTGCTGGGGTCTCTTTTGGAGTTCAAAACACCAGAGGATTGGGCAACATGTTTGGTATTAAAACAAAAAAAAGTGTCCCTATCGATACGAGATGGAATAATAAGACCTTTAACAGCTCATCTACTCAGGTAATCAATTTTCTCATCACCATTGGTTTGTACGTTCAGTAGACCTATTAAGTTACTTAATAATAGATTTATGAGAAAAGCATTGTCTGGTGCACACTAAACAGCATTTTATAGATTTTGAGCTGTGTTCCTAATTTAATAGTTTGGGTCTTGAGTTCTGTGAGTTGCATGGATGAGTTGCCTGATGTCTTTGTCCTACTTGTCCTCCATGTGTGCTGTTAGACCGTTGTTGTCTGTTAGTGAATGACATGGCAGCTCCTGAAATGTTGGATGAGTGATGCGTCTGTTCTCTAAATGTAAATTGGGCCTGAGCAGCGTAAACCCAAGGATGACCGATGGGTAATCTCTTTGCAATGCAAGTAAATGGAACCTGCAATTGTCTGTACAATAAAGCTATGTGTTTTATACATACCTGGACCTGCAAATTGTGTACCGTTAGTGCCACCTTTCTACTTTTAACAAATAGCAATGCCACTGACTACTTATATTTACTGTAAATATTAAACAAAATGTCATGTGATTACAAGAGGGAGTTTTGTTTTGGTCCAGCATTTGAATATTGAAAAGTTCAGCTATTTTAAGATTACAGGTAGAGGGAAGGGGGAAGAAGCACAGTTGAAATAACATAAAAAAGGTATACTTAGTAGGAAGCTCAGGAGAGGAGGCGCACAGAAGGGAAGGGGCACAGGAGAAAAATGACATGATTCCGCAAGTTAAAGAACTAAACGGGGAGTGGGATGACATGAGATTTATTGCCACACCCTGTACCTCAGTGTAAGTGGACATTAACAATGTGCAGAGTCCACAGTGGAATAGACTTGTGTAAATAAACGTTACCAGCCCATCCCATATGTAATTCTGTTGTGAAAACTGCATGCTCTGAATATCCATGGGCTGCCTGGAGAACGTTAATGCTTTGGGTAATATAAATATACAAACCTCCCCATAAAATATGGACTTGAGGTGTGTAGAGTGTTCCGGTATTCGGCTATGACTTTTCTCAATTGGACTCGGTGGATTTGGAAGAGGCTGTCCTACACTACAAATACCTCACTGCGCGTGGAGCAGCAAAGTGTGTAGAGTGTTCCGTGTACGGTTGTAGTATGCTTCCCCCTTCCTTTGCCGAGTTTGCTGTCTAGGACCGCCCTGGTTTCGGGGGTTTTGAATCGTCCACTGCTCGCCCCCTTGTGAGAGCTCTGCAATACTACTGCCTTCCTCTGACATGGTAAGCTGCTTATGCAACTTTATAAACTTTGCTGCTGATAACATGAATTCTATATGGCAGCTCAGTCAGCTAATGGGGGCAAGCGAACTTGCAGCCTGGTGCAACGCCACAATGTTCCCAAGGATGCACCACGTTAAAAAAAAATGGCAAAAAGGAGGAAAATCCAACATGAACAAGGTATCCCAGCGTAAAATCACCAGATTTCTGTCAATTGCGATGTCCCGTTCTCCGGCCACGGAAATGGCACAGTTGTCATCTCTTCCAGCTGAACCTGCCATTCAGTCTGAAGTTAATAACTCTCGACATTCATTTACTATCGACAATGATGGCTCTCTATTAAACCTACATTATTGGCACCAATTTTTCCGCCATTCCTAACTTGGAAGACCTCATTTCTAGCTCAGAACTTTCGTATGAAGAAAACTTTATTGCAGAAGAAGTCTCTGTTACATCTAAGAATTACTCCCAAACAGGAGCAGTGATTGCGCTTTGTTTAATCAATGAGATTTTATCTAAAATTGATGCACTCTTTAAACTTTGCACTAATTGGCTGCGGAACACCATGAAGTGAAGTGTATCATAGCCAAAGTTGTCAACGTCATAATTGATAGCAATACAGAGCTTAATAAATATACTGTTGACTTACAGGGGAAGAAAACCCTAATAATTCAAAATCTTGTCTCATCTGGCGATTTGTTTGTTTTTTTATTGAAAAAAACTACAGTTTCAACTTAACGTAAAAAACGTTGGTTTCAACTTCATCCAACGCATTAAATATTGCTTCATCAATCCAAAAAAACACATTACCCTAAAACAAAATTTCAGGTAAATCAATTAAATTAGGTAGCCCCATCGCAGATTACTTCATTTACATGTCGTCATGCCATACTCTACTCAAGGGGCAGTTTTTAAGAGCATATCTATGTAATTTACGATTTCACAGACATGTTTTCCATTATTTCCAGAAGTGATTCTCAGCCACCACTCTGCCATATCGTTGTCAATAGGAGCAAACTGCCCAAGATGTGTACAATTTACGATTGCACAGACTTATTTCACGTTATTTCCAGAAGTGATTCTCAGCCACCACTCTGCCATATCGTCGTCAATAGGAGCAAACTGCCCAAGATGTGTAGAGCGTAGATTACGGGTTTCTTCACACTCAATTACTAGTGTTTTAGCGATTCGACTGACACACGGCAGAAACGGCACAGGTTATCCCTTATCGTTTTATCTTTTCTTTGCCACAGGATTTCCTTTGTTTTTAGTGTGTTTGTACGAAATCTGAGAAATTGATCACGATAGTAGCGAGATGGGCAGTGCAACAAATAACCCAACTGGCTATTTAGTTTTTTTTGTTCATCTCCCAAACAATGTGTAGGATGCAGCTTTTCTCGTTTATCTATATTAACTATCCAATCCAAGCCCAAGACTCAATTTTTATTTTATTATCTTTTTACTGGTTTGAAAGTAAAACATGAATCAACATCGAAAACATCCCTTCCTCACTCCCTACCTCCCTCCCCCTAGTTCCCTTAGACTCGAGACGATTTAACATTGCGACCAGTCTTATGCAAAGAACACTAAGTTGAGCTTCAAAACATATCAAGGATACGAATATTATGGGGACAACATTGGAGCATGTAGTCACTTTGGAGATATTGGAGAACCGGGCCCCAGTCCAGATGAAAGGTCTCTGTGGCTCCCTGTAGCTTACAAGACATCCATTCCATAGTTATAAAGTGCCATACCTTTCTTTGCCATTGGAGTTGTGTCGGGGGCTTCTGCTGTTTCCAGTCTTGGGCTATGACCAGCCAGGCTGCCACGACCAGAACCATGACCACCTTCCGTTGGCGCTTAGAGTGTGTTTTCTGTGTGGAGTCCCATATGCCAGCCAACCATACACTGTCCCCAAGCTGTTCAGACCCTTGAACCATTTTCCCCGCTTGTGCCTTGACCTAGTTCCAGAAGGGGGTGATGCTCGGACAGGCTCTCCCGATGTGTCTCCAGTCGCCTTCTTGACGACATCCACGCCAACATAAATCATCCGTGTTAGGGTACATGTCCTTCAGTCTCTTCGGCATTAGATGCCATTGCAGCAGTACTTTTTGCCACATTTCCCTCAGGTGGATGGATCTTGTCAGAGTGGTGACGTTTCGCCATGTTCCTTCCCAGTGGGAGCGCAGAGTTTCCATCCCCAGCGTCCCCTGCCATCTCTTCATGTACAACCAACTCATTTCTTTTCCCTACGAGTTCAGATGTGAGTATAGAGTGGAAATCAACCCTCGTGTACCTGGATCTGTTATTATATAGGTCTCGAATTGCGTAAGGTCTCTCGTTCCAGCTTCTTCATTGATCCGGGTGGATAGCCAGTGACACAGTTGAACATATCAGTATTTCTCTGTCCTCGCCACTCCCAATTCTTGTACGCAGTCTTCAAACGACCTGAGTGACCTGCCTTTGTACATATTGCCAATTCTGGTAAAGCCCGCCTGTTTCCAGGACATGAAGGCCTTCGGATCATCCCCGGTGGGAAGTCGGGGTTGTGGAAGAGCGGCGTAAATGGGGAAGGGTGTGTCGTCAAGTTTCCTCTATTTGTCGCTGAGTCCCATGCATTTAGAGGAGCGCTCAGTATTTCGCTTATTCGCGTGTTCACGTGTCTGTACCTTTTGTGAGACCACAAGAGGTTGGAGAGCGGGCCCCCAGCCACGGCTGTGTCGTGCATTGCCCATTTGGTCTGTGGATAATCTGCCACCCACTCTTTGATAACTCGCAACTGCCCCGCTTCATAGTACCTCTTAAAGTGTGGGAAGGCCAGGCCCCCCTCTTTAACGGCTGCTGTCAATGTGGCCCTTGCCACCCTCGGTCTCGTACGCTGCCACACGTATGCGGATGCCATCTTGTTTAAAGAGCGAAAGAACGACCTGGGGAGCCTGATCGGAAGGGCTTGAAAGCAATACAAGACTTTAGGGAGAATCGTCATCTTTGCTGCCGAGATGCTCCCCCACCACGAGGTAGACAGTGGCGTCCATCTCGTCAGCAGTTTTTGGAGGTGGTTGAGTAGTTCCGGATAGTTTGCAGTGTACAGTTCACTCGTCTTGGAGGTGAGTTTGACTCCGAGATAGGTGATCTTGTCTCGTGCCAGCTTCACTCCCTGCTCCTGTGCTAGGCTTGAGATTGTTATGGGGGCGGCCGATAAGTTCAATACCTCTGATTTGTTTTTGTTTATTTTGAGGCCTGAGATGGCTCCAAATGCTTCCAACTCGCTCATCAGTGTGGGGAGCGACCTGACCGGATCAGTCAAGGCCAGCAGCATATCATCAGCGAATGCCATTGTTTTATGTTCCACCCCGCCCATCTGCACTCCCTTGATTATGTGATGCTGTTGAATCCTTGCTAGGAGAGGTTCTAGAAACAAGGCGTACAGTAGGGGAGACAGCGGGCACCGCTGTTTTGTGCCTCTCGTCTGCGCAACGATTTTGGACAGGAATCTGTTGGCGGTGATTCTTAAGGAGGGACTTTTATAGTTTGATTTTAACATCCCCATGTAGGAGTCCCCAAAGCCGATGTGTGCCATTGTTCTAAAGAGCTGCGACCATTCGACTCGGTCGAATGCTTTTTCAGCATCTAAGGCGACTAATATAGCCTCCATGTCTGTGCGTTCAGCCTTTTCTATTATGTGACACACTCTCCTGGTGTTGTCCGCCGTTTGCCTTGTGAGGACAAAACCCGACTGGTCCGCATCCACCAGCAAGGATAAGTGTAGTGTTAATCTATTAGCTAGGACTTTAATAAAAGGTTTTGCATCCAGATTTATTAATGCTATCGGTCTATATGATCCTGGGAGGGTGGGATCTTTTGCTTCAAAAAGAGCACTAATTTTGCCTCATTCATTGACGCTGTGATATTACCCCTTGATTTAAAGGTGTTAAATAGTCTTGTGAGTCTGGGGGCCAGTACATGTCGGAATTTCTTGTAGAAGGCTTCAATATACCCATCCGGGCCCGGTGCCTTGTTTTTGGGGAGTTATTTGATGGCCTGCAGCGCTTCCTCCTGTGAGATGTCCTGGTCTAGTGCTTCCCAGGCTTCCTCTGACAGTCTTGGGTGGGGTACTTTCTGGAGGTATAGTTCCTGGTCCTCCTCTTTCGGGATACTGGTGGTGTACAGGTCCTGATAAAAGGATCTCATGATCTCACCCATTTCGTCGTTGGTCGTTTTCCGGGTACCAGAGGGATCCACCAGTACCAAAATGGATCTCTCCCTGGTCATCTCCCGGAGCTGCCGAGTGAGCAGGGCTTCTGCCTTGTTGGCGAGGATGTAGTATCTTTGTTTCGCTCTCATGAGTGCGTGGCCCACCTTTCGGGTGTGCAGGAGCTCCAACTGGCCTTGGATATGTTGCATGGCCCGCCTTTTGGCCCTGCTGGGGTTAGCCGCTGCCTCCCTCTGCGCATCACAGAGTTGAGATTCCAGGTCCCTCTCCCATTGCGCTAGTTGTTTTATCTCTCTTGGATTTCATGGCTATTAATTCCCCCCGCAGAACTGCCTTGAAGGCATCCCACACAATGTCTTGCTGGGTCTCCCCCGTGTCATTTTCGTTGAAGTACGTGTCGATCTTCTCCTGAATTTCCTCTGCCAGCACTGGGTCCTGCAGGAGCTCTGAGGAAATCGCCAGGTCCACACTCTACCCCCCCATGGTTTTGAGCGCCAAGGACAAAGTTATTAGGGCATGATCAGAGAGGACGATGGGGCCCGTCTCCACTTCCCCGATTGTGCCTAGAAGGGTCGTGGAGACCCATATATATTCTATTCTCGATAGGGAGTTGTGGACATGGGAGTAGTGCGTAAAGCCCCGCTGGTCCCCGTGCTTTGCTCGCCAAGCGTCGGAGAGGGTGTCAAATGTCTTCTTTAGTGCCTCTGAGGGGGCCTTCGATCCTTCGTTGATTCTACCCGACCTGTCCTGAGTGGGATTCCAGGCTAGATTCAGGTCTCCTCCCAATATGATTTCTCCCGTCGCAAATTGTTCTAGAGATCCCCACATGTCCTTAAGGAATGCTTCTTGGCCCACATTGGGAGCGTAGACCGACACCAGGGTGATCCGCCTCCCCTCCACCGTAATGTTCAGGAAGACATAACTCCCTTCCTTGTCGGATCTGTGGTCGTGAGTCTGTGCTTTGAGGGTGTCCTTTATGGCCACCAGGACCCCTGCCCACTTCCCCTCCGCATTTGACTGGAAGACGTGTCTCGCCCCTTTTATCTTCACATGGGTTTTATCACTTTTCTTTATATGCGTCTCCTGGTACAGTAAAATGTTTGCTTTCTGCTTCCAGGCCTGTCTGTCCAGTTTGGCCCTTTTTATGGGAGTGTTCATGACACTTACATTCTGCAAGAGCACTGTCACTGGGATCTTATGAGTTGTGTTCATTGTAAGGTTGGTGAGTAGGTTTGTCGTGGTCCCTTCTTGTTTCGTATGCAATCTGTGTGCTTTCAAGAGGTCGTCTCGTTGCCTCTAACTTGTAAACCCTCCCTATTTCCTGCCCTCCCAACAATACCCTTGAGGTCAGGGCCGGGTTGCTACGTGCCCTGGGACGAAGTGACCAGTGCTCCCGGCACACATTTTCCCTCATAAACACATCGTGGGGCGTCCTAAACCCCACTAGATATTCCATTGGATTCCTTCCGCTTCCTCTCCTCGGCCTGCTATTTGTCTATCGGGCGCGTCAACCGCTTTCCTCTTCTCTGATTGGCGTTGCATCAGCGATCCTTGGTTTATTCTGGGTTCAAGGAGTGCTTGGCATGCCCCCGGGTCTACTTGGCCTTCCTTTCTCCTCCTTTCTTGTGTACAGTCTCCCATCCCTCTTGCTGATTTGGCCCCTTGAGCCTTCTCTGGGATTTCAGGTGTGCCTCATCTTCTCCGATCATTATGCCCAATAACGTTTCTCCTTCTTCACAGGAAGTGATCCTGTGTTGGACTCCCTCCCTTGTAAACAGGAGCCCAAACGGGAATGTCCATCTGTATTTCACCTTGGCCGAAGATAGGTGGCGAACCACCGTGCCCATCAGCCATCTTTTGAGCAGGGTAGACTGGGCCAAGTCCTGGTATAATTGTACTTCCTGGCCGTTCACTCTTATCGGGGGGGGACTGTCTGGCCTTCCTCAATATCTGCTCTTTCTGAGTGTAAGATGTTATGGCCGCCAGCACATCCCTGGGTCTCATCCCCGGTTCAGCCCCTCTTTTGGGCCCACTCTATGGATACGGTCAATCCCGATCCCATGGTCTGCCTCCTCGGCCAGGATCTCCTTGAACAGTTTCGTGACTTTGGACTTCAGGACTGTGTCCCCTACGGTTTCCGGCAGGTTTTTGATTCTGACATTGGATCTCCTTGATCTATTTTCAAGGTCCTCGCATTGCTGTTCGAGGTACATGGTAGTCTGGGCTATCCTGTCTAATGTCTCTTCGGACATTTGGGAGTCATCCTCTATTTGCTGGAGTTTTCTTTCCACTGTGTCTGTTCTCTCCCCCAGTTTGGTGACATCCTGTCTGATTTCCTGGATTGATTGCAGCATCTCTCCCCGAAGAAGTTTAAATTGCTCTTGGACAGAGGTGAGTAGTTGCGAATCAAGTTCTTTAAAACACGATTGCATGTCCTCTTTATTCATTGTGCTTCCCTCCATCCTTCCTCGGGTTGAGATGAGGCCTAGCGGGGGGAAATCTTCCGATGTGGAGGAGAGGTCATTCTGTGTCCCCCAATGCTGCTTTAGATTCCTTCCCTGGCTTCTCTGCAGGGAGGACTGCGTGAAGGACCTGGCCCGTGTTTTGGACATTTATGCTCCTTGCCGGGCCTGATGGTCGTGTGGGGTGGGGGGTTCCCGTAGGTTTGCTCTAATAGTCCTGAGGGGGGTCCCTTGTTGTGACCCGGAGGGGGGCTCAGCAGGCCCACCCACTCCAAGGGGAGGTCTGGCCCCGACTGACAGAATTAAAAGACACAGTAGAATAAACCCTCTATTTCTTTTGTCTGCTGGAGCGGTGCTTCTTGGTGGCTGGCGGGGGCAGTCTCCGTTTCTGTAGCCGCCGGAAAGGGAGCCCTGGGCCCACGTTACTGGTAGGGCTCCCGTGTGCAGGCACCAGACAGAATGTCTTTATTACGGGCCTCCTCCCTCCACTGTGGACCGCTGCTTGTGTGTTCCCTCAGCTTCTGAGCAGAGGGGGGTGGCCTGGTTCTGGCCGCTCCTGGGCATATGAAGGCTCATCCCTGCTGGGTGGTACGTCAGGTACCGGCGGTCCTATCCGTCCTTGGCCATTGTTGCTTGCTGGTCCGCCTGGCCTCCACAGTGCCCTGGGATCTCTTGTCACCGGGCAGGGCGCGCATATGCTGGGCAGCGCTCTCCCTCTCCCCGGTGTGTCGCCGCCGGGTGTTCGTGTCCCCCTGGTGATGCGGACACTCCAAGGGACCCAGGTGGTCCCCGACCGGTCATGCCGGGCGCCGCTGAATACATCACAGCCCCGCGACTCTCCGACGGTGGTGGGGGAAGGAGTCTGCCACGACTCGGTCCCGGTCTCCACCTGGGGGGCCCGCCCCTGCTCGCACCGCACCCACGGCCTCTCCTCCGTGCGGGTGCTCTCCGCCCTGCGGGTCGCTGCTCCTGTTCTCCGGGGCGATGTGGTCCTCGCCACCGGGGGCTCTGCTCCAGCGGCCCGGGACACCATCGACGAGGGGGGCCCACCGTCCTCTCTTTAACTGCCGCGGTCTCCTCCACCGGCGGGCGGCTCTGCATGCGGCGCAGGTCGCTGGTCCAGCGGCGCTTCCTCCCTGGGGGCCGTGGATCTTATTTTCTCATTCTGCCTGGGGGGTAGCTCTGCTCTCATCCCGCTGAAGTGTTTTCATGCGCGAGATCGCTCGAATTACTTTGTTGATGGGCTAAGTATTGCGGCCCTGGAAGGAGAGACGGTCAGGCGCGTCCTCCGTCAACGGCCGCCATCTTTGAATCTCACATTTTTTTTTGCATGTTGTGGGCGGGTTAAGAGATCGTATTTACTAATATCCGCTGCATCCACAAATGCCAGTAGTCTTCGCCACCATTGGTTTAATACATTTGCGCTTTTATCGTCGCAGTCGTTTATGAAGATTTGATAAATCTTGTCTCATCTGGTGATTTGGTACAGTCATTGGGCAATATGGCTTCTGTAAATTCTTCTTTTAACATTGAAGGCCTGGAGCTGAATCTCGTTTCTCCTTGCTCTGTGTTGCCATATAATGACTCTCTAACCGTCACTGCAGAAACAGAACAAGACGCCATTGAGGCGTTATGTAACGAGATCTCAATGATAAATAGCCCTTCTAAGGTACATAATGAGCATAGGAACGACTGCTTACTAAGAAATCAGCCCGGTGCCTTAAGCAGGTGGAATTTATCAATGCACCATCTCAAGCACCCACATGTCATCGTATTGAATGCATAGCATCATCCTCGTCACCCCAAACTACTATGAACACTAAAGATCTGGGTAACGGGATATCAAGACAAGTGGAATTAAGAGGACCATTGGATAAATGAATGTGTCAATGGTGCTGTTTTGGCTCCCATGCATTCCAATCAAGTGGACAATCTCCACTGGGATAAGGATGACGCCAGTTTGGCTAATAACTTAAATCCCTGCCCAAATGTAAGAGCAGCCTCTAACACACCCTACAACACACCAACAGCTGCCTTAGCCAGCAATCGGGATTCTATAGTTTCATCTAGTAATAATGATCTTCCATTTGATCCCAAAATATCCTCTTTATTAGGAACCATGGTTAAATTGGAATAATTATTCCCAAAAAATGATAGCCTGTTCCTAAATCGATCATATTTACTTGCATTGTGGAAAAATGTCCCATGGCTCTCTGCAATTAACAATAGAGATTTATTGCATGTGGAGCTCCCAAAGTGGAACAGCCCTACGGATTGGGCGCTTATTAGACTTGCTTCACCCGCCATAGCATCTCTGTTGTGCACCTGTGCTGGAGCATTGTTAAAAATGGGATTTAAACTTACTGTGTGCTGTAGTCAACCTGTTTTGTCTCAACATGACCAACTAGTCTCTCAGCCGCACCCCATATGAAATAAGGCAATGAAGTGCCCAAGGATTCAATCTGGGACGAAATTGCATGTAAATGGCTGTGGTATTCCCGTCTATCAGTTCACTGATAAAGAAAATAATTCACCTTGGATGCCAGAACTATTAGGCTTGGATGATTATTGACAGTATTACAATCTTAGCACAATAGAGTGGATCTGCTGGAATACTCGGGGCTTTCGCTCCTTCTTGACCCACCCCCTGGGCATCGCTCATATAAAATCTAGCTATGTATTTTGTTTACAATAAACGTGGGCTGTTGAGGATTTTAATATTGATGGCTACAATATATTAAAGCGACACGATGTGCGTGTTATTTGTGGACGACCAACAGGTGGCCTCGCTATTGGTGCTCAATCATTCTTAAGTGTGGTGCCTTATTGTAAAGAAATTAAATCGCCATATGTTCTTTCTATAATACTTAATGTACATTTATCAAGTATTCAAATATTGATAATTAACATCTATTCTCCTTCTGGGCGGAATAAAGAAATCATACATCATATTGACAAAATCCTCTGTAATTGGTTTGAAAGCTGTCCAGAGAGTAATGTTATTGTTGCTGGAGACCTAAATTCCCGGTCTTCCCTGATTCCTATATGGAGACATTGGGCCTCATTACGAGTCTGGCCGTAGCCGTGCCGGAAAAACCACCAGGCTGCCGCCGGACCTGAAATACCATTCCGCCTTCGTGATTGCCGGAATCACCGGGGCATTACAACCTCGGTGACCCCGTAATTCTGGAGGCGGAATTCTGTAAATCCCCATTCCCATGGAGTCCCATAGGACTCCATGGGGATGGGGACAATGGAAACACCGGAACACCGGTCCGTCTATAACGAAGCTGGTGTTTCCATTTCCGCCTGCAGGCGGGTGGCGTTACTCCCGCCAGGTCAGACCTGGCGGGAGTGACACCTCCCGCCTTCAGAACTCAGAAGCAGCCGGTCCGGAAATAACAGTGGCAGCGGATTTAAATGCCACTGTTGTTTCCGGACCGGCAGGTTTATAATGCGGCCCATTATCTTGCTGCAAACAGTGTGACCATGGGGGAGACTCAGTGTGGGCTATGTAAGGAAGGCATAGCATCAACAGTAAGACAGACACAAGTGACCACAGTTCAAGGTTGTTTATTGAACTTCAAAAAGGGTATGAAAAACGCCTGTCTAAACCTAAATCTGCAGATGGGCGCAAGCTACGACCATCAAATAATAATTACGCAGTCCTAGTGATGTCTTGTCAAAATAAAACGGCCTATACTGAAAAACCTATTGCCAATCCTTTCCTGTGAATACAAATAATGTGGGAAATAATGTCATGAAAAAGTGTTCAAAGTGATATGTCAGGTTTTCAGGCTTTGACCTCCCTTCCCCACATTTCTTATCATGGGATAAGGCGGTTCCTTCAAGCATAGCACAGTCTCTGGCATCTTTAGAACACGGTTACAGTTCACTCATCAGCATCAGGGCCTCCGGAGCTTAAGTCTCCTTGCTTCTCAAAGTCTCTTCACTCAAAAGAGCCTGATGCAACCAAATAGACAACAAGTTCTTTTCCCTTCTAGATTTTCACAAGTATTCACATCGGATGATTCAATATCCACCCCAGATCCCCCTCAACCGGACTGCCGGGCTCGAGTCTGTCTTTCACCTTTCAATTTATCGCACAATGTTTGTAGGTTCTTCCTTTTCAGGTGACCCACATTCACCCTGGATCCCCCTCTGCGGGGCTCAGATCCCTTCTATACAATAAGTCTCCCTCAGCCAGGCTCGGACCAATGTCAATTTTACATCAAGTATTGAAGACTTTCAAATGTGCACAGGATTTGGCTTGACCCGTTTCAGGACCACTTTGATTTCACAATTTGCTTTCTTTTAACGTTCGCACCCTTTCAGTGTGATACCTTACAGAGACTTTCGAATGAGCACCCACGTGATGCCAGACCACTCTCTCTACGGTATCGTATTTTAGCTTTTAAGTTCATTCACTCATCTGCTGTCTTAATAATCTTCTTCATATAATGTTGCCGCTTGCATCCTTTGTTTCCACACAGACCGGTCTGATATACGTCTCCCCAACTCACCGGCTGTGCGGACTTCACTGGTGCTGCTTGGTAGTAGGAGCCAAGGATAGTACCACAGCAGCAAACGCTTCTCCTGCTTTGACTATCGATGCAGTTGAGCCCCTGGTACCTCTGACACACAATGCAGGATTTTTTAGCTTTAATTCCAGGTCTTACGTTTCCTACTTTTGAAAGCTCATGAAAGATGCATTCTCTCTGTGAAAAGGTCAAGGGTATTACCCTTCTTGCAATCCTCTTCGGTCTTGCCGTCTTCCGCCTTGTATTAAACTGCCATCTTGGAACTGCTGCTTCCTCGTGGGCTTTGCCTTGCTCAGAGTGTGCTTTCGTGCTCTGCCTTTTATCCATGTGGGGAAGTGTGATGGAAGTCAGGTGTGTGTAATGATCAGTAATTGCCTGACCATGCCTAACCATTGTAGTGGGACATGTCAGGTATGAGAAAGGGTTTGTGTTGGAAAAGGGGGGCAGGGGCTGAGTCCCTACGTATCCTACCGGGTAGGATGGGGTAAAGGTGTTACAGGGAAGGGGACACCGCGTCTCGCTGTCCGGTGTCCCACTTCCACTCCCCGAAGCCCCCATCCTTGTGATCCACCCCCACTGGTCCACCCCCAGGAACTGGATCCAAAAGCGATGGCCGTATCCTGGCCACCTGAATGACAGATCCCCGGAGACTAGCCTTCCCGTATGCATTGTAGCTGCGTCTGTTTCACAAGGGAACCGAGAAAGTAAATCCACATTCCCTTGATCTTTACCTTGTCGGTACTCCACAGTGAAACAGTAGGGTTGCAGGTCTAAGAACCATCGCATGACTCAAAGGTTAGAATCTTTCCTTTGGCTGATCCAAATTAATGGAGAATTTCATCCTATGAGGTAATATCTAAGGTGAGTAATGGCCCACTTGATGGCAAGTGCCTCTAATTCCAGCAAAGAGTAATTGTTCTTATGTGGAAAGAGTTTGCGGCTTGTAAATAAAATAGGAAGTTCCAATCCATTGCAGATTTGTGACAAGACTGCTCCTAGCCCTGTAAGGGAGGCGTCTGTCTGTAATACAAACTCTGTTGAGAAATCTACTACCTTTTAAGGTCCGGTTCTGGCACAGGATTTGTTTTAGATTTTTATAGCACACATCGTCCTCGTCAGTCCAGTGAATCTTCTGGGATACAGCGTTCTTTAATTTGTCTGTCAGTTTAGATGTCCAGTCCGAGAAGTTAGGGATAAACCTACGGTAATAACCAATGAACCCTAAGAATGCTTTAAGGTCTCTCTTGGTTTTAGGCATAGGGGTTGTTAGGCAGAATCCTGTGCAATTCCCTAAGGGAGCACTACAGAAGATTAAGACTACAGGTGAGAGCAATAAATCCCCTTTGGTATCAGTCTGTACCACAAAGATTTAGTTGGTAGCTGTGGCTGAGCAGTCAGACTTATCTCAAGAGGGAGATGAGCAGTATTCAGGGTTTACACAATAGGCCTACAATACTATGGCACAAGGAAACACTGACCAAAGCTTTGTATTAAAAAGTAGATATATTTATTTTATACACTTCTAGTTAAACACATCTATCACAGTTCTTAAAGCAAGTTAAATTCAGTCAAAGAAAGTATACACAACTCCCTAGTTAAATTGTAGACAAGTTGTGAGCAAGAGTGAAAACTGAGCAAAACAGCACAGTGTAAACCAAACACAAATGGCACTCTAGCAATTTCTCACAAGGGAGGGAAAGCACAAGTTATACAGAAATATCTTCTTACACACCCTAGCAACACTTCCCATACGTTTGTGAACCAGTGTAAGCAGACAGTGCATCAGTATAGAATATACTTAAACGAAAACTGAGCAAATGGCATTTCAAAAGGTTTAGAAATGGGAATAAAAGGCTAGTTATCAGAAGTGGGTGCACCAACACAATTGTAGTTGACAATCAATCTAAAGAAGGCAGATCTAACAAATGTAGCCAGAGTCAGTAGGCCTGTGCCAGAGTCAATGGTATAGGGCAAGGGCCCAGGAGCAAAATGTTCTTGTAGCTGCAGTCAAGTCTTTGGTTAACGATTTTGAAAAGGTGGATACAGAAAGCGAAAAGACAATGTTAAGAGAGAGGGGCGGCCAACCCAACAGGTAGGTAAAGGATTTAAAACACCTTTAGTGCTACCGTGAAGAAAGGGCGGTCTGGCGGAACAATGTACCTTTAAAATGAAGAAGTGGCTCCTGCGGTGGCGGTTGTTCCTGGTAGTTCCTGCAGTTCGGGGGATCCAGCAGAGGAAGAGAGACTCTCGTCGTGGAGGAAGGTTCGAGTTACTGCACTACCCAGTGTTGAAACCAGCCGCGGTGCTGCCCGACGAATAAAAGGTACGCTCCTTTAAATCGCGGTCTGGGTGGACGGGTGCCTGGCTACCCGTTCTCCAAGTACAGGGTACTGGCGATTTGACATGGGAAGGTCCGGGAAGGCGATTGGCAAACTGGTTGGCCCCACCAGCTCAAGGGAAGAAGGCTCTTGCAGATGAAGATCTTCTCTCGTTGTGTGGAGAAAAGTGGTGAGATGCTGCAGCAGAGCTTCACCGGTGGTTCCGTCGTTGCAGATGTCTTTGGCTTCTCTCCTCTTCGGCTTCTTAGTTCCAGTGGTGATGTCTTGCTCTTCCAGTCCTCAGGACCCTGCTTTTATGCAAAAAGATCCCCATTCATACAGCCTAGCTGTCACTCACACAGTGGAATGGTCATCTTGGCGGGAGACCCTCCAGCCTACCAGCCTATCGGGATAGAGTGCGACATGGGTTGCTGAGGCAACCCTTTCCAGGGGTCCTACTCCCCCCTCCCACACAATGGACCCACCCCAGACTCAGTGGCGCTGAAAGGAGGGCTTCTCGGCAGAAGCCCGTCAAACGGACGAACAAAGGATCCCTGACCTGGGTTAGGAGTTTAGAGAAAGACACGAGAAACAAGTTATATTAAAGTTCTGACAAATAAAACCTACCAGAGTAAAGTCAATATTAAAATACACCGGCGGTATGTTAGAGGCTGTCAGAAAATGTGGTAGCCTCGAACAATGGGAAAATCCCATAGGAAAATATTTACGGTTGAATATTTTCGGTAGTAACCACTGCTACCAGCCAGAAACTTTGCAGAGAGGGACTGTACGGTACCCTCTCGAAAATGAACATCATGGAAAAACTATTAACCCTTCCCAGTACTTCCATAGTAAGATGGGTTGTACTAGTTTAGTTCACAAAAATTGACTAGTAAAGTCAATGAGGACTTCACATGCCCTGGGAGACAGTAGTCAGTCCCAGGGTATGAAGTCTGTGTTTGGCGGTCGCTACGACACCCCTGTGTCACTGCACGGAGGGTGCTGTGTAACACATGTGAATAAAGATGGTTCCTATGGAGGTGAGAGAAACCCCATAGACGTTAAACACAAAAATAGCCTAGAACACACATAGCAAAAATGCTTAAGAGTGGGAAAAAGAGTCTCACTCTTAGAAGGAGAAAGGAAACAAACCCTTCAAATCCAGCAAAGCTGCTGGGGGACTCTATAGGTAAGGGAAATTAGCCATAAGATGAGAATTCTCCCTAACAGGGGTATCTAGGACAGCCTTCACTTTTTCACGTTGAGGTTGGACACTACCATTCCCTACAAAGAAGACGAGGTATTTCACGGCTGATTGGGCTAGCCTACATTTGGATGGATTGGCAGTTAAGCCTGTTTCCCTGAGGGCTCTCATAATAGTAAAGAGATGGAAGAGATATTCTTCCTAGGTTTTACTATAAATGACTATATCGTCAATTTAAGCTCTGCAGAAATCAGACTAGGGCTGTAATATTCTGTCCATAAGTCGTTGGAAAGTGGCGGGGGCCTGTGTAAGTCGAAAAGGAGGTGTTTAAACTGAAACCGCCCCAAGGGCGTCGAGAAGGCTGTTTTCTCTTTATCAGGTGCATGTAGTGGGACCTGCCAGTACCCCTTGGTTAGGTCTCGGGTGGCTAGAAAGGTAGCGTTTCTGAGTTTATCAATAAAGTTGTCGATGCGTGGCATGGGATAGGCATTGAAATCGTAGATGGCATTAACTTGGCGGAAATCTATGCAAAACCTCAGAGAATGGTCTGGTTTGGTGACCAATACAATAGGGGAGGACAAGGGCTTGAAGAGGCTTCGATAATATTTTTGTCCAGAACATTTTATTTACTTTCTCAACCACTATCTGTTTATGTGCTTCAGGGAGTCTATATGGTTTCAGATGGACCACCTTTCCTTTAGGTGTTCTAATATAATGATAGGTGCCCTTGACTCTTCCTGGATTCTCAGAGAATACATCGGGAAATTATATAACTAAATCTTTTAAATCATCTTCTTACCGATTAGATAACTCTTGGGGAATTAACTCAAAGTTATCTATTTATTCTGCAACCAAACAGGAGAGTATCGTGGCATTAGCGGCTAGAGGATTTTCCTTCCACTCTTAAGATATTTATGTGATATATATATATATATTTATATATATATAGGTCTTTTGTTTCCTGTCGAGTTGGGCTAGCTTATAAGTACAGTTTCCTGTTCCTATCAATTTTTTTTATATGGCCCATGCCACTGAGAGACAAGTTTTGTTCTCCAAAGTGGGTAGGAAGACCATTATTTTTTGTCCTACAGAATATTATCTCAGATTTACCTTTTCTGTCATAATTGGACTTTTGTTGTGCTTGGGCATTTCCATATAAGTATGTACTAGATTTTGAACATGTTTCTTTTGCCCTCACAATCCAGTAGCGGTTTGAGAAAGGGGAATGGGTGCCTCTTCTCTCTCTTCACAGGTTTCCTGGAGCATGTCCAGGACATCTCTGGGTTCTCTGCCATAGAGTAATTCAAAAGGAGAGAATCCAGTGGATGCGTGAGGGGTTTTCCTTACTGCAATTAATGTCCAGGCGATCATGCAGTCCCAGTCCTTCCCATGCGTATCTACCAACTGTCTCAGGATCATTTTGAGTGTTTTATTGAATCTTTCTACCAATCCATCTGTTTGAGGATGGTAAACTGAAGTTCTTAAGGTGGTGATATGGATTAGCTCCTTGACTTCACCCATGAGCTTGCTCATGAAATTGGATCTGTGAAACTCAAATTCTACTGTAAATAACAATAAGACCATCAGTCACAGAGTACAGATAATACAATTGTTAAGACGGATTTCTGAACCCTGATCTGGTGGGCAGAGGTTCAGAAGGCCAGCCTAGTTTCTTGGAACATGGTAACCTTCTGGACAAGCCAGACCAATCAAGGTAGCTTTGGCGGTGGTCAAGACTAGATCTCAGGAGGGGCGAGGGTGACTGAAAGACCTCAATGAGCACACAGAGTAAAGGGCACTTACAAATCACTCCCAGTCAGGTGTATATATATTAAAAATACAAATACATTTATTTCAAGGCCTTTGAGTTTCAAAACATAAATACAATCACGGTAATACTTCTAAGCCAACACAATCCTATCAATATACCAATGGGGTCTAAAGGGTTAATGCACAAAATGTGTCCACAACCTAAAAGGGGAAGGAAACAGGCAGTGCTAATAGTCTTTAGTCCCTTCTGCATCAAACACAGTCCTAACTGAAAGGCAGTCCAATCCCTAAGAAGAGTGGAGTCTATTGCTCAAATGTACTTGCAATGGTGGCGCGCGCGGTAATGCAGATGGGCAAAACAGGGTCTCTTCAAGGGTATTTAGCAGCTCAGTTAGGTGGGTGAGGTGATGCAGAATAAGTTCCCACTGTTAGTGGGGGTCTCCCTGTAAAGACTGGTAGGGGGTGTCTGTACTTCCGCTCTCTATATGGTAGAGGGGAGGCACAGAGGACCCCAGCCAAGATTCTCTATTATTGGTAACGTAGTCGAGCAATCAAGGCCTAGCTTCTCAGGAGGTGATGCAGGCTGGTTCTTAAGTACAGTGTAGTCCCCGAACCCCCACAAAGGAATGTCCACACACTGTATTACTGAAAACACAGTCTTTATATAATTAATATTCAAAGGTATGTACATGATCACAATAACGCACTTTGTACTCAGAAATCCACAATGATAAATATACACAATTCTAAAGTGGTACCACCAATGTTATCAAATCTCATTAAAGTGCATCATCTGTGCGGTTAAAATGTCACACAGATCAATAACGAGGAAACCAGCAATAGAGATAGGAAGGAACGCAAGATGGTTGAAACAATAGGCAGAATTCTGACCCCTACCCTTAGGCACAGTTGTGTGTGGAGATCCCCCCCCCCAACCTGGGCAACCTGTAAATAAAGTTATATAGCACAAGCCCAGTCCATATATTGTTCAATAGTCTTATTTCCTCCTGTTAAGGTTTTACCCTCCCAATGTACCTGGTGGAGTAGAGTTCTCCGAAGATGCGTCGACCGATCCTTCTTGAGTGACTCCCTTTAAAGCAGGAGCCACGGATCGTCGAGAGGCGTTGAGGAACTCGGCGTTCGGTGTGGGGAATCGACGGTCCTTCTTGAGTGCCCTCCCTTTAAGGCAGGAGTCCTGGGTCGTCGAAAGTCCAACGGAGAACAGGTTGAACTACGGCGGTGAAGTGGCAGCTTTGTTCCTAGCGGTACTTGTCGACGACGGAGCATTGGCATCCTGCAAGGAAGAGGAGTGCGGGGCACCTCGGTGACGATAGTTCTGGACCGCAAAGAGAGGATGAAGAATTGTGGACCAGTTCTTAGGCAAACGGGAGCACGGCGGCTCCGGTCGGCGACGACGGTGGTCGACCGTGGCGGACAACAGTCCGGGTGTTTCTCTTTGAGATTCTGCGGCAGTCCCCGTGTCGTAGGTCTGTCTACCCGGGAGCTTTGGCAAAGATCAGCTGGTGCACGATGGTCTCTCGTAGCTCGGGAAGAGGGTGCCTTACCAGTTCCTCTCTGGGTCAGTCCTTGGAGACACAGCAGCTTTCAGATTGTGAAGGAGAGCAACAGCAATTCTTCTAGTCAAGCATGGCTTCAAGGTCAAGCTTCAGGTACTCCAGTTACTCATCGTAGTGGACTTCAGCTTCTGAACAATTTCCAGTGGTGAGAGGTCCCCAGATATACTATTCTGTCTCCCATCCACACTGCTAGGTCACACTCAGCAGCCAATCATCCAGAAGGGCATTCATGCAGTCAGTCAGCCAATCAGGCACGCAGTGCATTCAGGCCATCCTCCTCCCGCTCAGACACTCACAACAAGGAATGTGGATTGGGACAAGTACCCAGCCATTCAACACTACACACTGCATTCAGGCCAGTTTCGGGCAGGGCTGTCTCAGTCTTTGTCTCTCATGCCAGAAACCAGACAACCACAACAAGAAGTGCATATTGGTCACACACTCGAATCACTGAGGTCCCACCCACAGGAGGTACCCACAACATACATCACCGGGAAGGCTCCAGCTAGTCTGGCCGGGCATTCACAACAACACCATATATGGCACTTCCACCCTACAGCCAGTCAGGGGGAAGGGACAGAGCCAGGGCTTCCCAGGACTTTGGGAAAACAAGGTAATAGGTAATAGAAAGCAAGAGGCCACAGGGGCCATTTTGTTTTCCATCAGGAATCAACTGATTCCAATGGCAGGGCCGGGGTATCCCAAAATGGAGGATACTCCGTGCACCTGTCAAATTCAGCATGGAGCTGCCACCAGCCCATAACCTGCTCTGCGGGCCACCCACAGGTGCCCAAAAACATACACTTGGGGCACAGGGTTTTACCCCCCACCCATGGGTGCCATAAGGGTATCCCACGGGTCCGTTCACCAAACCAAAAGAGAGAGAGCTGCACCGCCAGGAGTTCCACATGAACTCCTGCGCGGAAAACACGACGGAACACACGATAAAAGGCAGCAAAGGACAAGGATACGGAGGCCCTGTCCCTCAGATGCATTTCCAGCATCACACTCCCCAACAGCGCAGAACAGGTTCCGGGGTTCGGGAATACTTTGCTAGTTTGCAGCAGTGGTAAGTAGAGGGGCCCTCAGGGGCCACTTGTGCATAAAAATGGATAGATGTGCTAGGGGCCAATGGTTAGGGTTGCAATTGCTCACAGACCCCTGGCACACTCCGGACCAAACTTCTGCAGTCAAGTCCACTTCGGTTGCAGGTTCAAATGCAGCAATCTCGCGACTCTGTGGCTTTCAGCGACGAAGTTACAGTGTTGATTCCCAAGCGGGACAGTGGCGATTTCTATGCTCCTGGTGGATAGATCAGGCCAGTTCCGCTGTAGCAGGCTTCATGGCACAGAAGAGCACACCATGGCTGGGCAACATGGTAACCATGTGTACTCTGGTTCGGGCGCACTCACTTTACTTCAGACCTGGGTACGAGCTTACTAGATAACAAGTTTCAAGAACCTCCTCAAAACAGCGGTGATGACAGAGCAAAGGTCCTGCGTAAGCTGGTCAGCCCACTGGTTGGCCCAGGAACACTTCCGAGAAGGCTTACTTGCAGGTTTTGATGAAGGTGCCGAGAATAGTTGGTCCCACTATTCCAATGGGTCAAAGCATCTCCGAAGACCTTCTAGGACGACCAGATGCAGATGGGTCCAGCGGGACAACAGCGGACTCAGGGTGCCAAACCTTCCAGCGGGTCACCAGCGGTTCCTCGACTCTGCTTCTTAGTTTCAGGATACTTGGATCCTATCCTTCTTTCAGTGAGAACTCCAGAGATCGACATTGGCATGGGTGTTTGGGGCCTTCTCTTATCCAAAATCTCCTTAGTGCCAAAACGAAAAGGACCCAATGGGAGATCTGCTCACATACAGGCATACTATACATGGACCAATCATGGACCACGGTGGTCCCAGGCATTCACAGCACACTGAACTCTCTGGCGCCCAGGATGTGTATTGGAACCAGTGTGCAGCCCACATCCTGGAAGCACACACACAAGGGATGCAGAAGCCCGCAAAAGTTTTGCGTTTCGTGGGCGAATGCATGCCCAAATAAGGACTGACCCGGGCCGGCTCAACCTGGGGGAAACTGAAGGGGCAAGATGGCCAAAGGACAGGACAAAGAACCTCATGGAATGGCCATTTTGGAGCCAGGTCCCCTATTTGTGCCCAACGCGATAACTGCAGTTTACCTGGCAGGAAAGGATTAAAAAAATAATGAAAAGATAAGCTGCCACCAACCCTGTCCAAGGCACATCTGCACTTCTCCTAAAAAATCCTTCAAGAGTATCTAGGGCATTTAGAAATGACAGGAAGACCCAAGTGCACTGTACTGTAAGGTACTTTGTGTACTTGCAACATGTTGCAGAAAAGCTGCAACATAGACAAGGACTAAGGCAAACAAAGTCTCCCAGTACTGACTGTCTTTAAGGGCATGTCAGTTCCCCATAACAAAGTGAGTGAAAGGCCCAGTGGAGTGCAGCAGAAGTCTGTGCTCCTCTGGTAAAGTCAGACTATGGTGTTTAAACAAAGCAAAAAGTAGGGGGGGGGTACACAACTGGAGGGAAAATTACACATGAAATTGGAAATCTTTCCTAACAACAATTAATGTTTTATTGCTTGCAAGTTTGTAGTTTATGCTTGCAATTGCATTTTCATCATGATTGCCTTTCTGCATCTGGTCATGTTTTCATAAACACTTGGTTACAGCACATCCATCACAAATGAATTTTCCTTTCCTCTATTCAGCAGGTGTAAGAAGCAAGTAACCATTTTACCTAGGCAGAAACAGGGTTTTCAACAAAATAGGGTATCAAGGGCTAACTGAGAAAACTGTATTTTCAGAAACCCTCCTTTTAGCCTTGGGTAACACATTTTCGTTCCATTATTCTTTCTTGCGGTCGATAGGGTAACTGTGATGCACCAATGGCCTGTTCCTCATCTATTATCTCTATCTGCTGAGGCATGTTCCAATCATCATAAATCTACCCTCTGTCCTGTAGGCCTATGGCTATGAGCTCATGAATCCCAGTGTTCTGCCTTATGAGGGCATTGTAGCATTGACAGGAGTTTTAAAGCATGGTTTTATACCAGAGATGCATAATTGGCAATAAATGGGTAACAAGTGTACACAAAGGCAACATCCTAGGATAATGGCCCCTATGATGATCAAACCCATAAGCAAGGTCCATCCCCAGGAAGTAAAGAAATCCCACAACGTACCTACTATATCTAGTGACCATTGGGGAACATGGAGATTTTCTCCTATATCATGCAAGCATTGGATGGCCTGGAAAACTGTTGTTGACGTGTCAGGTGAATATAAGCAACATGAAGTCCCTATGATTTTGCAAACCCCTCCCTCCTTAGCCAACATCATATCAAGGACCATCCGATTCTGAGGGGCTACAAGCCGTACTGCTTGTAATTCTTCTGTGATGTTGGTGAGGATAGCAGTAGTTTCATTGATGATAGCCTCTAGTATCTTGGTGAGCCGTCTGATGTCCCTAGAGTTTATAGCTGGGCTATCCCATGGGATTACGGCCTTAGATAGATCCCCTATTACTTCTCCAGCAGTATCTCCCTGGTGAACTGATCTCTTCCACCTGGGAAGAAGCTGTGTCAGTAGTCGTGATCGTACATTGAGGGCCAACACAACCAGTTCAAAATGGCAATTTCCTTCCCAATCTGGGGGTAACCACAAATAAGCTTTGTCCCCACAAATGAAATAGACTCACCCACATACCACGGTAAATAATTGATAGTGCCATTCATAACAATGGTATCAGAATAGCATCTAGGAGAAAAACCAACATACTTAGGCCCGGAATTCATTATACATAGTGGGCCGCGGTCATTGTGGGTGGTAAGAAGCAAGGAGGGTGGTGGTAAGGATACATCCAGGTGTGGCCGCCTAGGTAATCGTGTACTGGTTGAACCGTTAAAGAAGGGTAATGGAAATAACTCTTTGAACTGGTAATTCTTTGAGGGTATCACAAGGTCACCCTTGGTTTTTGGCAATATTGATGTGCTGAATTGGCGGTATATAGGGATTTTAAGTAGGTCTCGGAAGGGGAGGGAGGAAGTATTAGATATGGTAGGGTATACAATTTGGCACAATGCTAAATGATGGGTGTGGCAAGAAGCGGAAAAAGGCAAGGCGATAGGATGCAAAGGTATCCCCTCTCGAACGGCAGCAGGAAGTTGAAGGCAGATATCATTACGGGGTACTGGTATGTGCATTATGTATTATTGACACATAGGAGTTCTGGTGCATTCATTGTCGTTGTTGTATTTCAAGGGGGTCAAGGTTGGCTTAGGTTTGGAAGGTGTTATGGTGGGTACAATAGTAGTATTCGGAAAGAGATACCCCAATGGAAGGAAATGCTTATACATTAGTATTATGCCATTCAACAGTCCACAAATGAAAAGGGACAAGAAAAGTTTTGTAAGCGGGGTATATCGCCATTTGGGCTTCTCCTTCTGATTAACATAAGGCATTGTCCCTTTCATCAGCAAAAGAAAAAGAAAGGATCTATAGTTCTCTGTGTCCATTAAGAAGCCTCAATGATACAGGCTTTATAAGTTCATCCGTAGGTGGCACCTGGCCATGTGGCCTTCCTTGATTGAAGTCTTCTGTCCCCTGCTCTCCTCTACCTCTGGGGAGAATGGAGGAAACCAATGTTGGTTTCTCGTGGGTGGGACCCAAAAGGGGAGTCCCACTTTCCTACCTTTAGGAAGTCCCTTCTATCTATTTGCTTGGTGGTTGCAAATCGTATCTGGATACTCCAGGTACAGAATGGTCCTCAAACAATGTCTTTGTGCCTTGTGACAACTGCTCTGTGTCTGGAGAAGGTGGGAAGTCTGGCTGTTCAAATTCTGGGTTAGTGTATTGTCCGTCACTAAAAGGTTTGTACTGAGGGACATATTCTGTCTCGTACTCACCTACCCCCTCCTCTACCCATTTGTCATAGGGCAAAGGCAAGGGTACTCGTTTCAGGTGTGCTGCACGTATCCAGTTTCTCTTGGAAGTCTTTTATTAGGACGTAGTTTCCTGGCCGTATGGAGTAACCAGGACCCACGTAAATGTCTGCCAGACTTCCTGAACCTGTTGATGAATCCGATGCAAATGTTTAGTCAACTGTTTACAATAATCAACAAACAATGGGTTTTCAACCTCTGATAGCTTCTTTGGTCTGGGTTCACTCCAAACATTGGCAGGTCTACCCATTGTGATCTCATAGGGTGAAAGGTAATTTTTAGCCTGTACAAAAGAGCTAGGGGTAACGCATCAGGCCATTTTAACCTACTATGTGTGCAGATTTTTGTTAATTTATTTTTCAAAATGCCCTTATGCCTTCAATTATCCCGGCCGATTGTGGGTGGTTTGCTGTGTGGAATTTTTATTTTATTTGTAACCCGTCACACACATGTTGTATTATTGTGGCTGTAAAATGAGGTCCATTATCGGACCAGATCACCCGAGGTAACCCAAAGCGGGGGAAATATTCCTTCAGCATAGTTTTTGCAGTTGAAATGGCTGTGTTATCTTTCAAGGGAAAAGCCTCAACCCATTTGCTAAATGCACAGATTATAACTAAGACATATCTGTAATTTTGACATTGTTCCATTCCAATGTAATCGAGGTGTATCACTTTACATGGCATTGAGGGTGGTCCAAAACTACCCTTCGGAACTGTGGTACCCTTTCTAATATTGTGTTGCAGACAAATCATGCAGTGTTTTACTAATAGTTCTGCTACTTTAGGAATGTTGTCATTTCTCCATACTGGGTCTAAAGGTTTACAAATGCCTTTGGTGCTAATATGAGCTGAGCCATGAGCCATAGTAACTACAGCTTGTACATAAGCATTAGGTAACATTCATCTGTTTGTATTGGTCAAGCCAACATCCTTCATCATCAAGTCTAGCTACTCCAGAGCCCCATTGTTCAATCTCTTCTGCTGTTGCCTCAGCTTGGATCTCATTTACACTGATAATCCCTTCTTCCATTAACCCACTCTGAGTGACCCATCTAGCAGGACCTAATAGGTACATCCCAGATTATAAGTCAGTGGCAGTTTGCTTGGCTATTCGATCTGCAAATGCATTGCCTTTTCCAATGTTGTCAGTGATTTTCTGGTGAGCCATGCATTTTATTATTGCCAGCTGTTCAGGGAAGGCTAGGGCTGACAACAGCTGTACTATCAGAGGCCCATGCTGTATGTTAGGAATCCTCTTTCGGTCCATAGTTTTCCAAAATTGTGAGCTACCCCAAAGGCGTACTGGCAGTCTGTGCAGATACTTACTTTGAGCCCTTTGGATATCTCACAAGCTCGGATTAGGGCAATTTATCTCTACGGCCTGGGAGGAATTGTAGGGGATTCTTCTAGTCTCAACTACTGTATCTAGTGTGGGGATTGCATAGGCAGCGGTAGACGTGCCATCTGGGAGTTTAAAACAAGAACCGTCACAATAAATCTCTCCATCCGGGGATGGCAGGGGAGTGGTAATTAGATCAATTATCCCTATTGTTTCTTGTTCGGTGACAAAAATTAAATCATGACTGGTGTGTGATAACCATCCTCCTCTGTAGGAGGTAATGATTCAGCCACATTCAGGGAGCTGCATCTCTTGATTTTGATGTGGGGTGCAAACAGAATGAGCTTTTACCTAGTAAGGCGAGCAGATGCGAGATGCTGGGTTTGTGTTCTGTTTAATAACACATCTATGGAGTGAGGCACCATCACGGTTAAGGAGTAACCCAAAACCATGCCTTCACTTCCCGGCTGCAGTCAATACTTTTAAACATTTCGGCAAAGAGTATGCAACAGGGTCCAACGTGGAGAAAAAATATCTGCATGATCTGTTTTTCCCTCCATGTTCCTGTGTTAATACAGCCAAAGCACAACCATCCCTTTCATGCACAAACAAAAAAAGTCCTTAACATAATTTGGCGTTCCTAGCACAGGAGTAGAGCATAACGCAGTTTTAAGCATTGTAAATGCTTCCTGGCACGTCTGATCCCATGAAATAGGTAAAACTGTATCTTTGTTTGTCAACTGTAATAAGGGCTTGATAATGAGAGAAAAATGTGGAATCCATTGTCTGCAATACAATGCCATTCCAATAAAAGCCCTAACTTCTGTTTGAGTGTTTTGTACTGCCATCTCGAGATAGCTCGTATTCTTTCAGGTGCGAGGCGTCTACCCTCCTTCAACAGGAGGCAACTTAAGTAGGCAAACTCCTGTTGACAGTACTGACATTTTTTCAAAGAAGCCTTCTGACCATGTTCTGCTAAATGCATCAACAGCAATATAGTTCCTTCTTGACAAGAATCCCTAGAATCTGCAGCAATAAGTACGTCATTGATGTACTGTATTAATGTGCAAGAGGTAGGTAATTCCAATGTATCTAGTTGTTCTTTTAAGGCCCTACTATAAATGTATATCAGTATATCCTTGGTGTATCCTGGTGAAAGTAAATGATCGACCCCCCCAAGAGTAAAAGCAAACAAGTATCTGGCATCCGGGTGTATGGGTATACTAAAAAATTCGTTCTTTAGATCAATGATGGAGAAATGGGTAGCCAGGGCAGGGATCATTGTTAAAATGGTATTGATGTCAGGAACAATGGGAAACTGGGGTGAAATAATTTTGTTGATAGCTCTCAAATCAATTACGAAACGGTAGGGTAATGCATTGTCACTTTTCTTATAGACTGGCAAAATAGGGCCTTTACACGTGCTATGTGAAATTTGCTCTATGACACTTTGATGTACAAGGTCAGAGACAATCGTTTTAACTGCCTGTTCTCCGTCTACCGATACCTTATATTGGGGAATGCGAGGTAAGGGTAAGATGGCATTTGGTTTTAATAGAATTTGAACTGGTTCAACGTCTAGAATCCCTACATCATTATTGTTGAGAGCCCATAAACCTGACTCAATTTGTTCGGTAATGGTAAGGCCAATAGTTGGGCAGTGGGGCTAGACTGGGGTGAAATAGTCAGATAAATTATTTTGGGAGAGCAATAGATTACTGCATGCATTTGTTTCAACAAGCTTAGGCCTAGCAGATTTCCCCCACAGTTGGTAGTCCATAAGAAAAGACAATGATCTGTAAAAGGGCCTAAAGATATAGGCACTGATTTAGAAATTGGGCTAACCACTAGGGTGCCAGCGAACCCTACTCAGACGTTCTGCTGCCCTGACAGTGGAATAAGTGGAACCGATGCATAGTCAATGGAACATTTTTGTGCTCCAGTGTCTACAAGGAACGTGTATGGCCTACCCCCTATTTTCATAGTCATGTAGGGCTCCTTTTGATTGATGGGGATAGGAGTCAGTTCCAGCCCCTGCTTCGGGCTGTCCTAGCCGAACAGTATTTCATCGAAAGTATAATACTCTGAGAAGTAATCCCGAGAAGGATTGTCAAAGATGTTAGGATTCATTGGCGCTTGAGCGGCGTCCGGGATCCTTAAATTGTTCTGGAACTTTTGAGGGGCACAAGATTGGTTTCTCTTTGGACCCTGCATACCATTATTACGTCCTCTACCTCGCCTTGTAAACATACTGTTTCCCCTCTGTTGAAGGAGTGGACATTGTGCTCTCCAGTGACACACTGATTTTGAGTTGGTAGCCCTGAAAACTGAACACTCTGTCCTCTGCCTTGGGCATATCATCCTCTTTGTCCTCTGGCTACCTGCTGTAAATGTACCTTTGTTTTTAATTATACCTTCTTTTCCTCCACCTTGTCCTTTTCATTATTCACTCTATTCTCATAATTATTCTCATAATACTGGGCAATGTGTAGGATTTCAGATGGCGTCTTAGTTTGCCAGGTGCTTTCTGAAGCCGTAATTTGAGACTGAATATCAGGCAAAAGTGCATGTATAAACTTATTGACAAATAAACTCTTGCAGGTTCAGTACTCAAATCCTGTCCACTATAGTCAGAGAATACTATTAGGTCGGCATATGTGGCCCCTAGCGTCCCAAAGTCATCTGCATCTCTTATTGACTTCCATAACTCGGGTGGTAAGAGAACAGAGAATAAGAGGTTTCCGTCCTCTAGGATAAATACTGAGGACGTTAGAAATGATCGGATTTCCTTTTAAAATCCTGTGGGGGTTTTCCTAATGCCAGGAATTGTCTGAGAGAATTAAGTTCTTTCTGAGAAAAAGCGGTATGAACAAATTGTGCAATATGTCGTGCTGGGACAGTGATGCGCCTAGTGTTGTCAGCAGGGTCTGGTTCTTCTTTTTGCGGCACAAATAAAAACTGAGGTACTTCTCTCATGGGTAATTGCGTGATGCAATAACAAACCCAGGTTAAGGGAGATGGAAGCGGGTGGAGTGTCGGGGATAAGATATTCTCTGTGTATTTTAATTATTTCAGCGGGGCAGCAAAGATTTTCGTAGACACTCATCCTGCAGCCATTCCACAGTAAGTTGGATAACTCACCATTGTACGGTGGTCAGCTATTGTACAAAGGTTTGGCGTATTGTTATGGGAGTCAGGGAGGAATCAGAGAGCCATCGTATTGCGTCCCTTTTGATAATCCTGCTTTCCCTAGTCTTGTCTTTTTGTGGAGAACATGAACCTCTTTGGACAAAAACGGAGGGACAGGAAGGGAAAGACATGGCTTCTCTGTTAGTCCTACCTAACTGATTAATTTATTTCTTTGAATTTAAACAGTTCCTCGAGCTTAGAGCAAACAGTGCTAGGAGTACATAAAGTATGGACATCTAGGTTCAAATTTTGCAATCGCGTCAGGACTGTAGTATCGGTGATACCTTTCCACACCTAGTCAAGTGTTTTCCCCATTTGTTCTAGTAGAGTCCAGGTAGGTGATGCTCCAAGAAGTGGTTGAGTAGGGGCTAAGGAAGTTAATGAGAGAGCTTGTGGTATAGGAAGTATTCTTAACGGGGTAGAAGCCACAGTTGGTGATGGTGTTGCGGTCAGTGGCTGAGGTGATGTAACTAAATGGGGTGTGGAAAGTGAGGCTGGTGAATGAATCAATGAGGCATAAAGCGAAGTTGGTGGCACAGGCATAAGAATATAAGGAGGTGGAGGTGCTGTAGGTCAGTTTCGTCTCTCATTCAATCGTTTATCCATAAATTCATCGAGTGTATACGTTTTTGGATGGGTACATTTTACATATATCTAGCTGAAAGTCTCTGTCTGTCGCCCTAATGCCCTCTTCCTGTTTCTGTTGGTCGTGCACCAGAGTGTTCTCTGTCTGTGACATGTGTCTGCGAGACTGCTTCTGCTCTCTTTTGATGCGTTGGGTGGTCTCTTTTCACCAATCCCGAACCACATCAAAAGTGGCCGGTCTGGCTTTGTTTTGCAGTAGTACTGATTTTAAATGTTTCACATACATATTGTAAGCAGGAGAACCTTCAGGTGGGGCAAGCTGACCATATTCTAACCCCTTGAGCCATTTCCTACAACAACAAAGTCCTGCCCAACAGGTGCGCATTTTACTAAAACCAGGCATTTTTCAAAAATCTACTCTTACGTGGCAAAATATTTGCAAATATTTGTATTCAACCAACATGAAACAGACTCACATGATTCCAACAGAGCCAATAATCCCCCATCGAACGGAAAACAAAGTCGGTGACTGATGGTCTTCTGAAAGGCGAGACAGAGTTGCGACTGCAATGTTTCAGGGCCCTCGTCTGGATGATCGCTGGGAAAAAGCGGCCGACACAACTCATGAGTAGCAGCTGCGAGAAACTTTGTCTTCTTCTTTGACAGGGGTCCCTGATATTTGATAGTGTTCGGTCGCTCCATCCTCAAATTCGATGGATCATTAATACAATCAAAGTTTTATTTCACTCGAGTGGACTCAGGTTCAACTATGGTGCATGCTACAGAGAGAGTAGTGAAGTGAGCGCCTTTCCCACGGAAAATCTTCTCTTTTATACACATAGCCTCACAAGGCCGTTAATAGCCGGAACATTTTATGATTTCCCATTATCTACAAAGTTTCTGATGAACATAAATTTATCAGCAGTTCTAAACGTAAAACAAACTAACCTTTACATCATTACCGATAATTTCCAGGTGAAGGGACCTTTCCACCCATGTAATCTTTATTTGCGAGACCAAGGTCCTTCTGCAGCGGGGAAACTTTAGTTTGTCTAAGATAAGCCCTTCCTGTAATTGTATGGACATTGCTCGGAACACAAAGCCGGCGTCATAAAACTCATAGGTCATGGGGCTTTCCGTGAGCAGGTTAGTCATCTTCAAGCAGCAAAGCGTTAACCATATCCTTGCACCCTATCTGGGTCATGATGTGCTGAAGGCTAAGTTTATGCTTGTAATTGCATTTTCATCATGAGTACCTTTCTGCATCTGGTCATGTTTTCTTAAACACTTGGTTACAGCATGTATATTACAAATGCATTTTCATTTCCTCTATTCAGCAGGTCTAAGAAGCAAGGAACCATTTTACCTAGGCAGAAACAGGGTTTTCAACAAAATGGGGTAGCCAGGGCTAACTGAGAATTGTATTTTCACAGGTCCTTGATCTATCAGGATTTCCTTAGGAAAACAAACTCTGGAGAAATACGGTAATAGGTGTTCTAAAACCAGCTGGGTGTTTTTTTCTGCATAGAAAATTCTTTGGGATATCTAGCCCCGTTATCGACAATCACAAGTACATATTTGTTACCTAATCTAGAGGTTTCCAAAGGACCAATGATGTCCATCCCAATCCTTGAGGAAGGAATTTCCATTATTGGTAAAGGGTTCATAGGGGCAGGCAAGGGAATGCGAGTACTGGTTTTCTGACATATTTCACATGTCTGAATAAAGTTTTTTATATCAACATGGATACCTGGCTAGTAAAACTTCCCACTGATAGGTGCCTGGGTCTTAGATTGTCCTAAAGGTCCCCCTGTCAGATGACAATGCGCAATTTCTAGTACGATCTTCTGATGGGTCTTGGGGATTACTAACTGAGTATTACTTCGGCCTTCTGTGGATGTTTTCTTCTATACAGTAATCCTTGTTTTAGGTGAAAAAAATGACTTCCCTTTTCTACTCCCTCTCCTTTGGGAATTGCTTGTTGGAAAGCCTGCGCGGGAGCTGGATCATTTCGCTGAGCGAAGGCTAGTTCGGGAAAGATTGTACGCTCTTCTTCTCTTTTCTCTTCAGTCATAAAGGGTTCATCAGCTTCCCCAAAGCCTAAGGTACCTCTATCAGTATTTTCCGGTTCACTCTCTTCAAAACAAGGAAATAGAGCCTTTTCAAGAATTCCCTGTGCAATTTTGTCCCCGCGATGTACCTCAAATGGAATTTCACCATGGTTCTGTAAGAGAACCTTTATGCCATGGTTCTGTAAGAGAACCTTTATGTCTCCCTGGAAGTCGGCATCTATGACGCCTGCCAGAACGTCTATACCGAACTTCCAGGCTAGGCCAGATTTTGGGGCCAATCTTATATAACACCCAGGAGGGGGTATCACAACTAAGTCTGTGGGATTCATTCCTCGTTTCCCTGGAGGAATAGTAGCTTCTCTGCTGCTACAGACATCAAAGCCTATTGATTCTTTCGTGGGAACGGATGGGTCTGAGTCTCTATGACTAAACTTCTGGAATTTTTGGGTTTCCCAATTTGTTTCAATTAAGTCGCATCCCACTCCTGACACCACATGTAAGGAAGGCATGGCATCAACAGTAAGACAGACACAAGTGACCACAGTTCAAGAGTGTTTATTAAACTTCAAAAAGGGTATGATGAACGCCTATCTAAAACTAAATCTACAGATGGGAGCAAGCTACGACGATCAAATAATAATAACAAAGTCGTAGTGGGGTCTTGTCAAAATAAAAAGGGCTATACTAAAAAAATAGATTGCTAATCCTTACCTCTAAATACAAGTAGTGTTGGGAGTGTTATGAAAAAGAAAGAAGTGTACAAAAT
This sequence comes from Ambystoma mexicanum, assembly GCF_040938575.1. Taxonomy (NCBI): domain Eukaryota; kingdom Metazoa; phylum Chordata; class Amphibia; order Caudata; family Ambystomatidae; genus Ambystoma; species Ambystoma mexicanum. The sequence continues at coordinate 447,423,200 of NC_090928.1, forward strand.
TATGTCAGGTTTTCAGGCCATTCGCCTCCCTTCCCCACGTTTTTTAGCACAGTATAAGGCGGTTTACTCGAGCATAGCACCGTTTCTGGCTTCTTTAGCACGAGGTTACAGTTCACTCATCAGCATCAGGGCCTCTAGAGCATAGGTCTCTTTTCTTCTCAAAGTCTCTTCACTCAATGGGCCTAATGCAACCAAATAAACAACAAGTTCTTTTTCCTTCTAGATTTTCACAAGTAGTCATATCGGATGATTCAATATCCACCCCGGATACCCCGCAACCGGACTCAGATCCTTTTAGCATAAAGTTCTGCAGTCTTCCCTCTGTCGAGCTTGAGCCTGTCTTTCACCTTTCACTTTATTGCAGGTTCTTCCTTTTCGGGTGACTCACGGGTCACCCCGGATTCCCCTCTGCCGGGCTCAGATCCATTCTGCCGGGCTCGGACCAATGTAAATTTTACATGCAGTATCAAAGACTTTCGAATGTGCACAGGGTTAGGCTTGACCCGTTGCTTGACCACTTCAATTTCACAATTCTTTATTTTAATGTTGTCACCCTTTCGGTGGATACCTAATAGACCTTCGAATGAGCACCCACGTGATGCCGGATCACTCTGTCTACGGTATCGTATTTTAGCTTCAAAGTTAATTCACTCATCTTAATAATCTTCTTCATACAATGCTGCTGCTTGCAACCTTGGTTTCCACACAGACCGGTCTGGTATCAGTCTCCCCAACTCACCGGCTGTGCTGACTTCAATGGTGCTGCTTTGTTGTTGGAGCCAAGAACAGTACCACAGCGGCAAACACTTCTCCCCACCTTGACTATGAACGCAGGAGACCCTGGGTACCTCTCACAGCTTTAAGTCCAGGTCTTACGTTTCTTACTTTTGAAGGCTCATGAAAGATGCGGTCTGTCAGTGAAAAGGTAAAGGGTATTTTCCTTGCAACTTGTTCGGTTTGCCCTCTTCCACTTTTATTAAACTGCCATCTTGGAACTGCTGCTCCCTCGTGTGCTTTGCTGTGCTCAGAGTGTGCTTTCGTGCTCCGCCTTTTATCCATGTGTGGAAGTGTGATGGAAGTCAGGTGTGTGTACCGGTGTGTGTAATGATCAGTAATTGCCTGACCCTGCCTGACCATTGTACTGGGACATTTCAGGTATACGCTCGGGTGTTAGTCCGTTTTCCCTCACAGTGAGTTGTCAGTGAGAAAGGGTTTGTGTTAGAAAAGGGGTATGGGGGGTTGAGTTCCTACGTATCCTACCGGGTAGGATGGGGTAAATGTGTTACAGGGAAGGGGATACCGCGTCTCGCCGTCCAGTGTCCCACTTTCACTCCTCGAAGCCCCCCCCCCATTCGTGTGATCCTCCTGCACTGGTCCACCCTCAGAACCTGGATCCAAAAGCAATGGCCGTGTACTGGCCAGCTGGATGACAGATCACAGGGGACTAGCGGGTGAGACACCTTCAGGTTTCTCACAGCTATGACTTTCAACATGTATGATCTCGCTTGTTTAAACTATAAACATAGACACGCTGAATCCTTTTTATATACATGGTGCAATGGGACCAGTTTTTCATGCCTTGACTATGGCCCTCATTACAACTCTGGCGGTAGCCGTGCCGTTAAAAACGGCACGGCTGCCGCCGGAGTTGCATTTTTTCCAGCTCCCGTGAATGGGCAAGAACTGGGTCATGCCGAATTAGGTGGACCCGGTACTTGCCCATTTTCAGGTGCCCTAATCAAGGGCCTCCTCTTCCCCATTCTGCCCCATAGGGCTGAATGGGAATGGGGAGGTCGGATGCACCAGCACAACTCTGCATGTGCCGGTGCATTCGACGTGCACTGCTCGCGAGTGCCGTTACACCTGCCAGGAAAAACCTGGCCGGTGAAACGGTTCCCGCAAGCAGAGCCCGTAGTATGGCGGTCCAGGAAGTATGGTACCAGCATGCTTACCGGTACCGTACTTCCCAGACCGCCATGCTTGTAATGAGGGCCTATGTATTTCTGGATGGAAATTTCTTGGACAGTTATGGGGCCATTCTGGTTACATTTACTACTCTTAGCGATAATGCCATATTATCGTGGCCTTATGAGCTACCATCCATACGGAAAATGTATTTTCTTAACGACCATGCTTCCTCAAACAGTCAAGGCAATCGTGTCGTATGGAGTAGTAGAAATGTAACCAACATTAGTACTTTCATCAACATCAATGGTATTTTTCTCTATAAATGGCTTGCAACGAACCATTGGCATCTTACTAGCCTGATGTTACTATTAAGAAAGTTATTAAAATAACAGCCTGGTGATAGGTCATTTCTTAAAAATAGCACTAATTGCTTTGATACATTAATAGATCAGGCTAAGAAAACCCTTAAAAAATGCACTGAGATTAATATAGATCCTACTTATTCTAGGACGGAAAAGAAACGTTTGAAGTTACATGCTACCATTCAATATAATAATTGGCTTAAAGCCTGCACATTTTCTATCTCAAATGCAAATTCGAAGTTCCTTTTTGAACTATTAAAAACCAATGACAAAAAGAAGTTCTGGGCCATGGCAAGAAGCTTCATAAACATAAAATCTAACTTAGAGTTGAACTCAATAGGCAAATCTGACTGGATTATGGCTATTAGGGAACTTTATTTCATCCCAGGTTGCCACCAGACTTTAGACTTTAGCTACTTGCCCACTTCCCACTTTTTAGAGGGATTTGAGAAAGACGATATTGTCCTGATTATTAAAGCTCTTAGCAACTCCCGAGCACCCGGGCCCAATACCTTGGCTAATGCTGTTTTAAAGGAGAATACCCTATTCTGGCCCTTGTGCTAGATCAACTCTTTCGGAAACTATTAAAACGGTTTAATCCCCGCTTGTTGGCGGAGGTCAATCTTGATTCCCATTTTTTAAAAGGGTGACCGAGCCAACCCTTTAAACTATCGCTTATTGGCAATGCTAGATGTCAGCCAAAAAATGTTCTCAACTATATTGTTAAAAAAACGAACAAAATGGGGGACGAATGCAGAATTATTGCCCCTTTTCCAAACTAAGCACACAGCACCCTTCATAACATCAGTGCCCTTCAGTTAATCATTTCTGCCTGTAAAAGCAGGTTAAACGATGGGTTATATCTTTGCTTTATTGATTTCAGTAAAGCTTTTGATACAGTATCCAGATCACTGCTATGTATAAAACTGAGAAACTCGGGAATTGATCTGTCCTTATTGTATTTCCTTACTACCCTACATACTGATACTACTGTGGTTGTAAGTATGAATCAAGGGGGCGAGATTACATCTGAAATATCTACCAACACAGGAGTAAAACAGGGCTTTGTCCTAGCCCCTCTACTTTATAATCTATATGTAAGCGATATGGATCCTGCCGTTAAGTCCACTTGAAATGTTCCCCCTTGTATTGGAACGATACCTGTCCCTTGGATAGGATACGCTGATGGCAATATTTTGATGGATTGCGCTCCAATAGGTCTACAGCGCTCTCTAGAAGCATTATTGGTATATGTTTGGCAAAATAATCTTAAAGTTAATGTTTCAAAAACTAAAGTTATAATTATTGGAGGTAAATCCAAGAAACCTTCTTTTTCTTGGTCAATTGACAAAATTCCTCTTGAAGTAGTGGATACGTATATATACCTCGGATTTCCGATATGTGATTCTCCCCCCAAGATTTCCACGGCAACCACGTTGGATTCAAAATACTCAAATGTTTTTTTTTTAATCAAGGTTTATTTATTCTGCAGACTCATACAGAGAACAAAGTTTCAATCACTGCATAGAACATTACATTACCATTACAAACATTACATCTGCATATTCCCTTTTCTTGGGTCAGCTAGGTCCACAGGTTTTAACTTTACAAACATCTCCCCCCAACCTCTCCCCTATCCTCTCCACCCCCAACTCATTCAGGTCCCATCTTGTTTGCTCTTGAGAGGAGTCCGGTGAGTATATCCGAGTACTTCCTTCTTATTTCTCTTTTTTAGTAGAGTCTGGATTTCTGAGTATCCTGGGCCTAAAATAGTGCGGTTCTTTTTCTCAAATTGACAAAATTTTGAGGTAAGTACCAGTTTGTAATGCACAAATCTTTTCCATTGCCAGAACCCCCCATATTTTAACCCACCACCATGCAATTATAGGACCTTGTTCAGTTTTCCACCCTTGAGCCAAGGTCAGTCTTCCGCCGAAAGCAGATGTGTTATTAATGTAGCTTTGTGCCCCTTTGCTGCATATCGGTTTTCTGCTATCGCCCCCAGTAAGAGAACCCTTGGTTCCTCTGGAAGCTCAATTCAAGTCATCTTTTTAATATGCCCCAGGACCTCCTTCCAAAATATCTGCGCCTTTGGACAGGACCACCACATGTGAAAGAAGTCACCTATTCCCCCACATTTCCTCCAGCAGAGCAGTGAGTATCTGGGGTTCATTTTGTTCAATCTGGCGGGGGGTAAATACCAGTGGTAGATGATTTTATACATCGATTCCTTGATAAGCGTACACCTGGAGCTTTTATGGGCTCATTACCATATCCGTACCCAATCTTCAACTGGGATGGTAGCCCCAATGTCTTTTTCCCAATTCGACTTATGTTGCAAGGTGTCTTCTGGGAGGGCCCTATCCAATAATTTATAAAGCCTAGAGGTTCCCCTTTTTGTTACACCCCGTTGTAATCATAATTCAAGGCTTGTTAGAGATCTATTGGCTGCCCTTTTGACAGTTTGGTGAGTGATCCAGTGTCTTAATTGAATATATCTGTAGCTCTGGATCTCTCCCACTTGAAATTTTTGCTTACACTCTTCAGAGGAGAGTGGTTCTCCATATGGAAACATGTCCGACAGAACCAGAGATTCATGTGCTGGCCAACCCTCCCAAAACTTGGATTGGAGACCTGGGGTGAATTCCGGATTACAGGCTACTGGGGAGTGTGGGCCCAACCCTCGCTGAATTTTCCTCCTTCTGCCCGGACGTATCTTTGTATATCCGGCAATCCTAGACCTCCAAGTAGCAGGGGGCGCGTCATGAGTTTACGTTGTACCCTGGGCTTCTTACCTTTCCATACAAAGGCCGAAATAGCTGTTTGCAGATCTTTCAAAACCCGCGGAGGGATCTTTATTGGAAGGGAACTAACAGTATATAGCAAACAGGGTAAGAGGGTCATTTTCACAGCCATTATTCGGGCAAACCAAGACAATTCCTGTTTGTCCCAACAGCGGAGATCCTCCTGCAACTGCTTCAATAATGGTTTCATATTTACTTCCTATAGGTCATTAACCTTTCGGGTCAAACGGATTCCCAAATATTCAAGGAAATCTTTTTCCCAGGATAACGGGAAAGCTCTCTCTACCTCCAAAATCTCTCCCGGGCATTCAGTAATGTTCAAGGCTTTGGATTTCTCATAATTTATGTGGAACCCGGATACCCCCGCAAAATCCCGTAATTTTTGCATTATCTTTGGCAAAGTGTCCCTGGTATTGGAAATGAAGAGCATAAGGTCATCTGCATATAATGAAATTTTATGGTGTATCTCGCCACATCTAACCCCCCCCAATACCGTCATCCTGCTTAATTTGTGCTGCAAATGGTTCCATTGCCATGGCAAATATTAGTGGGGAGAGGGGGCAGCCCTGTCGGGTGCCTCTTTCTATCCTAATTTGTTCAGATGTTTGGCCATTAACCAATAGATTCGTCGAGGGGATCTGAAAATTTGCCATTACCTTAGTAATAAATTGGAGCCCACATTCGAACTTCGCCAATACCAGTCTCAGGTAGTTCCAGTCTAAGCTCTCAAATGCTCTCCTGGCATCTAAGGCAGCCAATGAGAAGCTTTTGTTTGTTCGGGTACCTAGCTCAATGATATCTATAGTGCAGCGCAGGTTATCTTGGGTGCTTCTGCCTATTATAAATCCGGTCTGATCCGAATGTATGATTCGTGGGAGGACCTTCCCCAATCTAGTTGCTACAATTTTGGCATAAAGCTCAGCATCAGAGTTTAACAATGCTATGGGACGATAGGTTTTGGAATTTTGTTTTTTAACAATTTTTACTGATTTTATTAAAAAAATAACAACTCAAACCAAACTTACAATGGATGCATAATGTCAATCACAAATAAACATACATTGCTGTATTCAAGCCCACTGTATCTCCCCTTCCATCCCCACTCCCCAGCCTACTCCCCCTCATTTCCAGTCTCTACATCTTGCGATCGGGATTCCTCTTCAACAGAACTCATTGGGTCTCTATCACTTGGTTCTTCATGCGAAGGCCCAAATAATTCAGCTATCAGTTGCCTCCAACCCAACAGGGTTCTGGCTTCTTCTTCTGTCTCCCCTTTACACGCTTCCTGCCATACCACAGTTTCTGCCTCCGCCCACTTCTGAAGATCCCTCCACCACGTTTCCATTTTTGGTCTGTGACATGCCTTCCAACCCATCGCAATCCTTCTCTTTGCTAGGACATAAGCTAGATCTTTCAGTTTGCTTACATGTTTAAGCTTGCATGGTCTGGGAAACCCTCCTATCAAACAAGCCCATGCAGTATCCACCTTCATACGGATCCCTTTGTCCTCCATCTTCTGTGCTATTTCTCTCCAGTATCTCTCTACCAATGGGCACGCCCAAAACATATGCACCATTCCTGCATCTTCTTCATTGCATTTAGGGCACACTTGATGTCCAGCGTTTTTAAATTTAGCTATATTTTGAGGCGTCAGGTATGCCCTGTGAGTTATATACAATTGTATCTGCTGTAACCTAGCATTTCTCAATACTTTTTTATGATATCCTTGTGCTCTCTCCCACATCCCATCACTCATCGGGGTCCCTACTTCTTCTTCCCAGTCCAGTCTGAGTTGCACCACCTCCTTGCCCGCATTGGACTTTATCATCTCATATAATCTGGATGTTTCGTGTCCCCCTTCTGCTATGTCATATATCGTATCTATAGTGGCGTCAGGTTCCTCTGCCAATGCCACTTCAGACCAGGTATCTTTAATTCGTTGCACCACCCCATGATACGTAATATATTGCCCCACATGCAACCCCATTAGTTCCACCAGCTCCCCAAATTCCAGTATCTTCCCCTCCTGCCACACATCCCCCATCGTTGTTATCCCCACCGGTTCCCAGTGCTTCCTAATCATTAACCGTAGTTTCTTTTCACTTCCCACCACTGCAACCAATGGGACCTGTGGGGGAGCACAGGGATGGCTTTTCCATTAACTGGCATGCTCTTCGCCATATCTCCCACCCAAGGATCATCATCCCCGGGCGGCTTTCCAACTCCAATTTAGGCAACCAGATCATCTCTTGTAGAAAGTATGGGGCGCAGTCCCTCTGAAACAGCCTGTGTTCTAAGGTAGGCTCCTCAGAGAGCCATTTAGCTACGTATTGTAATTGGCTCGCTACATAATAAACTTCCCAGTTTGGTAATTTAATGCCTCCATTCTCGTATGGATTTTGTAATTTCCACAGGGCTACCCTGTTCCTCATCCCGTGCCATAAGAATTCCCTGCATATGCCGCTCAGCCTAGCAAAGAATTTCCTGGGTATTGAGTATGGGATGTTCGCGAAGCAGTGCAACAATCTGGGCAGCGCCACCATCTTGAGCATCGCCCCTCGTCCCATCATTGCCAAAGGGAGCTTCACCCAAAACTTCATGCTACTCTCCAATTTCCTAACTGTTCTCTCCGGGTTATGCCTATGCTCAGCTTCTACCGTATGATATAGGTCCACCCCAAGATATCTGAATGTGTTAACCTCCCACGGTATCTGTAGGATCGGCAAATGCTCTAATGGGAGCCCTCTATACCTTCCCAACGGGAACATACAGGACTTACTTGGGTTCACAGCTATGCCTGATACTTCTGCAAACCTCTTCATCACTTCTAATATATATTGGAGGTTCTCTTCTGGGTAGCGCAAGTACAGTAACATGTCATCTGCATACAACGAAATTAGATGTGGTGTCTCCCCAATGACAATACCTATTGCATCATATTGCTGCCTTAAATAAATCGCATTGGGGTTCTAAGGCTAAGATCTACAACATGGGGGACCATGGGCATCCCTGTCTGGTACCTCTACTGAGCTGCCATCTTTTAGAAACTACAGCTCCTGTCTTCACTCTAGCTAGTGGTGCGCTGTATAACAGTTTGTCCCATTTGAGATATCCTGGTCCCATACCATAATTGGCTAGGGCCGCAGTTAACCAGGGCCATTTGACCGAGTCAAATGCCTTGATCGCATCTAATGATACTATTGCCATCTCGCCTGCATCTCCGTTACCATGTTCAATGACTTGGTGGAGTCGCCTAAGGTTATTTGAGATATTTCTATTCGGGACATATCCTGTTTGATTAGGATGTATTAACTTATTAATGACCTTCTTCAGTCTATTTGCCAAGACCGGTGTTAGAATTTTACTGTCTTGGTTTAACATCGACAAGGGCCTGTAAGAGCCACAATCGCTACCAGGCTTATTGGGTTTAGGAAGTGGTATAATGACCGCTTCACGTAAGGATTCCGGTAATTTCCCAACTTCATATGCTTTGTTAAGCATCTCCAGCAGCGGGGGGGAGTACCTCTGTTTTATATGCTTTATAGAATTCACTTGGGAGTCCATCAGTTCCCGGGGGTTTGCACGTGGGCAGCTGCTTCACTACCTCTTCTAGTTCCTCTAGGGTGATCGGAGCATCCAGCTCCTCCCTCTCCTCTGCACTGATCTGGGGTAGTCCGATACCTTCCAATGTATCTCCTACTCTTCGCTGTTGCTTCCTGACCCATCTCCATAAATGCGTCTATAACACTCTGCAAATTCCTGAGTAACCCCCTCTTGTGTGTCTGCTATGCTCCCATCTCCTTTCACTATCGTTCTAATTGGGGGCCTACGAGTCTCATTTTTATATAGCCATGCCAGGACTCTGTCTGGTTTGTCCCCTTCTGCATGTTGTCTCTCTATATACTTTTTATAGTTGAGGTTGCATAATCTTTCCCAGTATACTGCACATTTCTGTTGCAGGCCAAGTACCATTTCCCTATCTCCCTTGGTATTGCTACCCCTTTCCGACACCCTTTCTAGCTCCTTTTCAGCTTCCTGCAACTCAGTCAGGATCCCATTCTGTAGTCCCCTAGACTTGGCTATAGCAATCACACTCACCACCACCTTGAAGGCTTCCCAGAGTGTGCCCGCTGTCTTAACGCTGCCAGTGTTTATCTCAAAATAACTTATTATTTCCTCTCGGATATCCTCCCTGAATACGTTGTCTTTCAGCGTCTCTGCGCGCAGGCATCATGTGGGTATCCTTCCGCTCAGGGGTCAGTATTGCCACACTAAAATCAGTGGCGAGTGGTCTGAGAGGACCCTTGCTTTGTACTCTGCATGTGTTATTTCAGTCATTAGTTCATGTGTGACAAACACATAGTCTAGTCTAGTATATAGGCCCTGAGGGGTCGCATAGTGTGAATATTGTCTATCCTGTGGGTGGCATGACCTCCATGCATCGTCCAGCCCAAAATCTGCCAATAACGACTGCAATGTCTTTGCAGCCGGATTGGGTCTATCTACCTTAGTGTCTGATCTATCTATTTTTGGATTTAACACACAATTAAAATCACCCCCCCATAGCACAGCCCCCCCAACACTGCCACTAGTTTTACCATACAGGGTTATAAAGTATGCAGCCGTGTCCTGATTCGGGGCATAAGTATTTACAATACATATCTCTCTATTTTCCACCAGCCCCTTCATAACCACCATCCTGCCATCTGACTCCGCTGCAGAAAGCAACAGCTGGAACGGGAAATGTTGGGCCACCCACGTGATTACTCCTCTTGCATAGGCTGAGTATGCTGCCCCTACTACCGTCCCTTTGCACTTCTTTCGTAGCACTTCATTTTTCCTGCGTTAAATGAGTTTCTTGTAACAAGGCTATGTCCACTTTCTGCCTACGCAGGTACATCATAACCTTGTTTCTTTTCAAATAGCCGTTGAGCCCCCTGACATTCCAAGTAACTATCTTAAGGTCTCCCATGGCTCATATCGTTTGTCCCGGGGTGTAGGCTCGCACCCCAACTGTACACACTCCCCAACTACAACAAACCACTGCACATAACCCCTTCCCAACCCCAACAAGTGCCCAGATCCATCCCTGGATCTCAGGCTCCCCCGCGTTTGGTCCTGCCTTGGAACGCCTTGGCCAGGACCCCAGCAGGGTGTCACCATACTATCGGTGACCTAACTAAACTTCTCGTATTGGGGATGTGAGGGCCGGCTCCCTGAAGCTCCCATACTGATACCAAAGTTTCTAGTGCAAACGTATCATGCATATATCTATCTATCTATGGCCCTGGAAACACTCCCCAACAGGTTATATCCTGTACTATATTCAAGTCCCATTGTCATAAGCTATGGAACCTGGGTGCCCCACACACATGTTCCTTATCTCCGCCTTCTCCTGTCTGGATACCTGGTTCTTGGGGGCAACCCTGCGCATCCAACCATCCCATGGCGTCCTCTGGGGTTTCGAAAAACAGGGTTCTGCTCTTGTGGAACACCTTCAATTTTGCCGGGTAGATCAACATGTACTTGTGGCCCGCTTCCTGCAATCTTCTCTTCACTGAACCAAAGTTCATGCGACGGCGCTGCACCTGCAAGGTATAAACCGGGTACGCCGTTATGTTTGCCGACCCTCTTTGTATTGTACCACCCTTCCGAAAGTGTTCAAGGATTTTTTCGCGGTCACAGTAATATAGGATCTTAGCTATCACCGGCCTGGGAGGGTTTCCCGGCGGTGGCTTCCGCATCAGGGCCCTAGGCGCCCTCTCCACAGCGAACCCCTCGGACTGCGCCCCTCCAGATATCTCCTGCAACAGCATTGACTCGATGAATTCCGTGAGGTTAATTCCCTCAGCACCTTCCAGAAACCCAACGATACGAATGTTGTTTCGTCGGGTGCTTTCTTCCGTCTCTTCCGCCCGACTCTCCAGATTGCCTACTCATTGCACTAGGGCATGTAGTTCCAATTTATGGGCTGCACAGTCCGCCGTGTTCGGGGCCACCTCCTTTTCCAGGTTACCCGTGCGTTCCGCTAGTGACCTTACATCTTGCCGGAGAAGATTCACATCCTCCTGTGCCCCAACTTTGAGCTCAAGTGCCTCTTTCAGTTCGCTCATAGCCAGTCCCAGTTTAGTTCCCAGGCCACTTTGAGATCTGCAATTGCCGCCAGTACCTCCTTATTGCCCATAGTGTTCGAGCCCCAGTCAGGGGGGGGGCCTTGTCTTTCCTCCCGGCTCCTTCACCGCCCGGTGGTGTTTTGGCATAGTCATCAAGTGTGGGTTGCTTGCCCTTTGGTCTCGCTGGTTTGCTGGACATCTTAATGCATCGGGAACGTATGGGCAGGCCCCACCGCACATAGTCCTCAGCCTGGGCAAACTAGATCACCTGAAGTGTCAGGGCCAACGCAGGGGGATACTCAGACTGCCTATTCTGCTCCTCGAGTGGGTTGTGTTCTCCCACGTGTTCATGCAAGTTTATTCCTTCCACTTAGTTCTCGACCTTCAGCTCCATTCAAGTTGGGTCAACAAACGCACTTCCTGGTCCTTACGCGGTACCCCGGGCGTGTATACTTCCACTCTGCGTATACCATAGGCCCCACAGCAAGCTTACGTCCTCACCCCCCTACTGTGGTGTTATGCGAGGCTTCACTTCAGGTCTGCCTTAACTGCAGGCCGCATCTTGGGTGCCCCCAGTTTCCAATATTGTCATTTGAGCACACTGTAACCCTCCGCCTGGTGATTTGCTGGCATACACTGGGGGGGAGGTCTCTCCTTTTATCCACCAGTACAGAGGGCATCCGAGCTCTTGGGTCAGGTGGGGCACTATGTTACATCTATGCTGCCATCAATGCCCTTCTTGGAGCGCAGCGCCTCACCCGTAGTCAAATATCCCAGCGTGGCACAAAGCACAGTGTTTAAAATGAGGCCACGTGTCATGCGCTTGCACTGGGTACTGCCATCCGGGCCGTGCAGGGCCCACGTTACAAATGCGGCTGGGTTGCAACTTCGTGGGCGTTATTCTTCATGGAGCTCTTTGCAGCTTCAACTCGCGAGGGGGGGCCAAGACCGTCTCCGCCTCCCTGCTCACAACACGCTCTGTCGCTCCGCGGCGCTGGGGGCCTCAGACGTCCCAGAGCGGATTATAACTCCGGGGGCAAGCTCCCGGGGATGTGAGCGTCCGGCCAGTCCTTTCGCGAACCCCACGCTCCCAGTGCGGCAAATACCTTAGTCTCTCTGCCGCCAGAGGCGGATGCGTCCTCTGCTGCCATCCTTTCGGGTGCCCCGGAATGGGGTTCAGTGCAGGCACACACGCTCGCCGAGCAACAGGCCCCTCACAGAGCCGCTCCAACGGGCATCACAGGGCTAAGGCGGGTCGCCGCACGCCACCCACCTCGTCCGCCGCAGTAGCGCAGCCGCTTCAGTGCTGGCCTCTGGAGCCTTTGTTAGCTCCCCTCGGCTGCCATTTTGGTGGTCTCGGCCCCACTAAACACCAGCCTGGCAAAGCCCACAGGACGGTCCGCGTCTAACGCTCGGGCTCATTCTTTGCAGGGTGTCTTCCCCTGCTATTCCGCAGCCAGTATGCGAGGTTCCAGGGCCTCAGTGCTTATATTTAGCACTTTAATGCAGGATCGGACGCCGGATCACGGGAGCTCTCTCAGAACTCGACTGCTCACATGGCTCTCGTAGCCACGCCCCTTATGGGACGATAGTTAGAGCATTCTAAGGGGTCCTTTCCTGGTTTTGAATTTAGTAAGGTTAAGGATCTACCCATATCCGGGGTTACTATACCTTTCACCCTAATTAGATTAAAGAGTTTTACCAGTGGGGCCAGCAATTGTGCACGGAACATCTTATAGAACCCTCCTGCAAGACCATCTGGGCCTGGGGTTTTATTTGAAGGTAGAGTCGAGATCGATTCATTAATCTCCTGTGCAGTTATCTCTGACTTCAATATCTGGTTTTCCTAAGCTGTAAGTCGGGGGAGGACTATGCCAGTCGGATACCGTTCTTGGGTTTGGGGAACAAGCTTCCTCTTATTTTAATAGCTTTGTATGATAATTTGTCTGCATTTTTCTGTGTTCCCTCGAACACAGTTTTCCCCGTTCTCCCCTTAGCTTTGCTATATAATTGCGGGACTTTTGTTTTTGGAGCTTTGCGGCTAAGAAATTATTTGCTTTTGGACATAATAGGACTGTCTGGTACGTAGGAGGGATGGTGCCACTCTATCTGCTGTATGGGCCTCCAGTTGTGCTCTAATTTTTTTAAGCGCGCTCAGCGATTTTTGTGACTATTTGTTTTTGTGTTGGGCTTCTGCCTCTCGCAGGTCATTTTCTAATCTTTGTGTTATTAGTGCGCATTTCTTCTTGTATAATGCTGCCTGTGAGATAAATTCCCCCCCTTATAACCGCCTTTCCGGCATCCCAAACCGTTCCAAAGTCTGTCTCCTCCCTGTCATTTTCCCAGAAATAATTGAGGATCGACTCCTCTATGTGGGCTCTAAGGGCAATGTCTTTCAAAATTAGTTCATTTAGGGTCCAGCGCTTTACCTTCTGCGTTTTAGCTTCCCCCATATCGATGTGGATTAATACTGGTGCGTGATCTGTCAGATATTGTACTCCTATCTCGACTTTCGTTATCTGCAGGATCAAAGTGGAAGATACTAAGATCATATCAATTATTGAATATCCCCGATGCACTGGTGAGAAGTGGGTGTATTCCCTATCGGTTTCATGGAAGAATCTCCAGGTCTCAATCACATCTAGATCTCGGAAAAGTTTGCCTAATGCCTGTCTATTCTTCCCATCTGCCAATGTTGGTGGTAAAGTTTTATCTAGCAAGGGGTCCATCACACAGTTGAAGTCCCCTCCAATTATCGTTTGCCCCTCACACCAGCCACCAAATTTTTCCAGTACCCCCTGAATGAATTTATCCTGATTGTCATTAGGCAGGTATAATGCTATTATTGTATACCTCCATTCCTTGATACGCCCCTTAACCGCAATAAACCTGCCTTCCGGATCTGCAAGCGTGCAATCCTTCCGAAACCCCAGTTCCCTGCTCAATAGGATTGCCACTCCCTTTCATTTCCTTCCCGCTGAAGCAAAAAATTGTTGTGGGAACAACCTGTGGGACATCCTCTTTTGGTCTACCGGGAGGAGATGTGTCTCCTGTAGGATCGCCACTGATACCCTCAACTGTTCCAACCTCCCCAGGATAGCACAACGCTTTGCTGGAGAATGTAATCCCTGCATATTGAGGGATAAGATCCCTCCCTCTCCTCCCCCTGTTTGGTTAGAATCCCATCGGCCTGTGCTTGATTCTAGATCTAGCTCGTGGGCCTTCCTCCTTCCAAACATTCTTTTTCGCCAGGTCTCAAACTCGTCCAGCATAGAGATCCAAAACTGCCTCTCCGTTGCTCTTCAAGAAATGCTTTTTATTAAAGCGTTTTATATATAAGATGGGTGGGAACAATATTGAGGGTCTCATCTCTATTTCAAAAGTATACTTCCGGGAATATTGTATGAACTCGCTGCTCACCCTGTACATAGGTTTACTTAGGTTGATACATTGAAGGGCAAGATATTGCGATCCATCCTGGGAGTTCCCCACTCTGTACATGTAGAGGATCTCTGCTGCAAGCTAGGCGTCCCTGCTATACGCTCACTATGGCTCGTGCAACGATATAATCTTTACTTTACTTGTATTCTTTCCCCTATATCATCAATAATCTTGCTTAGCAGAGCAGTATGCTCATGATAGCAAAAACAAGTTTTTAGTAGAACTCCAAAAAACAGTATTGGCACACTTAGCGCATCTTAACTTATCCATTGAGGATCTTATATTAATTCCTAATAGGACAATATTAAAAAAAAATTAAAAAACTAGAGATCTTGACATAAGTAACAACATTGACAGTCTGACTAAATTGAAATTATATTTAGACTACAGCAAACAGGGATTTCGACATTACCTTCCATGTTCTTATTTAACCAAATTATATTCGACACACATACCAAGATTCACTACTTACGTCCGGCTCAATATTTAGCCTACTTTTGAGCATACTTGCCGGTCGGTAAACTTACCTCGAAATGAGAGGAGCTGTCGATTATGTAAAACAGCTGTTGAGTCTGCTCGTCATCTCCTCACGCAATGCATGAAACTGAAACCTTATCTTAAAAGTTATTCCAATTTTGTTACCAGCTATGATTCAATAGAGGGCGATCAGTTTTGGAGTTTCATATACAGTGCAGAGTCCATTGTGATTACTGCTGTTGCATTCCATGTTTGGAGGGAAGCCCTCCACTTGATTACTAAACCTTGAGCATTCTATGTGGGTGGTATTCATTTTCTTTTTTACTACCGGCCAATAATTTCATTAATTTGAGTGATATTAATTGCATATCAATGTGTCTTGCTAGATCAATGTATAGTATTTAACTAATTGAATTGATAAATAATGTTCTGCTTTAAATGTATGTATATGGATATTTTATCATTCACTCTTTTAAGCATGCCTATTTAATCTGTGTAACAATGTTTATTGATTAGAATTAAAAGAATATACATGTGTAAAAAGTTTGTTTATAAGCAATCACATAATAAAAAAGAAAAACAACAAAAAATAAAGAATGCTACAATATGCTGTGTCTGGTGGTATCGGGAGCCAACACCCTTTTGTGTTGGTTTCCCCACATGGATCGGACCTGCTTCCAATGTCTTAATCCTTCTCTGAATAGTTTACTGAGCCTGTTAAAATCACTATTTGTGATTTTTGAGCCTGCAGAATCCACTGATTAAACGATGATGAGAAGATTGCTTAATATACTTGTTTGATCAGTGACTGACATCAGTGGGGGTGCCCCACTGTTGCTGTGGTGTTATGGGCAGTGTCACAGTGTGTAGATTAGATAAGCACAACTAGACACAGAGATACATTTCTATTTTTGTGTTTTATTAGATAGGATTTAACAAAGATGGTTGGAAAGATAGGGCAAGCAAACATTCTTCCCTTCCTCAGATTCACCTGGACATCCCCAGTCGGCGTTTCTCAGCTTGATGATCAGTTTTGTTCTACTTGGTTGAAAATATTTGACCTTTTCCAATTTGATCTATTTCTTTTGGGTCGTTTCTTTGCGCGAAAATGTGGGGGGGCCTGCAACCCACCCTCACTTCTCCCCACCTTAACCTATTCCCTTACCCCTCCCCATATATTTATTTAATTTAATTTGACCCAAAAATAGATCATAAAAATTCGGTCAAATCGAAAAGGTCAAATGTTTTTCCATAAAGTATGCTAATACCTAATGATCTGTTTACCCTTCCTACCAAGGAAAGGAAGTTCTTAGAAAATATAAACAAAGTTCCCATACTCCACTGGGATATAACCAGAGTTCACACCAGGATATGGCCTGGGTTTAAAGCAAACAAAACCTCAATGGGAAAAACATTTCTTTGCAAGCCCATCACAGTTTAATCCAAGGGAAACTCTGTGTTCCCAAGACAGGCACAGTCTTTCAGTGGCTTACACAGCTTGCGTAACCTCTGGACTGTTGACTGTGTGGGGAAAGATCTGCTCCTCTACCCATCCTGGGTCTCTTAGAGCACACTCATTCACAAGCTCTTAAGATTCCAAGATGAGATCCAAATGTCCCAAAACGATCCTCTAATGTGTCATATTCTGGGTCTCACTATGTGCCGGAGCAAAATGATGGACTCATGGAACTCCTATGGTGTCACGGAGGGAGTGTTCCTTGAGCAACAGTTGCTAGAGAGCGGCTTGAGAGTGATATAATGAGATGGATGACCAGTGAATACTACTTAGATACTATACTTACTTATGATGTACTTTACATGCTCCCTGAATAAGCAGTCGTATAAGAAAACCACCTCTACTTTTGTGCGTGCAACCTGAGACTACCAGCTTTCATAAATACAATATTATGGTGATGAAGAAAACTTGAGTTGTTTTGGGGATCAGCCAAATCAGCTGCCCCCCAACGACTCATCGATCCACCGGGGAGCCGGGAAAAGATGACCAAAATCAATGAGTCCACCATCTGCTAGGGGAAGCAGGTCTACCTGAAAGAGGGAAAGGGCCCAAGAAGTGCCAGTGAACCCCAGAGAAGTGAAGGATACTTCAGTGTCAGTGAGAAACGTTCCCAGAGACCTGTGGACTGCCTCTGCAGCTGCGATCTGCCTCAACTGCATTGCAAGCTGCTGGCCATGACTGTTGTGTGAGGAAAGGCAGAGGTTGGTAGAAGGCATCACTCTGGAGAGTGTGGGTAACGTTTTCAAAATGTTACCTTGTTGTGGTTGCGCTGCGACAATAAGAAAAAAGGTGAGGAACCTTCAGGTCACTGGAGCTGGTTGGCAGAGAGGATAGCGGCCATGGTGGCAGGAAATTCAGCAAACGATGGACACATATGGACCAGAGGCATGTCTGGGCCTCAGGCCACAGAACAAACTGAGGGCCAAGAGCTTGCAGGTGGAAGATGACACAAATATTTTCCAATAGAACCTTAGAGGTACTGTAAGGGGAGCTGATATTCTCTGCTGAGCTGGATCCCCCACACAGTAATGTGGGTTAGTGGATATTATAGACTAGTGACTTTCACTAAGTGTGCATAAGCAATGGCATATTAATTCCAAAGTGTGTGAGATTTTGCAGCTGAATCGGATACATTTTTTAAATTATTCTTAGCCGACCTGGCTGGTGCTGAGAGGCTTTTGGGGACTGGCGCCAAAGCTGCTTTGTTCTGGAGGAGCCCTGCGGTGGGAGGGGGTGCTGGTCTGGTAGGCCGAGAAATTGACTCTATTGCAGCTGTGAAATGCAGATTGGTGGGCATAGATTTAGCAGATTTCGTGCCCTACATGTAGTGGTTGCAGGCCTGAGTACTTTACAGGTTTCGAAAGGGCAGAGGGACCCGGGTGACTGTGATTCAGGCGAAACCCAGACTGCAGTCTGGGATTCAGGGAACTCAGTGGCCCTACCTTGCCTGACTAAGACAAAAGAAGGGCTAAGGGAATTAGCAGACTTGTCAGACGGCTCTGGCAGGCAGTCAAACCAAGATGTACAAATATGAAACATTAACCAGAGAGAAGCCTGGTCATCATTCTGTGGCCCGATGTGGAGGGTAGGGGAATGATAGGTGGAGTAGATACAGAGATGGATAATTGTCATGTATCATTGATTGGATAATGTCCTGGCCACTTTGCAGGACTTGAGATCACTGTGGTAAGCAAGATGGGGGCTATAGGCCATGATGTTGCGGTGTGCTGACTTGCAGTAGGTGGCAGGATAGATTCACAGTCATGGAATGAAGAGTGGGGAAAGTGGATTCCACAGTCTGTGACCTTAGGACCTAAATGAAGGGGTTTGAGGCTATAACAAAGAGGCTGGAGTGGCATTCAGAGCATTATGAAGGGTGCACCCGAAGAAATAATATCAGAGCTGTGGGCCTACTTGTAGGACCTAATATGAAACTATTTTTGGAGAAATTGATTATGGACATGTTCTATCCTGGGGGACTGCCCCGTTTTTTCTCTATTGAGTGAGCCCACAGAGTTCCAGGGCAGGTTGTCCTCTACCCAGTGGCTCTGCCTAGGTTAGCTGTACTAGGTCCTAAGTTACAGAGACCGGAAGCAGTGCTACATGAAGCAAAACATGCTGGGACTGTACCACATGGCAAATGTAAACTATTTTTTTCCAGACTATACGCTAGATGTACAAAAGAACAAATGATTGTTCAACGCATATTCTTCACATATATGTCCTCTCCAGAGGCAATTATGCAGACTGGAAATGAAGTATGTGTTTTATTTGACAAAATTAAAAGTAAAGGGTGGAGGGCAAGTTCTGCTTTTTTTCTGAGCCAGAGGAAGCTTGGAATTGGCAGGACACAAATCTCTGCAAGAGGAGAGGTGATAGAGCTGAGTGGACTAAAACTGTTGGGACAAGAATAATTAAATCTAGGAGGGTTCTGGATGGCAGCGCAAAGTGTTTCTCAGATTGCAGTGATTGACGAAGTGCGTGGAAGAGTGGTGGTGGCTGAGGAGGAGTCGGTGATGTGACTCAGTTACCCACACACCCCTCCGATGTTATGGCCAATGATCAAGGAGAAAATATGGAGGATTGATGTACTGAACTTAAAAGTAACAGTGTAAACCATGTACTAAAACATGACTTTATTAATTTTGAGAGATGTTTGCTTTTTGCTTTGAGAAGCTGAAAGCTTTCATTGTGATGTTATGGGAATTTGCTGTGTTGCTGTCAATTGGTTCTCTGGGGATTAAGCTCATATTGGCTATGGCAAAACAGTCCATCTTCTAAGGTATTCTGTCAATAAATGGTCATGCATCTGGGTGCGAAAATGTTTCTCTTTCAGTTTCAAATCGCTTGTAACATTAGAACTACCCCAGGCTTTCACTGTTAAATAAAAAAAAATGACAGGGCTCTGATAGCCTCCGCTAACTGTTCATCAGTGTACGATAGAGTATCGAACCTGGCCATAGGTGTGAGGGACCATTCCTACTGAGGACAAACGACCAAGGGAACCAAAACACAAGTTATGCACACAGTGGAGCAACTGGCACAAGCTTAGTTGATCAGGACATATATTCCAAAGGACATCAAATGTCTCTACCCACTCAGCAAAGTGCTATACTAAGCCCAAAAAACTAACTGATGGGTGAGACAGTTTTTGGGGTTCGCTCTCGACTGGCACTCCATTATCTGAACTGGGTAAGAACACTATTCCTCTTTCACATTGTTGAAAGTGCTCTAGTTATATATTAACATCCGGGGCTAATTTGTGGCTCACATGTTGTTGTTTCAGAGCCCTGAGAGCTTCCATTCTGTGTGTTTTATGTATGCAACCCTGGTTACCTGATGAGTGTGGGTAGCCACACTGTAATTCACAAATTCAGTTTCATCTGTTTTTAACAGCAGGACCACACTTCATGATTTACATTGATTCAGTCCGGGGTAAGTGGCACACTGTAACTGTGAGATGGTCATTAACTTCTGTTTAGGGGTTTATGACCTAAGCACAGTTGTAGTTTATATCCTTTTGCCTCAGTGGCCACATGGGCTCACTTATGGTCATTTTCATTTTTGTATGTCAACTCTTAGATGCTTTTTGAGCACCCAGATACTGACATATATAGTGTTAGACCTTCCAGGGGTCTTACGTGGTGACTTGTTTGGCTACTGGCACTGGTCCTGTGGATTCTGAGACATAGGTATGTAGTTTGTGCTGGACATATATTCTCATATGTAACTCTATATTACAGTGTAGTTGGAAGGTATTTACCCTGATTGCCTGGATGTGTTTTGTTTTTTCTTTCTGTTGTTGCAGGGGATTGAGTCTCAGCAACATCGATTGAATAAGAAGGGATGATGGCGGTTGCCCACTCCTGAGTTAAATTGAAGGTAATGAATTAGCCTTCCCTATAAGTAATATAGGCTAATATAGACAAGTGGTATGGAACTGTTGTATGTAACGTGTTTTTTTAAGAGGGTAAGTGGTCATTTGTACCACAATAGGGTGACTGTAGAATCTTTGAGATTTATTTTGCCAATGACCTCTGCATCGGGGAGAAATAATTTGGTGCATTTTGCTGTACCACCATCTCCACCTTGAATTTATACAACATACAGGAAGAGACTGAGTTGATATGTTTGTCCTGCGGAAGACGGACACAATTGGACGAAATTAGTTCACCGTCTGTCGAAACTATACTAGAAGGATGTTTTTTGTCATTGTTACACAGTAGGGAACACCTTTGGGTAATAAGTTCACCCAGGCGCCAGAACCACCTCATAGTTGGCGTTTGTTGTCCAGTACGAATGGTTTGTGATTAAACTATAGTAAGTAGTGTATGGTTACTATTGACCATTGATGGATATGTTTTGACAGACTTCATTGCTACATTTTGCACTTTAGTTCAGGTTACATTTGAGATACATAATATTGTTACACTAGAGTGTAGACATGTATGTAGGCCTGACTATTTATTGCACTCTATTTTTGTGTTTTGCATATGTTATTGATTGATTGAAGTTTATGTTTCTAGATTTGTCTTAACAATTGTTGTTTGTGATTAGTGCAGATTTTACATTTTGATACATGTTGATGTATTTTTTTAAATAAATTGGATTTAAATTTCTATTTGAAGTCCACAGCATACTGTCTAGATCTCATGCCTAGATATTCTGTCATACATTATACAGTATAAGTGGACTCTGTAGGATATTATATTTGCAATGTTGAAGTTGCCATCTTCCTGTACTGTTGGTTATTGGTTATACAGAAACAAACATATTTCGGGGAACAGGTGCGCCTAGTGAAAGACGAGATCCAGCTATAGTAAAAATAGAAAATAAAGCGCGTCGAGATTTAGAAGCAGTGATACATAAGATAGAAGAGGAATTGTGAAGGGCAGTTAGGAAGAGGGAGGGGCCTTGCCCTATGGTAGACACTGACACTTGGGCAGCTGGAGAGATATTACTAAAATTGAACAAAGCAGTAATAAAAGTTGTGCAGGTAGAGACGGATGAGCCAGAGCAACAGGATGTTGAGTATGAATCTGAGGTGATTGAAAGTGAAGACGAGCAGGAAGGGAGTGAGGAGAATTGAGAGACTGAAGAGGATCAGGAAATGAGGTCTCCATGGGAGAGAAGATTGAGACCTCGCCCCAGAACAATGGCAGTAGTGTGATGTAAGAAAAAGGCTAGGTGACATTGTAGCCCAAAAAGGGGAGGTTATTTCCATTAATACAAAAAGGGGTAGGCAGATCACAATACATACTATGGCCCCACATGGACAAAAACAACTTAATAAAGACCCTACCACCTCTTACAGGAGGAGCAGGCAAGTGGTTCCAGGCATTAAAAAAACACAGAGCAGGAGCTACTCTAGCTGTAGGAGATATGAAAGGGGTATTATCAAATATAATAGGGGATCGGACAAACACCATTTGGGAGAGAGTTGGATACCCAGGCGTCCAATTAGAGCGTGAAACCCATGAAGGATCTCCATTTAACAACTGTCAAGCTCATGTTTTTGATGCATTGAGGACATACCCAGTTAAACCTGAAGTAGGTTCTGTCATGGCACTTACAATGAAACATGATGAGGACCCATCTTTATCATCATTCATTGCTTTTTCCGACAATTTATATATTCAGTCCCTCCAAGAGATGCAGGGAGAGGAGACAGGGGAGACATGGGAAAGTAATATACCATTCTTTTATCACATGCTGTGAAAGGGTCTCCCCACAGAGGTGCAAGCAGAATGAGATAGAATAGTAGGCATGGAAGCGAAAGGGTGGGTGAAATACAGGTGCACGTAGTACATTTCTGTGAATGCAAGTGCAAGAACGAAAGAGCAGCGGGTGAAAAGGCGCAGCACACAGAAGCAAAGTTTGTACAGTCGAAATTGGCGATGGTCAGTATGTTATGATAATGAGCTTAAGGTAAAACAGCTTGTTCACACATCAGACGGCTTGTAGGTAGCCAGAAACAATGGCGAATGTTAATTGTTAATGACAGTTGCTAAACATGTTCATTGAATATAATGGTCGTCTACAGCACATGCTTTAGACAGAGAGCAGGTGCATACACTAGCTTAAAAAAGAATATTTTGACTTAACGAAAGGCCAGGAAGTTGTCTTACTGCTCTTGCAGAGCTTGAAACTGTAACGCTTACCTTGTGCCTGCAGGAGCTTAAATGGTCTGGGACCCTCCTGATCTTCCAATACTGGTTGAACCAGAATTTCCCCTGTCATAAAGGAGAGAAAAATAGGAGGGTTATAGGAATTAATATTATGTGCTCACTATACTATGGCTCACCCCTTTTTCCACCCTTGTGACTGCCCTATAGTCTCTGTGTGCCCCATTCTCCTGCTCACCTGTGTTTTGATATTAGGGAGCTCTCCTTCCTGCTTTCATGCAGGGGTGGGTTGGTGGTGAGGCTCAAGAAGAACTTGCTGGAAAATGTTGAAAAGGCCTCTGAAGGCAAGTGTCTTGATTCTTGGCGGGATCTTTAGTTTTTTAGTCAGTTGGGTGTTGAAGTCTCTGAGAGAAAAAAGGTTCTGAGGAGAGAGCTCTCTTGATGTAAATCTAACAACTCTCTCTTTTGCAGGTTCGTTGAAGAGAGAAGTTTCACTTGAGGTGCATGGGCATCGTTGAAAAAAAAATGAAGTCTTCTCTTGAGGTAAGAATGCACGCGTAATTGGGAAAGGCGTGCAGCGCTATGTGCCTTCGTTACCAAGCTATGGTACTTTCTCTGTGAGGCAAGGCTTTGGAATGCTTGGAAGAGTTTGTCAGAGCTTCAGGTACGTAAGCGTGCAGTTCTATATTAACTCGCTACAATGTCTTTAATGTTCTTTCTTTAACTATTGTACCTTGTCTTTGCAGGTTTTCGGAGGTCGAGGATTCTTCGATGAAGCCGCGGCTGAGAAAAAAAGTCACCAGTACTGCTTCTACGGAAATTCTTGTCAGGTACGTTGAAAAACGTAGGTCTGTGGATTTTCTGTTAACTCAACAAGTTCATAACATGACTTTTCTGTTGTCTTTACAAGTCTGTGAGCTGAACGCTGGTACCGTTACACCGCTGTCAGTGGAACTAGCGCGAAGGATGGGGCTTTTATAGTTCTCCATGCCCAACTACTAGTTCTCAATTACTACTTGGTCTGTGACCCGCAGGGCGGCCATCTTAAGGGAAATTATTAACCATTGCATCTCTATGGGAGCCCACTGTAATTTTGGTACTGATGAATGTGAGAACGCCAGGTTTGCCATGATAATACCAATTTACCCCCCACAGATCTGCACCAAGAACCCTTTCTGGCCTGAATACCTGATCCCAACCCTGCAACTCTGGAGGCGATCATGACAGTTTTCCCCAACCAAGGCCCCTCCTAAGGGTGGTCCTTCAGGCCCTGGCTTGGTTGGATGATTCTGATGAAATCTTTTAAGTAGCTGGGGTGCATGAATATTAGAACTAGGTTCGCAAGTTCTGTCCTGCAGACCGAAACCCTTCCAATTCACCAGGTAATACAATTTCCTCCTGACCACTTTGGAATCTAAAACCTCTTTCACTTCGAACTCAGGTTCACCCTCTACAATCACTGGTTCCGGAGATTTTTGCATTCTGGTTCCTGGACTCATCGGGTTCAATAGGGAAACATGAAACACAGGGTGTATTCACATATGAGATGGAAGGGTCAACTTAAGAGCTACATGATGGATGACTGCTTCCACTGGAAACATGCCCATAAATCTAGGTTGGAATTTATGCAGCCACTTAAGAGCAATGTATTTAGCAGCTAGCCACACCTTGTCCCCCACTTAATAATCCGGAGTGTCTCTTCAGTGCTTGTCAGCAAATTTCTTTTGGCTCTCCTTTGCTGCAGTCAGATGTACCAAGGCTTCCTTTTTAGCTCGGTAAATGTTCTTATGTAAACTCTGCACTGCTGGCATCTCTAATGGCTCTGGTGGATGGTACGCTCACCTGGTCTCTATGGAGGCGTTGGGGCATGGTTGCAGCCCTCCCAGCAATTAGATCTCCCCCTTCAGGTATCTCCGCCTGCGGATATGCTGTGGGCGGCGACAATTGGTGGCACTGCTCCTGCGTGGATATGAGAAAACGTGAGTGCGCTGATTGGTGACTGTTGTACCTCTCCAACCCTTCTACCCAAGGTGCGATTTCTGTGGGCACGTACCAGCCCATAAGGCTCACCTAGTAAGTATGGATGATGAGCTCTGCGTCCTGCTACTGCTGGCAGGGGCTCTTGTTGATGGGATCTAGTTCCTTCACTGATCCCTGGTAAGTAATAGTCCAGTCCAGCTGCGACTATGCTTCTCCGGGTTGGTGGTAAGTGTCTATCAATGCCTCTTGCATTTTTTCCCTTTCTGTTTTCTCTCAATGTCTCTTGTCTTTTCCCCTTTCTGTTTTCTGTCTTGATATTATTGCTCTCGATGCTGTTGTTTATTCCTGAATAACGTTTTCTCTTCTGTTTTCTTCCTAACAGCTGGAAGTACGGCCAAAAGAAGCTGAGGTGGCGTGGAACACGGCCGGGAGATAGATATCTGAAACCGCAATGTCCGATAACAGGTGAGTGATGGTTTAAGGGTAAGCGCGAGGTTCGGTGGTAGCGCGACCTTAAACGTAATATCAGTTTAGTGTCTAACCTTGCCCTTCGTTTTTATTTTGAGGTGCTGCGGTTGCGGGTGAAACGTGTCGTGCTGCGGTATCCAGATGAAGATTTCATCATCCCGGATGATTTGGAGGTGAGCTTCAGTGCCAAGATGAAGATGCCTGCGCTTCGGAAGACACGCACAGGTGAGAGCAGGATCCCCCAGGTGGTAAGTATGGAGGCAGGAGACAAGATTTCCAAGGTAAATTGAATACCAGGCGGCAGTGAGCGTTACGCTGCATGGAAGTGCAGAATAACGCGAAGCGTCTGCCTCAGGGATCGGAGCAACTTTTATAGCTGTGATCGTGGTCACGCTCACTAGGCTTGGCTTGCCTGCCACACCCTGCCACTCCTAGTGAGTCAGCACATGCCAGGCAATCCAATAGCAGTAGCCCCACCCAAGAATACAAGTGTCATGTCCATAATAAAAGTATTTTTTAACCAAAAGAATGTTTTGTTTATTGTTCTTTATGAGCCTGGCGCCAAAGGCCCCAGGACTGTGTCCATCCGGGCCCCCTGTGTGTGTGTGACCCTGTAAGGTCTGTGTCCATGGCCCGATGACCATGACAGTGGATCAAAGGTTTGTGGATGGCAACCGTTCAGAATGTTAAAAGGAGTATGCCCAGTAGACGAGTGTTCTGAATTGTTGTAGGCGTACTCTGCAATCCAGAGAAAATCCACCCAAGTGTTATCCATTTGATGGAGGAGACATCAGAGATACTGCTCTAGGGTTTGGTTTGTTCGCTCCGTCTGTCCATCGGTTTGTGGATGGTGACTACTAGACAAACGCACTTCTATCTTGGCCATCTCACAACATCTATTCCAAAATTGGGATATAAATTGGCTCCCTCTATCAGAGACCACACTGACTGAAAACCATGTAGACGTACAATGTGTTCCAAGAAGACCTTAGCCAAGAATGATACTGACAGAATTCCTTTTAAAGCCACAATGTGTGCCATTTTGGAAAACAAATCCACTACTACCAAGATCGTGTTAGAACCCGAACAGGGTGGCAACTACGTTATGAAATCCATTGAGGTGGTGTGCCATGGGGTTGGTGGAACAGCTAAAGGTTGAAGAAGTCCTGCAGGTATTTGCTTTGAACCTTTATTTTGGGTGCATATTTCAAAGGTTTGGACAAAATCGATAATGTCCTTGCACCATGTGAGCCACCAGAACAGTTGTTTAATTTTAGCTGTAGTCTTAGCAATCCCTGGATCACCCTCCAATAGTGCTCCATGATAATCTGCCAGGACCTGCTCTTGCAGGACCCGAGTGGGCAGATAAAGACACCCCTGGATGTACGGTAGGTTCTCTTGAATTGGACACTGAGGCCCTTTAGACTCCCAGGCCTCTAACTCCGAGGTTGTCATTCTAAACCGGATCTTTGTCTTCAAAACTTCTATGGAGCATCCAGTAACTCCCAACATTTTTTCTTCAGGAATGATGTTCACAGGATTTAGGGCTACATGGACATCTTCACTCTCCCCGATGCACAACAAGGCGTCCGCCTTGCCGTTGCGCCCTCCAGGGCGGTATCTGATGACAAAATCATATTCCGCAAAAAACAGAGCCCAACGGAGCTGTCGCGAGGACTAGCAGATCGCAATTACTGCAAGTTTCTATGGTCTGTGAGAACAGTGATAGTGTGCCGAGCTTCTAACAAATGATGTCTCCATTCCTTGAATGCATTCTTAACAGCCAATAGTTCCTTGTCTGTGATAGCATAATTTCATTCTACTGCTGAAAACTTCTTAGACCAAAAGGCCACTGGTTGCAACTGTCCGGTTTCCGAGTCCTTTTGGGACATTACCACTCCCATGGCAGCACTTGAAGAATCGGTCTCGACCAAAAACAGCAGATCGGCTGAGGATGTCGTAACACTGGAGCAGTTGTGAACCTATTGTTCAAAGTCTGGAATGCCTCTTCAGCTTTAGCGATCCAATCGAATTTTCTGTGTTTCCGTAGTAGCAACGTTATAAGATGGACAAGTTGAGAGAAACCAGATACAAAGCGCCGATAAAAATTGGCGAATCCCAAGAAACCAGGACTCCTTTCACCGATGTGAGAAATGGCCTGGTTAAAACCGCTTCCACTTTTCTGTTGTCCATCTGAATGCCCTGTGGTGACAAGATGAATCCCAAAAATTCCACAGAAGTAACATGAAAGGAGCATTTTTCTAATTTGACGTACAGTTGATGTTGCTGTAACTTAGTAAGTACCGCCTGAACATGGGCAATGTGTTCCTGGGCTGAAGCTGAATAGATCAAGATGTCATTAATGTACACCACAGCGCACACATCTAACAATTCACGTAGCACATCATTCGTGAAATTCAGGAAAGCGGCCGGTCCCTTGCATAAGCCAAAAGGCATCACTTGGTGCTCAAATAATCCATACTTAGTGCAGAAAGCAGTCTTCCCCTCATCACCTTTCTTGGTTCACACCAGGTGGTAAGCTCCCAGAAGGTCTAACTTAGTGAAAAATTTAGCATTTTTGACTTAGTCCAACAGCACTGGAATGAGTGGGAGTGGGTTCCTGTTCTTTGCTGTGATCTGATTTAGCGTGCGATAATCTATACAAGTGCGAAGGTCCCCCTCATTCTTAGCCACGAAGAATAGAGGAGAAGCTGCAGGCGATTTTGAAGGTCGGATAAATCCATTAGCAAGGTACTTATCACGATATATCTTCAGATGCGTATTTTCTTGCTCGGTCAAGGCATAGATTCTGCTACACGGGGTCTGGGATCCAGGAATCAGATCGATTTGACAATCGTAGGGCCGATGCGGCGGTAGCTCGTTGGCCTGCTCCCTTTCAGAGACATCCTGGAAGTCTCAATATTCTGGGGGTAGGATTCCCAACAACCCCAATGCGGGACCCCCGCTCTGCATACCGCCTGAACCTGTTTTCCTGATTCTTCTTCTACTCTGTAACATGAGCTCTTGTACTCTTCGGCGAACGTCAAGGTCCTGGCACGCCAATCAATCTGTGGATTATGTTCTTCTAACCATGGGATACCTAAGATAATTTTAAACTGCAGAGCACTGATTAGGTGAAACAATATCTTTTCTCAATGTCCATCCTGGCAGATCAAGGTGCAGACCTCAGTGCGCTGTGTCACTGGTCCTGATATTAGCTGGGTACCATCTACCACCATAACGTTCTCAATCACTGGCTTAGAGTACATAGCCATACCAATCTTGCTTGCGAGTTCGTGATCCATGTAGTTTCCAATCACAACACTGTCCATGTATGCTTCTAAAGCATGCAGTTTGGAAGGTTGTGGGTGGTGACTCAGGATGACGGGTACAACAAAATGAGAGATCCGAGATTCCTTCTTCTGGCTCGACAAGCCGACCTCTAAGCTTGCCAGGCATTGGAGTTTTCCATCTGATCTTCTCTATTTTCAGCCTTATTCAAGGCTCCTACTGGTTTCCAGGGAGGTTTCACCAGACAGTTTTGAAGGAAATGTCCAGCCGAACCACAATAAAGGCATAAATGCTGCTGTCTTCTCTTCCCCCTTTCCTCCTTTGAAATGGGGCCTAAATACCCCCCAATTGCATAGGCTCAGGATAGCTCTGAGATGAATGGCGCCCCCCATTATCTTTCGGACGGAAATAGTATGATATGATATGATATGGCATTTGTAACGCGCCTATACACAAGTGTTTCAAGGCGCGACGAGGCAGGGAGGGGGGAACAGGAGGAGGACAGACAACGATCCTACTAGGCCAGGTGTCATTCAGACCGCGCAAGTGCAGGGGTAGGGGGAAGGGAAAAGTGCAGTACAAGGTAAGTAGAATAGAAATAAATAGATAAATAAATAAATAGGGCCAGCTGGTGGCAAGTGCAAGGTAAGTGCAGACAAGTGCTGGGAAGGGGGGGGCTGTAGGGATACAGAGACAGTCCCGCAGTGCAGGGGTTGCCAGGGAGGCAGTGCAAGTGGAGAGTGGCTGGGCCCAGGACCGAGGTCGGTGAGAGTGGCCAAGTTTCAGATTCAGTGCAAAATTTTGTGAAAAACTTAGCAGGGGAGAGGGAGAGAGAAAGCAGAAGCAAAGAGGAAGGTTTTGAGGTGCTTCCGGAACCGGAGATGGTTCTCCTCAAGTTTCAGGGAGGCAGGAAGGCTGTTCCAGAGGGAGGCTCCTGTCGCGGAGAGAGATCTACCCCCAGCTCGTTGCTTCGAGAAGCGGCTGACCCTGAGGGAGTTGGAGACGGATGAGCGAAGGGCTCGGGAAGGAAGATATTTAGGAAGAGAGAGTTGCAGGTATTTAGGCCCCAGGCCCCAGAAGGCCTTGTGGACCATGCAGAGGGTTTTGAACTTAATCCTCGCAGCCACTGGGAGCCAGTGTAGAGATTTCAGTCCTGGAGAGATACGGTCCCTGGGCTTGAGGCCAAGGACAAGTCTCGCAGTTCTGTTCTGGATGAGTTGCAGAGGGCGGAGAGTGGAGGCAGGCAGATTAAGATAGAGACTGTTACAGTAGTCCAGCTTCGAGAGAACCAGGGCTCGGGAGACAGTGAACTTCTGGGGGAAGGAGAGGAAGGGAAGAATACCTCTAAGGAGGTGCAGCTGGTAGTGTGACTTCTTAGAGACGTCAGATATATGAGGAGAGAAGGAGAGTGTGGAGTCAAAGATGACCCCGAGGTTTTTTGCCTTGCAGGTAGGAGCAGGAAGAGGCCCAAGAGAGGCTGGCCAGAGAGCTGCAGGGAAGGAGGGAGTGGGTGTGCCGATGAGTAGAATCTCAGTCTTACTAGCATTAAGGCAGAGGTCGTTGGCAGCACACCATTCCTGGATAGCAGACAGACAGTCAGAGATGAGGGCAGGAGAAGAGGAGGCCGAGGGTAGCCTGAAAATGAGCTGGGTATCGTCCGCATAGCACTGAAAGTTGGGGCAGAGGGCGGCGATGCGGTGGGCAAGAAGTGCCAGATACTGGTTGAAAAGCCAGGGAGAGAGATTAGATCCCTGGGGAACACCACAGGTGGAGAAAAAGATGTCAGAGAGGAAGGACCCAAGTTGGACCTGGGAGGGTCGATTGGAAAGGAAAGAGGTCAGCCACGCCAGAGCCTGACCAGTGATACCCAGGTTATCGCGGAGACGGTTGAGCAGGATGGCATGGTTGACAGTGTCAAAGGCAGAAAAGAGATCGAGCAGAATGAGAACACACGGAGTGTTGGAGTCGAGGTTCAAGAGCAGGTCATCACGGATGTTCAGGAGAGCAGTTTCCGTGCTTCTGGCCGCTCTGAAGCCGGATTGGTGGTCATGAAGACTACCAACAGCTTCAGCATGGAGGTTAAGCTGGGAGATGGCCAGTTTCTCCAGGAGCTTGCCCAGGAAGGGAGTGATGGAGATTGGGCGATAGTTAGCCAGGCAGGAGGGGTCGGCAGAGGGTTTCTTAAGAAGAGGGTGCACAAGGGAGTGCTTGAGGGGGGATGGGAAGACTCTAGAGGCGAAGGAGAGGTTGCAAAAGTCAGCCAGGGCAGGAGCCAGGGAGTCAATGTGGTCCTTGATAGTTTTGGAGGAACAGGGGTGAACCTGTTTAGACGAGACTTTCATAGATCGGACTTGTCTGGAAACTTCGTCGTTATCTGAGCGGGAACACTCTACTCAATGGTCTTGCAAGCGATGGTCCAACTGAATAGTGAGATCAATGAATTCCGCACATCCTGCGAGAGGATTCACAACATGAGCCAGAATGTCTTTTAGTTCGCCCTGCAAGCCCTGATAAAAGAGCGTTGTTCTCGTTTATTCCGGCCAGTTAGTTTCTGCTACCAACTGATTGAAGGAAGCTACATACGCCAGCAAATCTTGACTGCCTTGTCGTAGAGAAAGTA
This sequence comes from Ambystoma mexicanum, assembly GCF_040938575.1. NCBI lineage: Eukaryota > Metazoa > Chordata > Amphibia > Caudata > Ambystomatidae > Ambystoma > Ambystoma mexicanum. The sequence continues at coordinate 447,454,305 of NC_090928.1, forward strand.
ATTAATTGTCCAAGGCCTGCCCCTGTGTATGACGGGCAAAGAGTTCCTCTAGTTCCTGCTGAAACCCAGGAATATTTCGTAACAAAGGATCATCCCACTTCACCAGAGTAATGGACCAATCCGCAACATGCTGACCCAAATAGGATAATACAAATGCCACTTTAGACTGGTCTGATGGAAAAAAACCCTGGTCTGCACATGAAATGCAAATGACACTGATTCATGAACACTGCGAAACGCTTTGGACCCCCCATAAACCGTTCTGGGGGTGCCAACAGAATATTTCCTGGTACAACCACCTGAACCGGGGGCACTGGTGGGGAAACTTGCACTGGGGGGAGACCACCAGGAAGTGGGACCTGTCCTGCCTGTGTTTGTAGTAGTTGACGGCCCAACTCATCAGTGGGATCTCTATTAACTACCAACTCTCGCCTCAAGGAATTGGTTTCAGACCGTGCTGCATGGACTTCAGCACTTAGTTCCCCCAAAAACTGGGACAAATTATCTATATCTCTGGTCTGCATTACTCTCGGGCAGAGTATTTTAATGCTTACCTTGTCCTTGAAGGAGCATAAATGGTCTGGGACCCTCGTGATCTAACAATACTGGTTAAACAGGAATTTTCCCTGTCATAAAGGAGAGAAAAAATAGGGGGGTATAGGAATTACTATTATATGGTCACTATACTACGGCTCACCCCTTTTTTCACTCTGGTGACTGCCCTATAGTTTCTATGTGCCCCGTTCTCCTCACCTGTGTTTTGATATTAGGGAGCTCACCATCCTGCTTTCATGTAGGGGTGCATTGGTGGTGAAGCTCAAGAACTCTGAAGGTAAATGTCTTGATTATTGGTGGATCTTTTTTTTTTGTCAATTGGGTGTTAAAGTCTCTGAGAGAAAAAAGGTTCTGAGGAGAGAGCTCTCTTTTGATGTAAATCTAACAACTATCTCTTTCTTTTGCAGGTTTGTTGAAGAGAGAAGTTTCACTTGAGGTGCACGGCATCATCGAAGAAAAAACATGAAGTCTTCTCTTGAGGTAAGAATGCGCGTGTACTTGGGAAAGGCGCGCAGTGCTACGTGCCTTCGTTACCAAGCCATGGTACTTTCTTTGTGAGGCAAGGCTTTGGAATGCTTGCAAGAGTTTGTCATAGCTTCAGGTACGTAAGCGTGTAGGTTTATTTTTACTCACTACAATGTCTTTAATATTCTTTCTTTAATTATTGTACCTTGTCTTTGCAGGTTTTCAGAGGTCTGAGGATTCTACGATGAAGCCAAGACTGAGGAAGAAGATTGCTCACAGAACCGCAGAACTACGGAGAAAGAAGTCACCTGTCAGACGGAAATTCTTGTCAGGTACGTTGAAAAAACGTAGGTCTGTGGATTTTCTGTTAACTCAACAAGTTCATAACATGACTTTTCTGTTGTCTTTACAGGTCTGTGAACTCTGGAGGTTATCATGACAGAAACCACGAAGATTAGCTTCCTGAGTCAACTGCACAAAGAGGCAAGGACAGGAAATACACAGACATAGATAACACGTCCGCGCTCTGCAAAACTTTAGAAGCAAACTTTAGAAGCAAGTGACATATCTATCCCTTCGCTGAGCAAAGGCCCATTAAATATAATGAAGGCAGTCACTGAACAAATACCAACCCTTCTTTAATAATTTACACATAGAAGACTGTATTCTCAACAAGCAAAGTGACACTATAAGCGTTAAGCCTTAACCTCCCAAATAGCGGATATGACGCACACACGGGCAGAAGAACCAGGTCCCTTCTTACATATAAAGCGCAAGCAAAAAGAGGGGGGGAAGTGGTTGGCCCATCAAGTCAGCAGATTCATAGGGAAGAGTCCAGAGCAGTGGCAAGAAGGAGATAGCTGGGCCCAGCTGAGCGGAACTCGTGACACCTTGGAAGGCGCTGTGTCATTTGCAGCACATTCCGCTCTAAAATGTGAGTCAAAAGTGGGGACCTGCACTCCCAAGATGGCGGCCAGCGTGAGAGGAGGCGTGTGAGGTCTCTCCTAGCCGGGCCAACAAATAAAGCACATCAAAGAGCGATCCGGTAGCAATAAAAGAAGAAAGAGGAGTCCCTCATGTACCTCCGGTGGGGGACACTCCTGCAGATGTCGGGCCACTAGCGAAGACCCTGGAAAGCAGTCCAGCCGAGACGTGGCGCAGAGTGAAACGGCGCGGGCCTCACATCCAGGGGCTCGCGTGGTGCAACCATCCGGGGCGGAGCGGGCGGTGAGTGGCTGCCACGCAGGGGGCTGAGAGAGGCAGCAGTAGGAGGGGAAGCCTTTCCCGTGGCTTGGGGGAGCGGACCCTGTCGGTGCGATAGCAGGCACTGGCGTGGTGGGCCCCTCCTCCCCCCTCGACAGCAGGATCCAGGGGCTACCCTCCCCCGGTGTGCGGGCTACAATGGAACCACAGAGCAGCGCCTCCCGGTGGGCCCACGCAGTGATCTGGAACAGCTGGAGCGGGTTCGGTTCCATCCCGGGGCCAGAGCAGAAGTGACCCCCCCCCCCCACAGCAACAGCCGAGCAGCGTTAGTGACGGGCGGCCCAGCGGAGTGAGGGCGAATCCTCCAGCCGGTCACAGAGTGAGTTAAGAGTGCGCCCACTGAAGTTTTCATAGCGTGCCTGTTAGCTCCAGCACGTGCCTCCTGCCCCCCCAGGTTAAAAGAAGGGCAGAAAATCTACCGGCCACCCAGAGTAGTGGGGGCCTGGTGGGGGGAGAGACTAACAGACGAGTGCACCAACGGGTGCCCCATTGAGACCCTCAGAGCTCCCTTGTGGGGTGGCAGTGGGGACGCCCCCCCTTCTACACACCGGCAACAAACGCATCACCAGAACTTAGAAGTGCAAATAAGGTGGCGCTCCCCCTCCTCCACCGCCGGAACGCTATGTGCTTTAGGCCGCAGAAGGAAGGTTGAGGACGTGGCAGGGTAGCCAAGGGAGCCTCAGAACTTAGGACTGCGCCCCACTGGAGGGGGTGCGAGATGCCCTCACCCATATGAGGGAGTGAACAGATGGCCAGTTCAACGGCATCCTGCATGATATACACAATACATGAGTAGTGCATCGTTGGGCTTCCAGAAAACACTATAAACAGACTCCGGGGGCGCGTGCAGCGATCTCGCACTCACCCTGACCAAAGTAGGATATTTGCTGTAGTGCCAATGTCCAAGTCGAGAACGAGGCCGCCAAATCTGACCCAATCTCCCCCCCAAAAGAAACAACACAAAAGCCTCAAGCAGCTTTGGGGCACAGAGAAAGCCGGCACTCCAAGCAGAGAAAAAGGAGATCCACACGACAATAGCAGGCAAGAGATGGGGGACGACGCCATGACCAAGAAGGACATGCAATCCTGTTTCAAAGAGCTGCAGGACCAGTTTTTAATGTCCATACAAGAACAATTCCACACGCTGAGAGAGGATATGAAGCAATCGCTGCATGAGGTGAAGGTGGATCTGGCGAAAGTTGAAGAAAGAACTGATACACTGGAAAGGGCAGTCCAGCGGTTGGAAGAGGAAGCCAAGAAATCAGACTAGCCTCAAACTTCAATGTGAAGATCTTGAAAATAGATCTCGACGGTCGGAAATACGAATACAAAATCTGCCAGAATCCTTTGAGGACAAGGATCTGCGGGCAACAGTCACACAGTTCTTCTCGGATGTATTGGGTGAAGATACCGAACCCCAAATAGGAATAGACCGAATCCACAGGGTGGGACCAAAACGCTCGCCAGAAACGGGGACGAGACCCAGAGATGTCCTGGTGGCTCTGTCGAATTACACCCAAAAGGAGCAAATACTGAGAAGTGCAAGATTCACTGCGCGAGCCACAGTCAATGGCCACGAAATCCAGCTATATCAAGATCTGGCGCAAGTGACTCCCTTGAAAAGGAGACAAATGGGTCCAGTGGTCTAACACCTTATCACCAAACAAGTCAAATATAAATGGTCCTTCCCATTTGGACTATTGTTTACATGGAGGGGGTCCAACGATGAATTGTGACATGTGAGGAGGGGGAACAGCTTCTGGGCTTACCGCAGGAACGTGGGGAGGAGCCACGGAGAACGAAGGAGAATTTAACAGGGCCAAGGAATCAGAACAACTGGAGGTCTGTCAAAAAGAAAAATAGGGGAAGGAAGAGACAATAAGTATAGCTTCCCTGCGGCACCTCAGGGATGCATCAAAGGCCCGAGTCGCAAGAGGAAGCGATAATCTGCAGGACAGGAGGAAGAGTGAAGAGGTAGAGGGCAACCGGATGGCAACCACAGTGACGAGGCCCGGGCAGGGCAGAAGTTAACCCATGGAGAGATTTAGAGTGTGGTTTAGGACTCCCCACACTTATTACCTGAGGTATGAAGGGGGCATGGAGCAAGGGGCGGCACGCTCCGACGCAATTAGCTGCCCGGCCCCCACTCAGGTGGGAAGGGAGGGAGGGTGAATCTAGGGGGGGACGGAAGGGGGAACGACCCTGATAGTGGCATATTATTGAAATGGCAGTTCAAATTCCTTTGGGCAGTAGTTAAAATAATGGACATCACATGGATGGAACCAATGTAAGAGGGATCAAGATCCTGACACAGAATGTTAGGGGGATGAACAACTCAATCAAGCGATAGAAGCTTGAGAGACAAGCATGGAGGGGGGACGCAAAGATTCTATTGTATCAAGAAACCCACATTCGGAAAAAAGACAAAGCCAAGATTAGGATCAGAGGTGCGTCACAAATCTACCAAGCAAATTCAGGAGAAAAAAGAGCCGGGGTCCTTATAGCTCTGCAGGACTGTCTAGGGGCAAAAGTCCAAAATACCCTGGGGGACAAATAAGGGCGGTTCCTGTTTCTGAACATGCAAATAGAGGGCACAAAACTTACTCTGGTGTCTGTTTACGTGCCCAATACAGGCCAACACATCTTCCTAAGGTAAACCCTTGTAGCACTGGAAAACTTCACGGAAGGCGAGATTATATTGGGAGGGGACCTGAACATGGCTTGGAATCCGGCGCAGGATAGGGCCCCAGGGGAAGATCATATGCGCACTCCCCATCCAAAGCCTTGAGGTCAATGATGGATACATTGGCGCTGCATGATGTCTGGCGCTGTAAGAGGGGGGATGCACATGGATTCACTCATTATTCACATGTCCACAACTCGCAATCAAGAATAGACTATGTCTGGTCCTCCACAAGTCTGTTGGGGGAAATCGAATATATCAATGTGGGTCCGATACACTATCCGATCATGTCCCAATCGTAGTATCGCTGAAAATTAGAAACCAGAAGAGAAAAATGTGGGCGTGGAAATTCCTGAGAGACATCCTGCAAGATCACATAATGGTAGAGAAAATCAGAGAAAAAATAGAACTATATTTTGCGGAGAATGACACAGGTGAGACGGGAAAAGCCGCGGTGTGGGATGCCTTTAAGGGAGTAATAAGGTGCGGGGAGTTGATAGCATTGAAAACATTTAAGGATAAGCAATGAACAAAGTGGGAAGAGGACATAGAAGAGAAACTCAGACACCCAAACAGAGCTGATGGCCCATCCAACTAGGAAGCTAAAGACGACCCTGAAACTTCTACAAAAGCAGCATGCACTGATACAAAATAGGAAAGCTGAGCTGGCGCTCCTGAAAGTGAAGCAGAGATACTACATTAGCGCTAACAAAGCAGACAAACTGCTGTCCAGACAGCTCAAGGACAAAACACTCAGGATGACCGTCGCCCAGTTAGTGGATGAAAATGGGCATATATAGTCGACCAATGAGTAAATGGGAGACATAATGGCGAGATACTACCAAACACTATACAAGTCAGAAAGCCCAGAAAAGCCAGAGCAGGAGAGGTTCCTGAGCAGGATAACGCTCCCCCAGATCCCAGAGGCAGACAGAGACCTCCTGGATAGGGAAATTCAAATAGAAGAGGTTGTCCAAGCGATTAAAAAGCTGCCGAAAGACAAAGCGCTGAGCCCAAACGGGTACGCCGACTCATTTTACCAAAAATTCCAGGACATGTTGGCCCCCAAATTAGTGGAACTCTTCAATAGCTTCAGAGAGACAGGAGTGACTACCAACTTGATGAATGAAGCTAAATTGGTGGTGTTTCCTAAGCCAGGGAAAGACCCGGTTCACCCAGGATCCTATCGACCAATTGCGTTGATGATTCTTGATGCTAAGCTGTTTACCAAAATTCTGGCGGATAGACTATCCAAGCTATTACCACTCCTGGTGGAAACAGACCAGTCAGGCTTCGTCCCTAGGAGGCAGACTGCCAACAATACCTGCCGGGCGTGTCATATCATAGAGAAAGTCGAACACACCAAGACCACGACGATCCTGGTCTCAATCGACGCGGAAAAGGCGTTCGACATAGTCGAATGGTCACAGCTTTTTTCCACAATGCGACAAATGGGATTTGGAGGTCAATTCTTGAACATGGTAAAAGCCAACAATAGATGACCTTCGTTGAGAGTAGCAATAAATGGCTTTCTCTCAACACAGATCCCCCTGACAAGAGGGACTAAGCAGGGGTGCCCTCTATCCCCCGTTATTATATGCTTTGTTCTTGGAGCCCATCTTAATCAGAATAAAGGAATCCCAACAGATAGGAGGAGTGAAGATGGGAGGAGTGGAGCACAAAATCATGGCATTTGCCGACGATATGCTTTTCGCCCTGACGGCACCAGAAAGATCCCCCCGAGCCCTCTTACAAGAATTGGAAGAGTTTGCAAAGGCCTCGGGCCTAAAAATAAACAGGACCAAATCAGAGATATTGAACTTAACAGCTGACCCCAAGCTGGTGAACAATTTGGCACAGGTAACTCACCTGAAAATAGCTCACCAGACCATCACCTATCTGGGGATTAAACTTACGCCGTCAATCAAACAAATATATGGGGCCAATTATCCACAACTACTACATCGCCTGAAGCAAGACCTGGCAAAATGGAACCCACTCAACATCTCTTGGTGGGGTAGGTAAACGGTAGTGAAGATGGCTGTCCTTCCGAAATGCCTGTATTACTTTCAAACACTCCCTGTACGGATCCCAAGAGCCTTCTTCAAAATACTAAATAGGACAATTATGGCATTTGTTTGGCAAAATAAGAGACCCCGAGTGGCAATGACGACCCTAACAGCCCACAGGCAAGATGGCGGATTGGCGTTCCTGCATTTCAAGAAGTATTACAAGGCAGCGCAATTGAGGGTCATCAAGCAGTGGGTAGACCAGTCCCCCCAGCACACGTGGGTATGCCAGGACATTGCAGTAGCAGGTGTCCCTTTGTCCAATCTGTTGTGGATTCATAAGAAACAAACAATTCCATCTCCATTCACGCCTATGTTTGGCAATCCAGACTTTCCCCCCGGCCTACATACGCAGGCTTTTAGCAGCTGGTCAGAAGCAGGAAGCACCATAATTAAAGACATGTATAAGGATCAGAAAGTGAGGTCATTCCAGGACTATGTATAGGAATTGGGATGCAAGCCTACAGAATACTTCCAATATACGCAACTCCTGCACTGGCTTCAACTCCCTGCTATCAGGGAAGCGGCTACTAGACAATCAACAAATTTTGAAAAGTTTGACAACCGACCCAGGAACACAGAAACTGATTCCCAACCTGTATGCTCAGCTGAACTCACAGGGTGAGGAAGTGGTTTGGCAATATATGTAGCAATGGGAAGCAACCCTCGGGGAAACAATATCGAGGCTCCAATGGCGAAACTTGCGGAGCAAACGCCACAAACTGACCCGCTCCATTCAGCTGAGGGAAATGTGGCAGAAGTTAATACTCCAATGGCACTATATACCAACGTAACTTCATGCCATGTTTCCCACCGTAAGTAGCTCCTGTTTGCGAGGGTGTCCCGCAATGGGGGATTGGCATCAAATGTGGTGGAGTTGCCCGAAGATCACACAGTTTTGGCAAGAAGTAATAGAGCAAGTGAATGCAATGGTCCGGGGGTGGAGCACCTAATACCATGGATGTGGCTCCTAGGCATGTGGGATCTAAAACAAAGGTGTTTGTTTTCGAAAACCCAGCAAAGAGGAATTATGGCTTTGGTAATAGCAGCTTGGTTAACAATAGCCCAACAATGGAAAAAACCTAAACCACCGACAATATATGATTGGCTCATGAAGGTTTGGAGGTTTGAAACGATGGAATGGGTGACTTGTACACTGCAAGGTAACCGAGAGGCATTCTGAACAGAATGGGGCAGTGTTCTCACCTATCTCCAGAGTGACTTTATGATCCAATGGTGCCCTCATAACGTTAGGATTCTGGACATGTTATAAGGGATGGAAGCTCTGAATGTAAGTAGTTGATAGGAAGAGAGGAACTGTGCAAGAACTGTTATCTACCTGAAGGGTCTGGTGGGAGGGGTTGGAAGGAAGAGAGGGGTGGGAGAGGGAACGTTATTGGAGGAAGTTGTTGTACACTGTTGAAAATCAATAAAAATATGGTAAAAAAAATAGTGGGGACTTGCTGGATGCATTTAGACTAAAGGCGTGTAGCATCTGACAACATAGCATAGCTGCCAGGTAACGCATGCTGTTGAACTAAAGCGACCACTTGTTCGGTGTTTCATTTATTCAAACATGCTCTTTGCTCACATAGCAATCTTGTTCATCGGTGTAATGTTATGTTACATTATATTTGCTTCTGCTTTGCGTGTGTAATGCGAATTAGAGCCCTCAGAAGATAGTGTGATATTAAACATATTAACCTGATAACTCCAATGTCAAGTGCATCATTCAGAGTAATGTGTCAGAATGGTATCTCTTTGAGTATAAGAACTTCACAAATTGCAGGCTGTATTTGTTTAATCGTGGTGGCAAGCACACCCACCTAGGCAGGTTGTCTTCTAGCACTACGATACATCCTGGGGTGAATATCAGCATGAAAAAGACTGATGACCACGTGTCCAGTTTCACAGCCTCAACTGGGGTTGAGATAAGGGACTCAGGGTCAAGCTTAACCATAGGTAATCTTGTCAAGTGGCACCCCAAATACGATGTCTTAGAGAGGACCATAGCATTGCTAATAGTAAAATAACCTCATGCCACCGGTCACGATAAACAGATCGGGCAAAAATATTTTTAAACAAAAGAGGTTAGTCGAGTACATAAGATGGCTAATCATGAAATCAACATCCATGAACATGTTTAGCAACTGTCATTGACAATTAACATTCACCATTGTTTCTGGCTACCTACAAGCCACCTGATATGTGAACAAGCTGTTTTACCTTAGGCTCATTATCATAATAAGTATGGAAGGCGCAATAGTAACCAATCCTACAGATGCCCAACAACAGTTAGTGCCATCACAAGAGTGGGTAAATAACCCAGATAACAATCGAAGAGACAGGGGTGGGGTCCAAGGGGCAAGGAGCAACTCACAAAAAGGGGGGAGGGGGAAGATTTGGGGGATTATTACCACGATTTGGAGGAGCACTCTGTAGCACCAACACAATCCGAGCCCTGCTATTACATGGGACTGTTCACATATGCAGTGACCATTTTGATTGACTAGTTACCAGGTGTGCAGAATGTTTAAATTCTGCCTACCAGCAGAGTTCCTATTCAGACCAGCAGTACCACACGAGACAGCCTCAGGAGCCATTTACAATTATTTACTGTTCGCTTGCTAGGTGCTTATACAGCAAGTAAATACTGACATTATCTGCCTCCTGGAAACCTGGGCAGTGGATGCAATCCAAATCCCTGGTTTCAAGGCATTTAATTGCCCTGCCAAAAAGGGGCCTAGAGGAAGGCCTTGGGGGGGATTTTTGATGCTGGTGGCAGTGGACTCGGGTTGGGAACCTAAATTGTGCAGGGAGGCCGTGCCGGATTTACAATCCATCGCTTGTACTAACCAAGAAGGGCTCACTATGCTGATTATTAATGTTTATAACAGACCCTTCGGGTCTAAGCCATGGCAACTTTGAACCTGATCTGTGATGTAGTGAGTAATTGGGATCCTATGATGCAGAGGACGGGTCATAGTTTAGCCGGCTGTGATTTTAACCTCCAGCTGCAACCACTTAGGGAGCTTGAGGGGCTGTCGGACGATGTGGAAGCTGTCTGGTAAATCCCATCGGTGGAGGCTAGCTATCCTAGGAGTGTCCACAGGTATGCTGTGGATTCATTAAGATTACTATATGGGTTGGACTTGAGGGTGTGTAATGGCAGGCGTGAGGAGGACAGACCTGAGAAGGACACTTTCTTCGGCCCAGAACGCTTTTCTAGGATTGACTATATCTGGGTTAAGATGAACGATTGGGAGGTGGTGGAGGAGTTTGGTTTTCTTGGAGCATTTGGCTAGTGATCATAAACCGCTCCTAATAGGACTAAAATGGTACGGTAAAAGGTAGGTGAATAATCGAACTAGTGTACCGATTAGAATAGCAGGGAATACCAAACGCACCATCAAGTGGGATCATATTTTGACAACAGGTTTAAAGCCCTTGATTTACTTCTCTATCTTACCCACTATAGAAAACGTATTCCTATGTAATGGTGCGGATGGCGAAATCTTATTTCAGTGTTCTCTTTGGTTCGACTCTGATTGTAGACAGGCCAAGAAGGCATTGTTATTATTTTTGAGTACCCGGGGGTTGGGTTATAAAGACGGTTTACACCACCTGAGGAATAGGTACAAGCAAGTCCTGGAACTCAAGAAGTCTGAATACCTCAAGGGCAAATGGAGTGACCTAAGAAGCGCTGCGATTGCCAAGGATAGCAAGGCCTTCTGGTCGTTTGGTCTCTGACCAAAAGGAATCCATGGACAATGCATTGCACTGTATGGTAACAGAAGATGAGTGGTTTTGTCATTTCCATGGGCTATATGATGATGTGGTGCCTTTGAGCAGCCCAGGTGTGGTGCCCTGCTGAACTCGAAGGCCCAAAAGGCACCTGGACCTGACAGAGTACCAAATGCCCTCTGCAAAGATGAGCCAGACATTTGGGTGCCGGTTCTAACCAAGCTATTCCAAGCAGTGGTAAGCCTCAATAGGGTTCCCGCCTCATGGCGCTGTGAAGAAGTTATAGCCATTTATAAGAAGGGGCGCGATCAAACAAGCAATTATAGGCCCATCTCGCTGATTGATGTGTCAGGGAAACGTTTTGCCAAGGTTATCCTCCAGCAATTGTGGGAGCACGTAAAACTCAAGGGCTTGATCTCCCACCCCCAAGCAGGGTTTTCCCAGGGGATGAGCACAGTGGATCAGTGTTTTTGTTTTCACATGCTTTTACAAAAATAATGTGTACTTAAAAAGATGCAACTGTACGCAGTGTTTATCGACCTCCAGGTGGCCTCTGATAGTGTCCCTAAGAATCTGCTCTGGCAGGTCCTGTTGAAGTAAGGGATACCACATCAGCTGGTGGCATTAATTGTACAGCTATACTCTTGTAATACCACTGCAATGAGATGAGGCCCAGCTGCAGAGACTACTGGCCAATTTCCTGTTAATAGAGGCGTGCGGCAAGGCTGTGTTCTTGCCCCACTTCTGTTTATCCTGTATATTAATAAATCATCATGGCCCTGCTGGCTGACTGCAGGGGATCAAATCTGGATGCTCCAAAACTGGGCACAGACTTTTTTCTTTTTTCCGATGATTTGGTTTTGTTGTCCCTAACCCCAATGGGTATTTAAAAAATCTTGGGGCGTTTTGTATCTAAATGCGCTCAACTGGGTCTTGTGCTGAATAGGAGCAAAACCAAGGTTATGGTTTTCAGACCAAAGAATTCTTGGGTTGTATCATTAGGGCTGGAAGTAGGGGGGATTTTCCGACAATGGCACCTGGGTGGGCCAAATCGGTAAATCGCAGTCCATTTTGGAAAAGAACAGTGGCTTGAGGAGGATTTTTGGTTCTCATGGCGAGCAGGCTTTTGAAATGTATACTTTTCAGGTAACTTCGGCTGTCCTCTATGGAGCTGTGATATTGGGATGTTCCAACTGCTCTAGCCTGGGGGTGGTCGAGCAAAAAGGTATAAAGAAATTGCTTGGATGACCATCCAGTACCCTGAGTGCCCCATTGATGATGGAGTGTGGTCTGGTCCCGGTAGTTTGCCAATTAATACGGAAACCGTTTTTTTTTTTACTGGGTAAGGTTAAGGTTATGGAGTATGTCAGAACTAGGCAAATACCGGGAAGCCCTCACTGATCTGTTGAGTCATCCGGGAGTTCGATCTCTGCCTTGGTTGTGCCTCGTTAAGTGGCATCTAGCAGCATTAGGTCTGGAAGATCTTTTGGAATAATCCTTGTCACGTGCCTATTTGTTCCAAATCTGCTGTAAAACATTCTGTTATGTATAACACCCAGGAACAGTTGGTATGTATGCGTCTAAAACTGAAAACAGGACAAGACTACCTTCTCTCGAAACCAACTTTGGAGAGAGAGCTGTACCTGGTTTTTATTTCACCTCCCTACGCCCGTTCTTTGTTAAATTTAGACTGGGCACTCTTCAGGTTGGAACATTTACGAGTGGTTGGATGGGGGGGGGTTCGCCGCCCGATTGTCCAGCATGTGGTCTCGTCCCGGAGTCAGTTATGCATTTCCTTTTATTCTGTGAATGATATTGTGTCCTAAGGAAAATGTATTTAATTCCACTGTTCAGGAGAGAATGTGTTAGAAGCAGCCGAGAAGCGGTTGTATTATGTCGTTCCACTGCTATACTTAACGATATTTACTTTGTTGCCAAATATATTTATTGTGCTTGGTCACGTAGGAAGATATCTAATGTTTGATTGTATTTTTAGAGATTGGAATTATATATTTTTTTAAGCAATTTTATGTGAATCATGTGGAAGGTTGTTTTATCTTGATACTGTGCATTTTGCAATGAATTGTATGCTGATGGTAATAACTGCTGAATAAAGCATTGTTTGACTGACTGACAAGTAAATATTGTTTCAAAGTGCTCACAGGGCAGCAGGAAGGGGACATGGGGATGAGAAACATTAAAATGCATAAAAAACAACGAAAGATATTAAATACAGTGAGGGGAGGACAAACCTACTATGGCTTGTGAGGGTTCAGAACTTGCAAGTGCAGAAGGGAGGGAGAATAGGGGTAAGTGCTGTGGTGCTCATGGGTGAGCAACAGGTGAAGTGCAATGTATGGTAAGTGCGAGCCTCCGGGATGGAGAGTATGCCGAGGCAAGTGCTGAGGCTAGACAGAAGTTGGGGGCGATTTAGTATGGGAGGTGTGGGGCCCGAGGATGTATGAAGGCCCCGGACACTAAACGAGCAACTGTGAGATTAGCAGAGGAGAGAAGGGGGAAGGAGTAGGTAAAGAGGAAAGTCTTGAGGAGCTTCAGGAATTTAAGAAAGTCCTGCTCAAGACAAAGCGGGAGGGGGAGGCTGTACCAAAGAAGGGAGCCATCTGAGGAAAGCGATCGACCTCTTGCCCTTTGTTTAACGAAACGCTTTACACACAAAGAGTTGGTGCCAGAGGAGCGCAGAGGTGTAGGGGGGGAATATTTAGTAAGAGAGAGTTGCAGATAGTGTGGTCCACAGCCTTGTGGATGATACAGAGGGATTTGAATTTAATGTGTGAAGCAATCGGGAGCCAGTGAAGACTTTTTAGAGCAGGAGAGATGCGGTCCCTGTGCTTGAGGCCAAGGGTAAGTCTTGCTGCCCTATTGTGGATTAACTGGTGGGGTTGCAGAGTGGAAGAAGGTAGATTCAGGAGGAGGCTATTGCAATAATCATGCCTAGAGAGAATCGTGGCTCAGGTAACATTGAGCTTCTGGGGAAGGTGAGAAAAGGTAGAATTCCTTTTAGAAGGAAGAGCTGAAAGTGGGACTTCTTGGCAATGTCCTGAGTGTGAGGGAGGAAGGAGAGAGAGGAGTTGAAGATGACACCAAGGTTTCTGGCTTCAGAAGAAGGAGCAGGGGGAGAGCCCATGGAGGAAGGCCAGAGTGAAGGGAAGAAGTCAGGAGCAGGGGTCCCAATGGGAAGGATCTCTGTTTGGCTGGCATTGTGGCAAAGATCATTGGAAGTGCACCAGGCCTCGAAAGCAGATAGGCAGTCAGGGATGATGGAAGGTGCAAGAGGGTCAGCAGGAAGTTTGAAGAAGAATTGTGTGTTGTCTGCATAACACTGGAAGTTTGGGGAGAAGGCGGAGATGAGGAGTGCCAGCTGAGTAAGGTAGATGTTAAAGAGCCAAGGCGAGAGAATAGAGCCTTGGGGGACACCACAGGTGGAGAAGGAAGTAGGAGAGGAGAAGGTGCCCAGGATGACTTAGGAGGAGCGGTCAGTTAGGAAGGAGGTCGGTCAGTCCAGTGCCCACTCCGAGATACCAAGGGTATCGTGGAGCCTTTGTATGAGTATTGAGTGGTTGACCGTGTCAAAGGCAGAGGAGAGATCAAGAAGGATGAGGACAGCTGGGGAATTGGAATCCAGGGATGCAAGCAGTTCTTCACGGGTGTTCGGAAGAACAGTTTCCATGCCTCTGGATGCTTGGAAATCCAGATTGATGGTCGTGTTCAATGTGAGAGTTGAGTTGGGGCAAGGCCAACCTCTCCATCCTCTTCAGCATTTTTCCCAGGAAGGCGGTAGTTGGCTGGACAGGTATTTTCTGCTGATGTTTTTTTTAAGGCGTGGGCGCACACAGGGGTGCTTGAGGGAGGAGGGGAAGGCACCAGTAGCCAAGGAGTGGTTGCAGGGATCAGTGAGTGCAGGGGCAAGAGAGCCAATGTTGTCCTTAATGGTTTTGGATGAGCAAGGGGAATCCTGTTTGGAAGAGACCTTCATGGAGCGGTCAACTTTGATGACTTCCTCCGGTGTGACAAGGGCGTAGGAGAAGGAGGAAGGAGGGGGGTGAGTGGGCAAGGGAGGCAAAGGGGTGAGGGATGGGTTGGGAGAGTGTTCAGGATGTCCTGAGTTTTCGTGGTAAAGTGAGCGGCCAGTGTGTTGCAAGGGACCTGAGAAGGAATAGGGGAGGAGGAGACTGCAGAAGGGTTGGCTAGTTCCCTGCAGATTTTGAAATGTTGAGCCGTGTTGTTGGATGCGCCAGATATTGATATTGATATTTTATTTCTATCGCACTCATACACAAATGTTTCAGAGCGCGACAAGGTAAGGGAAGGGGAACAGAGGAGAAACAAAAACAACAATCTTACTAGGCCCAGTGACATTGAGAACGCCCAAGTGCATGGTAGAGGGAGAGAGGAAAAGACTAGTACCTCTGAGGAGGTGCAGTAGGAAGTTTTTTTGATACATCAGCGATGTGCACGGAGAAGGAGAGTGTGGAATCAAAGGTGAAACCAAGATTCTTGGCCTCGCAGGTGGGGATAGGAGGAGGGCCAAGTTAGGCCGGCCAGAGAGTGAGGGGAAAGGAAGGTGATGGTGTGCCGATGAGGAGGATCTCAGTCTTGCTGGCATTCAGACAAAGATCGTTGGCGGCACACCAATCTTGAATGGCAGTTAGGCAATCAGTGATGAGAGAGGTGGAGGAGGTGGCCGAGGGCAGCCTGAAAATGAGTTGAGTGTCATCCGCGTAGCACTGGAAGTTTGAGCAGAAAATGGCAATACAGCGGCCGAGAGTTGCTAAGTATTGGTTGAAAAGCCACGGTGAGAGGTTAGACCCCTGTGGAACACCACAGGTGGAGAGGAAGATAGATGATAGGAAGGACCCAAGTTGGACCTGGGAGGGTCGATCAGAGAGGAAAGAGGACAGCCAGGCCAGAGCCTGATCGGTGATGCCCAGGTTATCACGGAACCGGTTGAGCCAGATGGTATGGTTGACCGTGTCGAAGGCAGAGGAGAGATAGAGTAGGATGAAGACAGAGGGAATGCTAGAGTCAAGGTTGGAAAGCAGATCTTCACGGATGTCCAGGAGAGCAGTTTCCGTGCTTCTGCCGGATCTAAAGCCAGACTGATGGTCATGAAGACAGCCAACAGAGTCAGAATGAAGGATTAGCTGAGAGATGGCCAGCTTTTCAAGGAGTTTGCCCAAGAAGGGGGTAATGAAAATTTGGCGATAGTTGGCCGGACAAGAGGGATCAGCTGTGGGTTTCTTGAGGAGCGGCTGCACAAGGGAGTGCTTAAGAGGGGAGGGGAAGGATCCTGAGGCAAAGGAGTGGTTGCAGAAATCGGCAAGGGCCAGAGTGAGGGTATCAATGTGGTCCTTGATAGTTTTAGAGGAACAGGGATGAACCTGTTTTAATGAGGCTTTCATAGATCGGACTTGTCTAGCGACCTCATCAGGGGAGAAAAAAGGAAAGGAAGAGAAGGAGGGGGGGTGGCTGGAGGAGGGTCAGTGAGTATAAACAGAGAGGGGAGGGGAGAGGAGAGGGAGTGTAGGAGAGGGTGGACAAGATGTGCCTGAATGTGGGCCCTTTTCTTGGCACGGATAGAGAGTCTGTTTTGCCTTTGGAGCAGGCGCAGGCTGGTTTGTCAGAGGGTGAGCCTGAAGTTTGCCACTTCCGTTCCGCCACACTGCACTTTCATTTCAGAGCTGCAAGTTCAGAGTCGTACCAGGTGTTGTGATTCGAGGCAGGTTTCAGGTGGATCCTCATGACTGGGGCAAGAATGTCAAGGGTGTTCTTGATGGACAGGTGGAAGTTGCTGAGAGCAGCGTCGGGAGTCTGAGTTGGGGGGCAAGAGGAGATAAAGGTGGAAGTGAAGGCAGCAGCTGACACTCGTTTCATTGGGCGGATGTTCATGAACGAGGTTGGCAGGGCTACTGAAAGTGGGGTCAGAGGTCCATAGGGACCCAGGTGGAAGAAGAGAAGAGAGTGGTCTGACCAAGAGAGTGGTTGACCAGAGGAGATGAGAGAGGGAGGTCGGAGTGGATGAGGGTGTCCAGAGTGTGTCCAGCATAGTGGGTTGGACCAGAAGGGAGAATGGAGAGGGATAGAGAGGTGCAGAGGGCAATGAAAAGAGTAGATGCTGTTCCAAGGGAGTCTAATTGGATGTCAAAGTTACCCAAGAGGAGCGGGTTGGAGGAGGTTGAAAGTAAAGTGGAACATAAATCAGCCCATTCAGAGAGGAACAGAGAGGTAGCGCCTGGAGGATGGTAAACGGTAGCAATGGTCATGGTGGAGGAGGGAGAGATGACCGACTTGCATACCAGGCTCTAAAAGGAAGGGTAAGAAGGAACCCACTCGGGTAAGATTAAGGCAACCCCACCGCCAGCACAGTCAGGTTGTAGCTTGGAAATGATTTTAAAGCCATCAGGTAGGAAGGAGTCAAAGGCGGCGACTGAGCTGGCATTGAACCCTGACTCAGGAAGAGTGAGAATGTCAAGGTCAGTGTCTTCAAGAAGGAAGTAGATGTCAGGCAGAGTGTTTGTTGGCTGAGTGGGCATTAAGAGTTTCCAGGTGTAGACGGTCTCTGCCTGTGAAGGTTTTCTGAGGTGGAGTACAGAGGGCGTGGTACTCCAGTCAGACAGGGCGGGCAAGAGAGTGTGCTAGGGGCATAGGTAGGGGAAGGAAGAAAGTTAATGTGGACGGCAGGATCCGGTCAAAGAGAAGGTTGGCTTGAGGACCCTGAACCAGGATAGTGCCAGTGTGGTAGACATTAATGATGCAGCGTGATGAGAAGAAGCCCACCAAGAGGACTTCCCACTTGGTGCCACCATTAATTGGAGAGGATGTGAAAGGGGAGAGAAGAGATGAGATGAGGAATCCATAGGTCTGGAGAGGGAACAGAGAAGAGGATATCGGTGAAGATCTCTCTGGAAGATGCACTGACATAAGTGTCTGCGATGGGAAGGCTGGGATTTGCACCCAGGATGATTCTTTTTTTTTTATTTATTTTTTTAGATTTCGGGAGGGAGGGAGGATAGGTGATAGTGTAGCAGTTAGGGAAAATAGGAGAGATGTGAGTTCCATCTCAGTGGTAGAGGATAGATGAAATAAGGAAAAGAAAAGGGGGGGCTGCACTGCACAGTCCTGGCCCTTACTGCACATATGGGCAGTAATCCCGAGGAAAGATACAATCCTCCTAACGGGCACAGATGAGGAAGGAATGGAGTGGAGGACAGTACTATGCATATACCCCACACTGCCATTAAGAGGCATCACAGTCCAACAGTTGTTTGCAGACATGGAAACTGATGCAGAGATACTATTTGACATCAGCATACCCTGCCACATAGTAGTGCAACCGAGGATAGCACAGAGGCAACTCTCTGGTCTTGGAAGCAAGAACATGCAGAGCAACAGAGGTTCAAATCCCGGATCCGCGCTTAGAAACCTAACTAAAGTACGGTATTGGGCGCGTTATAAAAAACAATTAAATGAACACAAAGTACCACAGACAATATTGACAGCCACAGCAACACAATCACAATTGCAGGAGGATCTGGCACAATTACTCAGTCGTTTATGGACAAGAAATCTACACGATGTAGGGCGACTGTACAGTAAAGGGGCAGTAAAAATCCAACTCAAACCAGGAGCAATACTTTCCAGAGTACGGCAACACACACTATCTAAAGAGGCAGATGAGGGAGTCTATGACACCCTCAAAGCACTACTTGACTAGGGCATTATAGTGCCTTTAGACTCGCTGTGTAACATGGCTGAAGAAAGCGAAAGGGTCATCATGGAGATTCATCCAGCATCTGCGCCCTCTGAACGTCATAGTGGAAGCAGAATACCTACTAGTGCCTAATCCTGTAAATACTATGCAACATCCCTGCATATGCAGTCTTTTTCACTGTGAGTGATCTTAACAATGCTTTCTTTACCATACAATTACACCCAGAGTCCCAGTACTTGACCGATTTCTCATATTGCAGCAAAAGATTACAACACATTTGTTTACCAGAAGGAGACTGCGAATTCCTAGTGTCTTTAACAGAGTCCTTCAGATGGATTTAGGAAACATCCACATGGCCAGCACAGTGCTACAGTACGTAGATGATCCATCAGTATGTAGCACCACAGAAGATCTGTGTAGAAAATATACAATACAGCTCCTGACAATCCTTGCATACAAAGGCTACAAAATGGACAAAGAAAATTCTCAGTACTGTCAAAAAGAAGTAATATACTTGGGACAGATTATATCCTCAGCCGGGAGGAGGATATGCCCAGGCAGAGCCACGGCAGTGAGAAGCACAACACAGCCAAAGACAATCAGAGAGATGCAGCAATTACTAGGCCTGTGTCTGTGTAATTACTGTAGAACATGGGTATTTGACTATTTGTCTTATGTTAGACCCCTGTTATATGCACTCAAAGAAGTACATAAAATGAAAGGCACACTTGAATTGACAGAGGAGATAACACATAACAGGCGTATTTGTAAAGCGCACGTTCACCCCCCGAAGGGGAATCTTTGCGCTAATAGATGTTTATTG
This sequence comes from Ambystoma mexicanum, assembly GCF_040938575.1. Classification (NCBI taxonomy): domain Eukaryota; kingdom Metazoa; phylum Chordata; class Amphibia; order Caudata; family Ambystomatidae; genus Ambystoma; species Ambystoma mexicanum. The sequence continues at coordinate 447,473,636 of NC_090928.1, forward strand.
TTACCCAACTTAATGGTACTCATTTTATCAACCTCAGAAGGAGGAAGGGCTGAGTGGACCTGCCGGGATTTGAACCTGTGACCCTGAGGTCAAACACAGATCCCTGTAGTGGATGCATTAGTCTACTGATCCACAGACCCGGCTAGATGACAGACTGCTTTGAGGACCTAAAAACAGCGATTAGCAGTGGACAGGTACTAGCGACCCAAGATTACAACAAACGCTTTTTCTTATTCCCACATTCCAATGGACAGGTCATGTCAGCAGTACTCACCCAGCGATATTCTCAGAGACACAAACCATTAGCACACTATAGTGGTGCCTTAGACCCATCAATGCAAGGTCACTTCCCATGCTAGCAAGCCTTAGCTGATGCCACATTTGCTGTACAGAAATCTGCGACCATAGTGATGGGATGTCCAATCACTTTGTATGTTGAACCACCCAGAGAGCTAGTGGATATGAGGTAATCCTGACTAACCCAGCTATCACGATAGTGAGATGCCATATTGTGAACCCATAGAATCTACGAGGGACACCTGGCACTTCCCTGATCTATCCAGGTGAACAAGTATATATAATAAGCAAGTGGTCAGGGCGGACCCAAATATACTATTTTTTACACATATATGCTACACGTCATTGTATACACATGTTATACATCGCAGTCCTCACCCTCCCGCCCCCTTAACTCGAGCCCTTACTTCAATACTACCAGTTTCGTTCCTTAGGGTTTGTCTCCCTCATTGTTCCCAAGCACATCATCTTCACTAAGTTCAGCATGGAATGGTCCTATCATCGTGGCCACCAGTTGTCTCCACGCTATCAGGGTTCCCGCTTCCTCCTCCCCTCCCCTACTGATTGCTTCATACCAGGCTGCCGTCTCCGCTTCTGCCCACTTCAGGAGGTCAGCCCACCACATCTCTATTTTGGGTCTTTGGGCTGCTTTCCAGCCCATTGCAATTCTCCGTTTGGCCAAGATGTAGGTCAGATCTTTCATCTCACTAATGTGCTTCAGGTTGCGTGGTCTGGCAAAACCCCCCAGCATGCATGCCCATACTGACTCCACCTCCATCTTAATCCCTCTTTGGGCCAGACGTAGTTTTACCTCTGTCCAGAATCTGCCAACCTCCGGACATGCCCAGAACATGTGTATCATCCCGGCATCCACCTCCTCACACCTGGGGCATTTCTGTATCTCTGGGCCTCCAAACCTGGCAATTTTGCTAGGGGTCATGTATGCCCTGTGGGTGACATATAACTGGATCTGCTGTAGCTTCGCATTACGGGACACCTTCTTATGATACCTTTGAGCCCTATCCCATTGTCTGTCTTGCATAGGTTCTCCCACCTCCTCCTCCCAGTCCCGCCTCAATTGGAGCACCCCCTTTCCCACCCTGGACATCAGTAGTTCATAAATGCAGGTTATTTCGTGCCCCCCCCCCTCCATAATACATTGTCTCAATGACTGTATCGGGTTGTTCCGCTAGCTCTATCTCAGGCCACCTTTCATGCGCTCGTTTGATGATTCTTGTGTATGTGATATATTGACCTCTAAGTACACCAGTGTCCTCCATTATCTTCTGGAAATCTAGTGCCTCCCCCTCTTGCCATATATCTCCGAGGGTCGCGAGGCCCATCGGCTCCCAGTATTTGCGAATCCCTTTTATCATTTGCATGTCCTCACCGTATAGAGCCACTTGCAGCACCTGCGGGGAGCATGGGGTCGGGTTTCCTACTATCTGGCATGCCCTACTCGATATTTTCCAGCCCAATTCCAACAATCTCGCACTTCCTTGCATCTCTGGTTTAGGTAGCCATACCGTCTCTCTTAGAAAGAAGGGGGCCGTGTCCTTGCTCAATAGCCTGGCTTCAGCTGTCTCTTCTTCGGACAACCATCTAGCCACATACTGGAGCTGTACTGCCAGGTGGTATATGTAACGCTCACCTGATTCCCACGGAGGCGCTGGTCCCGGCTGAACTGTTATAGTCTCTTCAATTGAGAAGCGTAGAGCTCGGATGACTCTCTGGACTGGGCTTCCTCTTATTGACCGTCTGCCTTGCAGGGTATGGTTTCTGCAGGCGGAAGAAAAAAGGGTTAATGACCGTTTGGCTGGACTTCCTCCTCACTAATCGCCAACTCTCCGAAAGTCCAATGTCCTGGTGAGCTCTCACCTTAGGCGTATATATGCTGGGCTCTCCATCCTGCGACTTATGCAGGGGTGCGTGGGTTCCAGTTACGTCACTGGAGGTCCTCAAAGTCTTTTGTGGCCTTAGAAGTGGCACAGGTGCTGAGATGCCAAAAGGTGATGCCGCCGTTACTGCACGAGCGGATGCCAGGAGGTATAAAGAGTTTATAGTCTTGAAGAGATGGGCACCTTTAATGAAGTCTTTGCATTGTCTTTTTCAGGTGCCTGGATGCTGAGGGCGTGGTCACTGAGAGCGCGACACGTGCGGTTGTACGTAGGTATGGGAATTTCAATGACACCTCAATAATGTCCCTTGTTTTCTGTTTTCAGGTCTTGCGATGTTGCGGGCGTTGTTCGTCCATTGCCGTTGCACGTGCGAAGTACGTGAGTATAATGATCTGTGACCTTATTATAGCACCTCTAACAATGTTCTTTTCTTATTTGCAGGTGTCGGGACCTTGCGGGCGTTTTCCCAGTCGCAGATGCACGTGGGGAAACACGTAAGTGTTAGGCTTTCTTGCAGTGTTTAATGGCACTTAGATAATGTCTTTTCTTGTTTTCAGGTGCCGGGCTGCTGCAGTTGAAGAGATCGTAATACGCGCACAAAAGCAGGTAAGAAAAGTAAATGCGGCCGCCTTCACCCGATTCCTACTTAACAATGTTCTTTGTCTTTACAGGTGTCGTTAGGCTGCTGAAGAGAAGGCCGCGAAGAATCCGTGAAAGCACAGATGGATCAGGTAAGCGAGCGCGGCTGCGAACGTGTTGCAACTTGCTAACCTTAAGTTTCTTTTGCTTGCAGGTTCTGCCGGTGTCTGGGTTCCTGGATGGTAAGTATAGTTCTCGTGTCTTTCTTCCACAGGTTGCTGAGCTGAAGCTGGAGATGTCACTGGAATGCAGGAGCTGACTCGGTGAGCGTCCTGCTGCAGATGCAGAATAACGCGAAGCACGTTTTCCCAATCGGGTGTGGTTTAAATAGTGTTGGAGTGATTGGGTGTCTTCTTCCTCAGCCTCGCCCTGGTAAAAGAGTTCCTGTGTTCCAGAGCTAAGGAGTGGCACCAGCCCCACCCAGGTAAGAAAGTAGTCCCAGTTCAGGGAATAGTTCCTCCCAGCAGAAGGCTGGGGACTTTATCCTGCCAGCATTTGCAAAGGTGAGTATGCAGCATGGTCTGCTACAGGTAGGTCCACCCAAGCACCTTTGCAAGAATTATGAGCCCGGCGCCCCTGGCGCCGGGACTGAGGTTCCTTATGAGCCTGGCGCCAGAGGCGCCAGGACAAGGTCCAAAGGGCCCCAATAGGGGTTTGCTGGAGCCGGGGACGAGGGTCGTGAGCCTGCTTCTGGGGATGCTGGGCTTGACTTGGCTTCTCGGGAGCAGTGCTCATGACAGTATATTTCGAAGTTCGGCAGGTTTATGCCCCCCTTATCACACAAGTTTTGCAGCTTCCAAAGGGCTACCCTGTTCCTAGAATTATGCCATATGAAGCCTGTGCATAAGCTGTGGAGTTTCATGAAGAAGTGTTTGGGGAGCATGTATGGGATGTTCATGAAGAAATGTAGCAGCCTGGGCAGAACCACCATCTAAATCAGAGCCGCCCTTCCCACTATGGCCAGGGGGAGCTTGGACCAGAACCTCATACTATTCTTAATGCCTTCCACTGCCCTTTCCGTGTTGTATTTGTATTCGTCTGCAGCATATGGTATATATTAATCCCTAAGTATCTAAATGTCCTCATCTGCCAGGGTATCGGCAAGACTGGTAGGTTGCCATGCGGGGCCCCCCTGTGTCTGCCCAGAGGGAACATGCTTGACTTTTTAGGGTTTACCGCTATGCCCGAAAGGGTAGCGTAGCGTTCCATCACATCCAGGACATACTGTAGGTTTTCTTCTGGGAAGCGCAGGTACAACAGCATATTCTCGACGTACAATGATATCAGGTGCGGTCCCCCCTTCGTGTGGATCCCTATCTCCCCGTACTGTTGTCTGAGGCAGATTGCCAATGGTTCTAATGCGAAGATATAAAGTATGGGCGACCAGGGGCAGCCCTGTCTAGTGCCCCTACTGAGTTGCCATTTGTCTGAGATTATTGCGCCCGTTTTGACCCTAGCAATCGGGGAGCTGTATACAATCCTGACCCACATCAAATACCCTGGACCATCCCATATTCTTTCAGGGCCGCCAACAATCACGGCCACCTCACAGAGTCGAAGGCTTTTATTGCGTCCAGCAAGGCTATTGCCATTTCACCAGGGTCCTTCTCTGTCTGTTCTATGATGTGGTGGCGTGTCCTGTGGTTATCAGTTATGTTCCTTCCTGGAACGTAGCCTGTTTGTTCGGGGTGTATAAGTTTGCCAATTACCCGTTTGAGTCTGTTTGCCAACGCTGCTGTAAGGATTTTGCTATCTTGGTTGAGCATAGATAGGGGTCTACATGACCCACAATCCGTTCTCGGCTTGCCCGGTTTTAGGAGCGGAATAATCACGCCTCGCTTAGAGACTCCAGCAACCTTCCCCTTTCAAGCACTTCATTTAGCATGGCAAGCAGTGGGGGGGGAGTACTTCCTGCTTATATGTTTTGTAAAATTCACTAGGGAGCCCGTCCGACCCCGGGGCCTTGCGCGTGGGTAGGTGCTAAACCACTATCTCTAGTTCCTCTAGTGTAATTGGGGCGTCTAGATTCTCCTGTTCTTCATCATTTAATTTGGGTAATCCTCTGTCTTCCAGTGTTTCCTGAATCTCCCGACCCTTGTCCTCATAGAGGCGCTTGTAGAATCTAAGGAACCCCTCATTTACTCCCTCTTGGGTGTCCCAGGTCTGGCCTTCTTCTCCCTTTATCTCTCTGAGCACTGGTCTCAGTGTCTCATTTTTATATAGCCAAGCTAGCAGCCTTCTTGGTTTGTCTCCCTCTGCATGTTGCCCTTCGATATATTTTTTATAGTTCAGTTTACATAATCTGTCCCAGTGCTCCCTACTGGTTTTTTGCAGAGAATTCACCTGTTCGGCTTCTTCCAGTGAGGTGCCCCCCCTCTGCATCATTGCTTCCAGTTCCTTCTCTGTTTCCTGTAGCTCTCGCTCTATGCCCCCTTGGAGCCCTCTGAATTTGGATATGGCCGTGCCTCGTATTACCACTTTAAACGCCTCCCACAAGGTTCCCTCTGACTGCACGCTCCCTGTGTTAGTATCAAAATACTCAATGATCGCCTCCCTTAAATCCTCTCAGAATACTGAGTCCTGCAGCGCCTCAGCTCTGAGCCTCCATGTTGGGATTCTCGCTCTAGGGGGCTGATGTCTCCACTCCAAGGCCAGGGGGGAGTGGTCCGATAATATTTTCGCCTTGTATTCCGAGCCTATCATTTCCCCTACAAGCTCCGAGGTGACAAATATATAATCCAATCTCGTGTACAGGTTGTGTGGGGCAGCGTAGTGTGACTAATGCCTGTCCTGCGGGTGTTGCTGTCTCCAGATATCCTCTAGACCAAAATCCCTCAGCAGGGCCTGTAATGCTTTCGGGGCAGGGGTGGGTTTATCTATTTTACTATCTGACCTATCCATTTTAGGGTGCAACGTACAGTTAAGATCCCTTCCCCATAGAATCGCGCCGCCTGGTAGGGAGCTAATTTTACCATATAAGGTCCTGAAATAGGCCGCTGTATCTTGGTTAGCGGCGTATGAATTTATAATGCTCAATTCTCTGTTTTCCAACATCCCTCGCACCACTATCATCCTTCCATCTGGGTCTGCCGTGACCTGAAACATCTGAAACGGTACTTGAGGTTCCACCCAGGTGACCACCCCCCCTTGCATAAGCAGAATGTAGCCCCCGTGGTGGTGGCTCTCCACTTTTTCTTAACCACCTCTAGTTTCTCTTTAGTCAGGTAGGTTTCCTGTAGTTATGCTATATCAACTTTCAGCCTCTCAAATACATCATTATTTTATTCCTCTTCATGTAACTATTGAGGCCTCTCACGTTCCAGGTGACTATTCTAAGACTTCCCGTCGCCATGCGTGGTTTGTCACTCATCCCTCCCTCTCAGTTTTCCTCTCTGGTCTTATTTGGCATGAATGCAGGCTTGTACCCCTCCCAATATTAACATGAACTCCCCAACTAACCGCCCCTCTCCCTCTTCCCCAACTATGATCTCCGCACACATTCCCATCCCTCCCTCCTCCCTACCCGTCCCCAGCTGGTGCCCAGCACCATCCCTGGATCTCAGGCTCCCCTGCATTTGGTCCTGCCTTGGTGTTCCCAGCGCAGGAACCCAACAGGGTGTCACCGATCTACCGGTGACCTAACTGGTCTGCTTGTGGGGGTGTGAGAGCTGATTCTGTCAAACTCCTACACCTTGCAATAAATTCTCGTGCTCAAAGGACCATATTTATGTAGCCCTGGTCGTCCTGCTCCGGCAGTCTTAGCCCTGACTATAATCTAGTCCCAGTGTCTGTGATAGCAACATCATAGGTGCCACAGTCTCCATTTCACTTATCCGCGTCGTCTTCGTTCTGGATACCCGATTCCGGTGGGCAGCTCTGTGTGTCAAGCCATTCTGACACATCCTCCGGGGTGTCGAAGAATAATGCTCTGTTTTTGTGGAACACCTTCAGTTTCGCTGGGTATTTAACATGTACTTATACCACGCTTCACGCAATCTTCTTCTCACTGCACCGAAGTTCATGCGTCGTCTCTGTACCTGTAATGTGTACGCCGTTATGTTTGCCGATGCCCTTTGTATCGTTCCTCCCTTCTAGAAATGCTCAAGGATTTTTTCTCGGTCCCGATAGTTCAGGATCTTGGCTATTATCGGCCTCGGGGGGGCTCCTTGTGGTGGCCTCCTCATCAAGGCCCTGTGCGCCCGTTCCACTGCAAATCCTTGAGTCAGCACTCCTCCTGTTATTTCTTGCAGCAGCATTGTTTCAATAAACTCTGTGGGGTTGGGTCCCTCTGCTCCTTCCGGTAATCCCATGATGCATACGTTGTTCCTCTTAGCGCGTCCCTCCGCTTCCTCTGCCCTGTTTTCCAAATTGCCCATGCGTTGTTCCAGGATGGGGATCTCCGATTTGTGAGACACACATGCAGCTGTGTTCGGGGCCACCTCTTTTTCCAGGTCCCCTGTACGTTCTGCTAGAGCTTTAACATCTTGCCGGAGGAGATTCACCTCTTCCTGTACTGCCCCTACTTTTAACTCCAGTGCCGCCTTCAGTTCAACCATCGCTGATTCCAATTTAGTTTCCCATGCGATTCTCAAGTCCGCAATTGCTTCCAGGATCTGTTGATCTTTGCTAGCGGCCTCAGTACCTCCGGTGGGGGTGCTCTCCTTGCTCCTGGCTCCTTCTGCCATGCGCAGTGTTCTGGCGTATTCGTCAAGCGTGGTTGTTTTGCCCTTTGTTTTGGCTTATTTGTTGCCCATCTTGATATTGCTATGCTGGTTTATACTTGGGCCCTGGAGTATGGTCTTTAACTCCTCAGAGTCACTGCACAATCATCGATGGAACCTTGAATGGGCTAGAGTGGGGGTTTCCGTGGTCTGTTAGCTCTGTATCTGGAGTGGGTTGTGTCCTCCCACATAAGTGTCCGCAACTGTTGCTTGACGTCCGTGTGCCCCGACTTCTGGTGGTTACTGTCTCTATCAGCACCCCCAAGAGCTGATGGACCGTTCTAGGTGTTGCCATGGGTCTGGCACTCTCCGGCAGTGAGTGCCGTCTGGTCGCTGTTGCTACCTGCATGTTTGTATGGTATGCTTCCGCAGGGTGTGCCTCACGCCTCGTCCTCATCCCCCCCTCTAATGCTAGCTGCATCTGGCTCCTGTGATTTTACCTTCTGGGCTTGTTGTTGGGAACGGGCTCCAGCCGGTCCCCCGACACAAGTAATGCACTGGTAGCGCTCACAGCTCATCTCCCGTGTGCCTGGCAGTATTGTGAGCTGCTGCTTGCTTCCTAATGTTTTTTGGCCTCGAAGTCTTCGTTGGGGCTTTGTCCTGCGTGCACTCCCATGGCCTTCAATGCTCCTCTGGTAGTCCTGCCATGCAGCTCTGTCAGGGCCTCCCCTGTGGCAGCTACAGATGTGTGTGCACTGCCTGGATATTTTGCTGTTTCGGGCTCCACGCTCTCTGCTAAGTGCGCGGCCCAACCATGAGTTCGCGACAGGATTCCTCCGGGCGGGGCCGCCTATGCATATAGTTGTGGGCACTGCAAGATGTGCCTACCCTGCAACCCACCTTGGTCGCTCAAATGCGTGGCTGCAGTCCAAGTGCAGACCTCAGTTAGGGAGTGCGCCCTCAGTGCTCCTCTGATGGTCCTGCCATGCAGCTCTGTCGGGGCCTCCCCTGTGGCAGCCTCGTGTGTGTGTGCACTGCTTGGCTATATTATTGTTTCGGGCTCTGCGCCCTCTGCCAAGTACGCGGCATGACCATGAGTTCACAGCAGAACTCCTCCGGGTGGGACTGTCTATGCATACAGTTGTGGGCACCGCAAGACGTGCCCGACCCGCCTTGTGGACACCTCTAGATGCGGACCTCAGTTGGGGGTGTGCGCCGCTCCAGGCCACTGATCCCTCGGCTCACGTCCCGGCCCCTGTGCCCCCTGTGGCGTTGCACCGCCACGGGTACTTTCCTTCCACTGGGCCCGCTGTGGCTCCTCCTGGCAGGAGTGTGTCGGGCCACACTGTCTCGCCCCACGGGCGTCCCGATGTTGTCCTGCATATGTCCGCCTCTCCTACGAGCCGCTTCACAACCTAACCTACCACATTGTCACGCGTTGTTGCGCGTTGCCGATGCAGGGGCCGTACTCACTTGGATGGGTCCCTCCTCACTGCAGTCTGATCCAACGCAGCCTCCACGACCCTGGGGGCAGCAATGTCCCGCTGTAAGCGGGCCTCGGGAGCAGTTCGGTGGGAGTCTCACCCACTATGTGTCGGTGCGGATCGTTCCACCACTCCCTCAGATTCCGGCCTGTCAGGCCCGTGCATTCGGCGCAGGGGTGTTTGTGCACTATACCTCGCAGCCGGACGTGTCCTCCGCTGTCCCCTTGCTATCTTCGCCCGGGCGGCTGTTTCCTTTGTCTGAGCCTCCCGTCCGCCATTTTGTGCCGTCGTTCTTAGATGTGCGACTCTGGCGAAGTTCACAGCTCCGTCCCCACGCGTCCTGCAGGCTCCAGAGTTTCTGCAAGCATGTGTACCACATTCATAGGCGGGTACGTAGTTTTCCAGAGCTTATGTGCATCTGTGTATGCACTTTTGGCGAGGATCAGTTTCAGGATCTCGGGAGCTGCTCCAGAACGCGACTCCTCACATGGCTCTCTTAGCCACGCCCCCCCAAATATACTAGACCACAACAATATATATATATATATTTCTATTGATCATTTGCATAACAGATACAGATAAATCAACATTTCTTGGTTTCTTTTTAGCCTCAGATCATCGCACATTTTCAAAAAATTTCCAGAATCCTTATTTTATGTGGGCACTGTTCCCCAGTCCTGCTTAAAGGAGTCTGTGTCCCTGCATGTTGTAGGTTACCCATTCCATTGCCACAAAGCTCCATACTATCTGTAACCAATCCTGATTTGTCGGACTCTGTCTTTGTTTCCAGTGTGAAGCTATGGTGAGCCATGCAGCTATTATTAGGGTCATAAAGGCCCTCTTCTGTTTCTTGGAGTGTATTTTCTCTAGTGGCTCCCATAGTCCGCACAGCCCAATCCTTTTGTCCAATAAGTCTATCGCCAGAAACATTCCCCTAATTTGTGACTGCACACCCTTCCAGAATGGCTGCAGGATCAGGCATTCCCACCAAACATGTAGCCAATCTCCTACTGCCCCACATTCCCTCCAGCAGCTATCCGAAACTAATGGATACATGGCATGAAGCCTTTCCAGGGTATAGTGCCATTGAAATAGTACTTTAAGCCACATTTCCCTCACTTTTATAGATTGTGTTATTTTTGGGATTAGACCCCACACATAAACCCAGTGATCTTCCAGTATAGCTGTGCGGAGTGACTTTTCACATGTTTTCATATATTTCCATTGAACTAGAGGTATATATATAACTATGGTCATTAAGATGTTTATATAAAGTTGAAATAATTTTCCTCGCGCCTGTGTGGGTTGTAATAAATGTTTAGAATGGTGTCAGCTTGCGCGTGCCCGCTAATCTCATAATTAGACTATTGAGCCAGTGCTTCATTTGATTGTGCCGTAATCTATCATCTTCTTTCAGTCCTATGTCCCTTATACATTCCTCAAATGTCCGAAGGGTATGTCCCAGAAACCTATCCCACATTTTCTGACATCCCGCCGCCCTCCATACTTGAAATGCCCCTTTTTCCTTCCCAGGGGGGGAAGTGTGGATTCCCAAAAATTGGTAGGAATGGCAGGGGATCTCTGTAAGGGCCCCCCTTGTTACTTCTGATTCCCAAACCTCTACTCCCAGCCCCACAATTTCACTGGCCAGAACGTTAGGATGTCTATGCTTTTTGTCTAACCAGAAGAATTCCCATAGGGGTGCCGCCACCACTGCCCTATACTGCCTTGCCCATATTTTCTGTCGATCATCTGCAAACCATTCTCTCACCACCTATAGTTGAGCTGCTTCAAAATACCTATAGAAATGGGGGAGTGCCAGCCCCCTCCGCCTCCCCCATTTTTTGGCACCGTCGAAGTTGGGCATTGCTTCTCAAGGGCTTGTTTTGCCATATATATGCCGACAACATTTTCGTGAGGGATCGGAAGAATGTGTTTGGAATCCAGATTGGGAGTGCCTGAAAATAATATAAAAGCTTGGGCAATATTACCATCTTTATCACTGTTAATCTCCCCAACCAAGATGTCGCTAAGGGGTACCGTTTCTGCAGATCAGTTTTAATCTTAATAAGTAGTTGGGGATAATTTGCCCCATATAGTTGCCCCAATGTTGTGGTCAGGATTACTCCCTTCTCCGCGACCCTCAGTTGCATCCGAGAGCCCAGCCTGTTACTGTCTCCGAGTCCACTGATAAATTAAATATTTCTGATTTCGGCCTTTTTATTTTTAGTCCCAAGGCCATACCAAACTCCTCCAATTCTTTCATTAACGCCGGGATTAAATTCCCTGAGTCCGTCAGCGCAATTAACATATCGTCAGCAAATGCTATGGCTTTATGCTCAACCCCTGCCATTTCAATCCCTCTTATTTGATCCGTCCCACGAATTATGGCTAATAATGGTTCTAAGTAAATAGCATACAATACGGGAGACAATGGGCAGCGCTGTTTTGTACCCACCTAATATCTATACTACCCGACACCACACCATTTACTGCAACTCTCATTGTTGGAGAGGTATAGTTGGCTCTGATCATCTGGAGAAACCCTTTGCCAAACCCCATTTTTTCCATTGTGTGCAATGAAAAGGACCATTTGACTCCGTCAAATGCCTTTTCCGCATCTAAGGCCACTAGTAATGCCGGTTTTTGCGTCTCTCTACCAAATGGCATATTCTGCAGGTGTTATCGTGCGTTTGCCTCCCCGGGATGAACCCAGATTGGTCTTGGTTTATAAATTTGGGAAATAATTGGGTTATTCTGCCTGCCAGAATCTTAGTGTATAGTTTAGTATCCAGATTGATCAGCCCTATTGTTCTATATAATCCTGAAATTGTAGGATCTTTACCCCGTTTATGGAATACTACAATTTTGCCTCATAAATGGATTGTGTGATTGTACCTTTCATTCTAAATGTATGAAAGAGTTTGGTAAATCGTGGGGCTAAGATATCTTTTGCAAAAGCTTGCTGGGTATCTGTCCGGGCCCGGCACCTTATCCTTCTTCACCTCTTCCTCTGGTATCTCCCCCTCTAGAAGCTCTTTTTCCTCCTCCAAAATCTTAGGAAGCTTACCTTTTGCCAAATAGATTGCCTGTTTATCCGACTGGGGGTTCTCTGTTGTATACAATGATTGATAGTACCCCTGAAATATATCAACTATCACCTAGTTCTTTATGTCCCCCTTTAAGTTCTAAAGTTTCATTACCCTTTGGGCTTTTGTTTTGATTTTCAATTGTCTAGCAGCCTATCTTCTTTTTTTTAAAAAACATTTTTAAAACAATTTTATTTTGGTTCGGTTCGGTTCCATACATGGGAATCAATACAATATCACAAGTATAAACTTATTTGGTGATCGGATGGACAGCAGCTGATGAGCATGTTTCCTTCTCCCCTATTTGCCCGATCGACTTCCCCATTGTCCCAATTACCCTCCTTCCCCTGCTCTATAAGTCATGGACCGCCTATTAAGTACTGTCTCCTAAGGCCAGCCGCTCTAAATTGGGCTTGCGAGTTTGTACTGGGAAGTCCCAGTCATAGTTTAGAATCAAGGCCCAAATGTCCGTGAATTTGTGCAGGGAGCCCTTCTTTGCAGCAGTAACCTTTTCAGCTACCAGAATGTCCCATATTTTAAACCACCAAAGCATCATCGATGGGCCCTCTGGGGTCTTCGATGTGCGGGCAATCGTAATTCTTCCTGCAAGGAGTAGCTGCGTGATAAGTTCGGATGTCGTCTCCTTGGGAATCTTTGGAATTGTGATCCGGGTGATAGCCTTGATGGTGGAGAGGCATTGGTTCCAGAAAAGATTGGACGGTGGAGCAATCCTACCACGTGTAAGTAGGTGCCTCGCAGCCCACATTTGCGCCAGCAATGTGGGTCCAGCGAGTTTTGGATGTGATGAAGACGCACCGGGGGGGTAGTACCAGCGGAGAAGCAGCTTAAGGGCACATTCTCTATTTGTGATGCATAATGAGGAGGAGTAGCTTCTTGTCCATATGTCCACCCGGGTGTGGTCCTCGATCGGGTGCCCCAGGTCTGTTTCCCATTCTGTCCTGTACGTGGGCCTGAGGGTCAGCATGTCCTCCTGGAGAAGTTTATATAGCTTAAATGTCTTTCCTCCCATTGGTTCCCCCTGCATGGTAAGTTGAATGGGGTTGAGGTTTCGTGTGGCCCCCGGACGGACTAGTGGGTGAGTACACCGGTGGCGGAGCTGGGTGTAAGTAAATCAATCCATTTCGGCCAGCTGGAACGTTGCTTTGCAGCTTTCAAATGTGCGTGGTTGGCCATTTTCGTACAGCTGTGCTAGGACTTTCAGTCCCCCTCTCACCCAGTTTGAAAAGTTCCTGGGGTGAAGGCTGGGTTATGAAAGATTGGGGTGTTTTGGGCCAGGCCACAGGGGATGCCTTTGGATTTCAACGCCCATTCCCATATTTGCAGTGTACTTTTAGGAATCCTGGCCTTTTCCCCCTCCATATAAAACGTAGCATTTTCTGTTGTAAGTGGAGAAGGGGGGTAGCAGGATTAGGACGGGTGAGGAGGAGCCATAGTCGAGAAATCGTGGGAGCAGGTTCATTTTACAGGCAGTAATGCATCCCAGGAGTGATATTTCTTGAGAGGCCTAATACTCGGGGTCTTTTCTAGTTCTTAAAAGAGGGGGGGAAAGTTTACTGAATATACCTCTCCCGGTCAGGCCGGGATCTGTACCCCTAAGTAGTTTATAGCTTTCTCGTTCCATTGGATGGGGCATAGTGGTTTGAGGACTTCCAACTCCTCCAGAGTCAAACCCACCCCTAGGGCTGAGGATTTCCCATAGTTGATTGTGAACCCCGGCAACCCTGCCAAACCTCTGTAGTTCTTGGAGGGAGTGTGTCAGTGAGGGCTGGATATTTGTTATGGACAGCAGGACGTTGTTGGCGTAAATCAAGATTTTGTGGTATGTGGAGCCTATTTGCAACCCCTTAATATTGGGGTCCTTCCGAATTCACTGGGCCAGAGGTTCCATTATCAAAGCAAAAGGTAGGGGGGAGAGAGGGCACTCCTGCCTAGTCCCACAGGTTAGTGATATGCGTCATTCTTTGGTTAACCCACAGGGAGGTTTTCGGCCAGTGATAATTGGCTAGGACCATTTTACGAAAGAGTGGGCCGAATTGGAAAGCCTTAAGGGTGAGTTGCATGAAGGACCAGTCAACTTTGTCGAAAGCCTTGGACGCGTCCAGGGCTAAAAGTGCTGTTTTTTTTTTTCTTCAAACTTTATTGTATATTTTTCTCAAGAGCTCAGATTACAAACATGTTGAAATATAAAGGCATTATATTTCATTCGGTGTCTTAGTTTCTTATCATTTTCGTGTAGTCGCTTATTCCTTTAAGTCCTTGAGCATAATAATTAATTAACAATGAACAATCAAAGAATTAAGTTTTCCCCTCTCCCCCCTCCCTCTCCCGGCTTGTTTTTATGTTAACAGTAAAGTGCGGTTGAGTTGTTATGAAACGCGTCCATCCATATATCTCTGCGGTTCCCATTCTCGAGGAGATTTGTCCTGGTTTTGCTCTTCTTATACTGGTGAATTCGTGGAGGGGCATCCATATGTTCAGGAATTTCGAGTATGAGCCGTACGCCAGGGCTGTTACCTTTCCAAGGCCATGATTCCCCATAATTTAACCCATCACATAGCTTCTACTGGGCCTTGTTTATTTTTCCACATATGTGCCAAGTTAATCCTTGCTGCGCTTAACATGTGGGTGATGAGTGTGGCATTGTTCCCGGTATTTGGATAAATGTTCCCCAACTGCCGCCCCTAGCAGTATTACCACCGGATCCATGGGGATCTGTACCTTCGTTATGTCCTTAATGACTCAGGATTTCCTTCCAGTACGTCTGTGCTCGTGGGCAAGACCACCACATATGAATCATGCCCCCTACTTCCCCACAGTCCCGCCAGCACAATGGGGAGTAACTGTTCTTGATGGAGTGTATTCGCTGTGGAGTCATATACCATCTAAGGCACAATTTAAATGCAGCCTCTTTGATTGTTGCACATTTGGAGCGCTTTGCTGCCCGGTGCCATATTTGCCCCCATTTTTCTATAGGAATATGCTTGCCCACTTCATCCTCCCATTTTTTCATGTATAAGAGTGTCTCTTCTGGGAGCAGACGATATATCCACGATATGCCTTTTTCAGGTGTACCCTCCCGCAGGTACGTTCTAGTCCCGTTGGTTGTTGGGATGTTCCTTCTTTCACTCTTGTGTTTGTTATCCAGTGTCTTATCTGAACATAATGATATTGTTTGGTTTTGGGGATCCTGAACTTTTCTTTACATCCTTCGAATGTCAAGGGTACCCCTTCTATGTAGAAGTCTCCTAGGACGAGGCTCTCACTTCCCTCCCAACGGGACCAGATTTGTGGTTGTGTGCCTGGAGAGAATTCTGGGTTGTTGGCCATTGGTGTGAGTGGGCCACCCCCTAGTTTTAACTTTTTACTCCGTAGGGCCTTATCCCAATAGCATAGGGTCATTTTCGTTGTTTCCAGTAGCGTGCCTCTTCCTCCTCTATGTTTCGGGTGCAATCATCCTAATATTTCTAACAGGGTTTTTGTTGCTTCTCTTTCTAAGTGTACCCATATGTTTTGGTTTTCCCTCGGGGCCCATTGTAACATTGGTGTCATTTGCACTGCCGAAAGATATCGCCGCAATTATGGCACCCCTAACCCTCCCATGGTTTGAGTTCGGAAGAGAACTTTTTCGGGGGATTCTCGGCTTTTTCCCTTTCCAAATGAAGGCCATGACTTTCTTTTGTACATTTTGGATTACTGGGGGAGGGATTTTTACCGGGAGAGCGCCCACTACATATAAAAACCTAGGAAACATAGCCATATTAATTGCAGCTATCCGCGCTGACCAGGATAGCTCCTGCATATCACACCTTTTCAGGTCCTCTATCAATGTTGTCATCAGTCCCGGGATGTTCGCTCCATAAAGCTTCCTATAGGTAGATGTTAGGTTTATGCCTAGGTTGGCTATGGGTCCGCGACTCCATTTTAATGGGTACATTCCCTCCCACCTTCCCACCCTCTCTGGGTTTTCTGTGATATTAAGTGCGTTAGATTTGGGGTGATTAATATGGAACCCTGAAACTTCCGCAAATGTCTTTAACAGTGTGAGTGCTTGAGGGAGAGAATGCTCTGTGTCTTTCAGGAATAGAAGGATATTGTCTGCATATAATGCAATTTTCTGAGTTCTTTCAGTCCTGGTATCCACCCCTAGGATGCCTTGCTGTGCTCGGATTACCTGTGTCAGCGGCTCCATAGCCATAGCGAAAAACTAACGGTGAAAGTGGGCACCCCTGTCTAGTGCCCTTACAAATTGGGATGCTCTCGGTCAGCTGACCATTGATCATCAATCTTGTCGATGGATATATGAAATTGGCCATCACCATGCGAGAGAAAATTGGGCCACACCCAAATCTCTTCAAAACCAGCTGAAGAAAGGTCCAATCTAAGCTATCAAAAGCTCTAGAAGCGTCCAAAGCTATTGTGGACATGGGTTGGTCAGTTCTTCGTGCCCATTCTATGATGTTTATTGCCCTGCGAATGTTATCGTATTTTTGGCTTCCTCTTATAAAGCCCGCTTGATCTGTGCTAATTATTTTAGGGAGGATTTTGGATAACATTTGTGCTAAGACCGTGGAGTAGATTTTTGTGTCGCCGTTTAACAAGGAGATGAGGCGATAACTAACACATTCGATGGGTCTCTATTTGATTTTAGGAGAAGGACTGTGGTGGCCAGGCTCATATCCTTCGTGACCTGGCCAGTGTCCCTTGTGTAGTTGAATAGATGTGTTAGTGGGCTGACTAGTACATTTTGGTAAGTTTTATAATAGGCATTACTCAGGTCATCTAGGCCTGGAGATTTGTTCCTTTCAGGGCATTAATGACTCCTCGCACCTCTTCTTCTGATATAGGTGCTTCCAGCTCTAATCTGTCATTGTCTGTAATCTGCGGCAGGTTCACTTGTGCTAAGAATTCTGTTTGGGTCTCCCTTTTTAAATGATCCCTCGCTAGGTGCTTAACATAAAAGGCATGCATGACCTCTGCTATCTCTTTTTCCTTTTTGGCCATCTTCCCCCCGCCTGTGCCAATCGGGTAATGCGATTATGATTCTTATGTTTTTTTCAGTTTAGCCGCTAAAAGCCGATTGGCTGTATCCCCTTTTATATAATATGTTTGTTTTGTTTGTAGGAGGAGTCGTGCGGATTCGTCCGCATAGTGGGCCTCTAGTGCAGCTTTGGCTTGTTTAAGTTCCCTCCAGGCTTTGGGAGATTTTTTATCTTTCTATTGCGCTTCTGAAGCCTTCACTTTTGTCTCCAGGTCATGCCGCTCTCCTTCCTTCCTTCTTAGGAGGTTTACTGTGTGTGCAATACATTCTCCCTGGACTACGGCCTTGCTGGCATCCCATAGTATCCCCCAGTCAATTCCCGGCGTAGTGTTTTCAGCAAAATAGTTTCTTAGTACTTGTTCCATGTCCGTTCTTAGTGCTAGGTCTTTCAATAGCATTTCATTTAATCGCCTTGGCTTACGAGTTTGTGACTTTGAGGGCAGCATTTCCATAGTCATAGAGACTGGTGCGTGATCAGATATACATCGTACTCCAATCTCCAGCCCTGTGATCAGTGGGATGGTTGTATCTGAAACTAGGATCATGTCGATCCGGGAGTAGCCTTTATATACTGCTGAATAAAAGGTGTAGTCCTTTTCTTGGGGACAGAAGAAGCGCCAGGTTTCTATTAGTTGTAGATCTCTGAGAAATTGAGCCAAGGCTCGTCTGTTTAGGGTATCACTAGATTTTGCTGGGAGAGTCTTGTCCATTGAGGCATCCATAACACAGTTGAAATCACCTCCTATGAGGATTTGACCTCTCCTCCATTCTGCTATTCTGCTATTTTTGGGATTAGCTCCATAAGGAACCGATCTTGCTTTTCATTAGGGGCATATATCACCACCAGGGTCACTTGTTGGTTCATTAGTTTTCCCCCCAAGATCAGGTATCTCCCTTCAACAAACTAATTTTCAAATTGGATTCCTCTAGCTATAAGAATTCCCACCCCTCTCTTCTTCGTCCCACTTGAGGCTAGGAATTGTGTTGGAAAAGCTCTGTGTCGCAGTCTGTGCTCATCTTCTGGGAGCAGGTGTGTTTCTTGCACCCTCACTACTGAAGCCTGTAGCTCTCTCAGCCGTCTCATGATTGATCTTCTTTTAATAGGGGAGTTTAGCTCTTGCACATTAAGCGTGACAAACGTCAAGTCGGCCATATCCAGGGTCCGATATCCTATGATTTCTCCTCCTCTTTTCCATTAGAACTTCTGGGAGCCGCATATCTGCAGCGTTATCCTCTACCGCATTTTGTGTTTTGTATGGGAGCCTTCCCCGTGTCCCAACTTTCGAAAACTTTATAATAGCAACAAATAACATTAGTTGTCACACAGTTAAACAGTTCACCGGGAAATCAACTTTCCCTGGAGCTATGGGTTCCGTGTTTCCCCCCCAAACCTCCCCCCCCTCACATTTCTTTTTCTCCAGTTAAGTCATCTTCATCCTTATGCTCACCTTCTTACCCTTGTTAGGGTAGTCCATTAATGAAAATCAATCTGCCTTTTTCTCGGTTATTGCCTCCGTAGAGCTGTCTTTCAGCTCCTCTCTTCCAAATGTTGATAGGCACATAGGATTCAAGGCCTGTTGACAGGACTTTACTTTTATATGGATTTATCATTCCGAATTAGTCTCTTTATGTTCTCTTGTATGGCCTCGTAGGCGTGATCGCGCTGGTTTCCAATGTTCTCTCTCTCGAGCTTCGCATCTATAGAGTGGTCCGTTGGCTATCTCCTTTCGGTATCGCCTTCCTTCCCTTCCATGTTTCTCAGGAGTTCATCCAATTGCTCTTCTTTACTAATTGTGTATTGCTGTCCCTTCCAGCTAAAGCGGAGCCCAGATGGGAAGATCCAGCGGTATTGGGTAGATTTGTTGCTCAACCAGTCCGTCACCACTCATAATCGTTTCCTTTTCTGCAATGTGGCTTGCGCCAGGTCCTGATAGAGCTGAATGGTTGTTGTCCGGAACTTAATAGGTTCCGCCTTAAGAGCCGCCTTCATGATGTCATCTTTTAGTTGGTACAGGTGTACTCTAGTTAACACATCTGGGGTCAGGTTTCTGTTGATTTGATAGGTGGTGTAAACCCTATGAGTTCTGTCCAGAATTATGTCTCTTTCATCGTCTGGCCCCAATATTTATCGAAATATTTTGATTACTGTTCGTTGGAGGTCTGAATCTGGGATTGATTTGGGCACGCCTCGGATTCGTATATTGTTACGCCTTGATCTATTTTTGGCATCTTCTTGCTTGTCTTGGATACGGTTTAGTTGTTGCTCCAGATCTTTATCTCTCATAGATAGCGCATCTTGTTCGTATCCTTGCTCCGCCAGTGTCGTTTCTGCTTCATCCACCTGCTTTTCCACTGCTGTAATCCCTTTGTTGAGCTCAGCTATTGTTTTGGCCAGATCAGAGGCACTATCTCTAATATCTTTCTTTAGTTCTTGTAGCATCTCCAGCAAGTCAGATTTGCGCAGCGGTGGGTCCTCTTGTGTCAGTTTATCTTCTTGGATAGGAGAATGCACTTGCGCAACTGTCCGTTGTAAGGTGCGCTTTTGGGTGTCTACGGCTTGCATGAGTGCTATAATGTCCCCAGAGAATGAGCCTTTTATGTTTGATAGTGGGGAAGCTCAAGAGTCTAATCTGGCTTACACCCGGAGCTTAGATATGGATCGTTTATGCTTTATGGATAGTTTCTGCACTTAATGCGTTATTGCCATATGGAATCCTTTTCGGCTTCACTGTGTGGGGCTTTGCACGCCGCTTTGCGCTAGTTTAGTTTGCTACGAGAGTGGTGCTCTGTCTCCTTTTTCTTGGGCGTATCCTACTGTATCATGCCTTGTAGGGTAATCCACTCCCTGATTCAAGTTGCTTTCATCTGTGGGGTAGGTATAGACTCTTAGTTTCTATGGCCTCCGAGAGCTTCTATCACTTTTCTGGGCTATCCTGTATTCATGCCTAGATCTCTTCCATTCTCTCCGACAAACTCCTTTGCCCTGATGTCTGTTTCCGGTGAAGAGCGCTGCCTTGTTAAACTGCGCAGTGATATATGGCTATGTAGCCTTCTCTCGTTTCTTGGCCCGTGGGGCGAGCCACAATGCCCCGATGTCCTCTGCATCTGGGGCTTGCTACTGTGCATTTGGCGGGTAATCAAACCCTGCTGCTCAATTTGCCACACAACTGTTATTGAACCTTCTATGAGTGTCTTCTGCCTGGGAAGCCACTAGATTTTATTAGGATTTAATCGAGGTGGCGTTGTAACAGGGGTATATCCACAAGAGACTTGCGCCTCTAGAGTGTAGCCGGGATCAAGCCTCACTGCCAAGGCTGGCGGGAATGAAGCTCAGCGCCCCGGAGCGATGTGTAGTTGCTGCGTAGGTTAAGCTAAATTCGGTGCAGCAGTTTGTTAACCATGTCTGCCTGCCAAACCAACCGTCAGATATCATAGCCGTGGATGCCACAGAAGGTACCTGTTCAACACGTTTCCTGAGATCTTGCCTTGAAGGTGGGTACTCCCGCGGCGGTTGCTGCATGCCTCCACGTCTGCTTCTCTAGCCTCCCGGACTGCCTCATATCCGCTGGGCTGTGGGCATTCTCGCCCTCGGCCGGATCCGACCTTTTAGTCGTCTGCTCTGTGCTCAGTGGGCCTTCCTAAATCCTGCGCCTCGATCCTCCACCCACACTGCTTCCGTTTGCCGCGGCTGGCGTTCCGTGTTGTGGGTTGAGGGAGAGGCAGCCAGCGGGTCGCGGATCACTCCAAATAAGGCATCCCAGGCATGCGGAGGGGCCTCCAGGTGTTTGTTGTGCCACTCCTCCTATTATCTACGGAGCCTAGATCCCGTTAGAGTTCAGTGGATGCTGCGTACCTTCTCTGCTTCCATGGAGCTCATGGCGGCCGCCATTTTGGCGCGAGGTCCGATACGGGATCTGGCCGAAATTTGCTCGTAACTTTGCTTTCATTGCGTATCACGGCCGGATTGCAATCTCTTCAGGTGTCCAAGGTTTTCATAGCTGTATGGACTATTTGTGCAACATTATTGGTGTGTCGATTGGGGGATAAAGGCCTCGGGGCCGTAGGGAATCACGGAGCTTGCCGAGGAGTCATCTGTCCCGGTCCTCGGCTGTCCACGCCCCAATAGTGCTGCTTTATGGTGGTCGGAGGTTGGTATTTCCACTAGGTTTAGTGCTTGCCGGATATTATCCCCTGTTACTCTGCCTAATATGAAGCCCGTTGGGTCTGGATTAATTATTTAAGGACTGCTGCCAGGCGGTTTGCTAGGAATTTAGAGTATATGTTGCCATCTATATTTAGTAAGGAGATGGATCTATATGAGTGCACTCTTTAGGATCTTTGCCTGGCTTTGATAGGAGGATAGTCGTGGACTCTTGCATTGTTGGGGTAACGGAGCCCGATAAGGAGTTAAAAAGGGCCGTAAGGGGGGGGCCAGGAGTTGGAGGCGGAAAAGCTTGTAGAATCTTGTTGTAAACACATCGGGGCCTGGGACCCTAGTTTTTAGAGATTTAATAGCCAAGTCTACTTCTTCACATGAGATCTGGGCTTCTATGTCTGTCTTTTTGAGGTGTCGGAGGGTGGCCCCTTCAATGTATTGCTCTTGTTCTGTTCTGCTGCGGGGGCCACTGTCATAGTAAGTGAGGTGGGCTGCTGCTAACTTTAATTTAGCTTCTTCTTTGTATTGGATCCTTCCCTGTCGGTCCTGAAGGCCTATTATGGTATTCCGTCGCCTTATTTTGGCTAGTTTTTCGGCCAAGGACTTATTTGCTTTATTGCTTTTGGCATAATAGCCCTGCTTAGTCCTGGCTAGAGTGTGGGCTGTTTCCTCCGCATAGTGGGCCTCCAGTCTGTTTCAGGCTATCTGTAGGGAGCGATGGGCTTTCGGCAACCATCCCTTCCTGTGTTTCCCTTTGGCTATTATTATGTTCTAGTCTCATGCGTGTCTCTAGTCTATGCCTCCGGTAGGCTGCTGCGTGGGCTATGCATTCCTCCCTGATCACGCCTTCATGGCATCGCAGGTGTTAGCTGGTGAGGTGTGCTCTGTGTGATTCTCCTGTAAATAAGATCGGATTGCTTTAGCAATGGCGTCCCTCAGTGCCATGTCTTTCAAAATCGGGTCATACAGCCTCCAACGAGGTCTCAGGGTTGGGGGAGGAGGGGTTCAGATTGTAGGCCCGGGAGATCAGCATGACTGGGGCGTGGTCCGACAGATATTGGAGTGGGAAAGTTCTGATTCAGAGGCGGGGGTAGTCCACTCGGAGTGAGTCTCTTGTACAAAGATTACAGAGCCCCCCAAGTCCTGCAGGCACTGAAGCGTGGATTTGTGCTTTGTGGGTGCGTTTTAGGCCGTTCGCGTTGAGCGAGATAAAGTTCAGTTTCTGATGGGGCTGTGATTCCATGAGAGACTTGTGCCGCTGAGGCAGGAGTCTGGGGGGGGGAGCCGGGTCAGTTTTAGCCGCCATCCGGACCTATAGTTTTTGTGGACCTACTCTGCAACTGGATTTTTAACTTTTGCTTCCAACTATGAAGCAGCATCAAAACAGTGGCAGCTAATAACCAACTCTCTGCCAGTAACCATAATGATGAACTTGGGTTGGGATGATTACGACATGGACCTTTAGGCGCCATGGCGCTTTCAGGCCAGGCATAGGCCGTGTGAAGCCCAGATTTGAAAGCTTCTTCATTTCCGGCGACATGATGAAGGCGAGCCCAAAGTGGGTGAACGCTCAAGTAGGAGGTGCCCAGAGTATGTGTGTGGGGGCCCTCAGGTCTTTTACGGTAGGGTTCCTGGCTTGCGACCTTTGGTTACCTTCGGCCAGGCATTTCGCTTTGGTCTGGATTTCTCTTTTCTGGCTGGCGATGAGGGTCTTGATGAGGGGCAAGCTTCTCCTTCTTGGGAAGGCATTTTTAGGATATCTTCCACTTCATCCAGTGAGCCGATGATACGAGATGTGTTGCCCCAAACAAATTGTAGAGTGGTGGGGAAGAGCCAGCGGTAGCGCACCTTTTGTTCTTGTAGGAATGTTGTCAGGGGTCCGAGTTCTCTTCGTCTTTGTATCGTTGCCCCCGCAAGGCCTTAGAAGATTTGTAGTGGCGCTCCCTGGAATGTCAGGTCTCCTCGTGTCTGGCTGGCTGTCAGGATCTCTTATTTTGTTGTAAAGAAGTAGATCTGGGTAATTACGTCGGGGGCCTGTCTGCTGACCGGCTCCCTCGGGTGCGTATTCTATGGGTGCGGTCAAGGTGCAGCATCGACTTGTCCAGGTGTGGAAGGAGAGTCTGAAAGAGCCCACCAATGTAGGCCGGAAGGGCCTGGTCTGTGATTGAGGTGGGTACCCCTTTGTTCCGGAGGTTGTTCCTGCGGGCCCTATTTTCCATGTCTTCCTGTTTCCCTGCCAACTCATCACTCTTTCCCTCCAACACCCATCCTTTGGAGCTCAGCCACCACCGCTGATTGGTCCTTTGCGTGATCCTCCACCTCCCCCAGCCTCTGTTCTACTTCTAGGACCTGATGGTCCAGCTGGTCAACTTTTGTTGGGCTCCCCACCATACAGCTCTGGAATTCCACCTTAATATCTGAGATAAAGGATTGTAGGTCCTCCTTAGTGGCCATTTACCCAGTGGGGGGGGTCCCTGTTGAGAGCTCGGGCCCTTGCGGCATAATTCTTCCTGCTTTTGTCCTTGGGATGGAGAAAGGCTGCAATATCCACTTTCTTTTGAGGTTTCTGCTGTTTTGCTATGGATAGGGTGGGGGCTGTGGGCCCTCCGCGGGGAGGCCGGTGCTGGTGATTTGGCTCAGACGGAGGAGGAGGCGGGCAGGGCGTCGCTGATGGAGAAGGCAGGCCCCCTGTAGCACTCACACCCCCTGGAGTAGGTCTATTGGTTTCTTAGTGGGCTTCTCCCCCGCTGGCACCGCTAGACCCTCCCTGTTAGGAAGAATTCTCTGTAAAGGCTAATTTCCCAAACCTTGTGAGTCCCCCAGCAGCTTTGCTGGATTTTTGGGGTTTATTTTTTTCTCCTGCTAAGAGTGAGACTCTTTTACTCCCCCTCTTAGACATGATTTGAGGTGTTCCTTTGTCTTTCCATGTGTTTTATGGGCTATGGGGTCTTTTACTCCATAGGGTCTCGTGTGTTTTTGATGTGGGTTACACAGCACCCTCCGTGCCGTAACCCAGGGGTGTCGTAGCGACCCCCAAACATAGACTCCATACCCTGGGACTGACTACTGTCTCCCAGGGCATGTAAAGTCACCATTGGCTTTACTAGTCTCAAATTATGAACAGAAACCAGTACAAACCATCATATTGTGGGCGTACTGGTCGGGGCAATTTGATTGCCCCTGGGTCTGTTCGAGGGGGCACGTCTCCGTCCCCCCTGATCGAGTTTTGGCTGGTGGCAGTGGATACTACTTTTTATATTCGACCGCGAATATATCTCTATGGGATTTTCCCATTGTTCGAGGCTACCAACTTTAATTATTTAATTCCTATAGCCTCGAACATACCGCCGGTTTATTTATTTAATATTAATTCACCGGTTGGTAGTTTTTGCCAGAACTCGATTCTAAAATGGCGTTTGTGTTCTCTTCTGTGACTCCAACCCAAGTCGAGCCCTTTGTTCCACTTTTTGGCGGGCTTCTCCACAGAAACCTCCAAAAGTGGTGCCACTCTGTCTGGGTACCACAGGGGGTGTGGGAGGGGGTTTAGGCACCCTGGACTGAGTTGCCTTGGCAACTCAAGTCGCACTCTTGTGTGATTGGCCCAAGTGGTGAGCTGGCCGGCTCACCACTTAGCATGTTTGATTGACAGCTAGGCTGAATGAATGGGGGTTTGCTGCATAAAAACAGGGCTTTGGGGACTGGAACTTCAGAAGTCGCCACAGGACCTAAGAATCCGAGGAGGGGGAAGCTGAGCCGACCTGCAACAACGACACCACCGGTGGAGCCCTACTGAACCGTCTCCCCACTTTTCCCGACGACAGAGGAGATCTCAGTCCGGAGAGTCTTCTTCCTTTGACTGGTGGGGATAACAGGTTTTGCCTTCTTTTCACCTTCCTGGAGCATCTCGTGGCCGCCTTGCCCGTGCCAAGCACCCCGGCAACCGGAATACCATGGCTTACCACTACCGCGAAGAGAAGGGTAGTACCTTTTAACCGAAGAACTCCGCGGCTGGTTTCTTCCCTGGCAGTGCAACGACCTTCATCTTTCCTCCACGGCGAGACCTCCTCTTCCTCTCAACGAAACACTGACTTGCAGCCGCTGCCACGAACAACTGCCCCCGCTGGAGTTTCCTTCACACTTAAGGTACCGTGTCCCGCCTGGCTTCCCTTGCGACAGATCGTTCGGGGTGACAGTAAAGCCTCAACTTTCTAACCTGGGCTGGCCTGGGACAACCTAGCTAACTTTTCCTGACTTTAATTCCATTCTTTGTGTGCAAACTATCTACAAGACTCTTTGGGCATAACCCCACTGTGTGAACCTGGACCCCTTCTGCTTGCTCTCTCCAAGAGTGGGCCTTGCAATTGACTTCCTTGCTCTCCAGTAGAACTCTGCCTATCCTGCCTTACTGTGGTTCTTTTTAAAAGTATTGAAATTTGTGTGCTTCCATAACTCTGCCTTTTTCCCTCCCTTTTCAATAACTTATTAGAGTGCCATCTTATGTTAAGCGCTCACCTCTGTCTGAAAAT
The DNA here is from genome assembly GCF_040938575.1 of Ambystoma mexicanum. Classification (NCBI taxonomy): domain Eukaryota; kingdom Metazoa; phylum Chordata; class Amphibia; order Caudata; family Ambystomatidae; genus Ambystoma; species Ambystoma mexicanum. The sequence goes on from NC_090928.1 coordinate 447,499,445, forward strand.
AAGTGGTGTTTCTCATTAAGCCTTGTCTAATAAGTAATTAGGGTTGTATATATATAATAGTGACTGTGTGTTGAATTTACTTACCTCTTTGTGCTAGTGTAATCTGCAAGTGTGTCTTTAAATAAATAACTATATACTTTTACACCAACGCTCTGGTCAGTGTTTGCTTGTGCTACTGTATCTCTGTACCTATTGTGTATACTCTATATACTGCCTAACTCTTCTTGAGGGAAGTCTGACTGCTCAGCCACAGCTACCAAGTGAATCTGTGTAGTACAGACTGCTACCAAGTGGGTTTACTGCCAAACACCTGTAGTCTTAAATCTTTTGCAGTGGTCCCTAAGGGAACTGCACAGGTTTCTGCCTAACACTCCCTTGGACTGGGTCCCTCAGGCTGGTTCTCTTCCTGGGTATACTACTCACCTTTGGTATGCTCGTGGGGCTATTAGCCCGGCAGGGAGAGCGGTGTCCTTCTTTTGTGCTGAGAGGTGGCATAGTCTCCTTGGGGGTTACCCAACGTTAACTTAATCATCAGCAGGGCATGATCTGATAGGGATATGGAACCCAACTCAACACTTTTGAGGAGCCCAATCAAGCGTGTGGAGGCCCAAATATAATCTACCCTAGACATTGACAGGTGTACATGTGAATAGTGAGTAAATCCCTGTGCCTGACCCCTTTTTGCCCTCCATGTGTCATGTAGGCCCAGTGCCATCATCCTTAATTTAAGAGCCTTGAAGGGGCCTATACCTGTTGAGAAGCTTGTGTGTTCCTATCCTGTTGAGGAACCCATGCTACATTAAAATCTCCCACCAATATGATGTTCCCTTTTGCAAAATCTTCCAATCTTGATATCGTCTCCCTCAGAAACCCATCCTGATCTGTGTTGGGAGCATAAACTATGGCCAATTTGGCGTGTGTGATTCAATTGCTACATTAAAAAATATGGACCTGCTTTCTGGATCGGCATGGAAATTCAAGACCTGTATCCCGCGTTTGTCTTGTAGTGCTATGAGCACCCCTGCTGTCTTGTCCGAGGCGTTCGCCTGATAGATCTGAGAGAACCCCTTGATCCTCATGTTCCCCTTTTCACTCTTCCGTATGTGGGTTTCCTGGAACATAATAATATCAGTATTTTCCACCCGCAAAATAACCTTCCAACATTTTCCTCTTAAACGGGGGTATTCATCCCTCACATTATATGATAATACCTTGAGATCCATCCTTGTATCTCCGATTCATTTGAATCACCTGTGCCCCACAAACATCTGTGTGGTGTCATTCCCTTCTGGTATAGTTTCCCTCCCTAACTTCCCCCAACAATTAACACTGTAAACCCCTTGTTTCCCCACCTCCCCTCTTTCCTCCCAACTTCTCTCAACCCTTCCCTGAGGAAGGCTCAGGTTCCATGGATCGCTCGGACGTACTGCCCGCCGTGCCTGGCCCTCATTTCTTCCCAGAGTCAAATCGTGGGGAATACTAAACTCCACCCTGATTCCGCGTCTTCTGCCACCCAAGCCTAGCCCCTTGGCCGCTTGCCTACAAACGTGTATGCCCTCCCTCCCTGAAACAATACATTTTACTCCCCTCTAATTTTTACTAATGTCATCATTAGTCCATGGTGGAATCACCCCCCCATTCCTTAGCGAAACATGAGCGTTGGTTTGGGGTTTGCTTACTTTCTTATTTCTTATCCCCACCCTTGCCTTTCTTTGTTATTGTCTTCCACTCTCCTGACACCCTGTGCCAAGTGTCTCTCTTTTTGTAGGCTTCCAAAGCCTTCTGTAGTTTCCTCTGGCAGGTCCAGTATCCGTACTCCCTCGTCGCAAGATGTGATCCTAAATTGTCGCCCTTCTCACGAGAGTATGAGGCTGAAAGGGAAGGTCCATTTGTACCGAATTTGTTTCTGCGCCAGGAATCTCACCACCGGGCCCATCTGCCTCCTTTTCTGTAGTGTGGATTAGGCGAGATCTTGGTATAGCCGTACCTCTAGTCCATTGACGTTCATTGGGTCCACTACTCTCGCTGCTCTTCAAATCTGATCTTTCTGGTTGTAGGATGCCATCGCTGCTAATGCATCTCTTTGGGCGTGAGCCTGGCTCCAACCTTTGTGGGCCCACCCGATGCACCCGATCTATCGGGATTGGTTCCTACATGGTACTTGTCAATATGTCTGCGAACAGTTGTTGCACGGTATCCTTCAAATCGGTGTCTAGTCAAAGGATCGAATCTAAAGGGTGGACAGGTCAAAGGATCGACATCAAAGGGTCGACAGGTCAAAGGATCACATTTTTTTTTTAAAATTATATATATATATATTTTTAGGTTTTCGTTTAGGGAAAAAAGTGGTTTTTAGCAAAAAAAGGGAGTTGGGGGGGACCCCCCCCAAAAAAAAAAATCGATCCTTTGACCTGTCGACCCTTTGGTGTCGATCCTTTGACCTGTCGACCCTTTCACTGTTGATCCTTTGACTGGCAACCCTTCAAATCTTTATCTGTAATTGACTCTGATAAGTTCTTAATTCTTATGTTGGATCTCTGCAAATGGTTTTCCAGGTCCTCACATTGGGGTTCCAAGTTATATGTCGGGCGAGAGAGACGTTTAAGAGCTTCATCGCTCTTCGGTGTATCCTCCTGAAGTGCCCTTTCCATAGTATCTGTTCTTTCTCAAGTTTTGCCACATCAATTTTCAAGTCCTGCACTGACTGTTTAATTTCTGTTTTCAATACCTCGAACTGGGATTGAAAAGATGTCATGAATTGTTCTTGGAGTTCCTTGAAACAGCTCTGCATATCTTCTTATCTCATTTTCGATGTCCCCTACTCTCTCTTCCCCTCTTGCGGCACATCTTGCTTTTCTCCTCCCACCGATGCCTGTGGGGGTGTTCCCACTTCCCACATTCTTTTAATGCTTGCTTCCTGCTGCACCTGGGGGGGTTGCATCTGACTGAGGCCTCCTTGCTCTTGTTCTTGGACATAACTTTACTCGCCGTGTTTTTGCTGTTATGGGCTCCTACGTGCCGTGCAGATTACTAGGAATTCCCAAAGTCCTTTTGTAGTTGTGCCTTATATTGTGTCCCTAGATCATTGGGCGACGCTCTCCCCCTTCTTGGATAACTTTTTGTCCCTCTTGCGCCCCTTCTATGCACTGCACTGAGTTATATGCAGGGCTAACACAGGAAGGTGAACAAATATAAATCAACAAAACATAAATACTTTGTACAGTCTACAAACAGTTTAAAAATGGAAGGCAAACCCTTTACATTTTATGGGGGTCGTATAACAATATACTGTAAAGGTGTTGCCTTCCATTTTAAGACTGTACAAAGTATTTATGTTTTGTTGATTTATATATGTTCACCTTTCTGTGTTACACTGTTTAAATACATTACACTTGCTGCATTGTTATGTTTATTGTCCCCATTGAGGCAGTTACATTAAAATATTGTTGTGGTCCAGTATATTGTGAACCCAGCAACATTCGTAGCAAAACCAGTTGAGCCCCAAGACCAGGTACATGACTATGCATTGTAGGAAGGAGAACCAGACCAATACCACAGGGTGAGTGAAGATGCCTTAGACACAGGAGAAGTGCTCTATGTAGATGGATCATCGAGTATAGATCAGGAGTGCGGCCAAAGACACACTGGAGCAGCAGTAGTAAGATATGTGCGAGGCCAAGAGGAAGAATTTAAAATTGTGATGCAACAGAGGTTACCCTCATGTTATTCAGCACAAGCAGCAGAACTCTGCACTCATAGAAGCGCTAGAGGCATCATCGGATGATGTCACCATATATACAGACTCAGCTTACATGACATCTACAATACATTCAGGTATCGTGAAGGGTGCGTGCACTCCAAGGGGAAAGACCTGGGAAAGAACTGATCTGACGTGGGAACGCTGCACCTGATGCAGCCGCCAAAACAGGCAGCTTATATGCCCTTTCCAGAGGAAAGCAAAGTGCCTGTTACAGCAATACAACAGAGTGATTACCAGAAGTTTATTATTATTGAATTCCAAGAGAGAACACCACTAGAGGAAAAGGCGCTGTGGGTAAAAAGGGGATGTGCCCTGTCACCCACTGACATAATTTAGAGACAAAACAGCACAGGTAAAGTAGTTATTCCCCTAGAACTATTGAATATCACCATGGAGCAACTCCACTATCCCACAAATGCACCTAAGCAGCACATTGCTGTTGATATTAGCGAGGAATGGTTTGTGCCTAACTTGGCCGAACAAATTGATATGTTTGTGGAAATATGCATCACATGCCTCACTCTCAAGACACTAAAGGCAACATTGCCCTGCCTCTCAGGGCCCTTCAAAGAGCTCCATATGGACTACATCGACATGGTAAATAGGTGCAGCACATACAGGTATGTAATAGTAGTTGAGTGCCGGTATTCCCGGTGGATTGAAGCAGGACCCTGTGTGAACAAAGATGCCAAATCTGCAGCCTGATTCTTGGTAAGGGAGGTGTTCCCCCAGATGGTGTATTTGTGAAATGCTGAGGTTGGATAATGGCCCTCATTTTGTAAATTAGTTCTTCAATGAGGTGACAAGATTGTTGGGGATTAAACATAGACTGTGCACAGTCTATCACCCCCAAGCAAATGCGGTGGTAGAACATTTTAACTGTCTGCTCAAAATTAAATTGGCTAAAATGTGTAACGCACTAAAGAGGAGCTGGCTCTATTGCCTGATTCTTGTGCTGTTCAGTCTGCACAACCAGCCAGGCAAAGACCACCACACGTCACCTCATGAGGTGGTGATGGGGAGGAGGATGCATACAGTGGCTGCGCCCACACTAACAACATCTGATGCTCATAGAAGTCCTGATTTGTTGGGGGAAGAGTTTAATGTGTATCTCAAAAACATGTCGCCCTGTGCAAGGCTTAGATCTTCCCAGACAAACATAGTGCACCAACGAGCTTCAGCCAGCCAACACCACACAACGGCAGAAGAGCTCCTTCAGTTACAGCAAGGATGATGGAGTCTATGCCAGACAGCACACATGTCGATGGAATCAGCCCAAATGCACAGGACCGTATGAAGTAGAAAAAGCTACACCAACTGCAGCAAAGTTGAAGATCTGTTGTGCCCAGGTGCACCTGACCGATCTACGCAAGGACACCAGCACATCACCACCTTAACATTGAGCCACAGCAGACATCGAATCTGGGACAAGAATCAGCAGCCAACATTGAGTTAACCTTATAACTATGAAAAATGTCCTTAGGAGAGTGCGACCCTTTGGGCAAAGCAGAGCTAAAGCAGCAGCAAACATTCAGGAAGCCAAAATGAACAATTATTACAAATGAATAAGTCATGTTACATATGTGGGCCTATCGCACATGCAGTTGGCACCCTCAGGCAGTCCTTATCTAAGGAAGTGCTGACTTTAGAGGCACAGTGCTTGGCACATTTAGTAATTTGCAAAGTGCAAGGGCAGTTTCAGGGACACACCATACAAATTAAAATGGAAGAAAGATCCAAAGATGAATGCAAAAGAAAGTGGAAAAATAAAGGTGAACAATGTCTTGCCAAACCACAGATGTTAATAGAGGGAACAACGTATGGAACCAAAAAGTGGGTAAAGGGGCAAGCAGTATTCAATGCAGAGGGACTAATGGGATTGACAGAGGAAGCAAACATGAAAACAAAGGAGTTGCAGAAATATATGGGCAACACATGTGAATAAATTGACTAGTCTGCATCAACATGAACAACCAAGTACAGAAATGGACTCGGTCGTCATTCTGTTTCAGGGGCAAAGGAAGCATGCCGGTGGGCCAGAAAAGCAATTGTAATAAAACCTGTGTGATGCCAGCCTTGGATGAGGACTGCCACAATCATGGACCTCGTGTGGCAATGTGGCAAAAAAATGAATATTTTTATTTACCTCCCTCATGGAATGGAGTATGTTACTTAGTAACCTTGCATGCCCCTGTAATATTGGTCACAGAAAGTAATGTAGAATTGCCCATGAGACAGTCCCAGTCCCCTCAGTTCCCCCGAACTGTCATAGGACAAGTGAACTCCCAAGCAACAAGACGAAGGAGAAGATCCAACTACTTTTCAAAAGAAGCAGACAAGGCTTTGGAGAAGATACCACCACAATACAGACTCTTCACCAAAACAGAGATGTTCTAAGTCTTCTCTCGGGCCCCTGGAATACAAACAGCTACGAATGTGAAGTGGAATCAAAGAGTCCACTGGAACTTGATGGAATTGTCAAACACCACTAATCATGGGTTCAGGGCAATCCGTGAAGAACTGCGTGTGTTACGATTTATGGCACTGCAAAACAGAATGGTATTGGATTTAATAACAGCAATGGAAGGTGGAGTGTGTTGAACAATTGGCAGCACGTGCTGCACGTACGTGCCCCCTAACGATGCAGATAATGGCAAAACTGAAAATGGACATGGAAGAAGCAGAGGGGATTATTAAAGATGAGAATTGGTTGTCAGTCATTACTTCCTTGATGCCACAGTGGCTCACCAATATATGCAGAGTCTTATTTCCCATTCTCATTCTCTTGATAATAATCTGGTGTGTTTACCAAATAATCATGACCTGTTGTATGTTTCATGGAAATAAAGCAACTCTCCTTGAAGTCATGGTAGGTGATGCTACTCCTCCTTGGAAAGATGAAAGCTGTCAAACTGATCCAGAAACAAAGGTAGGCGCAATAAAAATGGTCCCAACAGACCACCCCATAGGCCCAGAAGGTACCCTCTGGTTACCACCCCTTGATCCAGAAAATTATCTGGAATGTTATGTAGACCCAACAGCAGACAGAGACTAAAAACATTTTAGGATGCAACCCATGGGATTATGCTAAGGGGGGCAGAAGATTTAAGAAATGTATGCAGATCAACAGCAACAAATCCGAAATTCTGAATCTCACGCTTGGGGAGGGGAGCGCGATACTTTGAAGGTGAGTATTCCCTTTCTATGGAGACCGGAAGGCATTAGGTATTTGGGGGTCAGGATTACGGCATCCCTTGTGGGCTGGTACACAGCTAACTACCCCCCTCTCCTGAAAGAAATGAAAAGGGACTTCCAGAGGTGGAGAAATCTCAGGGTATCATGGTTGGGGCGGATTGCAGCAGTCAAGATAGTCACGCTCCAGAGACTGCTATATTTATACCGAGCGATTCCACAGACAGTACCTTCAGGGTTTTTTAGGGAATTGGGGACGCTAACTAACAAATTCTTATGGGAAGGGAAGAAAGCTAGGGTCAGCAAGCGCTTGCTAATGGCATCCAGTGAGGAGGGAGTGTTGGTGTTACCGAACTTTAGGAGGTACTTTGAAGCGGCGCAGTTGCGGGTGATTAGGGAATGGTTAAAGGGGGGCGAGGGTATGCAAGATAAGCTATGGGTAAAGATGGACAGGGCGGTCGCTCACCGTAATCTGGCAGAAGTTCTTTGGTTGCCTAAGTCCCACAGGCCTAAACACTTATATGAGAGCTCAATAACTAAGCTTATGGCGGACACCTGGGATAAACTGTCGAGACCCAAAGGAATTACGACTTTCCCTTCCCCTTTCACACCAATTTTTGGCAACAGGGCCTTCACGCCAGGGATGGAAAAGGGGGCGTTTAAGCAGTGGCAGGATGGAGGCTGTAGGAAGTTGTGTGACATGTTTCGAGGGGGGGAATTGTTGTCTTTTGAGGATTGTAAAAGGGAGTATGTGATACAAGAAGGGGAAAGGCTAAGATATGCACAAATAAGGCACTGGGTGTTACACCCAGTGAATAGGAAGGCAGTAACCAGGGAACCAATGAAATTTGAAAGCTTTCTCCTATCTAATGCCGGAATGAAGGGCCTAATCTCGAACCTCTATAAGATCCTAGATAGCGAGAATGCGGCTCACCGGTGGGGGTATATGCAGAATGGGATCATGCCTTGGGGAGGGAAATAAGCAGGAAAGAATGGGAAAGGTTTTAGAGGAGGGTCCCCAAGTTAGCAAAAGCTTCCCAACTACAGGAAGCTTGGTACAAGATTTTGGTTGGTTGGCATTACACACCAGCTCGTCTTTACAGATTATATCCGGGAGTCTCGGGAAAGTGTTGGAGGGGCTGTGGGATGGGGGCACAGTGGAACATATCTGGTGGGAATGCCCAAAAATTGAACCATTTTGGAGGGAGATACAGCGGGCGCAGGAGCAAGCCTACGGCATAGGTGACGACAGAACACCTGCTCAGATCCTCCTGGGAGTTAGAGGAACTATGGGTGAGGGGGAGCCTAAGGCGAGGGAGAAGGCGAGACTGATATTAACTTTGGCGGCTCTGATGGTAATAGCGCAAAGATGGAAGTGCCCAGAACCCCCATGATAAAGAATTGGCTGCAAATGATTTGTGAAATAGTAGTTCTTGAATGGGCGACGTACGCCATGGACAACAAGGTTCAAAACTTTGCCGCGGACTGGGGGGAAATATTAACCTTCCTTCAGGATGATTTTAGAGTGATGTGGTGCCCGCAGCGCTTAAGATGAGAAGTGGTGAACGGTTCGCGAAGAAAACAAGGCGGGATGGAATGGAAGTTGCCTCAGGGGGGGAGGTGGGAGAGAAGGGATGGGGGACTGTTGGGGGAATGGTTGAAATATGTTGTAAAACTTAAAAAAAAGAGTTAAAAAAAAAAGAAATGTATGCAAGGTATGGGTACCCAAGACCATATATGATTGAAAGCAAGAGGAAAATAAGAGAACTGTAGAATATATAGATAGATTTGTCCCTAGTGGGATGAAAGGGGGGGATGTTGGTGAGTACATCCAACGCCCCCAATGTGCACAAAAGTACAAGCTCCGAAAGTCCCTTTGAAGCAAGCCATGGACAGAAAACAACCCCATTCATGTAGAACTCCCTTTATAGGCCCAATGCACACCAGCAACCGTGCAGTAGTAAGCAAAATCCTAGACAAGAAGTAAGGTATAAGGTGCAAACCATATACATGAGTATACACACTTATTCCTAATGAGTATAGTGACATGTAAAACTAACTAGGAAACAAGTAAAGGTACTGATAATGAGAGTGAATGAAAGTAGGCTTTTACAGAAAATTGACTAAACAATACATAGGTAGGCCTCGAGACAAAACTCAGCCATCCCTGTAGTTAAGAAGCATCATGAATTAACAGAACATATCAGCCAGGCCTTTACAAAAAGCACACATACACAAAGACACAGCCTCCAACAGCAGGGCTGAATGCTGCACAGAGATTGGACAAGACAGGTGGGTGAATACATTCCTAAGCCTTGATTCTAGGCAGTGAGATTGTGCTAAGAGACAGACACTGCTCACAGATTGGTTGAGATGAATCATCTTAGCCGAGTTACCATGCTTATGTTCAAAAGGCATATAACAAATTATGTTCCTAACCAGTGCATCAAAACGTAATACAATGAAGGCATTTTCCAAGATGACCGTGTGCAGGTGAACACCATGTCCACTGCGCTCCCGACCTGCGAGGCCTCAGCATACCGTGAACTAGCCAACTGAACCCTCCCCAGGCACCAGAAATCGCGTAATTAAGCTCTGGGAACCGCTACAACATCCAGGCGACCATCCCACTCAAGCCAAGGCCTCCCGCAAGGGAGAACGCCAGGAAACAACGGGATGCCTGCCTGTCCTCTCACTGCAAACCCTTGGGGGCTGGTCCCTTTTCCAATAGAGTGCAGCCCCCTGAGAGGAGGTCTGGTGCGACCTAGGGACGGGCAACTGAGGGCTCTCAGGAGGACTCAAGGGAGACTTCCTGCGAGACTCGTCCTCCTGTGCCCAGCCTCCGGGGGACCTGCCTCACTGCCAAAGCTGACATCTGGGAGTAGGCCAGTGACTACGAGCTTATCACTAAGAAGAGCGAGGTTGAGGGGGGCCCCCGGTGCTAACGGGTGGAGTCTGGGGTCCCGGTTCCTGCGGGCCCTGCACATGGGGGGCTCCCCTGTGACAAACGGTCTCCGTGCCATCCCAGAAGATCCCAGAGGACAGACAGCAGCAAACTTAGTGGGACGCCTACACTGCCCACAGCGCGCCAGAGCCAGCATCCAGGCCCAGGTCACGCTTGCCGCTTACTCAGGGTGCACCGGCTCGACCACACTAGCGAGAAAGCAGCCCAGCAACTTTTACCCAACTACCCATTAATCCGTGGCATCAAGCACAAGCAACTACGTTCCCCAGCCTTTGGAGCCAGCCGGTGCGGATCCCTACTCCCAGGAGCCCAATTGGGTCCAGATAAGGGCGCTCGCCCGACCAAGAGGGAAGCGACTGGAGTTCTCCAACACCAAAAGGACATGACTGGTAAGAGGTAAGGGCTCATCCTAGGAGGGACTAGCCATTACACTGTCCGGTAAGGAACAACGCACCACGCACCTGCAAGGGCCTCTCAGCGAGCCATACCTCTCACTAGCCAACCCCTGCTCACCTGCCATGCAACTTACTGCACAATGTCAAAAAACAGGAGTAAAGATCTTCAGGCGCCTCCCAGAAATCCCAGGAAAACACAGTAAGGTCCACTAACAAAGATATGGGTCAAGGAGACCAACCAACCCGGGCCCCCTCCCATGACAGACTGGGCAGAGGATGTTAGAACGGACACAGACCAAGAGGCCCTGGAGGACAGGCCGGTGACCCACTCAGCTCTCAAACACCTTTTAGGAGAGATTGTGGACAAGATTACCACAGCAGGTCAGAAACCGATGGAGACACTGAGAGAAGACTTGGCATAGACCCTGCGTGAGATTAAGAGGGATGTTGACAAGATCGAGGAGAGAGTGGACACGAACGAGAGAGAAATTCAAGAAATCACAGAGGATGCAAGGAAAGCGGATGACCTGCTGGAGACCCTGGCAGTGGCTACCTACAACCTCAAACTCCAGGCCGAGGACTTGAAGAACAGGTCTATGAGAGCGAACATCCAAGTTAAATGCTTACCAGAGGCGACACAGGACCAGGATCTACTGCAAGCCCTTAAATAGATTTTTGAAGACCTCCTAGCCCCGTACAATGCCCCATCGATGTAACTTGATTGGGTCCACAGGGTGGGCCCGCAACGACAGGAACCAGGAGCGCGCCCAAGGGCTGTACTGGTGGCCTTCCACAACTACACTCTCAAAGAACAAGTCATGGCCAAGGCGAGAAAAGCAGACCAGATTACCTTTAACGGGGCAGAAATATTCCTCTACCAAGATTTGGCCTAGGCTACCCTCATCAAAAGAAGGAAGATGGCCCCAGTCCTGGCATTCCTGAGAGCAAGAACGAGAAATCCGATATAGATGGGCCCATAACTTTGGACTTACCTTCGAGTGGCAAGGGAAACTACAAAAAATTACGACCTATGAGCAGGGCCTCTCCCTGCTGGGCATCGACGATGATCACCACTTGCAGGCGACCCCTGCCACCAACACACACAACACCCTGAGGCCATGGGAGTGGTCCACAGTGAAAACGAAAAGACCTAAGAAGGGGACTCCCAACCAGCCCGAGAATCCTCTCTGCCAGGCCTCGACCGGGATCGCATGGAAACAACTGCTGAATCCGGAGCACAAGACATTCTACTCAAGACCATTACAGCCTGCATGTACGCGCCTGGGGAGGGCGTAAATTAAGTTACGTTAAGTTGCATTAAGTGAGGTTAAGTTCAGTTGCAGTCAAATAAGATGTACCAAGTTATCAGTTGGCATGTTTGAGTCAGTCATTGGACAGGCGAGGCCCCGCGGATAGGGGGATGGAGACGGTTTCTGGAAATGAGATCGGGCGATCTCACGTGGGGAAAAAACCCTGGGCTTGATTGAGGGTTCAACTCTCGACACAACAAATCGAGGGGGGCTGCACGCCAGATGAATCCACCCGGTGGGTGGTGAGGAAGGGGGGGTCCAGGAGGGCCCAGCTAAAAAGCAGAGAAGTCACAAAAAGGAGTGGGGTAGAGGTGAAGGGGTTGTCCCTAAACCTACACAGGGCAGTAAACTCACGATAAGGCCCCTTAGAGAATTCTATGGCTAGTAACAACCAGTTGAAAATTTTAACCCTAAACGTCAACGGTCTAAATTCGCCAATAAACAGGAAAAAGATAGAGAGGCTCGTGAGAAGGGAACAACCTGACCCAGTAACAGTACAGGAAACACATATTCAGACCCAGGACAGAAAGAGAATAAAACTCTGGGGGTACTCGAGAGACATACAAGCCACACTGGCAGTTAAGAAAGGGGGGGGGTCCTTCTGGCACTCAGGGACGGTTTAGACTTGAAAGTGAAGGGGTCAGAATTGGATGAACAGGGGAGGTACCCAGCGGTTTGCAGGAGGTGAGGGGAGAGTCTTACATTGTGGCAACCCTATACGCACCCAACACCGGTCAAGATGCCTACATCCAAAAAGCCCTGTCCAAATTAGAAAACTTTGTGAAGACTCCTATTATACTAACAGGGGGACCTTAACTTGACCTGGGACCCTACCAAAGACAGAAGTACCATCCCATCAGGGTCACAGGGCCACCCATCAAAAGCACTCAGGGGGAAGGTACATGACCTGGCACTAGTTGACGTATGGAGGGACCTTGAAGGGGAACAGGAGGGCTAGACCTTTTATTCCCACGCACATCAGTCACACTCGAGAATAGACTACAGCTGGGTCTCCAGATTGTTATTGGGAAGAGTCATGAGTATCGGGCTGTGTCCCATTGCAGTCTTGGATCACACCCCAATAACCATTACTATATAAAGTAACTGGTCACCGTCCGGCCTGTGGAGATGGCGATATCCAACTCCTCTCTTTAAAGATGAACTGCTAGGCCGAAGAAATTAAGGCCTTCTTTGAGACAAACGGTGCTGGGTACAGCGCCCCGTAGGTCAGGTGGGATGCATTCAAGGCAATGATCCGAGGCAGAATTATAGCGATCAAAGCTAGAAGGGACAATGAATGGAAGTTAGAGGAGGTCAGGCTAGAAGATAAACTAAAGAATATAATGGCCAAAATGGGAACACGGCAGACCCCAGGTATTAAAAGGGAATATAGTACCGTACGCAGGCAGTTAGACCGATCCAGACACGGGCGGCGGAATGCTGCTTACTACGCCTTAAACAATAATATTACATCAAAGGGAACAAATCAGACCGCCTGCTGGCCAGACAACTGAGGAGGGAGGAAATAGAGAAAACAATCTTTAAAATTAAAACCGAACAAAGGAAAAAAGAGCACCTGTAACAAGGACATAGTGGGGGCGTTCGTACAGTTCTATATTGAGCTGTACAGCTCAGAAAATCCATCACTGGCAACCCTGGTAGCGTACCTAAATAAAATAGATCTACCAAGACTAATTGCGGAGGAGAGGGAATACCTAAAAGGGGAGATAACTAGAGATGAGGTCCGGGCAGCAAGCTCATTTCTACCTATACAAGGCTTTGTTGCTGTATTTTATAAAACGCATAAAGAACTGCTTATTCCCTATCCCGCAGACTTATTCAATCAGATTGGTAAGGATAGGGCCATCTCGAAATCCATGGATGAGGCAAAAGTGATTCTTATCCCGAAAAAAGGCAAGAACCCCACCCAATGCGGTTCGTACCGTCCCATCGCTTTAATAAACGTCGATGCAAAGATCCATACCAAAATGTTGGCGTCCAGAATAGACCACATGCTCCCCAAGTTAATTAGGGCAGACCAATCGGGCTTCATCAGGGGGCACCAGACCGGATATAATGTTAGGAGATTAGACCACCTCATCGAAAAGTCGCACAAAGGAGGAATCCCTGCTCTCCTTTTCGCGATTGTTGCCGAGAAAGCCTTTGATCGGGTGGAGTGGGGCGTCCTCTTTGCTACCATGAGAAAGATGGGCTTCGGTCCCAAATTCCTGGCTAGGGTAAGAGCCAACTACAGGCAGCCGATGCTTCGGCTCTCCATCAACGGTCTAATATCGGAATCCATAGCAGTGACCCGAGGCACGAAGCAGGGGTGCCCCCTGTCCCTTATGTTTTATGCCCTACATCTGGTTCCCTTTCTAGCAGTGGTGCGGGCAAACGAGGATAGAAAGGGCGTGCACTTTGCAGGGAACTCACACAAAATAGCAGCATTTGCTGACTATATGCTCTTCATAGTGTCCCATCAGGAGACTTCTCTTCCTGCAATTGAGGAGGAGCTTAATTTGTTTAGGGAGGTCGCCGGTTTAAAAATAAACACAGCCAAATACGAAATTCCCAACCTCACCCTCACGAGAGCTGCAGAACGGGAACTTAAACTGTCCTCACCCTACAGATGGGTGGAACACTTGATAACGTACCTTGGGATAAAATTGACTAAAACTCTGGAGAGGCTGTACCAAGCAAATTACCCACCCCTTCTGGAGAAGCTTAAATCCCAAATGGTAGACTGGAGCCCGCTAGCGATCACATGGATGGGACGCATAAATGCATTAAAAATGGTAGTGTTGCCACAACTACTTTATCACTTTACTGCACTCCATGTACCGCAAGCCTGCTTCAGAGCCCTGCGCAAAATAACTAAGAAATGTGTCTGGAATAACAAACCTCCTAGACTGGCTGCAAAACTAATGCAAGCCTTGCCTATCGGAGGGGGAATGGGTGAGCCGAACTTCCGAGCCTACTACATAGCTGCCCAGTTGGGGGTGATTGGGTATTGGCAGAAGGACGACAGGGAAAACATCTGGAGGCCCATGGATAGGGCAGTTGCCGGGGGAGATGTGGAGGGCATCCTTTGGATAACTAAGGCAGACATACCTCCACAGATGTATGGCAGCTCCATCACATCAGTGGTGGGCAACACATGGGACGAAGCGATCGGAAGGGTGCATGTTACTACATTTCCTTCGCCGTACACACTGCTTTTTGATAATCCACAATTCACACCTATCCACAAAACACACACATTCGAATCCTGGTGTCAGGGGGGCTGCATCAATGTGAGGGATATGTTCAACGGGGATCACATCAAACAATTCGACCAATGCAAATCTGATTTTACATCCAGCTGAGACATTGGCTCTGCCATCCATCCATGAAACAAGCAGGGGTCTGCCAACTAATTCCATTTGAAAAGTATCTGAATAAGGACCCAGGGGACCGCTGGGTAGTTGCAAATATATACAAACTCATAAAACTGGGAGAAGACCTTCCGCAGAGAACATATGTTAAGGGACGTGAGACCACTATGGGGTGCGAGATTGAGGAAATGGAGTGGGCAAAACTGTGGGAAAACATTCCCAAGCTGACAAGATCCCGCCAGACTTGCAAAATTTGGCTTAAACTAATCTTCCAGTGGCATCTGAACCCGATTAGGCTCCACAGGATGTACCCGGGCTCATCTCAGAGGTGCTGGAGGGAATGTTGTTGGGAGGGATCGTGGAGCCACATCTGGTGAGAATGCCCTAGGATTGATCAGTTATGGCTGGGGATACAGGAAGCAATCGCGCAGGTCCTCAAGGTCAAAATCAAGGAGAATAGGGGCCTCGCAATGATAGGCGTAGACTGCACACTACACCAACTCAAAGCAAAATCTGCCTGCAAGCTTTATGCGATAATGATGATGGCAGCGGCGTTAGTACTGGCACACAAATGGAAGTCCGGGGACCCCCCGCAGGACCATGAATGGATTGCTAAGGTGGGGAACATTGTAGCCATGGAGTGGCTTACTTACCTATTCCATTCAAGGGGACTACAAAAGGTTCTTCTCTAACTGGTCATGCTTAATATCATACATGAAGGAAGGTGCCCAGTCAGCGTGGTGCCCAAGGACTATGGGTATCCTGGGGATAATCGACTGCTCAGGGGTGGGGTGATCTGGAAGGTCTTACCCTGTCAACGTTGCAAAAGGCCTGACGTAGATGCGACACGTAGGATCTGCAAATCCGCACCCGATAGAGGAGCTACACCTGGATCTGAGGGAGAGAGGGGGGAACGGGGGTGGGAAGGTCTCCAGATGGAATGTGTTAATGTTGAAAAATGGCAATAAAAGGTTTTGGAAAAAAATGTAATGCAATGAAGGTCACACATTGGCAGGGATGAAACAATGAGCAGTACGAAAGCATGTGCATCAAGGAAGTACGATCAAGGTGCAGCACTGCCCTATGTAGGGAAAACCACACCGAATGAAAACCAACCACCCAGATAGAAGCCATATAAAACACCAATGCAAATACAGTACAATTGATCAGACATTTGATGACCTTTAAAGAAGATTTATGAACATGCCTAACAACACACAGTCATATTTAAAATGCTAGTCATACTGATTTGATTTATACACAAGTATATCATAGCAAAGAAGCGACGTCCACAGACACTTTAGTCCCCAATTCATAAGGTTAAAGGCAGAGCTAATGAAATCATGCACATGCCATGAGAAAGGAAGTGTTGAAGAGGAAGCAGGTAATGTTTCCAACGAGGAGCGACAACATTAACTGTTGATTGATGAGAAGGAAGATGATCTCAGTGTTAATTAATAAACTGACGTCTGAGTATGGTCACAAGGGTAGGATAAGCCAATAGGGCTGGGTATTGTATACATTCACCTGTAGTGTCAGTGATGATGCCCACCACAGGCTGGGAATTTGTGAATAATCTGTAACTTTTGTTGTCATCTTACTTCTGATTTTCTCTACATGCAGCCATTTCATGAGGCCGTGTTGAATGTCTTTTTGACGATTCCCAGCCCCCGCTGTGTGTAATAAATGTTTGTTTTTCTGACATCTTGTGCATTAATTTTTTTGGCTCATTGGATTGATTTTTATTATTCGATTTTGGGATTTGCCTTACAACATAACATAATTTAACAAATGTCTATTTAGGTTACCCAATATTAACTTTGATGTTAAGTTAATGCGAGAACCTTCTATAAACCACTTAAAGTTCCACTTGTCTTCTGAACCTGAGGTTACTAAGATGGCAAATTTAGCAACATTCAACCACAAATGATTCAAAGATAAGTACTGTTGTAAAGCATTAAGAGCCCTTTGTAGCCCTATTTGAGTGCTGTTAAATAGGACTATATAGTCCGCAAACAACAAGGCGGGTATCGTTAAGTGGCCTTTTTTGGGGGAGAAATGTACAACAACATGTTAGAGCCTCCACAAGGTCAGGTAGATATAAGTTAAAAAGACAGGGTGCAAGGACACACCCCTGTCGGGGGGAACTAAAAAAGGTCTCTGCTTTGACACCTGAGTGCCTGGCAGTATTTAGTCTGACTTGAATTGAGGTGCCAGTACGGAGTTCAACCAGTAATTTTAGCAGTCCACCAGAATACCCCATTGTATAATGTATTCCACAGCCTGGGGCGATCAACCTAGTTGAAGACACTGGAAAGATCAACACAGGCCATACAAAGAAGTGGCTGAAATTGACAACATGACTGTTGTTGTAATAGATGGATTATCAAGCCATTTAAAGAAGCCCCATATTGTTTCTGAAAACCCGTTTGAAATTTAGAGGGTCTGCCAATAGAATGTGCCCAGGAGTTAAAAAATGAAGGAGGCCGAGGCGCGCACTCCAGGTCCTGGTTAATTAAACCTGTTGCAAAAAATATATATCTGGGTTAAATCCCAAAATGGACAAGTATTCCCCAGGGTTAAATCCCATCTGCTGCAAATCCCAAAGATGAACAAGTATTAACAGGGTTAGATCCCTTCTGCTGCAATTCAGTTGCTCAGCATTAATAGGGTTAGATCCCATCAGCTGCAGTTCTGTTGTCTGTAGTTGTTCTCCTCCAATCGCTTTCTTATCTCAAATAATCATCAAGGAGGCTGTGTTTCTTTAACAGGTGTTACTGATTAGCCTCAAAGGATTTTGGTAGCTGTAGTGAAAACGTTTTTTTCAGTTCAGGTGACCAGGGACCAACACCCCTCCAAAAGCACAAGTCCTTCCCAAGTTTAGGGGAGGGGAGAGAACCATCTTTATGATTCTCCAAAGTGGGGCACAGTAACCTCGGTGCCGCTGCCTCTGGAGCCCGGGACTCCCATAGCATTAAGTGAAAAAATGAAGGAGGCCGAGGTGCGCACTCCAGGTCCTGGTCAATTAAACCTGTTGCAAAAAATATATATCTGGGTTAAATCCCAAAATGGACAAGTATTCACCAGGGTTAAATCCCATCTGCTGCAAATCCCAAAGATGAACAAGTATTAACAGGGTTAGATCCCTTCTGCTGCAACTCAGGTGCTCAGTATTAATAGGGTTAGATCCCATCAGCTGCAGTTCTGTTGTCTGTAGTTGTTCTCCTCCAATCGCTTTCTTATCTCAAATAATCATCAGGGAGGCTGTGTTTCTTTAACAGGTGTTACTGATTAGACTCAAAGGATTTTGGTAGCTGTAGTGAAAACGTTTTTTCAGTTCAGGTGACCAGGGACCGACACCCCTCCAAAAGCACAAGTCCTTCCCAAGTTTGGGGGAGGGGAGAGAACCATCTTTATGATTCTCCAAGGTGGGGCACAGTAACCCCGGTGCCGCTGCCTCTGGAGCCCGGGACTCCCATAGCACTAAGTGAAAAAATGAAGGAGGCCGAGGCGCGCACTCCAGGTCAATTAAACCTGTTACAAAAAATATATTTCGAAGGGATTGTGTCCTCCGACGTATTCCTTATCTTTGATAATTCGTCTCCAGCTTGCTGGCCTTGGAAGAAATTTTCTCAGTAGAGGGCTCTGCGCATCGACGTCCGTCGAGTTGGTGTCCCTCGACAGCCACCGTATCGGCACTGACGTCACCATGCCCATAAATAGCCACGCGCAGCGTCCGTTGCTCAGTTCTGTTTTTCTGCGCTTCGTGGTGCCTCGGAATACCGTTGCTCAGTTCTTCAGTCAAATATACTTCATTATTCCTCGAGAATACCGACTCGTACTCGATGGCTTCCTCATCCGAACCGACGACTCCACGGTCCGGCTTCAAAAAATGTCGAGACTGTGGAAAGAAAATGTAATTGACGGATCCTCACAGGATCTATTTGTGGTGCCTGGGAGTCGAGCACCATTGTTCAGAGTGCGAGGACTGCATGTCCATGACTGCGAAAGCCTTGAAGGAGCGTAAGGGGAAGCTCGAGAGAGGTAAGGCAGTTAAAACATCTTCGAAAGTTTCCTCGGCGGAGACGAGACATTCGTCTCCTCGCCATCACAAAAGACATTCTCGTTCTAGGTCTCGAAGCAGTTCCCATCACTCTTCGAGATCTAAGCATTCAAAAAAGAGACGTCGAAGATCCCCTTCATCGTCTTCTTCTTCCGTTTCCCCGAAAAGGGTCTCCTGCCCCACAAAACATAGCTCTCAGGCTGAGTGGGATGAATTCAGGAAAAAGATGCTTAGCGTCTTCGAGAAAGCGGCCTCGACCCCCTCGAAAACTGTTGAGGGTGATACCCTGGGTGAAAGACCTGAAAAATCAAACCGCCGCGAGTCGCAGCACCCAGCGAAAGAAGCTACTCGAGACCGCCACGAACCCTCGAGCAAGGGAAAAGTCCCTTCGATGCATAGATCTTTAGATAGATCATTATCGAAGGGTTCTTTGACGCACAGGTCAGTTGATTTGACGCCGTCTTCGATGCCGAGAAAGGACAAACCCACGGCCACCTCACAGCCAGTGGCCATACCCAGAGCCTCGATCACGAGAATGTCGTTGACAACCTCGAGTAGAATTCCGATACTCTCGAGTTCCTCGAGGCCTCTACCAACTTTCTCGACGCCTTTTTTGATGGCTTCGAAGCCTTTAACGTCCGCGTCGACGACGTCGACGTTTTCTCAGCCAATTATGACGAATTTGGCCCGTTCTGCTCTGGAAATGGGATTTATACCATTTCCAAGATCTGATCATTCCAGAGCCTTATCATCTATTTATGAAGAAGGGGAGAATTCGGGCCAGGAAAGACCTTTTGAGTTGCAGGGATCTGCAACTCCTGTACCAGAGGAATTTACCTCTGAGGAAGGTAGGTTAAAAGACCTCCAAGAATCCTTACATCAAACAATTGGGTTGGACACTTCCCAGAAGTGGAATTTGCCAAACCAGACCCAGGGGAACATGCTGAAACCCCTTATAGAACCTTGATGGCAAGGATAATAGAGTTTATGGGGTGGTCTACACCCTCACCTGCTTTTCAGCAAGACGACCTCAGACATTTTGGTTAAAGGTCCACAGGAGGATCCTGTGGTGCCATTTCATGCGGCATTACAAAGGAAAATATTGGCAAACTGGGAAACCCTGAGGTTATCCCGGCGGTTAACAAAAAATTATCAGCCAAATATAGGGTGTCTACTGCTGACCCTGAATATTTATCCAGACACCCAACTCCGGAGAGTCTGGTTGTTCAGGCAGCAACTTCATCAGGTAGTAAATCGGCTTAACCTACTGTTCCACAGGACAGGGATGACAAGAGATATGACTCTATGGCCAAAAAAGTATTTTCTGCAGGTAGAATGGCGTTGAAATCCATCAATGCACTTGTACGCTCGCAAGGTTCAGCCACACACTTTGGGAGTGTGCTTCATCAGCGGCTGACTGCCTCCCGGAGGGAGAAGAAAGGGAAGCGTTTTTAAACATCATTAAGGATGGTAAAGACGCAATGTGCAAATCCCTTCAAACTGGCATCGATTCTGCTGACAGCATCAGCATGGCCATGGCGGCAAGTACAACAACCCGGAGATTTGCTTGGTTGCGAAAGTCTGGTTTTGCTCCAGATGTGCAAAGCAGACTCTTGAATATGCCCTTTGACGGCACTTCTTTGTTTGGTAAGAAGGCAGATGACAGTTTAGAAAAGCTACAAACATCAAAGGCAGCAGCAAAATCCCTGGGAGCTGCAATCCGTCAGACACCATATCGCCCCTCAGGAACCTCTTGGAGAGGTAAGTCCTTTCGCTTCTATTGCGCATTCGAAAGGGCAGAGGACAGCCGGTTCAAAGGGGTCAGAAAAGATTCACCCGAAGTGGACTGGTTAAAAATACAAAAGCTGCAGCAGGTGCCTCTTTACCCTCGGCATCTGCATCACCCGCCTCCAAACCGCTCTGAGGACTCTCCTCACAAGGCACCAGTAGGGCGCAGGTTAACTCAACATCTGACGGAATGGCAGGCTATTACGTCAGATGCTTGGGCATTGGAGACAGTTGCCCAAGGTTACTGCCTGCCTTTTCTACGCATCCCTCAGAGTCATCCACCGGGGAACAGCTCTCTGAAAGTTCCAGATCCGCTCCTCTTGCAGGAAATTGTAGACCTGCTAGAGAAAGGTGCTATAGAACCGGTACCTGTAGCGTACTCCACCTACGTTCTCATACCGAAGAAAGACGGAGGACTGAGACCTATTTTGGACTTACGAGAATTGAACAAGTTCCTCAGGAAGGACAAGTTCAAGATGGTAACTCTGTCAGATCCTTCAGGTCCTCCAGCTTCAGGACTGGCTGGTATCTCTGGACCTCCAGGATGCTTATTTCCATGTGCCAATCCATCTGAAGCACAGGAAATACCTGAGGTTCGCAATTGGCGGCTCTCATTATCAATTTCGAGTTCTGCCATTTGGGCTGACCTCCGCCCGAGGGTCTTCACCAAGTTAATGGCGGTAGTGGCTGCAAGTCTAAGGAGGGGAGGGATTCACGTCTACCCCTACCTGGACGATTGGCTGATCAGGGCTGTATCTTCGGAACAAGCTCAGATCCAGCTAGATTATGTCTGCCACTTCCTTCACAAACTGGGCTTCTCCCTCAATTTAAAGAAGTCACAGATGATACCATCACAGAGACTCCAGTTAATCGGAACGGTCCTGGACACTTCTCTGGGAAAAGCCTCGCCACCAGAGGTGAGGGCTCAAGATATTCTGCAGATGGTCACCAAGTTTCAAAATGCCCAACGTCTCCCAGCCTTCGACTTTTTGAGGTTGCTAGGCCTCATGGCATCCTGCATCTTCCTTGTGCCAGAGGCTCGCCTGAGAATGAGATCTCTCCAGTGGGCACTAAGAACCCAGTGGTCGCAGTTCTCAGGAAAAAATACAGATCTCCTTCGGATTCCGGACAAGGTAGCCCGAGACCTTCAATGGTGGGCTTATTGAGAGAACATTTTGAAAGGAGAACTGTTTTGGCAACCATGGCCTGAGATAACAGTAGTCACGAACGCCTCACTCACGGGGTGGGGAGCCCATGCCAACGACTTGACCATCAGCGGTCCTTGGTCTCCTACGGAGTCCAGACTACACATCAACCTATTGGAGCTGAGAGCGATCAGACTAGCGCTGAAAACTTTCCTGCCATCAGTACAGGGAAAAAATGTCCTGATAATGACGAACAACACAGTGGCCATGCACTACCTCAACAAAAGAGGAGGCGTGGGATCACTGACACTGTGCAGAGAGGCAATGCAGCTCTGGTTTTGGGCAATTCAAGAAGGAATCTCTCTATCAGCAGTTCACCTAGCCGGAGAGAAGAACTTGACGGCGGACGCTCTGAGCAGGCAGGGCACAGTCTCCCATGAGTGGGAACTAGCTCAGGAAGTCCTTCAGGAGATCTTTGCCCTTTGTGGAACCCCTTAAG
Source organism: Ambystoma mexicanum (assembly GCF_040938575.1). Lineage (NCBI taxonomy): Eukaryota > Metazoa > Chordata > Amphibia > Caudata > Ambystomatidae > Ambystoma > Ambystoma mexicanum. The sequence continues at coordinate 447,521,936 of NC_090928.1, forward strand.
TGGATCTGTTCGCCACCAGTACCAACAGGAAGTGCGATCTGTTTTGTTCAAGGGAATTTCCCCCAAGAGGAGCTCTAGGGGACACGTGCATAGTGGACTGCAAGTTTCCACTCCTGTATGCGTTTCCACCAGTCCCTGTCATTCCTCAAATGATCAGGAGGTTGAGAAGATTCCGGAGGACCATGATCCTAATTGCCCCAGACTGGGCCAGGAGAACGTGGTACCCGGACCTTCTGGACATGTCCATCTGCCCTCCAATTCGCCTTCCACTCAAGGATAATCTTCTCTCACAGAAGGGAGGTCAGGTTCTCCATCCAGACATCAGAACCCTCAACCTTCACGCTTGGCTTCTGAAAGGTTGAGATACAAGGATTGGGACCTCCCTGATGACGTCATGGAGGAGTTGGTTTCGGCCAGAAGGCCAGCAACAAAGTCTTTATACCGCTGCCGTTGGAACAAATTTTGCAGCTGGTGTAGAGAAGAGAATATCGACCCCTTTTCATATGGTACATCAACAGTGTTATCCTTTCTACTCTATTTGGCAAATTCAGGCCTTCAAGTTAGCACTATCAAGGGCTATCTCGCAGCGCTATCGATCTTCAAGCGCACTGCAGAGGAGACATCGTGTTTCAAATTACCCTTAGTAATACAATTTCTAAAGGGATTAACTAATGTCTATCCTCCAAAACCATTCCAAGTTCCCTTATGGGACTTAAATTTAGTCTTAAATTTCCTGATGGGTACTCCTTTCGAACCACTCCACTCTTGTTCGTTAAGATTTCTCACCCTTAAAACTGTTTTATTAGTGGCACTAACATCTGCTAGAAGGGTGAGGGAATTACAAGCTCTATCTTGTAAACCCCCTCATACAATCTTTCATAAAGACAAAGTTGTCCTACAGGTGAAGCCTAATTTCCTCCCAAAGGTGGTTTCTGAATTCCACATCACTCAGAAAATTACCTTACCTTCATTCTATCCTCCTCCCCATCCGGGGAAAGAGGAAGAAAGGCTACATAGGCTGGACCCAAGGCGGGTTTTAAGCTTTTACATCAGCACACTTGCTAGGATTAGGAAAGCAGACCAACTGTTCGTAGGTTACTCAGGGCACAAATTGGGACTACCGATAACAAAACAGACCATTTCCAGATGGATTATTTTGGCCATTCTGGAATGTTACAAACTAGCAGGGAAGGAGCCTCCTCAAAATCTTAGGGCTCATTCAACCAGGGGTATCGCAGCCTCTTCGGCCCTCCAAAGAGGGGTTCCGGTTCGAGACATATGTGCGGCTGCCACATGGTCGTCCGCACATACCTTCACAAGATTTTACAACCTGAATTCCTCCTCTAGTCAAGAGACTAGGTTTGGCAAAGCCGTATTACACTCTGTTCATTCCTAAAGGGAAACATGGTGTTTTTACTCCCACCTTCAATTACACACCACTGCTATGGAGTCTATCAAAGATAAGGAATACGTCGGAGGACACAATCCCTTCGAAGAACAAGTTACTTGTTACCTGGTAACGTTCTTTTGATGGGATGTTCCTTAGACGTATTCCTTATCGCCCCTCCCATCCATCCCCGCCGTAGTACTTCCCTTGTGGTTGCAGCTTACGCTCCTTTAAGGTCAATAACCAATTCATGCAGGACTTATCTTATGCTACAAAACGGAACTGAGCAACGGACGCTGCGCGTGGCTATTTATGGGCATGGTGACGTCGGCGCCGATACGGTGGCTGTCGAGGGACACCAACTCGACGGACGTCGATGCGCAGCGCCCTCTACTGAGAACATTTTTTCCGAGGCCAGCAAGCTGGAGACGAATTATCAAAGATAAGGAATACGTCGGAGGAACATCCCATCGAAAGAACGTTACCAGGTAAGACGTAACTTGTTCATCTGGGTTAAATCCCAAAATGGGCAAGTATTCACCAGGGTTAAATCCCATCTGCTGCAAATCCCAAAGTTAAGCTCCTCCAACGAAAGCCATGCAACATTTTTTAAGGGGGCATCAAGCAGAGCAATAGGGCTGCAGTTAGCAGGTTCTTTAAAGTCACCTTTTTTTATATATTGGGACTAAGAAGCATGTTCTCCAAAACTGTGGAAAATATCCCCTAAGTGCAATGAAGAAATACAATTTATACAAAATATTGGACCATAGTATAGGATAATGTTTCAATATCCATCAGTGTAAATGATCCTTTGCATGGAGCAAGGAGGGCTTAGTTAGAGTACTTTACGGTGTCACTTGGACATTCAAATTTCTCAATAAATAAGCTATTCCAAGAAGATTCAGAGATCCCATTATCTAAAACAGAACTCTGTGACATGTAATTCATTGACACATTATTATCACTTTGCAAAAAATTTGAGGATTGACCTTGTTAGCAATGGCTAGCATCTTTTGGCTATCAGCAATATCAAGGTGCAAACGATAAAATGTCAACCATTTGCTATATCATTGTTTTAATAATTTTACATGAGAAAATGTAGCAAGCTGAGATAGGAGAGGATCCTGTTAAGAGATGCCTCAAAGCCACATTTTCCCCCTACACAACTCCATCTGAAAGATGTGACCTAGCATAATTTCTCTTCCCAGATGGGGGAAGGTTAGACAATAGTTTACTGGAAATAAATTCAGATAGTTTATTGGGTCATTGGGTCAGTCTCTATATTTTCAACATGCGATACATGATTGGCAACAAATGAGCACATGAGCATGTTATATTTGGAGATCTTGGTATTATACCAAAAAATAAGATTTTTTGAGATGAAACAGTGATGTCACTTGGACCCCCCACAAACTTGGTGGTGACACACCTCTAATAATATGTTTAATGATAAATGGGCATGATCACTTGTAGAGGAAAAGTGCACCACCAGTGATTCTATTTTAGAGAGCAGAAGCAAACATATAATATCATTTAACATTATAAAACTCCAGAAACTGATCAAGGACTTTGATGCATTCAATACACATAATGCTTGATGCATTGGACAATGCTAAACCTATATTTGCACCCCTCTCCTGGTGTAACAACCTAGCTAGGGGTCTTCCCAGACGATCCGCCTCCCCAAATCTCCATTGCCATTGCCGGCACTGAGAAATATCACCACTTTCTGCGGCTGGTAAGAGTACATCCAGCTCAACCTTAACATCTGATAGAAATTGAGGAGTTAGAAGCTGTGGGTATCTATGCTCTAATGGTCTATGTGAATATTCTTCAGAATCTCCCAACTCATAATGATACCCCTAATGTAAAACATTTTTTTGGTTTTTACAACAAAGAAAACATAACCAACACACCCGACATTTTCGGTTGCAAGCTTCTTAGCATACATTTGCGTGTCTTTGTTACTGTCTCCCCCCCCTCCCCTCTTTAACTCGAGCTTTCTTCACTTTTCTTCGGGTGTCATATCTTGAGGGGCTCATCCCCTTCGCTGCTCTCGGATGTATCATGTTCGCTTGGGTTGGCGTGGGTGGATACCGACAATGTGGCTACCAGTTGCCTCAACGCTATCAGAGGTCCCACTTCATTTTCCTGCCCTCTGCTGGCTGCCTCATACCATACTACTATCTCAGCGTCAGCCCATTTCAAGAGATTCATGCCACCATACCTCTATTTTGGGTCTATGGCCTGCCTTCCAACTCATGGCAATTCTATGTTTGGCCAGAATGTAGGCCAGGTCCTTGAGTTTGCACACGTGTTTCAGGTTGCGTGGTCTGGTGAATCCCCCCACCATGTATGCCCACACAGATTCCACGTCTAGCTTGATTCCCTTCTCAGATAGTCGTTGATTAATTTCCCCCCAGAATTTTCCCACCTCCGGGCACGCCTAGAACATATGAATCATCCCTGCGTCCACCTCCCCACACTTGGGTCATTTTTGTGCTTCTGTGCTCCCGAATCTGGCGATCCTTCGGGGGGAGTCATATACGCCCTATGGGTTACATATAGCTGGATCTGTTGCAGCTTTGCATTCATGGACAACTTTTTATGGTATCTCTATGCTCTTTCCCATTGCCTGTCTTGCATAGGTACTCCTGCATCCTCCTCCTAATCCCGTCACAGCTGGAGCACCTCCTTACCCTTTCTAGGCATCACCAGTTTGTAGATCCAGGATACCTTGTGCCCTCCTTCCGAGATATTGGATATCGTTTCTATAGCAGTGTCCGGTTGTTCTGCTAGTACTATTTCGGACCACGTTTCCTTCACCCGTTTAACCGTTCTGGTGTAAGTGATGTATTGCCCCGTGTGTACCCCGGTTTCATCAACTATCGTTTGGAAGTCCACTGCCTTCCCTTCTTGCCATATATCTCCCAAGGTTGCTAGGCCTACCGGCTCCCAAAGTTTACAGATCCCTTTCCTTGGTTGCTCATCCACCCCGCTTTCTACTGCTCTTTCCGTATTATATTTGTGTTTGTCTCCTATCGTGTGATATATGTTGATCCCCAGGTATCTAAACTTTCTGGTCTCCCAGGCTATCTGCAAGATTGGTAAGTTTTCCTGTGGGACTCCTCTGTATCTTCCCAAGGGGAACATGCACGATTTCTTAGGGTTAACCGCTATGCCCGAGAGTGTCGGTAACGCTCCATCACCTCCAAGATGTATTGCCAGTTTTCCTCCGGGTACCGCAAGTATAACCCCATATCAACTGCATACAATGATATCAAGTGCGGTCCCCCCCTTAGTGTAGACCCCTATCTCTTCATATTGCTGTCTTAGATAGATAGCTAAAGGTTCTAGTGCTAGGATGTACAGCATCGGGGACCATGGGCAGCCCTGTCTCGTGCCTCTGCTGAGTTGCCATTTGTCTGAAATAATCACTCCTGTTTTAACCCTGGCTAGTGGGGAGCTATACACCAGTTTCACCCACCTCAGATACCCCAGTCCCATCCAATATTCCTCAGGGCCGCCATCAGCCAAGGCCATCTTACAGAATCGAAGGCTTTCACGGCGTCTAGCAAGACTGTTGCTATTTCAGTTGGGTCGCCCTCTGCCTGTTCTATGATGTGGTGGAGCCTCCTATGGTTATCAGATATACTTCTGCCTGGGACATATCTGGTTTGGTTGGGGTGTATGAGTTTATTTATTACCCGTTTAAGTCTATTCGCCAGCATGACCGTGAGAATTTTACTGTCCTGGTTTCGCATGGATAGTGGTCTGTACGACCCACAGTCTGTGCTTGGCTTGTCGGGTTTAAGGAGCGGGATGATTACCGCCTCCCTTAGGGATTCTGGCAGTCTCCCTTTCTCGAAGGCCTGATTTAGCATTGCCAATAGTGGGGTAAGCACCTCTTGCCTATACGTTTTATAGAATTCACTAGGGAGCCCGTCTGTCCCAGGGGCTTTGCTGGTGGGCAGGTGTATGACCACTGTCTCTATTTCCTCTATTGTGATTGGGGCATCTAGGTTCTCCCTATCTTCTGCACTCAAATTAGGTAATCCTGTATCTTCTAGCGTTTCTTGAGTTTCCTGCTCTGCCATCTCCCCAGCATCCTCATATAAGTGTTGGTATAATTTAAGGAATCCCTCGTTCACGCTCTCCTGGGCGTTCCATAATTGGCCCGATTCTCCCTTTATCTCTCTGATTGCTGATCTGGGTGTCTCGTTCTTATATGGCCATGCTAGCAACCTCCCTGGTTTGTCTCCCCCTTTGTGTTGTCTTTTGATGTATTTTTTATAATTCAGGTTGCATAATCTCTCCCAGAGCCCACCAGATGCTTGTTGTAATTGGCTCATAGACTCGGCATCCTCCTGTGAGGTGCCCCCTCTTTTCATAATTACTTCTAGTTTCCTTTCTGTCTCCTGTAACTCACGCGTTATGCCCCCATGGAGCCCTTTGGATTTGGATATGGCCGCCCCCCTTACCACCACCTTAAAGGACTCCCATAGAGTACCCTCTGACTCCACGCTTCCAGTATTATTTTCAAAATATTCGATTATCTCCTCCCTTAGGTACTCTCGGAATGCAGTATCTTTCAGTTCTTCGGCTCCAAGCCTCCACGTTGGGATCCTGGCTCTGGAGGGCTGGTGTCGCCACGCCAGAACCAGAGGGGAGTGGTCCGATAGTATTCTTGCCTTATATTCTGACCCCACCATCTCCCCGATGAGTTCCGGTGTGGCGAACATGTAATCCAGTTGTGTGTATAGCTTTTGTGGGGCAGCATAGTGTGAGTAGTGCCTATCATTCGGGTGTTGCTGCCTCCATGTGTCTTCCAGCCGAAGGTTTCTCAACAGGGCCTGTAGGGATTTTGCTGCGGGAGTAGGCCTGTCTAGTTTCGTGTCTGATCTGTCCATTTTGGGATTTAGCGTGCAGTTGAATTCCCCTCCCCATATGACCGCACCTCCTATATGAGGGCTGATTTTGCTATATAGTGTCTTGAAATAGGCCACTGTGTCTTATTTTGGGGCATATGTGTTTATGATGCACAGCTCTCTATTCTCTAGCAAACCCCACATCACTGCCATCCTCCCGTCCGGCTTTCACCATGGCCTGCAACATCTGGAAGGGTACATGTGGTGCTACCTAAGTGATTACTGCCCTGGCGTATGCCGAATACGTTGCCCCTATGATGGTCCCCCTCCATTTTATCTTTATCACCTCCTGTTTCTCTTTGGTGAGGTGAGTTTCTTGTAGTAAGCTTATGTCTACTTTTTGCCTTCTCAAGTACATCATTATCTTGTTTCTCTTCAAGTAGCTATTGAGTCCCCTGACGTTCCAGGTTACTATTCTAAGGTCTCCCATCTTCATCCATATCCCGTCCCTTCTCCATCCCTCCTTGTCCTTCGCCCCATGTATGCTTTGCATGGATATAAGCTCGCTCCCTAACTAATTTCACCACGAACCCCCCAACAATCCCCTCTCCCTCCCTCCCCAGTCCCCAACGGTTGCCCAGCACCAACTCTGGATCTTTGTTCTCTAACTACTAACACACCCGATCCCCCAACTCCCCTTCCCTCCCCAGCTCTCCTCCCTCCCGCCTCCCATCCCTTCCCCAACTGTTGCCCAGCTCCATCCCTGGATATCAGGCAACCCCGCATTTGGTGCTATACTGGCAAGCCGGTGTTAGAAACCCAGCAGGGTGTTTCTGCACTACTGGTAACCCAACTAATCTAATGGGGTATGAGTACGGGTTCTCTTTATCTCCTGCTTTGTGCCATATCAACCCTGCCCGTCGTTGCACTACATCCCAGATCTATAATCAAGTCCCAGAATTACAGTTTATACAACACCTCGGCCTCTGGTTTCTTCTCCCCATCACTCGGTTCCGCTCTCCTTTCCATCATTCTTCTCAGTCGAACAGTTCTGTGCGTCCAACCATTTCGTTGCATCTTCCGGCATGTCAAAGAATACAGTTCAATTTTTATGGAACATCTTCAGCTTACAACAGCATGTATTTATAGCCAGCGTCCCGTAGTCTCCTCTTCACAGCCCCAAAATTCAGACGCTGTCTTTGCACCTGGAGTGTGTAGTCTGGGTAAGCGGTTATGGACGCAGATGCCCTGCGTATTGTATCTCCTTTACGGAAGTGCTGCAGGATCCTTTCTCTATCACAGTAATTTAGTATCTTGGCAATGATGGGTTTTGGGGGAGCTCCCGGGGGGGGCCTTCTAGTCAGAGCCCTATGCGCTCTCTCCACCGCAAAGCCTTGAGTAAGTGTACCACCCCCTATTTCTTGCAATAGCATGGTCTCCACATATTCAGTTGGGTTAGATCCCTCCTGCCCTTCCGGGAGTCCCACAATACGTATATTATTTCTCAGCGCGCGACCTACGGCTTCCTCCGCCCTGTTTTCCAGGTTGCTTACTTGTTGTCGAAGCACATGGATCTCCGAGGCGTGTGATGTGCAGGTAGCTGTGTTAGATTTCATTTCCTCCTCCAACATGCCCGTTCTTTCCGCAATTGTTCTGACATCTTGTCTTAATAAGTTGAGGTCCACTTGTACTGTGTCAATTTTGACCTCTAGCGCCTCCTTAAGTGTGGTCATGGCGGCCTCCAATTTCGTTTCCAGTGTCAATTTCAGGTCCGCAATGGCGTCGAGAATCTGTTGATCCCTCCGTGCCAGAGAAGTTCTGATCTGGGCACTCCTATCTTTGCTCTTGGCCCCTGCCTCCACTGTCAGTGGAGTCTTCGTGAAGACCTCCATCGAGGATTGCTTTCCCTTTGTCTTGGGCTGTTTGGATGACATTGCTCTATGTCCCGACGCTGTGGTTCTAGATAAAAAGAGCCAAACTGACCAATGTTCGCTTTCACAATCTCCTGCCCAGCTTTGGGTCCTTTTGGGGGCCCCCCCGCTGTGCCCGCCAGGGTCCAGGAGCCTCTTCCTAGGTGCAGGATGTTTAGGTGCTTGGCATGGCCCCCAGAGTCTGCTGTCGTTTCTAACCTCGCTGAGTGCACTCCGGGATAGCCACACTTTCCAGGTCCTTGTTCAGGTTGTGCTCTTTGTTGCATCAGTGGGGATGTCTCACCCTGTCCATGTATTGGTCACCCACGCGCTGTTACCCGAGGGTGATTCTCTGTGCGCCTGATACGTGTGTCTGTGCCTCTCTGGTACCTCCATGCACTATCCAGAGTCTTCCCCTTTCCGGTCGAGTACTGCCAGTTATGTACAGTACTGATTGAGTTGACCTGGTGCACTCGTGTTCCTGGGTCCCCGGTAGATTGATCTGGTCTAGAGATCCCTATCTAGTGTAGTTGTGCAGTGTTTGTGTTGGTGAGCTTCCGCCGATCCTTGGGGTTCGGTTTGCTTCTCCTCCCGAGTCGGCGAGCTCGCTGCAGTGTTCGCCCACTTGCTTATTTCTCTACACGCTCCATACTACGTGGACCTATTCCCCGGCCCTCTTGTGTAATGTTTATCGGTCGTGACTGTCCTGCGGTCACACAGTGTAGGAGGCAGCAGCTGCTTTATCCAGTCTAGCCGGTATCCGAACTCCACACAGTTCATGATGTGTGGTCGGCTCTGTAGGGGTGAGACTGTCCCGTCTCACGATGCGTGCCTATTTGCGCGTCTCTCTCATCAGTTAGCTTCGCCTTCAAGTGCGTGCTTACCCAGTTCCATGCTATGTGCAATCGGGGAGTCTCCATCCATCGCTTCCCCCATGCGCATTTGGGCTACAGCAGGGCACTTCCAGGTATCGGAGTACTTTGTTGCTCGACAGGTGCTCCGCACTTCTCCTTTGCGATGGGCGATCTTCAGAGCCCTTTTTGTTATGCAGGGTGCCCATTTTGTTCGGCCCTCCTCCAAAGTTCCGCTTCCAGTTTTCTGCAGATATCTTCCTCGATACAGCCCGATTTCGATGTCTGCGCAGCACATTCCATGCAGCCGTTATTCATATAAATTCACCTCTGTTTGGGTTGCATTAAGTGCAGTTCCGACGGTGGGATATCTCCGGATAAGTTACGGATATGCAAGAGCTTTGGAGCAGCCCAGCCTCTCGCATGGCAGTTTGTCACACCCCCCGCCCCTGATGTAAACATTGAAAGTCTGCCACACAATGCCACATTTCAAAACGCAAAACCTTCTTTTAAACAATTTAACGTGATCGAGCATGTTGGTATCGAAAACCTTATCCAGAAAAGCAGTGTGCTTAAATCGCTGTGGCAGCTTGGCATAGCAGTTCCTACCAAGTGATATCTTCAACATGCAAGGTGATCGGTCTCAATATGTGCAGCGTAAAATAAAACGGGGTTTCACATAACTGAGAACCATAAATCGATTTGTGATGCCATATTGTGTGCTGAGGAATCGAGCATATATTCTATACGCCGTAGATGAAACTATGAACTCATCATCTTGCATGGCCACTAGACGTTCCACTGCCTCTCCTCTCCAATTGATGGGCTGCGCCAGACCCTTTTAGGGCAGCATCTACATCTGAATTTGTGTTCATATTGCCTCCGCCGCCCAAATGATTTGTGTATCAGACAACTTGAAGATATCACTATAAAACTCTGGGTCTATGTTGCAGCGGTACGTGTTGAATAGAAATAAACTCTTCCTCAAATATTACTATGGAGGATCCCATATCTCCTGTGTTGCTCTGTAACTGAAGCCAGGAGTTCAAATTGTAAAAATCTATGTAAGAAATACGAGGACCTCAAAGTCTGGGACGAGTAATCCGTAATATCAGTGTGAACCCCACTTTTTATCAAACTCTTCACCCACTGGACACAATACATGTGTCTTCTGCAGCATAATTATCAAGGCACCATGCTGCTCTATATATGGTAGGTTCTTAGCCTTTATAGGGTTACCCATCCCCCTAATATTCTAACTGATCTCAGTGATGGCTAAATCGTGTGCGCTGTTATAATTATTTTGCAACTATCATCACACAAGTTTAGTTAAATTATAGTTGTGTAACATGTATCCCAGTCGTCTCCCCCTGCATACATCACTGTGCCAAATACATTTTGAGATGAACAAGCCCATACCCCCAAGCCCCCCGTCACCACAACTGTACAGGTTGCTATGTTAACCCAAGTATTAAACTGCCCCTTAACAAACATTATAAAAACAGGACAAGCTTGCTGAGAAGAGAAGCGCCAGCTGAAGTCTGCATACCACCGTCTGTAGGAAACTACTGCACATTGTGTTACTGTTACAGATGTAGTGTATTCAAGAATCGACATAGAATTAAATTTCAAATCGTTATACAGATCATGGCCAACCAAAGCCAACCAGTAGAGACTAGGCAAATTGAAGCTAATCAGATGGCTGGGTAATTTCCTCAAGGAATGCTGGGGACTCCTCCTGGACTGTGAGATTCATAGCAGTGCTCACTCCTCTCTCTGGTGCGCCTCGAAAGTAAGTCCTGGTCCTTGTATTTCAGTATACGTTCGATGATTGGTTGAGGGTGGCCACCAGGCCTCGGCCTGGGGGCAAGGGAGCCATGATCAGGTTCAACAGTAAAGTGAGGGGAGAGTTCATTACGAACATATTTTTAAGAATATCCTCCACATAGATTTATTTCTCCCTTTGCAATATATTCTTGTATATCCCAACAATGCACATGAAATGCGATCTCAATTCCAGATGTTCGAATTTCACCATCGTCTCTTTAAGGTCCCAGCTCAAACTCACAATGGTGGATTTCAAAGAGTTGACATTATCTTTGGTCTGGCTTATCCTTGACTTTAATTCAGTAATTCTAGCACTTTATTTTCCAGGTTTAGACTTTAGCAAATTGATATTGGCAGTTATGTTGTTCAGTGTATTATATAGTGAAGTAAATCCATCCTGTATGCTTTTGATAAGTTCTTCATATGAAATGATGATTCCATTACCGCCACATCCAACGCCATAGTGTTACCCTGGTCCACAGTCCTTATTTAGCAAAGGAGTCCAAGTTCCCTTTTTTTCCTCGTTTCTGCGAGTCATGATATGTGGCGGTGTCATATGCACCAGACTGTACTGTGTGGATATCTGATAGCACTGTTGGGTGTCCCCACAAGCAGCACACATGCTAGCAACTCCCAAGTGGCTCAAGACGTCACAGAAACACGTCTGATGATGCCCCTCACAAGTGCTGAACTTAATGATGAAATGGAAAACAGTTCTCAGGATCTCAAAAATGCATGCCCAGCATACGTACATGAGCCCAATAGTAAGTATTGTGTAAATTAATAATTCATCTCTCCCAGGTGCCCACAGCACGCATCCCTGGCAAACTTCACCAGACATGCAGCATGTCTACCACAAGAGTGGCGCTCACCTCCAACCTGCTCAGTGCCAGACACAGCAGATCCAGCTAGGGCTGCAATCCCTACAATCCACACGGCCAACAGGCAAGCAAGTATAGGCCTGTGAACTGAGAAGGCACCAATTAGCGAAGGCATGTAACTGCCACACCGAGCTAGGCAATGACGATTTCACTCATGTCTCAATATCGGAGGGTCGACCAGAGAATATCCAGACAGCCACTCTTGCTGAACATAGGTATATGCAGCAAGATGGAAGCAGAGCATTTCCTTCATGAAACCACCTTTTTCGATTGCCTAGCAGGCCTACATGTTTGTTTGTCCAGTATGACATATGGTGGTTTATGTACCCAACCTGTCACACAAGTTTATTTGTTTGCCAGATGCTTTTGGAATGTAGAAGTTAAAATGAGTTTGTAAAATTAATGCATTAAGCAATACATTCTAAGATCTTTCATTTTGTTTCTCCCAAAAACATTTATTTAACATATAGTGGGAAATGGCATGAGCACATAAGGCACATTTTACACAAGCAGAATGGCAGGAAATACAGACCTTCATATGCAGAGTCAGTGATATAAGGTTCCCCAGCCCATGACCCCCCAGCAACATAGGCCCCAACAGAGCTTCCCCCGCCATACACAAACAATATTACAACAGTGAGAATTGCTGAATAAGTGGAGGTTTTGCCACAATGCCCGGGTATTTCTCTGCAAAGTCAATGAAAGGTCTCCATGTAGTGACATACTTGTCATATCACCCCTCACATAGTTCAGTGACTTTGTCTGCCACCAAAATATCCCATACTTTCACCCACCACATCTGGGCTCCCGGACCCTCTACTGATTTCCAGCTACGGGCAATAATCAGTTTGGCTGCCAGTAGAAGGTGCCCATCATCGTGGCCATAGGAAATGCCCCATCTCCTGTATCGCCCAGCAACTCCACCGGGGGATTCATTGGTAATGAGAGACCTGTGATATCCTTGATTTTGGACACCTCCTTCCAAAAGAGACCCACATTCCTACACACCCACTCCATATGACAAAGTGAATCCACTGTAGCACATCCATGGCAGCAATTTGCTGAATATTCAGCTCAAATGTGGTATAAGCTTTCCGGTGTTAGGTACCACCTGTAGAAAAATGTGTAGTAGCATTCTCTGTCTGTCAAAGATCTAGAGGATTTTTGCATCCGTGCCCATATTCTCAACCAGGCATCATCCTCTATTGCTCCACAGAGGTCTTCTTCCCACTTACACATATACGGCAGGCGCACCACTGGGTCCCCTGTGGCCAATAGCTTATATATGTGAGAAAAGCAACCCCTCGAGCCCCCTGCCTGAAACGCAATTCGAGTGCATTCAGTAGCATGGTGGCCCCCGCTTTATGGGAGAGTGAAAAGCCCAATGTCGCAGTTGGGCATAGCAAAATCGCTCGTTTTTGGACAAGGCGAAATCCACCTTACACTTGTTAAATGTCAGCGGGCATCCATCTTTATATAACTGCTGCACACTAGCCAATCCCCCAGCCACCCAAGCCTTGAACTTTCTTCTATCATGCCCTGGTTGGAAGTCCGGGTTGTTCCAAACAGGTGTAAGTGGACATGCACCCAACTGTGCACCCCATCTCCAGAGCACCCTCCGCACGTAATAAAGTGTGTGCCTGGTAACTGTTACAAAAGAGGAACCAGAGGCACCCGTCATGCTCCCCTTCTCCACGTATGGGAGATGTGTCAACTCCACCGGCGAGTGGGACTGTTCAATTGTTTCCCATTTTTACTGCATGTTAGCGTCACCCCAAGAAACAACATGTGAGATATGGGTGGTCAGGTCACGTCTGGCGCCCCCAAGCCACCCACCCTGGTGGGTTTCAACAACACGCCCCTAGGGATTCTAGCCTGCTTGTTACCCCATATGAATTTGAGAATGTTCCCCTGCAGTATGCAGAGCTCTTAGTCTGGGAGCCTGACAGGTAGCGCCAAACTTAGATAAAGCAACTTTGGGACTAGATTCATCTTAACGGCAGCAATCCTGCCAAACTGCGATATTTCCTGCCCTCCCCATCTAACTAAGTCCTCAGTCAGCTCCTGAAAGAGAGGCAGGAAAAACATCAGAATTCTTGCTTGTAATTTACACGCCCAGATAGGGGATAGACTCCCGGGACAATTGTATCAGGGCCAGAGCAGACACCAGGACTTTGTCCTGCTGCCGCAAGAAGACATCCAACTCATGTGACTTGTCATAGTTGACCTTGAAGCCTGAGCAAAATCTGCCAGTTCACACAGCCCTTCAGCCAGGGAGGAATGGGGGTTCAGCAGGGTTAGCAGAACGTCGTCCGTGTAGTGAGGAACCTTCTAGTCTACCCCCCCAACCACATTCTGTTCTATGGCTGTGCTATTTCTAACGTGACTGGCCAGCTGTTTGGGCAGCCCTGTCTTGTATCCCTGACTATCGACAGGCTAGATGAGTGTCAGCCCATTTACTCGTAGATAGGTTCATGGTCCTGATAGATGGACATGACCCGTGCAATGAACCCCGGCCCAAAGCCAAATTGTTCCAGAAAGCACTGAGATGCACCCAGTCAACCTTCTCAAAAGCTTTCGGGGCATCCAGCGCGATTATCGCCACATTAGCCCCCTATAACTACTTCACCTCCAACAGGTTCAAAACCTGTCTTACATTATCGAGGGTGATGCACTCATTGATGAACCCCGTTTGGTCACTGTCTATAAGCCTAGGGAGAACTTCCATCAGACGATGTGCCAGAATCTTAGAGTTTATCTTCAAGTCAATTATGGTTAGAGTGATGGGGTGTTATGAATCGATAATCGCCGGGTCCTTCCCCGGTTTATGGATCAGAACGGTAGTGGAGATACCCATGGAGGGAGCTGTCCTACCCATAGTCAAGAATGAATTGACGAGCTCCACGAGGGGGGGAACCAGGAGAGAGTAAAACGTTTTGTAAAACGGAGCTGTGAACCCATCCGGACCAGCAGCCTTATTTTTCTGTGACTTAATGGCCCATTCTTCCTCACCCAGCAAGATCTACCCCTCTAAGGCATTGCGCTCTACTGCTGACAACTTCGGCAAGCCCGCGGTCTCCGAATAGTTAACTCCGGCGTTAGTTGGACTAGCTTCCTTCCAGAATACTGCTCTAAAGTGGGCCTCAAATAACCATAACTTGTCGGCCTTACCCGCCTCATCATTCCCTGGCTATCACAAAGGGCTAGAACTGTATTCCGACTTTTGAGTTTTCTCATTTTGGCTAACAAGAACTGATTGGCCCTATTTCCGTTAGCATAATAATATTGCCTGGTCTTCAACATTGCTTGGGCCATCCTATCTGCTAGGTTTTCTTCCAGGTTCTTGCATGCCACTCGCAATGTAGGCAGAGCCTCACGTGTTCCGTTCGTTTTGTGAGTCCTCTAGCCATATCTGGACCAGCTGTCTCTCCCTGGGGTAGGCTGCCGCTTTACTAATTCGTCCCCCCCCGAACCACCGCCTTCATCACGTTCCAGACAATACTCAGGGGAGAACCTGAGGCGCTGTTCTCTAGAAAACAGTTCGTTATTACTTCCACCTATCTCTCGACACAATACCGGGTCCCTCAGTACCGGGTCATACAGCTTCCAAGTGCACAGGGTTGTCTCCAACCTGCCCACTATAGACAGAACAAGTGTGACTGGAGAATGGTCTGAGAGTGTCCTCGTGCCTATTTCCACCCCACTTATGCAAATACGCAAGGGATCAGTATGAGATCTAACCTGGAGAAGCTCCCATGTACATGCGAATGAAATGAGAAGTCCTTATCCTCACCGTGGAACAATCGCCAGACGTCCACCAGACCCAATTCCCGGAATAGAGAAGCAAAAGAAATGGTGTGCTTAAAGTCTAGCCTGGTGGCAGGCTGGGATTTATCCAACAGAGGTTTGGGCACCAGAGTGAAATCACCCCTCCCCCCCCCCCCAACAAAATGTGTTTCTCTGCAAAGGGAAGCACATGTAAAAGGAAGTCCTCCAAGAAAGCATCCTGTCCTCTGTTAGGAGCGTATAGATATATCAGAGTAAACATGCGCTCACGGTGCAGTCCCTTAACACACAGAAATCTCCCATGGGGATCCCGTAAAACATGCTTACCCAGTAATATTGCCACACCCCGCTTCTTCTTGCCTCCCGAAGTGAAGAACTGCTTCAGGAATGCCTTTGTTGCAGCCGCTTCTCGAC
Source organism: Ambystoma mexicanum (assembly GCF_040938575.1). NCBI lineage: Eukaryota > Metazoa > Chordata > Amphibia > Caudata > Ambystomatidae > Ambystoma > Ambystoma mexicanum. The sequence goes on from NC_090928.1 coordinate 447,537,860, forward strand.
CTGCGTGAGCAGGTGGGTTTCCTGCCAGAAGACTATAGACAAGGACATCTCCCCTAATTTCCTGAGGACTGATTCCCTTTTCACTGGGGAGTTCACTCCTTACACCACCCTCCCCCATTCAGAGAATAAACATTTCACATCCAAAAGTGTATAATCGTCAACCAAAAAACGGGCACAGCAACCCGACTTGGAAGTGCACCTTCAAACCATACCACAACTCTCCCAGCGACCCCATCCAATAGGCCTAAATCACCCTGCATCAACACCCACCAAGAGCCAAGAGAATCCACCTGCATAAACAACCATAACCTTTACCGGCAGCGATACCGGCTTCAGCTCTCATGAGCTATTCTGGCCGACCCCTTCACTTTCCTCCCCCTGCCCACCTTCAGCCATTTCTGTGACCCCTTCTGACTAGAGCCTGCATCCATCCCTTCTGCCTCAACCTCCCCACCAGTCACCTGCCCCTCCCTCAACAGGCACTCCCATACCTTCAGAGTCCAAACTACCCATATTCTACCTCAGTATGAGGAGTGGAGTGTCGTAGGAAATCCCCACCTATAGTTCACCTCCTTGCTCTGCAGCCATTCCGTCAATGGCAGCAGCGCCCTTTGTTTCGCCAAAGTGGTTGAGGCCAAGTCCTGGTATAAGGAAGGAGACATGTTACGGAAGGCAATAGTCGATGAGGACCTAGCTACAGTCATTATGTGTTCCTTCAACTTAAAGAAGTGTACTGGAGAGATCACGTCTGCAGGCCTGTCCTGGGACGAGGACGTTTGGGACCTTGTCCGACAGGTCCTGTCCAATTCGATAGCCGTGTCCTCAGGAAGATCCAAGATGAAGCAAAAGAGGCCTGCCATGAAGTCTGGGAGTTCTTCATCCCACACTGTAGAAGAGATACTTCAGATCTGGATGCTGTTCCTGCGGGACCGATTCTCCCTATCCTCCTGCTTATCTACCAAAGCATCACAGCGCGCCTACTGAGCTTCTAACCTGTTGGAGTACTCCCTCACCTCATACAACTGTTCACAGAGCGTGTACTCCACTTCAGAAACTCGCTGCTCTGTCTCTGAGACTCTTTTATCTAATGCCAAGATCTTGTGGGAGAGATCCTCTGTACATCTTTGAAACGCTTTCAGAATTTTCGCTAATAGTTCTTGCAAATCTGACTTGGTGGATATCTGCTTAAGTATAGTTGAAAGAGGATCAGCCCCATGGATCTGAGCTGTCACCACTTTGCTGCACCTGTTCTTGTCGGCTGGTTGCAGCATTGCGGAAATGTCCTCCTGCCCGCTTAGGTGTTTTAGCAATAGTGACTGCAGGAGTCCGCGGAAATCTAGGTATGAATCTTCAAAAGCTCCACACAATGTGCACCATCCCTGGGGCTGCAGCTTAGGTTTGCACCTCCGACGACGCCCCAGCCTAGGGCTCGCCCCGCAGTTGAGCTGCAGAACACCCCTCTGCAACACCGTAGCTCAAAGGGGCCACAGTACCCCAAAACGCCAAACCATTACCCCAAAGCCTTATTGTCCAGAAAGCCCCAGGAAGCCCCCCAAAAGTTGCTGCAGTGCAGACTGTCACAACTCACGAGGCTCCAGGTGCTTGAAACAGGAGCCAGGCAGGTCTTGCGGCTGATACTGGCAAAGCACTACCAAGTACCCCTCAATCAGGGCAGTTGAAGCACAAGAGAGACAAAGAAGGTCACCACGCTCATCTGGTGAAGCCAGTGTGCTACAGACCTATGATGATGGGCACGACAGTGAGTTGAATGCTTGTAGCTGCAGGGTGCACAACAGCTAGCAGCAGGACCCCAAAGACAGGTATCGAGGTAATGGAGCCCTCACTGGGGCGTGGGGAGACTGCAGCGCGCAGGTACAGGACACCCAGTGCCAAATTGGTTTACCTCTTCACCGCCTTGCCATGCCCGGTACCCACAGCAGGCAGACAGACCTCCTGCGGCCCCGCAGGCACAGCCGCACTGCCCAATGGGTTATAGAAGTCCCAGGAAGTGAGTTCTGTGCTCCGGTCCGACTCGCCACCTCCACCGGGTGCAGCCGGCCGAGCCTCCAGCCGTAGCACCTCCTGTAGAGCTAGTCATAGGCTGAGTAGTGTGGGTTCACTTTGCTTCTATTACCAGATCCCTACCTAAGTAATAAATCACAGACAACTTATGTGTATGGAAAAGTTATAGGCCGTAGGCATTTTATTTTCTTACAGAAAATACAGCACAACAAAATAAATACACTGCCATATGCTTTTGAGCACCTTGTGTCCAGTCCCAAAGTTGCCCCAGGCTCCTCCTGTGTCCTTGTTATCCCTGGGCCTTCGTTCCTGGGCACATGCCGCCTACGACATGTCTTGGACCGTGTACCGAAAGAGTACTTGGCATTCCTTCTTCTGCCTGCTCCTTCTTTTCTTGGACCGTGTACCGAAAGAGTACTCAGCGTTCTTACTTCTGCTTGCTCCTTCCTTTTTGGACCATGTACCGAGAGAGTACTTGGCGTACCGGCTCCTGCCTGCACCCCTCTTCTTCAGTTATTATTGTAGGTGGGTTGGGTGGCAAACGTTTTTCCTTCCCCTTATCCAGGCACTAAGAGCCTACCCGAGAGAGGTGAGCTCTTACCTGGTTTGTGCCGCCTCTCCTTTTTCAGGCTTACTTATACCCCCCCCCCAGCCTTTTGTTCCTTCTTGGGGGCGGCCGGGTTACCCCCTGACCCCTTGCTGTTACATTTCGCACCTTCCCAAGTGCCGTTTCCTTCCCTTCCTGGGCTTTTGTTTCTTGTGGCGCTGTTCGGACGCCCCTCCCTACACTTTTGCGCCGTTTTCCCCCACCCCGCGCCTAAACTCCCAGACCCTCTATCGTCCCGCATTTCATGCGGCCCGGGGCCTGGGTCTTTCGCTCAGCAGCCCAGCGTTACTCCTGATATCTTGGCGCCCGCAGCCCCCCCAGCAAACTGCAGGGCGCAGCCATACGACCGCAGCAGAGCGGTCCTCAGGTTAGTGCGGTCCTGCTCAATTTCTGGATGCTGTGCCAGCAGGCGCCATTTTTGGGGTGAACGGCCCGAACATCAAGGGGCTCAATCCGTTGAAGGCTGGCACCACCGAGGATCGGAAAAGCACATCAAGCGCTAGGCTATGCGCTTCTCATATCCGCATTCATTAGGCAAGTCAGGGCGCTGGGAGCGGGGCACGCTGCAGTTACAGCCCTCACTTTGCCAGATGCTCTTAAGGAACCATCTTTATTTATTTATATTCATTTATTTGTTTGTAGAGCGCCAAAGCCTGCAGGCATCAGGGCGCGTAACATGAAGACAACAGACGAAACATGTAAAACAAGACTGAGGAGAAAAGCTTCATAGTTGGGAGTCTAGGTTTTTATCTGAATAGTAATGTTTTCAATTTCTTCTTGAAAATCAAGAAGTTAGGTTCGAGCCTTAATAAGGCCGGGAGTTTGCTCCATTTTGCTGCTGCTTTAACTGGAAAAGATTGTCCTATTCCGTTTGCTTTCTTCACGCGGATGGTTTTGACAAAACCTCGCATATTTGATCTCAAAGACCGACTTGGTTCATATCATGTTATTTGCTCCTTTAAGTATGCTGGGACGGAGCCATAGAGGCAGTGGTGAACAATTGAGACTGCTTTGAAGGTGATGCAGTCTTCCACAGCTAGCCAGTGGATCGACTTCCTGTCTTCAGTAATGTGATCTTCTACAGTGGTCTTCAAACTTTTTTGGCCTGGGTCCCCCTGAGCAAAGTTTGGGCAGGCCGGGCCCCCCCAAAAGTGCCAGATGGACAGTATGTAGAAATCGCTATGGACTTTTGCGTGCCGTCACCGCCCCCTACTCCCAGTACAGACCCTGGGCTCTCCCCACCCTACTCCCACCACTATCCCAGTGCAGCAGCCCATCCTGCTACCACCACAGTCCCATAAAACAAGCATACACATTTAAATAAAAAATAAATCTCCATAAACGTACCTTCTGCAGGGGCCTGGGCGTGGTTGCTAAAATGCCCCACTCCAGGTTGCTCTGCCCGTATGTGCGAGGAGGCGCAGGAGCACCCCCTCACACATACGTACATGCAGTGCCCCAGCCAGCATTTCCAATGAGCTATGCAAGGCTGGTGAAGCAAAACACCCATAGCGTTGCATGGCTCAGTGATCATGTGCGGCTGGGGAAATGAACTGTCAAAGGCAAACAGTGTTTCCTTTTGACAGTTCAGCCAGCCCAGGAACACTCCCTCAGCTGGAAAAAGCAGCTGAGGGAGTGCTCAGTGTTTCACTGGGCTGGCTCCTTGGATCCTCCATAATGGGTGAGGTGGCCAGTGGGTGGACGCCCCCCTCAACCGTTATGGATGAGCCGGCAGGCTTGGACTGGCCTCTAGGGCAATAGGGCAATGACCTTACCAAAAATGCAAAATACTAGTGTAGGCCAGTCAAAATGGGCCACTTATTTGGCCAATGTGGGCCAGTTTGAGGAGTTACTTCACTATGCATCCAGTAGTTTTGGCCATTGTTGCTGAATAAATATTCTTTAAATATCACCATTTGTTTACATTTGAACAAAAAACAACCCCTTGGGTACTATTCAAACAGTCTGTGACTAAAGTACTGAATATCCATTTGCAACTGCTGGCCATATTTTCATTGGTGCCTAAGACCGTTTTATGGCCCAGTCTGACCATGTGAGCTGCCCCTTGCCATTTCCTCCGATCTAAAAAAAAAATATATATATTATTCTTTTTTTATTTACTTATTTCATGCTGGGCTCTGGCGACCCCCCTGGGATGCGGCCGCGCCCCCCTGGGGGGGTGCGCCCCACAGTTTGAAGACCTCTGTTCTACAATGACATGCCTAGCCACGCCCCCTTCTTAATCTGAAAATCACAGATTTGAATGCGCGCTGGGAGGACACTGCCTGTTACGGAGTGGACCTCCGATATGTGTTTCCCCTTTAAGGGGGTGTGTACCTTGTTATGGTGTTACCCTTTTAAGATGGGCCATGACTACGTCATGGCCCAAGATAATAAAAGGGAGCCTGCAGGCACGTGTCTGCAGAACTGCTGCAGGCACCATGACCAACTAATTGGTGTGTGGCCTGCAGGCCCGCCCTGATGACACAGGGCCTGAAGGCCACGGTGCCACGAGGTCACCTGCTTAGCATGCAGGGCAGGATCCTATGAAGGGCCACGGTCAGCCGTGCCGATTACTGAGGCTCTGAAGCCTACCTAGTGCTGGTGCCCCATAGCACTGTAAGGTGGGGCTGGTACGATGTCCCATGGCCAGCTCCACCCTCTAACACTGCCTTCTATCTTTCAAACGTTCATAAAATGAATTCAGTTAAGTTTAGCAATATTGAAAGGCACTGTATATAGCCCTAAGCAGTCCTATGGTAGCAAGAAATATGTAGATGCACGTAAGTATTTAGGCAACAGTGACATGGGGGCTAGGGTATGCTTACTAATGAGGACCCAGCACCTCAGGTAACAGGTTGAGCTAAGCAAGAGCCATTACCTACGGCACCACTAACACCCCGTATAACCCAGCCACGGCTCATTATCATAATTTGAGCAAGGGACGAAATCCTGGGGGCCCTAACGTCTTTTTGGAGGATTGGTAAAGAGGTTTGTGCTCAGATTGCAAAACTAACAAAAAATAAATACAAAGAAGGATGGGTCCAATGAAAAGAGAAAAAGGATGGCTATTAGAGCACCATTTCCCTTTCCATGATGGCAATGAAAAGGGGAGAGGATGCATAGCTAAGGGTGAGGGACTGAAGAACAGAGGAGGCAGGTACATTTTCAGGATGAAATTAATACAGACCAAAGAAGAGAGTGGGGTTGAAGCAGACTGAGCAGACATCATTAAGCTCAGATTATAGGCATGTACAGGTAGGTACAGCACGAGTATTCAAATTAGAAATTATTCTTATCAGAGGTAATTCAAAGGATTCCCACACAAATAATCTTACTGAAAACTCATTGTTTTGACAAATTGAATATACCACTTCTGCATCGCTAAGTGAGTTTGGTTGATCTTTTGCCATTGAACAGACATCCTTTGATGATGAAAATAAATACCTGGAGAAAATTAAAATGATGCACAAAGAGAACATTCAACTCAATGCAACTCTGAAAGAACGAGATGATGCCATTGTGAAATTCAGCCAAATGATGCATGACAAGGTACTGTATGGTTTATTGGATTGCTTGCTTGAATCCCATGTATAACAATTGATGCAGGGTGCTATTAGACTACCATTTTATAAACGTTTTTTTGTTGGCTTTTCAATGTTACAACATTAAACATTCAGACCCAATAGTCATAAAACAAAACAGTAACTCCCCCTATCCACCCTCCTGCTCCCACCATCCACAGGTTGTACACATTATTTGGGTATTAAACGATACACATTCATCCTGGCAAACAGATCCACACTGCACAGTTGATAGATTTCTCACTGTGCCCTGCTGGCCTCGACATCCATAACGCAGAGCAGGACACTGTCCTCGCCCATTACTCCCCACCTCGTCGAGCACCCAGTTCATCCATGATGGTAATCTACTCCCGCCTCTCGCCATTGGCATTTGCCGCTGGTCCTATGTTATACAAGTATGCGTGTTATCCCCCACATCATTTATTAGGCCTGGAGGTCGCCAAAACCCTGGCAGTATAGTCCTATTCCCTTTCATTGGGGTATGCAAGTTTTTTTCAACCGCATATTCTTTGTAGGGGCCTCCCGTGATTTCCCCATCAGGAGCATACATTTCTTAGCGATCAAGCAATCCTAAATTGAACAGCCTGAGATTCCCTATTGATATTTTTCCAATGTCCCGCAGTAGTATTTAACAGGTGCCCGCATCAGGGGTACCTTCATCATTTCAGGCATGGTCCTCGCTACATCGGAGCAGAACTCTAGTATAGCAGGGCACTTCGAGAACATGTGTATAGTGTATAAATTCGGCCAGCATTCCGTGGCATTTGGGACAGGCATCGTCGGCAGTGCAGGTGAATCTCGCAATTTTGGTAGGCATGTAGTGTAGTCTATTAGGGACCTTGAATTGTGCTAGCTGATATCTCACATTCAGGGACACTTCCTTGGTCAGGAGGCAATACTTCACCCCTTTTTAATCTGATATCGCGTGTCCTAGGTCCTCCTCCCACCGCCCTCGAGCTTTAGGGCTGTCAATCAGAGCTTTCTGCGCTTTAGCGTACAGCATGGGCACTGGCCTCTATCCCATGCCCTCCTGTGTAATGTTATCTACTATTGTGTGTGTTTCAGGCTTGTCTGGAAATGACGGCCATGCACGTCAGAAAGCAGAAGCCATGCGGCTATACTGTAATGTCACAACCAGGTTATTACCTAGTTTGGCAGTGAAGTCAGGAAGTGTAACAGACTTTCCCTCTGGAAACATACCTCCCATTGTGAGTGCTTCATCTGGATCCCATCTAGTTTGTATACTCTTGTCCTGAGCAGGCAGAATGTCTGGGAATCACCATAGCGGCACATGCCTATCATTAGGGAGCCGGTAGGGAACATCGGCCCCCCACCTAAGGCCCACTGTCCCGAGCCTGTCGGAGCCGGGAACAGCCAGCAGCCACAGTCCATACCTGTTACTTCTGGTACATCGGGTAAGCCAACGTGTTTGCTTCGCACATGTTTGTCTTCCTAGCGTGCCCGACAGCCGAAACTCATGAAACACCATACCTCGTTAGGCACCATGCCTCTTCCCCTCCGAATTCGTGCAGTAAAGTAGCTCACAGCAGGTCCACAGTTCGCAGCCACTTCTTCGCCTTCATTGTGACGACCACCTAACACTACCAACAAGGCTCCTTCATCTGTGCTCGCTGTCATCCATAATCAGCCTGCCAATACTAGTTACACTTTATGACTGCTTCGCTACTCCTGGATATTTGACTGTGTACACTCCAAACATTGCCCTTCCAACCAGCCTTCCCCCTATGCACTCGCTGATGCATTCGCAGTGAATTCTGTTCCCTGTTACATTGCATTCCAGTATTTTCCTTGAATATTGATTATTGCTCCCAGTGAATTGTGTTCCGTGTACATTGCATTCCAGTATTGTCCTTCAATATTAATTACTGCTCCCAGTGAATTGTGTTCCGTGTACATTGCATTCCAGTATTGTCCTTCAATATTAATTATTGCTCCCAGTGAATTGTGTTCCCTGTTACATTGCATTCCAGTATTGTCCTTGAATACTGATTACTTCTCCCAGTGGATTGTGTTCCCTGTTACTTTGCATTCCATCATCTCACGTGAATATTTGAACACTGCTCCTAGCGATTTTTGCTCCCTGTTACATTGCACTCCAGCATCTCACATGAATATCTGATTATTGTTCCCTATGTACACTGCCCTCCTAGTGAATATTGTTGAAATCCTAGGGAATACTACCACTAAGTCGTGACCACCCTTCTCCAGGCCTCCATCCACAAAGCACCTTTCTGATGTCTCTATAAACCCACCTGACTAGTACACTACTCAACACCCTGCCCACTGTCCCCCTAAGGAAACAGACACCAGTACAGATCTGCACTCCCACCCTCCACTACCACCATGTGTTCCCCAAAGGCACACTCAGCTGCCTTGGCTTACCGCAATACGCACCTCCAAACACGTACCCGTGCACCCCCTAACCTCACACGACCAATGAGCATGTCCTGCCGCAATTACAGGCTATGCTCTAGAGCCATAAACATCAAGGCTTTAGTCCATCACACAATCAAACAGAACCCCCAAAGCCCTATCTGGCCACAGGTCCTCAGACCACTTGCCTTGCCAGAACCTCCAACAGTGAAGAAGCTCACCACACCTTGCATGGAACTCCCACTACAAGCCCACATTGCCACACCACTGTTGCCAAGCATACTGCCACAAAAACACTTGCTGCACGCCACCTCAAGGAACCAAGCACAGCCTCTCCCACTCTAGCCACTACTAAGCACGTATCATCTCCTACTCTGTGCACTGTTGCTGTTGCTACTACTAAAGCCCTTCTGCTCCTAGCCTCCACACCTGACACTGTCCCTGCTACCTCCAAACACAACTACATTGCTACTAACAGAAACAACACTCCACCTACCTTGCAAAAGACCACATCATCTTCCACCAGCTCTGTCAACACCACCACCAATCATATCCCCTCACCTCCCTCATATCCCCTCCCTTAATTGCGCCCTTGTTAATGCCCGCTCCCTCCCTGCACATGCAGCAGACATACATGATATGATCACAACCTTGACCTATGCGCTGTTACTGAAACCTGGTTGCATGAAGCATCTGGTGCCTCCCTAGCTCTAGAACTCCCCTTGGGCTATACCATCTTCCGCCAGGACTGTCCTGTAATCAAAGGAGGCGGGGTGGCACTCATAGCCAAAGACTACATCGCCATTAGAAAGATTCATCATTCAAACACGCAACTACGATCTCCTATCACTAAAAATCACCACCTCTCACAACTGCACCATCACTATGCACATTGTCCACCGCCCCCCTGGACCGCAAGCCGACTTCCACTCCACCATCACACACCTCGTATCAGACAACCTCAAAACCCCCTCGAAGGCCATCCTAGCAGGCGATCTCAACCTAGGGCTACATGACCCTAACGACATCCCAGATAGAAATCTAGCAAAAGCACTGGAAACACTAGGCTTCTCACACTCCATTTCTAAACCAACCCACAACAAGAGCTGCACAATCGATTGGATAGCCTATCACAACTGCCCACCGGTTGTCACAGCCAACTCTCCCCTCCCTTGGACAGACCACCCGTTCCACACATAAACTCCAAAAACCTACCGCCACGCCTCTCCCCTCCACCTCCACCAAAAGGGCACGCCTCCTCACCAGAGAAAGGTTAGCCCCCTACCTCATGGTCCCAGCCTTAGCAACCCCGTTCTCCAAAGATCCAAATGCCCTTGCCCTCTCCCTCAATACCATTCACTCTGAAGCAATCAGTGTTATTGGCCCCCTAACTGCCTGCAAAGCCAAACAAACCAAACAGGCCAGCACATGATTCACTCCGGAACTCTCAGCCTTACGCACTAAAAAGCACCCAGCCTTATCAAAGTGGTAAACCAACCAACTTCTCTTAGACAAACTCGAATTTAACAAACTGTCCAATGAATACAAAAAAGCTATCATCCTTGCCAAAGCTAATCCATTCAGTACTAGAATAGCCATTGCCAAGTCCAACTGTAAGGACATATTTTCTATCTTCAGAGAGCTAGAAACTCCTGCCCCTTCTCACCCCAAGCCATCCTAAAGAATGAAGCCTGGTGCGCTGATATACAAGCAGCTATGCTTCACAAGCTTGACACACTTCAGAACAAAATCATAGAAATCAACTTAATCCACTCCTCTCCAATACTGCCCAAACACCTACTCTTAACTAGCAGTCCACCGACACGACACTCTTCTCGTTCAGAGTCGTCAATGAGACAGAAGTCGCTAAGATCATGAAGAACATTAAACCCTCCATGTGCAAAGGGGATATTTCCATATAAAGGAATGTGCAGACTTGCTCATACCGTTCATCACAGCGTTCATCAACGCCTCTTTTGCATCATGATTGGTTCCTCTCAGCCTAAAAGAAGCATGAGTTCGCTCCCTTCTAAAAAAAAAAAAATCACGCTCGACCCATCCAATCCCAACAACTACAGACCCATAACTACCGTGCCCATCCGGCTTAAGATTCTTGACAAAGCAGCATACCTGCAATTCCAGCAATTCCTAGACTCTAAGAACATTCTAGGCTAGTTAGTGTGTTTATTATTTGTAACGCGCACCTAACCCTGAGGTAACTGGGCTCTTGAGCTTGTGACAAAGTTACAGATGCGTACGTAAGAGGTCATAATACAACAATGCATGTCGACCATAGGTTACAGGTTGGTCGGCTTGCATATTGATACAGGGAAGTGCATATAGAAATCTCTGATGGTTACAGTTTTGGATGACAGTGCAGGTAAACAATGTTAGTACAGTGTGAGCTGTGATAGGTAGTAGATTTACAGCAGGGTGTGGACCAGGATGAGCCTAGTGCCTTAGTTATTCTTGTCTGAAAGCCAGATCTTCACTTTGGCTCTGAAGGACCAGAAGGAGGGTTCAGCTCTGATCGTGAGAGGGAGAGAGTTCTAGCATTTGGCGGCTAGAACTGGGCTGGCACCTCCTGCTGTTTTTAGTTTGTACCTTGGGATATTGAGGCAGTGTGAATAGAGTGATCAGGTGGGTCTGGCCAGGAGATTTCGGGAGAATTTGTCTGACAGGTATTTAGGGGCAGAGTTTGAAAGACATTTATGAGTGATAACAAGGGTGCAGAGCACGATTCTGTCGCACACAGGGAGCCAGTGGGCATCTTTCTGAAGCTTGTTATATGGTTATGTCTAGGGATATTTAATGCTGATCTCAAGGCGTCATTCTGTCGGATCTGCAGTTTGTTGAGGTTCTGTTCTGAGGAGCCTAAGTTGAGATCATTACAATAGTCTAATTTTGATAAGACTAGAGCCCTGGCTAGCGTGATGCAGCTTTTGGGGGACAAGTAGGATCTGCAGGCATTAATCAGCTTATTGGTAAAGGTAGTGGTTGAGGCAGTGACATTCACTTGTTTTTTAAGTGAGAGAGTGGAGTCTAGTTATACTCCCAATGTTTTGACCTCCTTTGCGACTTTGATAGTATTTCCGTCAATATTGAAGGATGTATAGTGAGGGTCGAGTTTGTTTAGATGACCTTGGGAGCCAATGATCAAGAGTTCCGTCTTCTTGTCATTGAGACACAGGCTGTGCGCCGCCATCCGAGCCTGAATTTCCAGGTAGATTTCATTAATAAGTTTGAAATCATCTTCATCGCAACCAGTCAGTGCAATGAGAACCTGGGTGTCATCTGCGTAGTTCGTGTAGATGACACCCATGTTGTCAATGCAATCAAAAAGGAGCTTTGTGAAGATGCTGTAGAGGGTCGGGGAAATGCAAGAACCCTGTGTTACGCTGCAATTGATGGGTACTGGATCAGCTGAAGCTGATGGTGCGAAGACCCTGGTAGTACAGTTGGATAGGAAAGATTGGATCCAGTTCGAGGCATTTGTGGAGAAGGCAGCGGCAGTGGTTAGGTGTTCTGTGAGGATCTGGTGATCGACCAGATAAAATGCTGCTAAGAGGTCTAACAGCAGGAGGATGGCCAAATTGCCTTTGTCTTGGACTTCATCCATTTGGATTTTTAGGTCCAAGAGGGCCGTTTCTGTGCCGTGTCTCGTTCTGAAGCCCGATTGGTTGAGACCTAGTAAATTGTTGTCCTCTAGATGTTTTTGGATGTGTAGATAGGCCACTCTGTCCAGTATTTTTAAGAGGAACGGGACAGTAGTAATGGGCCTATAATTGGTTAGAATGTTGGGGTCAAGGTTGTTTTTTTTTAGCAGAGGCATAACCCAGGCCTCCTTGAGGTTGTTACGGACTGAGTTGGCGTTGAATGAGGAGTTGATCACAGCGGTAATGAACGGGCCAAATCTTTGGCGCCTTCCTTAATGACTGGTGCAGGACAGATGTCTCCCTCGCACCTTGATGGTTTCAGGCCTAGGATAATGTTTTCCACTTCCTTCGGGGTGACTGTGGAGAAGTATAAAGGAGGGCAGACAGGAGGGCGAGGGAGGGACCAGCAGGGTCCTCTTATTAGAGCTCTTGGCTGGACTGTTTTTTTTTTGCATCAATTTTAGTTTGTAACATTGTAATTTTGTCTGAGAGTGCCTGTATATTTTTTTCATTATTTTTATTAAAATGTGTTTTTAGTGAAAAGCACCTTTACAAATTAAAACAACTTCATACAATAATTTCATCCTTATAACAGTTCACGAAAAGGCCGTCACTACAAATAAAATAATACATTCTTACATATAAAAACAAGAATAACAATAATAAACAAGAATACAGATTCCTACTGGCAAAATGTCTTATTACATAAAATGTCATCTTACTTTGTACAAAATTGTATAGTATGTTATTACAACAAGTTCCTTAGACTAATTGTGTTTAGACCTTTACGTTTTCTTAAGTTCCAGCTCAGATGCTATATGATTTACTAACCGTACAGTTGCTAGAATTATTGCATTATTAGTTCCCCACATACAGTTCAACCAAATACAATTTCTAGCAAAGGAAGTCTTTGCTCGGGCAAATTCTTTCATCATTCCAACCTGGGTATTTTCAAAATGGGAACAAAAAAGAAACAGATGTTTCAGAGATTCTTGCGTCTCATTACAGAATCTACAGGTATCATCTAATAGAGGATCTCCATTCGTACCCCAATGTTTCATCCGCATTTTTGTGTGTATTAGATCCAACCTAAACAACAAGTATGTCTTTCGCGCCTTTTTGCAGGGACACAAAATTAGATAAGGCATACGTGGTGTTTGAGTATGGATAAATTTCACATATTCAGTAAATGATCTATATAAATGGAGATGATCTACACATTCAGCCCAATCATTCAAAAAAAGCTTTTTTTTTACATGGTTAATATGGAGATGAAGATCACTGGATGGCACATTGATCTTTTCTAAGATGTTATTCATTCTACATTTGAACTGTGTAACAGAAACAGGATGATTATGCACAAGCATCTCAGAGAATTCTGTATAAATCGAATTCTTTGGTGGTCAGAGCATTTTAGAATAATTTGTAAGAAGTCACCAGTTATAGCGTGTTGAGAGAGAATTCAGCCCTAATTCGTGCCTCAAAACCACATTTGGTAACGACGAGGGGGGATCTAAGGTGTACTTCCATATCATACCTTGTAAGTGATCAAAAAAGGGATCAAGATCGCATAAATATAGCTCCACTTCATAAAGAAGGATGGCTTCTACTCTTTTGCCATAAAATTCAAAAACAGGTAATAATGAAAAACTACTGAATTTATGAAGAATTAATTTCATTTGCCCTTTTAAGGGTAATACTTTTTCCATCAGCATTTCTGTGCTTGTTGAATTTTGGCACACCAAGACTCATCCTTGACACATGCTTCTGTTGGTGGCGCTGGAGTCTCCAGTTCTCTCAGAATGCTGAAGAGCTCCTTGGTACTGGATTTGGCATTAGGGATTCTGTTGTCTGTCTCTTTTTTAGTGTTAAGGATGGCCCATTTATAGGAGGCAGCAGCCGAGGCGAACACTGCCTTGTTCAGGGTGGAGGGTGTTTTTTCTCCACAGGGTTTCGGCAGCTCTTTTGGCATTGAGGAGGGTTTTTAGTTCAGACGTGAACCATTTGTTGAGGTGAGCTGCTGGTTTAGCTTTTTTTAGTTTGATAGGGGCAATGTTGTTTAAGGCTAATTCTAAGGTGTCATTATAGAGGTCAACCAATTTATCTGGGTCATGGTCGGTGCAGTTAGGCGGATCCAGGATGGGCTGGAGCTGGGGTTGTAGGTTTTGAAGTGTTATGTTTGGTTATTTCTGGCTAGGGTTTGGGGAGCAATGGTGGAGCTGGGATTGGCCGGTGCCTTCTCATGGGTGGAGAAAGAGATATAGTGATGGTCTGACCATGCGGTAGGTTCATTCTGCAGGATTGTGGTCGAGCAATTGAGATCGGCTAGCCAATCCAACGTTCTGCCTTTGTTATGCGTCTGCCCCAAAATACAATGTTTGAAGACCAGCTGGGCTATAGTTTCTTTCCACTGAAGTGGCATGAGTGTCATTAGGGTCGTTCAGGCCTAAATTTAATCCCCAAGCAAGATAGTTTGAGAGCCTGGCTTGGTATTTTGAGTTAGCAGGTCTGCAATGTCTTCCTCAAAGGATAAGATGGGACCCGGAGGTCAGTAGATTAGGTGCAACAGGATTGTTTGGGTGGGTGAGATAGGAAGTTTAGCTGATAGGAGTTCCGCCGAAGGGAGGCAGACATGGGCAACAGCTCTGAGACCAAGGTAGGTTTTGGCTATGAAGGCGACCACCCCCCTCCTTTGCCAGTGACTCTGACCTGATGATGGCGTAACTCTCAGGGAGGGCTAGAGATAGGGCAGGGCCTGCTGCCTAGTGCAGCCAGGCTTCGGTGATGGTGATGAAGCCTAGGCAGTTGGTGGAGATTAGATCAGCAACGTCGAGTTTGTGTGCCACTAGCGATCGTGCATTGATGACGGCTCCTTTTATAGTGGGAGAGGGTCTGTGGGGAGCTTCCAGATGCTGGGATATAGGCGACACTGGGCTGGAATTTTCATTAGTCTTGGTGGTCTCAACCAGGGTGGGGGGTTGTTGTAGGAGAGGTTTTAGTTGTGGGAGGCAGACCAGTAGGCCTAGTGAGGGTATGGTGGTTAAAGAAACAGGACCCTAGTCTCTTGTCTCTGGCACTCACTGGGCAGGGCACGAATGGAGTGGGTGGCAATGCAAAGAGTTGAATCCATTCTGAGGGGCTGTGGGGGCTGCTAGTAGTAATGGAATTATTAGTGCAGTAGGCGGTAGTGGTGGCTTTGAGAGGGGTGTGTGGGAGGAGGGGGGTAGAAAGTTTGTTGGTGCGATGGAGTGGAACAAGGGGAGGATTGAGGCCATGATGAACGTGACTCTACGTAGGGAGGTCATGAGGATGAAGGATTAGCACAGCTAGATGTCACAATAGTCACAGGGTCACAACTAAAGCACTGCTAGGTAACGCCGCTAGGAAGCACTACTAGGTATCACAGCAGATTAAGCAATACGGTGGTAAGCAGTGCTAGGTATCACAGCAGATTAGATAATACGGTAATAAGCAATGCTAGGTGTCACAGCAGATTAGATAACACAGTAATAAGCAATGCTAGGTATCACAGCAGATTAGGCAACATGATAGGCAAGGAGGCGCTGCTTGACTATTCCAGCTGAATAGTATAGTAAGAAGTCACAGAGGACTAAGTATCACAGGGCAAGGTGGCGCAGGTGAGTATCATAACTGAGTAGCATGGCTAAGAAGCACGATAGGCTAGGTGGCGCTGTTTGATTACAAAGGTAAATGTCAATTGCAAAAAAGAAATGCAGGGGACTAAATAGCACTGTGGCTAATATTCACAGTTTAGCACAGAGATCACAGAAGGGTGTCTATTGCTGCAGGCTTCACAAATACAGATCAACAATGCACCATAGGGAGGTAACGGACAGCAAAACGGCTGAACCAGCATGTTGTGAGGGTAGGCGACATTCTAGGTGATGCATTACTCTTAGAATCTCTGTTGTTTGAGTGTCCCATTGAATAGGTGAGATCAGGGGGTACCGAATAGCGTTAAAGCGCGAGGTCTGGAGAAACAGTGGGTTAGGCGGACTCGGGTAGAGTTAGTTGACGCTGTATGGGGAGTTCTTGTGTATCGGTAAATGGACTGCAGGGCAGGAGGGGTGGGGGCTGAAGGGAATGCAGGTGGTAGGGGGCGAATGCACTCACCTGGGTAATGCGATCGCTCAACGATCCGGCTTCCGTCCTGCTCACGGCACCAAAACGGCTCTACTGGACCTTAAAAATCAAATTGACGATATCAGAGACACAGGTGAACCTGGCCTACTCCTTCTCCTAGATCTATCGGCAGCATTTGAGCTTGTGGAACATAAACTACTCTGTCAACACCTCACAACCTCAGCCTTCTTCTCACCTAACGCAATCTCCTGGATCGCCTCCTTCCTAAAAGGAAGAGCCATGCCTGTCTTCTCAGACCAAGCGGCCGCAAGTCCAAACACCATCCTATTTAGAGTCCCGCATGGCTCCAGCCTATGCCCCACGCTGTATAACATTTTCACCATCTTCCTTTTCAACTTACTTGACTCGCTCGGCATCATGTACACCAACTACGCCAACAATACTCAAGGCCTCATTCCTCTCTCAGGCAAATACCAAACTGACTCCAACACTCTTAACTCCATCTATGCCACCATCCACACATGGATGGCTGAAAACTGGCTTTGCCTGAACGGGGAAAAGACGGAATTACTACTGCTAGCCCCCACTGATTCACGTATCATACTCGATGACCAGTACTTATCATTCATCATCGACAACATCATCATTCCAGTCTCCCAATCAGTCAAAACTCTAGGAATCTACTTAGATAATAACCTAACTATGTCTAGACAGGTTAGTGCAATAGCCACCTCGGCAGCATGCTACTCCAAACTCCTTAATGCCACCAGACCATTCCTATCCACCACAAACTGTCTAACAATTGCACAAGTCCTCAGGCTCAAGGCTGGACTATTGTAATGTACTCTATACAGGAACCTCAGCGAAAAACCTAGACAAATTACAAACCATTCACAACGCCCTGCGCGCTGCATTGGGCATCTCCAAAAGAGAACAAATCTCAGCAGCCAGACAACAAGCACACTGGCTGCCTGTCCGCCAGCGCATCTTGTTCAAAACACTCGCCATCATGCACAAATGCATCCATCGCACTGCACTTCCATACCTCTCTCACAGAGTCATCCTGCCACCTGCCGCTAGATGCACAAGAACATCATATGCCAATCTACTGCCTGCTCCAAAAACCAAACGTGCTAGAGGTGGGGCGCAAGCTTCCCCATCATTGCCTCCAGGCAGTGGAATACCGTGCCTCATGCCATCAGAGCTGAACCCTCTCATCTCGCCTGCCGTAGGGCAATCAAAACTAGATTGTTTACCTAAAACTGCAGACACAACTGTTAAGGCCTTACCCTCCACTGATATGGTTCCATGTTGAACAACCATGTCTTACTGACTAATAGGTGTCCTTAACCTAACAACTGTATCCTGTGTATGACTGCAGCTCAACATGTAACCCGTCTTCCCTTATCACAAAATGTAACCAATGTAACCAAGCCTACATATGTAACCTAGGAAAGGGCTAATGTAACTAAGCCACTTACCTAAAGAATATTAACGAAAATAACATTTGGTGGGCTATTGTAACATAACCGCCTACCTATGTTCTGCAACTAAGGCACTTTCTTGTAACAGCGCCTCGATGCCCCTGGGCTGTGTGAGCGCTTTATAAATGCAAATAAATATGGTGTATTGACTTCCAAGCATTTAAACAACCTTGCCCAGGCGCTGACCGTGGACTTGACTGGGTCGAACGTGCAATCATCCACATATTGCTTCCCAAAGATCACGTTGCGAACACATAATGGTCTCATGCTACATTTTCTATCTCTGCATGTCAGTAGCTAGTAGTGGAGGCCTACCAATACGCTGCAAACTGGGCTTGGCTGCCAGATAGTATAGCTCGAAGTCTGGGTCAGCCAGATCTCTCTGCGCATATTGGTTTGACCAATCCTTCCCATGCCACCCAAACCATTCCGGCTCCCCACAAGAATTTAGTGGCGATCACCCTCATGTTTTGAAAGAAAGCCCTCCCTGGCCAGAGCTGTATATTAGTGAAATAATACACTAGCTTGGGCAATACTATAATTTTCAATAGTCGGCCATACAGAGAAATTGAAAGACCAGAATTTGAGTCTGCCAATGAGGGGGGCGAGGTAAGCCGCTAGATTATTCGCAAACAATGATTTTGGTGACTGCAAAACCTGTATCCCCAAATATGTGATACTGGCTGGGGCCCATATAAACCCCATTAGTTCCACAGGCGAACTTGAGCAGCCCATATTAATAAATCGCATCTCTTGCTCCGCTAGCTCATGGAATTCGATGACCACTACTTTGATCTTGCTTAGCAGGGAGGGCCTGGGGTTATGCCCGTACTGATTTTCGAGAGTGCATACCCTGGCTGCTGCCCGCAATTCACTTCTTAACATTTTGAGTATCCCTCCAGACGCTGATAACACCACCCTCTTACATAGGCCTTGAATGCTTCCCACAGACTGGAATGGGAAGGGACAGAACCATTGTTGCTCTCCAAAAAGATCTCTATACTGACGGATAATGCGGTAGCGAACCCTGCATCCTGCATTGCCAGTGGGTTCAGCCTCCATAATAGCCGGTGCGCGAGTGTCTCGCCTAGCCTGTGTGTCAATTTGATTGGCAAATCGTCTGAATATGTTTGTGGCAACATTCAGCATTCCGTCACGAGTTTCAGTAGAGGGAGGGAAACCAACCAGTTGTCAATGCGGACATCATGTACTGCACTGTGGAGTAGTAGGAATACGCTCTACCATTGGTAAGCAGTTTCCTCCAAACGTCTATTAATTGAAATTGTTCCATTATCCTAAGGATTGCCTTTGCTGCGGCTTAGAGAGGCCTAGCAGAGCCCTGTGCGATCTAGCTCAAAACTTAGTATTGTATTCAAATTGCCCCCCTCCATATCATAGGTACCCCCCTCCTATGCTTCCAGAAGCAAGGCCAGGTGTGTATAGTATGTGGAGCAGTCGATGTTGGGCCCGTAGATGTTCACGAGCAGAACCTCTGTGCCTGCGATCCGCCCATGGACCAGTGTGTACCTCCCAAATGGGTCAGAAGTGGATGAATGCAGCCTAAACTGTACAGCTTGGTGGATTAGGGTGAGCACTCTGCGTGCCCGTGATGAATTGGATGTATAAAACTGGTTATCACTCCACTTGGGGATGAATTACTTATGGATACCTACATAGCGTGCGTCTCTTACAGCATGACTATGTGAGGTGAGTGTCTGTCATTGTAGGATCCCAATTTCCTGACTTTTACAGGGTTATTTATCCCGTGCACATTCCAGCTAATCAGCTTCAATGGTGCAGCCATTGGAAGGAGAACCTATTGTAATGTTGTCTAGCAGTATATTCCATCGTATCCCATGCCCCGTAGAACTGCACAATCACCAAGCCAGCATAATTCTGCAAATTACGTACAACCCTTCCTGCATGTACACCCCCAGCCTTCTCCCACAATTTCTACCCCAACTTGACAGTGAGTCCCTTTTTACAAAAACCATTTGAAAATTCAATGGGGGCATCGCAAGCAGCAGCTCCCTGCGTACACTCCCATGCAACCCAACATGACGAAAAATTCTTGCACAAGTTTTTCTCGCAGGCCCCTGGAAGCTTATATAAAGTAATACCCTGCTGGGCTAACTCTCAAGCCAAGTGTCTTCACCATAACCGACATCTCCACCTGGCACCGCAGGCAGGTACCTCCTCACAGTCATCCCGCCAGTTGGCAACCATGAACGACCAGGAGTCTTCTGTTTCTTCCAAAGGTGGACCAGAATTGATGGGCTGCACCAGACACACATAAGAACTCCTGCCATTGTTGATGTAGACCTGTTTCAGCGTCAGCTAGAGCGCCATCCCAGCCCTTGGCAGTCCAGTATCAGTCAACTACGCCCGCCGGGGACTCCAGACTGGGTCGCCCACTCCCAGCCGGGTCCCTCTGCTGTGATGAAGTCGCTGAAATGTTCAAATCAATGTAGGATTTGGCTTCTGCAGGCGATGTGAAGAAGTGGGCTTGTCTGCCCCTTGAACCCGTAGCTTTGAAAGGAACATCATGGTGGATGGCACTTTCCAATCTCTAAGGAGTTTCTTGACTGTATCAACAGATTTGCATGCTGATTGCACCGCAGGCGAGTGGTCTGGATACACAAAGGCTCTGCAGGACTTAAAGCACAATTCTCCATGCACCCTGGCCAGCCTTAGAATCAGGTCTCTGTCTTGGTAGTTTAGGAGCCTCACAATGATAGTCAGCGGCAGGGCCCCGCTGAGGCCTCAAGCCTTGGTGCCCCTGCGGGTATCCAGAGGAGGATCCTCTTCCTGAGGCTGGCCGGAGGCCCCCTGTCGGGTCAGGAGTGCTGCACAGACTGTCCCAGCACCTCAAAGGTGCCCGATCCGCAGCTCCAGCGCCACTCCTCGGGACATGTGCACCCATTCAACCTGGTACTGTGGCGATAAGGCTGGTTCCCCTAGAATCACTTTGAGGAGTTTCTTGACATATATCTCCATGGGACCTGTGGTGGCAGACTCTGGAACTCTGACAATCCTAACATCTAGAGTAGGATTCAAGGTCTTCGCACTTCGCCTGGACTGCCATCAGTTCTCTCTTTAGAGAGGCCATCCATGTTTCACCAGTGCAGTGATGATCCTACCTTCGGTGTCTCCGATTCTGGATTCAGCGTGAGGCATGCGGCTACTCTCCTTCCACAGTTTGGCCTTAAGTGAGCTGAAATTGACTGAGAGATCGTCCAGTTTGGAATTCATTGACGCAAGTCCAGCTTGCATTAACTCCACTATAGGATCTGTGCGTCTCTGCTCAGACACCTTGCTCGCTGCCCAAGTCTGTGGAGAGGATATCTGTGACAGTTCTTTAGCGGGTGTAGTTGTAAAGGAGTACATTAATCCATGTTTTTTGCTCGCTCCCCTAGTCTTCGTGGATGCTAAATCGCCACCACCTCCTCTCTTCAACGATCACTTCTTGGTAGCACAGGCCGTCCAGCAGACCCCCTCAGTATGTACTCGTGCTGTAGACAAACGGCAGGTGTTGTGTCTGGGTTTCACAGGGTCTCCTTTGGCGTCACCTGCCTCCTTCCACCCCTATAAGTATCAGCCTCCTTGCCACATGGGCCTCGGGCGTGCTCCACTAGGGGTCTAGTCCTGCAGGGTCAGTGAATGTAACAGCCCCCTGCCGCACTGCTCAATATAATGCTTGCAGCACTCCCTGGCACCACCTGCGCCAGTACTGTGACTCTCACCAAACTCAGGCACTGCAGGGATCGTGCCTGTATTAACACAAGGTATGGGGCATTCAGCCTCACCTGTCTTCTTTGCCGACTCTCGTCCTGCCCCTGGTTCCCTCGTGCCCCTTCGCACCTCTGTCTCCACTATGTCACCAGCCGGTAGTGAAGGGATCCCGTGTGGCTGCAATTAGCATCTTCAGCCTGACTCTTCAAGGGAGCAGGTAGAGAGGCTCTTCGCTCCATCAAGGGATGCGTTCGGGCCAGAGGCAGGCCCTGTGTCATCCAAGTCTTGGTGCCCCTGGAGGTGTCCAGAGGAGGATCCTTTCCCTGAGGCTGGCCAGAGAGCCTCTGTCGGGTCAGGAGAGCCACTCATGCCGGCTCGGCACCCCGAAAGTGCCCAGTCCGCAGCTCCAGTGCCACTCCTGTGGCTCAGCTATAGGCCTTGGCTCGCCAGTCCCGGCCCGCAGCAGCACCCCCCATGCAGACATGCAGTGACACCAGCGCCAAACTGGCCTCTGGTGACAGGATGGGTAGCCAGAGCACAGGCAAGCTGCTCCACCAATGGAGGCCCAACAGGTGAATCCGCCAGCAGTGCAGTCTCAGCCGTTCACCATTATGCGGCAGGGGTTTCGCAGCCAGTCACTACCAAGCTACCTCCATCAAGGGTCGACGTCCCTACCTCGCTGTCCTTTCCTTCATCGGTGTGCTGTCTGTAGTGGCAGCGCAGCGGCCTCTGTGTCGACAGCTTCCCCGTCTCGGGTCTCCAGGAAGGGCCGCAGTATCCCTGGTGCTCCAACTCCGGGCTTCAAGCGCTGCCACAGCAGGGGATCCGCCATCAACGCGCACCCACCACTGCCTGAGGATATGCTGCTTATAACAACTTTGCTGCCGTTAGGTTCTGCGCTCCCTCGTCTGCAAGATGTCTGAAGGATATATGTTGGTTTCCAGAGCTCAGCGGTTAGGCAGCCATTTCTCTCACTGCTCAACAGCGCCACATGAGACTACAATTTTAGATTGCAATTCTACAAATGCAAGGAATGAGCACAGGAAGGTATTCTGTAAGAGCTCTCTTAAAGGCTACACTTTTGCTATTGCTGGCCAGGTGGTGTGCGAGACCTTTTTAAACTATCTGGTTATGCATATTCCTCAAAGCCTCTTCCTATTGAGTGCCATTGATATCAGTGATAATAAAAACAGCATTATTAAACATGAAAGGTATCGAGCATGGAGTTTAACATCAATCTTTGTTTTTTTTTTTTAATAGTGGATTTAGGGAGATTGGACAGTGGAGTATATGTTTTTTCTAGCAACATAGATGTTGCATCAACTCTACTGGCCATTGCCTCAATAAGGGTTCTGTCGCATAAAGGAAACACAGAACTACAATTTGGGTTAGGTCATGTTAGAAATCCTTTAGTTCAGTAGCCAAAGCGCTTCAGGAAACAGGTCCTGAATGGATCCAATTTTTCAAGGAAATTCAGGAGAGTCTCCCCCATTTACATTTTCAACACTCTTTTCTAGGTTTTAGATTGTAAAGTGGTAAATACAGAACATACTGTAACATTCAGTGACATCAGCAAGACAGTGCAAAGTGATAGTATTGTTAGTAGACAAACGTTCAGCTGTGGTAGGGTATAGTCGGTTAATGTAACATATAATTGTGCATTGAAGCAGGCAAGTGAAGAAAAGGAGTATTAATAAGAAAGGCACTCCCTAAAGATTTTCACGTAAAAGCAGTCTGCCTAAAAGTGCAGTAGCTGTTTATCATTTGTTTTCCTTTCACTTTCTCGTTTCCCTCTTTACAAACCACCAGCCAAAATTATTTCAGGCCTATTTCTGTCCTACTAAAAGATCTGTGCTTTTATGACACGTCTGTGCACATTGCATGACACATTCTGTTTTTACTTGACAGTTGACTCCACAATTCTCTAAACATGTTACATTGATATTGCTAGATAACCACCATCACTTCATCTTGACAATTCTTCAGTACTTTAAGTTATGCTTCCGCAATCTGAGGCCAGTCTCCTGACAAATATTTGACAATCACATCTTAATATGACCATTGCAGCATTCTACAATACCGCAGGATTGGGGTTGATGTGTATAACACAGCTGATGGTTGATATTCAGATTTGTAGATACCTCTTATCAGCTGGCGAGTGAAGTGGGTTACTCAGTCACTATCTTTGGGAGGTAGGAGAATGATGAGGGGAATTCATTCTGTTAACACCTTTTTTGCTATGGTGATGGTATCTGCTTTTTACAGAGGTAGGCTTCTAACGAGCCAGAAAATAAATTCACTATGATGAAATTATACTTGTAAGACAAGCTGTTACGCTCACCTGATATCCCCGGGGACATCTAGAAGGCTCTGAGATCTGGAACCCTGGATGCGTAGTTGCCCAGTGCTGCACAAAGGATCTGCAATTACAGAAGCGAGGACTTGTGATAACTGTCTCTAATGGGTGAATCTCCCACCTCTCTCTGACCGATTCCCTTCCCACTGGGTTCTTTTCTCACCTTAGTTATTTGTAGGGTGAGCTATCCGTCCTGCGTTTCTTGTGCAGGGGCGCTTGACGTTTGTTGGCGAGCTGCCCGAGTTGCTTCACTGGTGCAGTACGCCTTCCTTGGGCCCAGGCCTGCTGTGACCCCGAATCTGCTGGTAGACAGGTAGGTTTGTTAATAGTAAGTCTTTGTTCTGTTTATGGTGGGAATTTGTTAATGTCTTTATCTCCTTCTTTTAAGGTATGACGGTCTTGATGCTGGCGTGCTGGATAGAGAGGCACGTTTTTACGTAAGAGAAAGCGCGAAGCGCCTTTATTGTCTTTTAAAGCTAACCTGTGTTTTGTTCTTCTTCTCCTCACAGCCCGCTGTGGTGCTGCGAGTGGATGAGAGCGTGATGAAAAACAGGCCCCCGGAATCCGTTAAGGTAAGTACAGCGCTGTGCGGTTGTTTAATATTGAAAGCGAACCTGAATATGTCTCTTTTCCTTTGCAGATGTTGCTGTGGTGCTCCGGATGGAAGCGTGGCATAGCGCGGTGGAATTCAGGTAAGACTGATGGAATTCGATGATTTTGGAATCACACGTTCTAATATTGTTTTTTTCCTTTCTCGTTATTGCAGGTTGCAATGTTCGAACTGCAGCCGTGGTAGCAGTTCGCCGGAAGTCCTAAAGCTAGTACTCACAGGTGAGTGATGTTTATTCTTCTCTCGGTTTCCACAGATTGCAGCCCAGTTGAGATGCTGAGTGCTGGATGGTGTTTTCTCATGTAAGACAGAATAATCTTGTTCTTGTTCTTGCAGGATTACAGGAAGATGCTGAAGATCAGGAGCTGGACACGGTGAGCGTCACGCTGCTGGTTGCAGAATAACACGAAGCGTGTTCTGCAGTCAGGGTGTGGTTTATATAGCCCAGTCAAAGTAGTTCCAGGGAAAGTAGTTCCAGGCCTGCCACACCCAAAACACTAGACCGCATGGCTTGGTTCTTAGAACTAGACTGTGTGGGTGCTTCCATGTTGGATTTTAAGGCCCATGTACATAAATGGGACCTAGTTTGAACAGCCCCTCCTTCCTACATATGAGCCTGGTGCCAAAGGCGCCAGGACTGGCTCCAGGAGCCCTTTGTCAGTGGTTTTAAGGCCCTTAGGGTTCTGTTGGGAACCTGCTTGTGGCACAACTTCTGCCCCCTCAGAGTGGTCATGACACAAGCATTTAGGGAGTTGCATAAAGTCTACCTGTAATATAAAAATGCTGCTTCAGGAGCTGGATGTGCGGCAGGAAAAGGTTTGGCAGATTGATCAATTTTGTAGTGTAAACAAATAGAAGGGTGTTACAATGAAAAGTAGTTGCAGTGGGACAATAAAGACCAAACTAGTTGTGCTTAATCATTATTATCATACTTGTTTTACGTGTGGGGGCCAAATAATTTGATGGGTGGAAAGTTTGAATACATCTTAACTCCTGGCATTGCTCTTGGCAATCTTTGGCACTTTGAGTCGCTGATTTGCTCGACCTATATCTATCAAACAGGGAACAGGATGTCTCTGTATCTCACATTGAATATATAGACTTTATCCGTCCACTGGAATTAGGGTGGTTACGGTTTGTTAGGAGTTAAATTTGGAGTGTTAGGGTTTGGGAAGGGACCTGGTGTACTCTCAATGGGATTTGGGAAGGGATTCCGTGCACCCATATTGGAATTCGGGAATGGACCTTGTTCCTGTGCATTACGAAGATTGTTCTGCTGGGGTCTGCAGGGGCATTCATTTCTCCAGTGTCCCATTATTTACAGTAATTCCATGTCATCAGGGGATATACTGTCCCTGCTTTTGGTTTGGATTTGGGGCTCCCCTGTGCCTACACCTGCCACAGGATCCTCCCCTACCACGGGAGGTTTTACCTTCCCTTGTAAGTTTTCTAACACAGGGGTTATGTTTATTTTCAATAATCTTCCTTCTTCTGTTCCTGGCATGCTAGACAGTGTTTTGCTACTGTTACCAATTCTGATAAAGGTTTATTTTGCCGCCCTATAAATCATCTTATGCTGGGTAGCTGGCCAGAGGCAAAATAATTAGCACTTGGCAGTACCAGAGTGTTGAATGAATACTATCTTCAACGGTCCAAATAATCCACCGTTGATTCACTCCAATCTATTGCGCCCTTTGCCTAACCTCTGAAGGCATAATCACCCTCATAAGCTGATTCATATCATCCCAAACATGATTAGTGTATAACAGTAAGAATCTATTCAATAAAATATTGAGATTGCTCCCTGGTATTGGGGAATTCTTTGGCCAAGTTACGCAAATCACCTGGAGTTCAGGGTACTTGCACAGTAAGTAGGGATCTTCCCCTTCTCTGCATGGAGGTTCCCCATATGGTGTGCCTTCCCACGTCGCAGACGGGGTATAAGAGGGATGTGCAATGGGGAGCTTTATAAGCCTCAGAACACCTTAGGTCCTCGGACCTGGCTATACCACTGCATTTAGTGCAGGTATTTGCTGTGGTTGCATGACAGTTGCCTAAGCGTGTCCCGGTGGCAGGGCATCAGGACCTGCTGATTGCCCCTCCGGAACTACTGTGCACACACTGGTGCAGAAATCAATAATATTCTCTGTCGCCTCGCCAACTTACTTCTCCTCCTATTTCTCACCTTTTATTTGGGTTTGTGCCTTTTTGAGAGATGTTGGCATGTCCTCTTTTCACAATGAAAATATTATGTTTCGTAGTACACACATTTTTCGCAGAGATGGAGTACATCTTACTTATGCTGGCAATCAGATTTTTCTGCAAAATATACAAAATGCATTGCAACCCTTTTTGGAATCATAGCAATCCTTTTTCCAGTAGGTGTTGATCACTTTAAGTTTTCGAAACACACAAAAACACCACAAAAAAGGTCCTTTTCAGAGCCACCACGTCCTTCTGGAGAAGAGTGCAATGGTTTTGATAGGGCAGCACCACAAAAATGTTAAATATCCGCAGACTTCTAAAAATGCACAGGGCTCTGCAGCATTTCATTGGCACTTCTATTTTTGAACTGTGAAAGGCGGCTCTGAAAAGAGCCTTTTTTTTGTTTTTTGTTTTGTATTTTTTTTTAGTTTTTCAGACATGACACATAAGGAAAAGAAGGGAAGGGAGGGTAAGGAAGGGGCACCAACCACAGGGATAGGAAAGTGCAGTTGGAAAGAGGAAGATGTAGGGTGGGCCTTAATCTGGTAGGTGGCATTCCTTCTCATGCTCCCAGACCGCAGCCTCGAAAGCACTTGGAAGGGCCTCCTCCCTGCAGAGAACTGTGTCGTAGTACATACACAATACTGTGACCTTTGAAAGGTAAGGGTCTACAGCATCACGTATGGCCTGCGAGGCAGCTGGATGGATGCACTGCCCCACAGGAGTGCCTTTTGTGGTGGCAGGAGCAGAAACAGGATGTTGCATAGGAACTCAACCTACTAGGTTTATCGCAACCTTACGAATAGCCCTACTGTGGAACGACCGTAAGTGTCACTTCATTGAGGTAGTGCCATAGCTGTACAAACCTGGTTTGCACGACTCAGTACCAACTGCCACTGAATGCAGCGCACCTTGTTTGCACGAGCTTTCAGTACTCCATCAAGATTGGCAAACTACCTCCACACCCAAGATCCACAGTGAGTGCTAGTAGTAGGGACTTACACTACCTTATCCTCGTCATGCTCTTCATCCTCCTCTGCATCCTCACACCTGTTCCCTGCTGCAGGCCCTTGGAGAGGTGGTGGTGGTGGTGGAGGGGTTGGGGGTGGTTCTGAGACAGAAGTAGCACCAGCAGCAGCCATGGATGCCATCAGGACAGCTGTTAGGAATTTTCCAAAAGGAATTAATGCAGTAGCAAAAGCAGGTCCACCAAGGATCAATGTCCAGCAATGCTGTGTCTTGCTTGGAAATCCATAAGCAGAATGAGGATCAGCTCTGTGGTGTGGCCTTTTATAGGGGTGCGCTTCGCAGACACTCTTGCTGTCCGCGAACACCCAAAAAGGGCTCAAAAAGTTCCAAAAAGTATGTAGATCGCTAGGGGCTTTCTCTGAGACATGTGCAAGGGTGAACCTTCACAGGAAAATACATTGGATTGCTCAGAAAAGCACTTTTCAGGTGTCCGGGGGCCCAGACTATGTTCACAAACAAGGACCCATGCTAAGCGTGGGTGCGGTCACATGATGATGTCGCGGACACGTTCGCGAAAGGGACAGGTGTCCGTATGACACCAAATGCGCAGGTTCTGGTGTACGCATGCGTGCGGGTGTTCTACGGACAGTGTTCGTGTCCCCGAACTAATTAAAAGTGCAAAACACGTGCAGCGGACACTTACGGACAGGCGCAATGTTCGTAGGGCCCAAGGGTGTAATACGCATGCGTGCGGGTGTTCTACGGACAGTGTTCAGGTCCCCGAACAAATTAAATGTGCGTCACAACTTTGCAGATAGGCGGATGGGCCATGTGTTCTACGGACATATTCATTCTAGTTGCGGACAATGCGAACAGGGGATATGTCCTAAGGACACCTTATTTTGAATAGTTGCGGACATGCAGACGGATTTAGTGTCCTCCGGACACCTCCATTTTGATTGCGTACAGTGCAAACAGGTATAATGTCCTTAGGACATCCCATTTTGGTTAATTGCAGACATTCCGGACACCCACACTGTCTGCGGCCACCCTAACAGCCTTTTAAAAAAAAAAACAAGACACAGGGGAATATAGTTACAACAGACATAATATTTTATTATTGTATAAAAATATAAAAATTATGAGAGGGGGAAGTAGACATTGATACAAATAAAGGGGAATAAGGGGTTTGTACATGTTGGATGGTGGGGGAGGAAGGGACTGAAGTCTCATACCGTTTTTCGTGATGGGGATTTTTTTGGGGATGGTTGGCTGGGACATGGAGAAGGGGTACAGGTACATGTGGGACAGTGATATTTCATGTTTTCCTTTATATGGTCCTCTACAAAGTTTTTCAAAATAATGAAATTGGTCATTAATAGATCAATTATTTGCTCTAAACGCTGCAGATGATTTTTCCAGGGGTCTGTTTCAGTATTATACTTATTGTCTGTATGTTGTGTTAAAAAATATATATGTTAAGTACACATAAAATAATGGTTATTAGTTGGTTTATTTAGAGAAGTATAGTGTCTACCATTAGTATCACTGTTTTCACTCATTCCGTCGTGAGGAAAATTTTCTTCTAGCCATTCAAAAGTACTAGACATTTCTCTGTAAAAAAATATTTTTTTTTTTCAGTGTACCCTAGTACAGAAAGTTTATAAATATAGGAATTAATGTAGTGTACTTACCAGTTTGTTTTTTAGTTTTGCTGTTACTGCTTCGTAGGTGTGCTGTTGATTTTTGCTGTGCAGTTTCTGTGAGGTAATTCTGCTGGAGGCATATGTTATTTTTTTTTGGTATGTTCCATTATGTTCCATATGCTATGTAATTGAACTACAGTTTGCACTTCTTATTTATTTTTGAATGTAATTTATTTAGATGCTGCTCTTTGAACATGTTCAGTGTTTTTATTGCATGATACAACAATGTAAGATACCCCCTGGGTTTTTGGATAGTGTTGATATTGACCGAGTCGTCCACGGATATGCGCACGGTCCGCGGACATCAGAACCACTAGTGTGGCACAGGGGGTTCAGTATATTCTATGTTACATGTATATAAACTAAGGCAATCCTTCTAAAAACCTATCAAATTCATGCTATCTATATCTGTATTCAGTGAAAAAATCTTTTTTAAGAGGATGTTATGGTTAAGTTGCGCTCCAAAAAACCTATGAAGTTCAGTGAAAAAACTTTGTTAAAGGTAAGTTATGGTTAAGTTGCGCTCCTAAAAACATATGAAATTCAGTGAAAAAACTTAGTTAATGGGACGTTATGGTTAAGTTGCGCTACTAAAAACCTATGAAATTCAGTGAAAAAACATTGTTAAAGGGACGTTATGGTTACAAGTAAAACCGAAAAACCCCTGAAATTTGCCAGTTATGGTAAGCTAAGCAACCATAACTCGCTGCACCACAGTGCACTGCTAAGACTAATACCCAGGACATCAAAGATGACATCACAAATGTAATTGATGACATCACATGTGCAGCCTCTTGTTTTGTTTACTGACATACCTAATTTCTTCACTGTCAGTCAGGAATCAAAAAAGTAAAAAGTACTATATTTGTAGACCATACCCTTCTCATATGTTCTTACACTACTTTCCTTAGGGTACAGTTACATCATATCATACATCTACATAGGAGAAGAAGGAATCTTGAAACACAAGAATCTTTTTTGTGCATGAAGTTAATTAGTTAGGTTATGAACACTTTCTGGTAATGCTGCAGTTTTTTTGCATACTTTACTTTCCCTATATATGCTTCCATTTGTTTGCATTCTGGTCTCTTTATGTTTTGTGTGTAATAGTACAATTATGCAGTAAGTGAAGCATTAATAGGTACTTATCTTTCACAGTATGCAAAATTCTGAAATGAAAGCATTTATCATTTTACTATCCAGCATGGGAAGATTTTGAATATTGCACCTCTACGGCGCATGCTGCAGAGAATGCCTACGTTTCTTCTTGAGTTCATTCATGTACTGAAAGTCTAGTGCCATTGTTGGGCGCGGATCCAGCGATCCGCACCCAGCAATGCATTTCTTTTTAATGCAAAGCAGCCAGCATCCTTCTTTTTCTGGCCACACACTCATCCCACAATCAAAAATAAAAAAAAAACATATAAACCACCTCTCCACCCCCAGTAAAATCAGTATGTAGTGGCACAAAAATTACAAAAACATTTGGGGCCTGAGGGACTGCTCCGCCCACTTCAAATACCATATCCCTGGTGTTCTAGTGGCAACCCCGCATCCCCCCCAATCCAACCACTTTACAGTGGTAAGTAACACAAACAAACATTGTGCCCCTTTATGGTTTGGCAGGGAGGGCTAAATGACATGCCCCATCCATTTGGGCTAGGAGGGGAGAGGGCCACTCTCCCCCTTTAATACAACACATCCCTGGTGGTCTAGTCAGCCCCCCAGTAAAAAAAACACATTTGCCTCTTTCTGGGGGGCAGATTGGCAGATTACACTGCCAATCTGCCCTGAGGGAGGGCTAAATTACATGCCTCATCCATTTGGGGCAC
Source organism: Ambystoma mexicanum (assembly GCF_040938575.1). Classification (NCBI taxonomy): domain Eukaryota; kingdom Metazoa; phylum Chordata; class Amphibia; order Caudata; family Ambystomatidae; genus Ambystoma; species Ambystoma mexicanum. Next base: position 447,569,121 of record NC_090928.1, read on the forward strand.
GAGGGGGATAGGGCCACCCCCCTTTCATTTAAGACATGTCTAGTGTCTAGTGACCCCCAGACAAAGCACAATAATTGTTACACATATATCATTTTTTTAATAAGATTTGCCCCTCTCTAGGGGCAGATCAGCAGATTATTCTGCCCATCTGCCCCCAGGGTAGGCAAAAGGCAATGCCCATGGTTTGAGGGTCAGGGGCTGAGGAGGAGAGGGCTGCTTGTATACTAAGCGGACCCCTCAGCCCCCCACTTCAAAAAGGAATCCCTGGTGGTCTTGTGGTGAGCGATCCGTGCTCATCAGTGCACTTTCTTTTTATGCAAAGCAGCCAGCATTCTTTTTTGGCTGCCCACATACTCCTCCCATAAACAAGAAAAACACTCCCACCCCTCACCCCCAGTGAAAGCACTGGCCAATAATCCACTAAGGGGGAAGAGGGCTGCGCCCCTCCAAAAAACACATCAACATCAACACACACAAAAAAAACGATTTGCAGATGACACTGCCAATCTGCCCCAAGGGAGGGCAAAATAACATGCCCCATCCATTTGGGGGCAGGAGGGGGAGATGCCCCCCCTTTCATAGCACACATCCCTGGTGGTCTAGCGCCCCCCACCAAGTAAAAATGTTTACATTAATAAATATATATAAAAAATGTTTTACATTATGCAGGGGAAGGGAGAGGGCCGCTTATAAACTAAGCATCACCCACCCCCTTGAAACAAAGCATTCCTGGTGCTCTAGTGGTGTTGCTGGGTGTGGATTGAGTGATCTGCACTTAGCAATGCTTCAAGGTAAGTGTCCTTGGAAAGGGGAGAATCTCCCCTTGCCAAGGACACCTCCCTCGATCAAAATGGCATAATGATTCTAGAGATCGAGGGAGAAACGTACCTTCTCCTTCAATGCCACAGCCGAAAATGGCTGCGGTGTGTGAATTTCCATTCAGTGTCACGTTAGCGCACATTACACACGCTGACATGGAACTGAATGAAATCTAACCCGTGGGCCGTGAGGAGGGATCACCCTCCTCACATAGCCTGGGGGTTGGATTTAGAGCGATCGCACAAACACAAGTGCTTAAAAGTGCGACCCATCTCATCCTCCGCACTCCAAGCCTAGTGTTGAGGATGAGATAGCTCATCCTTAGCATTTAAGGGGTTAAAGAATGTTACCATTTACAATTCAATAATTGTCATTTATTGCATTACAGGCCCTTGTGGGTTGAAATATATTGCAATGACAGAAAGATCAGTTAAAACCAGGATGATTGACACATAAGCTATATGAAAAGGGAAATGGTAACGGGTCCAATGGCACAACCTTAAGCCTGACTATTTTGCATGGGTAATTCTACAGCACGTACATGGAGGGGATCAAAGAGGAACAAGAAATGTACTGAACTGGAACAAGAAATGATATTCGAATTGCAAGGTGATTGTCATGATCACTGTGAGGGGGCACACGTTGTGCCACAAGCAGGCTCCCACCAGAACTCTGAGGGCGTTAAAACCACTGCAAAAGGGCTCCTGGAGCCAGTCCTGGCACCTTTGGTACCAGGCTCATATTTAGGAAGGAAGGGCTGTTCAAACTATTTTGTGTACATTTATGTACATGGGCATTTAAATCCAACATGGAAGCACCCACACAGTCTAATTCTAAGAACCAAGCCATGCGGTCTAGTGTTTTGGGTGTGGCAGGCCTGAAACTACTTTCCCTGGTATTACTTTACCTGGGCTGTATAAACCACACCCTGACTGCAGAACACGCTTCGTGTTATTCTGCAACCAGCAGCATGATGCTCACCATGTCCACCTCCTGGTCTTCAGCATCTTCCTGTAATCCTGCAAGAACAAGTTTATTCTGTCTTACCTAAGGAAACACCATCCAGTACTCAGCATCTCAACTGGGCTGCAATCTGTGGAAACCGAGAGAAGAAGAAACATCACTCACCTGTCAGTACTAGCTTAAGGACTTCTGGCGAACTGTTACCACAGCGGCTGTTCGGACATTGCGACCAGCAATAACGAGAAAGGGAAAAACAATATTAGATCGCGCACTTCCAAAATCATCAAATTCCATCAGTCTTACCTGAATTCCATCGCGCTACGCCACGCTTCCATCAGGAGCACCTCAGCAACATCTGCAAAGGAAAAGAGACATATTCAGGTTTGCTTTCAATAATAAACAACCGCACAGCGCTGTTCTACCTTAGCGGATTCCGGGGGCCTGTTTTTCATCGCGCTCTCATCCACTCACAGCACCACAGCGGCCTGTGAGGAGAAGAACAAGAAAACACAGGTTAGCTTCAAAAGACAATAAAGGCGCTGCGCTTCACGCTTTCTCTTACCTAGACACGTGCCTCTCCATCCGGCACGCCAGCATCAAGACCTACGCACCCGAAAAGAAGGAGATAAAGACATTAACGAATTCCCACTATAAACAGAACAAAGACTTACAATTAACAAACCTACCTGCCTACCAGCAGATTCGGGATGACAGCGGGCCTGGGCCCAAGGAAGACGTACTGCACCAGTGAAGCAACTCGGGCAGCTCGCCAACAAATGTCAAGCGCAGGACGGATAGCTCACCCTACAAATAACTAAGGTGAGAAAAGAACCCAGTGGGAAGGGAATCGGTCAGGGGGAGGTGGGAGATTCACCCATTAGAGACAGTTATCACAAATCCTCCATTCTGTAATTGCAGATTCATTATTCAGCACTGGGTAACTATGCTTCCAGGGTTCCAGATTTCAGAGCCTTCCAGACACCCTCGGGGATATCAGGTGAGCGTAACAGAACACAAAGCCTTTAAACCTTATCCACCTGGGCGTCATGGAGACATCTGAAACTGATCAGTTAGCCCAGCTTTTGGGACAATTACGCGCAGAGGTACACGCAGCCTGGCAGGAAACCAATGCCCTAAGACAAGAGTTAATAGTCACAAAAGGCCGTACTGATGAACTACGCAAACAGCTACTACAAACACAGGCTGGGCAGGTTTCATTGCCCGGATTCGCCCCATCCGTCGCTACATTCATCAGTCAATCCAGTACAGATAACGTTGCCGGGAGCAGTACCACCGGCACCACCAGAACGGTTTAATGGAGACCCCAGAAGGTACGCAACATTCATGAACCAGAGCCGCCTTCATTTTCTTTGTAGCCCTGGGGCTTTCCCAAATGACCAGGCGAGGGTGGCCTTCGTGTTATCATATTTGAGTGGAAGTGCCACAGACTGGTCGGTACCTTTAGTGAGCCGGGATGACCCTTTACGGCAGAACTTCAGGGGTTTTCAACAGGAGATGGAAAAGTTATTTGCTCGACACTTGCATGGACAAGCTCTTGATAACGAAATCCTGTCCCTCCGCCAAGGGAATCAAGATTTGCAGACTTATATTGCCTCCTTTAATAGACTGGTTGTAGAAGCGTGGTGGCCAGAAGATAAAAGAACCACGTTGTTTCATCGGGGCGTACAATGAGAAGAATGAGTCACAGACCTCACATTTTGCCCTACCAGTACCCTTGATCAATCACCAATGACCATCCTGAATGCATGCCATAGAGGCATTTATAGACAGCGGAGCAGTTGGTAATTACATAGATCGAGATCTGGCAACAGAAATGGGACTTCCCTTATGCACAAAACCAACAACTGAAAAGGTAACTACTGTTGACGGTACAGAAATTGCTTCGGGACCAGTAGCTCAATGCACAACAGAATTAACCCTTCTGTGTCAGGATGGACATCAAGAAGCAATCACGTTTGACCTCATCAAAGCTCCTCAGTTCCGGTTGATCTTAGCGATGCCATGGTTAGTAACTCACAATCCCCACATAGACTGGCGTGCAAAGAGACTGACCCTTTCCGACGAATGCGCCCACGCTTGCTACCCGAAATCTAAACCACAGCCAAACCTGAAATCTGTTCAAGGAATAGCATCGGGGATTGCGAAACCAATGGACACCTTACCAAAAGAATATCAGGATTATCAAGATGTTTTTCAGAAGGAACAGGCTAACACATTACCGTCACATAGGCCCTATGACTGTCAGATCGACCTGATACCTGGCGCACAGGTTCCTGGTGGTCGAATTTATGCACTTACGGAAACCGAAAATCTCCACTTGAAGTCCTATCTGGATCAATACCTGGCTAACCTATAAACTAATGGGTTTATATGCCCGTCAAAAAGTCACCGACAGCCTCTCCCTTATTCTTCGTACCCAAGAAGGAAGGAGATTTGAGGACTTGCTTCGATTACCACACACTTAATAAAATCACAGTAAAAAAACGCTACCCTTTGCCCCTTATCCTGGAACTGTTGGACCAAGTCAAGGATGCCCGAATCTACACCAAACGAGACATCAGAGGAGCATACCACCTTGTACGAGTTAAGAAAGGGGATGAATGGAAAACCGTGTTTCGCATCAAGTATGGCCTGTACGAATATCAGGTAATGCCTTTCGGGCTGTGCAACGCTCCCGCAGCGTTCCAATACTTCATGAATGATGTATTAAGGGAATTAATCGATGTCTGTGCCCTGGTCTATATTTACGCCATCCTGGTATATTCCCCCTCAGAAAGAGAGCATGTGGAACATGTTCGCTCAGTCCTTGCAAAACTTTGCCAGCACAAGCTGTATGCTAAACTCAAAAAAAGCTCCTTCCATGTCCCCGAAGTTGAGTTCCTCGGTTTTGTTCTCTCGCCAAAGGGAGTCAAGATGGATTTACACAAAGTAGATGCCATCCTTAATTGGCCGTCACCTTCTTCACTTAAAGGAACCCAAAGCATGCTCGGCTTTGCAAATTTTTATCGCCGATTTATTCCACATTTTTTTACGGATAGTCCACCCAATCACATCGTTACTGAGAAAAAACAACAAAAAATTCCAATGGACTCAAGAGACGGAACAGGCTTTTCAAGACCTCAAGAAAAGATTCACTTCTGCACCAATTCTACGACATCCTCGCCCTGATCTCCCCTATGTAGTGGAAACTGATGCTTCCAGCATAGCTATGGGAGCAGTTCTCTCTCAAAGAGATCCAGAGACAGGCCAATTACACCCCGTGGCCATTTGGTCACGTAAATTCTTACCAGCAGAACTTAACAATGCAATTACAGACAAAGAATTGTTGGCAATAAAATCAGCCTTCAAAGCCTGGCGGCAGTATCTATTGGGTGCCAGACATACCATCACAGTAATCACAGATCACCAAAATCTTCAATACCTAAAGTCAGCAAAAGCTCAATCGTCACAACAGTTGTGGTGGGCTCTATTCTTCGCAGAATATGATTACGTAATAACATACCGACCGGGAGTCCGGAATGGGAAGGCCGATGCTTGTCTCGTATGGGTGTTGAAGAGAAAACTAACAGTACCCTGGACCTTGTTGCCATCATCCCAAGTGATAAACTACTGGGAGTCACCACCACATTGACTGTGAGTGAACTTCAAGATAAGATTCGAACCTTAATGAACCCTGAGATCTTGCAGAAATGGAATTCCCAAAATGAACATTACACGGTTCTGGATGGATTACCCTACTTCAGGGAACGACTATATCAACCAAGTAAAGATCTGCAAGAATTGGTCATGTCTGGTTATCACGATTCCCTGATCGAAGGCCATCCCGGAATTGCTAAGACTCTAGCCAAGGTTAAACGGAATTATTGGTGGCCAACCTGGCGTAAGGACATTGCTCGATTCGTTCTATCCTGTGGGATATGTGCACAGAATAAATCACAAAAACAGAAACCAGCTGGCCTCCTACAACCACTGGATATTCCACCAGCTCCCTGGCATACTCTTTCTCTTAATTTTATTACGGACTTACCTCCCTGTCAAGGTTTTAATACCATTCTGGTGGTTGTAGACCTGTTCTCAAAATGGCACATTTCATTCCATTCAAAGGACTTCCTAACGCTACCAGTCTGGCAAAAGCATTTCTTGAACAGATTATAAAACTGCATGTTTTCCCCTCAGTCCTAATCTCAGATCGTCGAAGCCAATTTGTATCCAACTTCTGGAGGAAATGTTGTACCATGGCACACATTGATGTTTGATTATCCACTAGCCATCACCCCCAAATGGATGGACAAACAGAAAGAACAAACCAGACATTAGAACAGTATCTACGTTGCATGCTGCATCAAGTGGAAGAGAGTTGGAAAGACTTGTTATGGATAGCGGAATACGCATACAATAACTCCATACACACCAGCACGGGACAAAGCCCGTTCTACACAATATAAAGAAGACATCCAAATACCTCTGCACTAGACTCCCCCACGACCTTGGAAATGCCAGCGGTAAAGACTCTACACACAAGCATAACCCAAGCCTTCAAAAGGGCAAATGAACATTTACTGCAAGCCAAAGACAGACAAAAGAAATTCACGGACCGGCATCGAAAGAAAGCTCCTGATTACCAAGTTGGAGACAAAGTGTGGTTGGCATCAAAACGTGCCCATAAAAGGTACCCGGACCTTTCGTCCAAGATATCTAGGACCCTATACCATCGAATTGGTGATAAATCCGGTGGCCGTCAAGTTAGCTTTACCACCAAGCATGCAAATTCATCTGGTGTTCCATGTGTCACTTGTAAAACCTGTACAACCAGGAACCTGAGTCTTAACAGCACCAAAACCTGTGCTAGTTGATGGAGAGCTTGAATTTGAAGTTAAAAACATCCTGGATTCGAAACGTACCAGATCTAAGCTATACTATTTAGTGGACTGGAAAGGGTACGGGCCTCAAGACAGAACTTGGGAACCAAGTGAACATATTCACCCACCGCGTCTAATTAAGAGGTTTTACCTGGATAACCCCACCAAACCCGGACCGGACAGGAAGGATACCATGAGAGGGGCCTTGGGGGGGGGGAGTGCTGTCATGACCACTGTGAGGGGACACAAGCTGTGACATAATCAGGCTCCCACCAGAACCCTGAGGGCCTTAAAACCACCGCAAAAGGGTTCCTGGAGCCAGTCCTGGCGCCTTTGGCACCAGGCTCATATGTAGGAAGGAAGGGCTGTTCAAACTAGGTCCCATTTATGTACATGGGCCTTTAAATCCAACATGGAAGCACCCACACAGTCTAGTACTAAGAACCAAGCCATGCGGTCTAGTGTTTTGAGTGTGGCAGTCCTGGAACTACTTTCCCTGGTACTACTTTACCTGGGCTATATAAACCACACCCTGACTGCAGAACATGCTTCGTGTTATTCTGCAACCAGCAGCGTGACGCTCACTGTGTCCAGCTCCTGGTCTTCAGCATCTTCCTGTAATCCTGCAAGAACAAGTTTATTCTGTTTTACCTGAGGAAACACCATCCAGCACTCAGCATCTCAACTGGGCTGCAATCTGTAGAAACCGAGAGAAGAAGAAACATCACTCACATGTCAGTACTAGCTTAAGGACTTCTGGCGAACTGCTACAACAGCTGTTGTTCGAACATTGCGACCTGCAATAACGAGAAAGAGAAAAACAATATTAGAACACGCGCTTCCAAAACATCGAATTCCATCAGTCTTACCTGAATTCCACCACGCTACAATCCGGAGCACCACAGCGACATCTGCAAAGGAAAAGAGACATATTGAGGTTTGCTTTCAATATTAAACAACCGCACAGCGCTGTACTACCTTAGCGGATTCCGGGGGCCTGTTTTTCATCTCGCTCTCATCCACTCACAGCACTACAGCGGCCTGTGAGGAGAAGAACAAGAAAACACAGGTTAGCTTCAAAAGGCAATAAAGGTGCTGTGCTTCTCCCTTTCTCTTACTTAGAAACGTGCCTCTCCATCCGGCACGCCAGCATCAAGACCTACGCACCCGAAAAGAAGGAGATAAAGACATTAACGAATTCCCACCATAAACAGAACAGACTTACAATTAACAAACCTACCTGCCTACCAGCAGATTCGGGGTCACAGCAGGCCTGGGCCCAAGGAAGGCGTACTGTACCAGTGAAGCAACTCGGGCAGCTTGCCAATAAATGTCAAGCGCCCCTGCACAAGAAACGCAGGACGGATAGCTCACCCTACAAATAACTAAGGTGAGAAAAGAACCCAGTGGGAAGGGAATCGGTCAGAGAGAGGTGGGAGATTCACCCATTAGAGCCAGTTATCACAAATCCTCTCTTCTGTAATTGCAGATTCATTATTCAGCTCTGTATATCTACGCATCAAGGGTTCCAGATCTCAGAGCCTTCCAGACGCCCCCGGGGATATCAGGTGAGTGTAACAGTGATTGAAAGGATGGGAATGAAAATAGGAAAAGATACATAGAGAGAAGATTAAAAATTATTATGAATTTATACGCTAGAATGGTAATAACAACTCAAATAATCTGGATCCGTATAAGAGGATATGTGATAAATAAATAAATAATGAGATGAAAATCTTATTTTCCAATAATAAATATCAGGTAGTAGAGTAGATTGAAAATGTGTATACTTTATCAGTTATACCTAATAAGATTATTGGTCAAAAATGTAATACAGTAAAGTGAAAGAAAGAAATAAAAGATGTAAAAATGTCCTTTCGGCTTTGACATACCGTTGGTAGTGTTGGTTTTGAGATAAGTAATTAGAAAAATCACTTAGCAATTAGGGTAATTACTTTACAAATAAATCTGAATAGTAGAAATGTAACAATAAACAAAACACAGCAGAGTAATTAGTTGAAGTTTCTAAGTGCAAATTAGTGGCAGGTAAAGGTTCGAACACAGAAAAGAGCAATAGAAAATCATCCAGTCAAGTATCAAATTTGAGATCAAACATAACAATATAGCTGGCTAGTAGTAAACCCTTCAGGTGCTCAGAGGTAGATGAATCTATTACCTTAAAACGCAGAGACTTGGCTGTTTCGAGAGCCTTGTATTGGGTATAGCACTATTCCCTGCCACAAAACCTTGCACAATATGTCCCAGAAAAGAGATTCAACGTGATTAGGTTCCAACTGAACCCGCTGCCACCACAGGCTCCTATTGGGATTTTGACAAAACAAACGAGGTGAGGGCTGGAAGGTTTAGAATTATTCTTAACCTCTGGCATTGCTCTGGACAGTGCTCCAGACATTGTTCTTCAGCCTGCCAAGCCACAGTAAGCGGAAAGACCATGTGCAAATCAGGCTTGGTCCGACTCCAAAGGGGACAGACGAGCCTGAACTGCTTGGTCACCTACCTTCTGCACAAAACGACAAGAAACCCCAGACATGTTTCGGCCTCATTGGGTGCCATCAGTAAAGTGTAGCTTTGCTCTCTAGGCCCAGCAGGCTCGGGACCCAGGTTTGGACTTACCCGTTGCCTTTAAGGGATTTTGCCCTTTGTTCTGGGGATGGAATAACCCTTTGTCCTCTACTTCTGGACCCTTCCTGTATCCTCTGGAGCTGTGTGGCATAGGATAATGGTGCAAACATTTAGATGTGCCATGGCTAGCCAGGGAGTACTTGGGGGAAGGTGAGAGGCTTTTGTTCCATCAAGTAAGTTTGTGGGACTGAAGAGATATTGTGGTTCCGTAGATCAGGGCATCCTATGGGTTGTCAAAGCTCTGCCATGCCTGTTGATGTTTTAGATGGAAGCGGTCTGCACACTTTAAATAGAAGTTGATTCCGTTTACTCATACACCTTGTTAAATTTTCTTCTTTGCAGGATAACCCTGGCCGAAACGTCCTGATGTATTTTTAGTACAGATCCTTCCCATTTAGCCTCTGTTAGAGCCTTCAAGGTTCTTAATAATGTTAGCCTGGTTTGGTAGTTTAGAATTTCCTTATTATAGCTCATGACTTTCTCCCTTTTCGGGAATGGGGACCGGGGCTCGATCTGCTCTCTCAATAGTAATTTCATCCACATCAGCATTCCAGAGCACATATCTGAATGGAGCCTTGAAGAAGCCAATTGAGTCTTGGCTTTCTGCCCTTCCAGAAGGCCGACTAGGTTGAGTTTATATCTTCTTACACAAATTTCTTGATCTTCAAGCTTTACATTTCTCTGACTGCAGTCTACTTTTGTATCAGCAGTCTCGTAGTTATCCTCTGTAGCACTAACATGTTTCTCTTTTTCTTTAATATGATCTACCTGCTGGGCCATTTTGATAGTCATGGCTTTGATTTATTCGACCACCAGATTTCGATTATAGGCTTCAAAGCTGACATTTATTCTTCAATTTCTTTGTTATCAAGGACTTCGACGCTTGGGCTCTACCGCTCGCTCCCCGGTACCGAGCTGTTGGAGCACTTGCTAGTAATACTGCTGGAATTGAAATCTGGTGAGTGCTGCTATTCCAAGGTACTATTCTGATCTGACGACCCTGTCAGCAATCCAGTTGTCAGGTTCAGTTTATAATATTAGGTTAGTGATCAATATCGGAAACACAAAAAGCATAGCTCTGTGCCAGTGAGAGAGACCGTTTCCTGTCTTCGGTTTTCAGGATCCCATCAAACTATTGCATGCTACATTCCTGCAGGGTGATTAGAGAGTTCCTTTTCTACCTGTCTACGAGCGAGATGCAGAAAAATTAATTTTTATTGTTCCAGGCCTTGAAACAGGCTTTTTTCTCTGGTTATGTTTGTGATTTACAAATACATTTTACTACTACTACTCTCAGTAGTAGTTGGTGTTTGGTATTCATAGTGGAGATTGTTTATTTTTTACATTGCCATGAACGGGCAAGTTCCGGATAAGCTGATAGTTTGTATATTTTTTGGACCTAGTCTACTCTCTTTTTAATACGTTTGATAATTGACCATATTTAAGAAATATTCCATAAGTGGTACCTGTGAGTAGGTGGCGTACACAGTGGTGAAGCAGATGTTTTGAAAGGGATTGAAAAGCATCTATAAACTTGAATGAATGATACAAGTAGTAATGTGTGACATTTATTAATTGAGCAATGCATGCTAGGTATTTATTTATTTTTATTTATTTTATTGTGCATTTTTAAGGCGTTTATACATCAAGTAAATTGGGTTTCAAAGCCCCCACAGGGCAACAGGGAGGGGACATGGGAATTAAACAAATATAACCATAAAAGATAGAGGCGGACCTACTAGGCCTTGTGAGCATTTAGAATGTGCAATTGCAGAGAGAAGGAGAGAAAAGGGAGGAGGGTTACGTGCTAGGTGTATCAAGAGGGAAGTGCTAGGGAGTGAGCAGCTGTAAGTGTATAGGTGGAGTGGTCAACCGTCAATAAAGTGCAGACCTGTGGTGACATAGGCCTGTGGGTGCCAAGGTAAAGTGCTGGGAGGGGTGGAGGCTGTAGGCGATTGGGTGTGGGAGGTCAGGACCCGGGAGGACACATAAAGGCCCTGGTCACCAATTTCAGCAACTGTGGCATTTAGCAAAGAAGGGAGGAAGGGAAGGAGGAGGAGAAAAGGAGAGTCTTGAGGAGCTTCCGGAATTTGGGGAGATCTAGCTCAAGACAAAGAGGAAGAGGGAGGCTGTTGCATAGGAATGAGCCTGCTGAGGAAAGAGATCGGCCACCAGCTCGCTGTTTAACACACAGAGAGTTGGTGTCAGAGGAACGTAAAGATCTGGAGGGAGAGTATTTGGTGAGAGCAAGTTGTAGATAGCGTGGTCCCCGGCCCCAGACAGCCTTGTGGATGATGCAGAGGAATTTGAATTTGATCCTTGGGTATTTTTTAATGCTGTGTTCTTTGTGACCCGCTTAAATAGAATGCTGAATATGCTAAATCCCTGGAGGCAGAAAGGAATCTTCAGAAGGCGACAAAAAAGCAATTGGTTGAATCCCAGAATTTAGTACAAGAAAAAATCTATTTGCTTCATGAAAACACAATGCATTATGAACAATTGATTCAACAATTAAAGACACAGGTTAGTCTATTAACACATCTGCTCTTAGTCAAGCTACTCTAATTTTCTCACTTGTTTTACTGTACTAATATTTCTTATCTGTTTGTTTTCTTATGAAGTATGAAGGGGAACTAACAACGATAAAGAAACAAGGTCAAGCTGACATAAGCCACAGAGATGAGAAGATTGCCAAACTAAAGAGACAGATTGCAGATATTTTCAAAGAAAGATCATGGTAAAAATCCTGCAATTGTTTTATAGCTGTTATGCTACAACATTGTTCAGCCATTGCTTGAAAGGACCAGGTGTTCATTTGTTGTTACATTTTCTCTTTCACACAAAGCATTCATAAATTGGAAATGCATGAGAAATCTTGGAGCGGCCTTACCCATTCTCAATATATTTTGATTACCAAACTGGAACGACTGTATTTGTATATTCTTATGTTTTCCTAACATGATACACAATTACAGGAGGACATATGTCCTACTGTGTTATTTGCATAAAGCAAAAGGTTTTGATATTTTACAAATCATTTTTGTTGCCCATCTATCCCAGGCCCCAAAAATGAACTTTTATTTCTTTAGAAGTTGTCTTTGATGTGTTGCATTAGAATATTAGACAGTCCTTAATTTAAATGAAGAGTTGTGATCTAGTGGTGGTAATTTCTTTTTCATGTGGTTATAAACAATTGCCTTATTTAGCACAGTGGGTGATATTTTTATTTCTTCATTGAAACATTTGGTTTAGCACAACGCCTACCCCTACAATGAGCAATGAAAAGCTAAATAAAATACAAATGAATATAATGTAGCAGTAAAACCAGTGCCAAAGGCAACATAAGAAATGATGCAGTTTATCCAGGAAACTGGATAAAATTACAATCCATAAAAAATAATCTGAAAGAATAACTAAAGCTATTCCAGCAGATTCAGTAGAATTAAAGACACAGGGCCTCATTACGAGTTTGGCAGCATTGGTAAAACCTCTGCCAATTACTGCTACCGGATGCTTTATCGCACCAGCAAACTACGAGTTTCGTTATAAAAACGCTTGTTTAATGAGAAGCATGGTGAAAGAAATTCAATAATATACCGGGAGTCTGTCTAGAGCCCATTTCCTACATGGCACAGATAACGATCATTATTTAAGAAGCACAATTTATATATAGAAATTGAACATGGGAACCCTGGTATCCCTATACTGCATCCCCTTTCAAGCAGAATACTCTTCACAGGTAATATTTTAGGAGCAGGTAGGTATTGTAGGAAGAGTATGTTCAGGTAATGCCAGCAAATTACCCCATAGAATTTTCATTTTGAATAGCCTCACTTTTAGAAGTTGACATTTCAAATTGTCATCAGGTAAAGCAGCGAACACAAATGCATGTCATTTTAAGTACGGTACATAATTAACATTTATGTAGTGTTGCAAACTCTTATGGGGGTGCCCTTCAAGGAAGAATAGCCTCACCATCAGACCCAAGTATTGCAAATGCCACACTTTTCCTAATCTGTTACCTTATTGGGCCCAGGTGTGTGCTAGACAATGTACATTTGAAATATTGATATACCCGACAGGAGCAGATTTCTCTTACAAAAATGCTGTTGTTTTCTGTGTACATGAAAGGAAAGAGCATTCTTCTAGAAAAGCCTTATTTTAACATCATACAGCGAATCGTCATGTTTTTGAAACTCCTCCCTCTCTGGGACAACCTATTTCATGGGTTCCCTGTCAATTCTTCCTAATGTTTTGCTGGTGGTGCAGCAACCATTGTTATTGTGGAACAAGATCTAGTTGAGGATCCATTTGGACTCTCAGACCACACAGGGACGCAGAGGGAAAAGGAATGGTAATATTTTGGAGCAAGGCCCACTCATCTGTTGAAGGATAAACCAGTATGGCCAATCACTGGGGGTGAAACAAGACAAAGGGATTTGATCAGGACAGGTTTAAGGTGTGGAAGGGTATTTGATACAGTAATGTGCTCCTTTAGTGGAGAGAAAATCCTTCTAATGCCAGAGAGGCAAACTCTGCCTACCGTGGCAGCAGCGCCCGGCAGGGTCCGACCTGTTGGGCACAGCGGCCACAGTAGGCAGACACGTAGTTTGCCGGTCTGGAAACAAGGGTGCCGGTGAGCTTACCGGCACCCTTGTTTCCGGACCGGCAAGCTTATAATGAGGCCCATTGTCTGTGAAAAAGGAAAGCTAGATGTAGCCAAAGAAATGTGCTTCTAGAGCTATAAGTCGGTTATGTAATTTTGAGCACAGGGAATTCAGGGTGGAACTTAGGTTTGGTAGCATAACAACAGAGTCAATCACAGAAATGGAAACAAATTTCATATTAATCACATTTTGTCAATGAAATCATTTCAATTTCAGCTTTATGTCAGAGTCAAAATCAAATCCACAAAAGTATTTACAAAAGAATTATAACGGGTCAAATATGTATATGAATCACCTTAAAGCTTGAATTCTCTCAGGTGTATGGTTGCAATGCCATGGCAATTCTTCAACCACATTGGAGAAATGAATCCTGTTATTGTCAGAAGGTCAGTTAAACAACATGTTTGCAAAGGAGCGACTAGTTACAATAGCATACAGGCAGGAATGTCTGTGTAAGGGCATTTACTTCTGTTCTGGCTCCTGTCCGAATAAGGAGCTACAAAGTAAGGTGAGCAGTGCTTAGGGAAGGGTGGTAGGACCTATCTCACAAAGCAGTGAAATGACATTTAAAGGAAGCCTTAGGGCCCAGTTAGGGATTGTAGTATAACATGCTGGGCCTGACATTCAAACATGCTGCATCTTATGTGGCATTGGTAAGGTAGGATAGCTCAGAGACAATGCTTTTGTCTTGGAAGTAAAACGGCACAGCGCAACACAGGTTCGGATCCCGCACTTACAAACCAATCTCTGGTATTAAGCGCATTATAAAAGAAGAATTCTTTTTTTTAAAACATATCTTTATTAGTTTGCATGGATACAACGAGAATTAACTTTGAAACTTTGGTTAATAAACCCTTCTACCCCCCCCCTCCCTCCCCCTGTATCGGAGAGCTCTAATTGTCTCTGGCTTTTATTAGGCATTGAAAATATCTGAGACTTTAATATTGTGGGGGCACCACTGTTCCATAAAGTCTGACTGGAGGTATTGCAGGGTTCCTTCCCATTCTTTTCCGAATTTGTCTCCGGAACCTTGTATTTTGTGGGTGATTTTCTCCATTGTAATGTGGGCCCAAACTTTTTGCAACCATGTGAATTTCAGTGGAGTATCCTTGCTCTTCCACTTCTGTGCTATGGTGGTCCATGCCGCGATGAGTAGACCTGTGAATGCTCTCCATTGTGATCTACTGTATAGTCTTGCAGTGCCATCCCTGAGTCCACATAGCCAGACCTCTTCCCCAAGCAGCCCCACATCTGGGAATACTTTGTCCAAGTCGTTTCTGATTTCTTCCCAGAATGGTTTAATACCCTCACAGTCCCACCAAATATGTCTCCAGGTACCCACTTCATCACATCCTCTCCAGCATAGATTTGACACATTTGGGTACATGGAGTGGAGTCGCTCTGGGGTGTAGTGCCATTGAGTCATAACTTTGACCCACATCTCCCTGGTTTGTGCCGAGCGGGTCATCTTGGGGATCTGCTTCCATAGGTCCTCCCATTGTCTATCCGTTGGTTCTTTCCCTAATGTTCTGCCCCACCTTATTCTATAGGACCATTTAATATCCTCCCCTTGTGTGTTTATGAATTTATAAAGAGTTGCCACCCACTTTTTTTCCCCCGTGTTGGATATGAGGTATGTCTCAAAGGCAGTGAGATCTCTGGTTGCTGCTTCCGTGATATTCGGGGAACTTAGCCAGTGTTTCAGCTGCTCATATCTATATCTCTCTCCTTTTGGGGGGTTTGAGCCAGTAATACAGGATTCCAGTGGGATAATTTCTTTGTCTGCAAACATCTCCCCTATTTTGGTTATGCCCTCCTCTTCCCATCTGTCATATGCCCCTTGTTCCATCCCCGGGGGAAATTGTGGATTTCTACAAATGGGAGTAAAGGGTCTGAGTTCCGTGGTCATAATACCTGTTCGTGTTTGGTGGTCCCATGCTTTTAGCGTGGTCCTCATAATTTCGCTAATCCTCAGATTTTCATGTCTGTATTGCCTCTGTTTCCAAAGGAGTTCAACCAGTGGGGTCCTAGCTACTGCCCTATCTTGCTTGGCCCATATCCTCTGCGGATTCTCCCTTACCCATTCCCTCAGGACTTTGAGCTGTGCTGCCTGATAATATTTTTTAAAATGTGGGAGCGCCATCCCCCCATCCCTGGTTGGGGCCGTTAGGACCATTTTTGCTATCCTGGGGGTTTTCCCTTTCCAAATAAAGGATGATATTAATTTGGTCAGGGTCTTGAAAAAGGTGTCGGGGACTCCCACCGGAATAGCCTGGAAATAGTGTAGGACCCTTGGGAGGATCGCCATTTTGACAGTTTGTATTCTGCCCCACCACGAAATCTGTAGCGGGTTCCATCTTGCTAGTTCCTTTCTAATGTTTGCGATTAGTGATGGGTAGTTTTCCCCGTAGAATAACTCGATGTTATGTGGAACCACTATTCCCAGATATTTTATGCTACTTTTTACTATCTTAAGGTCCTGCAACTTGGCTTCCCTTTCTATTTTTGCGGTGTCTCCTGCCAGGATCAGGATCTCTGATTTTTTCCTATTGATTTTTAGACCCGAGATGGTTCCATAGTGTTCTAATTCCCTCACCGCTACTGCTAAGGTTAATTCGGGGTCCTCTAGGGTTATTAGCATGTCATCCGCGTAGGCGATCACTTTATGTTGTTGTCCCGCCATGTCTATCCCTTTGATGTTGGTTGACTCCCGTATTTTTATTAGGAGTGGTTCTAAAAATAGAGCATAGAGTAAGGGTGAGAGGGGGCATCCCTGTTTCGTGCCTCTTGATATGATTACCTTATCCGTAACCTCGCCGTTAATGACAATTCTACTGGATGGGGAGTTATAGTTCGCTCTGATGCTCGCTATGTACTGTTCCCCAAACCCCATACACTTCAAGATTTTGAATAGGAGAGGCCATTCGACTCGGTCAAAGGCCTTCTCGGCGTCTACAGACAGGAGAATCGCAGGGGTGTGGGATATGCCTATTTTTTCCACCAGGTGGGCGAGTCTCCTTGTATTGTCATGCGTTTGTCTACCGGGGATGAAGCCTGATTGATCTTCGCCGATTAGTTTCGGGAGTAGTTGGGACAATCTTGTGGCCAGAATCTTTGTGTAGATTTTTGCATCTAAGTTAATCAGGGAGATTGGTCTACATGACGCCGGATTCGTTGGATCCTTACCTGGTTTGTGGAAAACTAATACTTTCGCTTCGTTCATTGTGGGAGTTATATTGCCCTTCTCTCTAAAGGAGTTTAAGAGCCTGGTTAATATCGGGGTCAGTATGTCAGAATATTTTTTATAGAATTGGGCCGTAAACCCATCTGGGCCTGGGGCTTTGTTAACTGGGAGTTCTTTTATTGCTTTCCTGATTTCCTCTTCACTAATAGGGGACTCTAATGTCTGTTTCTCTTCTTCTGATATTTTTGGAATCGGTAGGGCCTCTAAATATGAGTCTTGGGCGGAAG
Organism: Ambystoma mexicanum; assembly: GCF_040938575.1. Classification (NCBI taxonomy): domain Eukaryota; kingdom Metazoa; phylum Chordata; class Amphibia; order Caudata; family Ambystomatidae; genus Ambystoma; species Ambystoma mexicanum. The sequence continues at coordinate 447,586,564 of NC_090928.1, forward strand.
TGTCTGGGCGTTCTGTGGAGTAGAGAGTTTGATAGAATTGTCTCAGTGTTTCCCCCATGTCGTGTGTGCGTGTATGAATGTCCCCCTTCGCATCGCGTATGGCCTTGATCGTTGTTTCTTTCTGTTTTGTCCTGAGCTGTCTCGCCAAGAGTCTATCCGCTTTGTTTGCTTTAATGTAATATCTCTGTTTCAGATAGAGTAGGTTTTTTTCTGCGCCTCTCGTCCGTAGCATCTCTAGTTGGCCCTGTGTGTGTTTTAGTGATTTTTTCAGTATCTTCGTGGGATGTGTTAGCATTTTTTCTTGAATGTCCTCAATCGCCTTTTCCAATTCCCTTTCCCACTGAAACCTTTGTTTGTCTCTCGTAGATTTCAGCGCAATCATCTTTCCCCGCAGTACTGCTTTGAACGCGTCCCAGACTGCGCTCAGTGCTA